>NW_026047471.1:668571-1337142 GCF_023864345.2 Schistocerca serialis cubense | reverse complement strand
GTATAAAATTATATGGAAGTTTTCAGAAAAGCAGCTGAGATATTATTGGCCTGTCCAAAATTCAAAAAATAATACTGATATCAACAACTACTGTTGAGAAAAAGTATATCTACAGCAGTAGGTGCCATTACAACATGCCCCTCATATAATATGGGAATAATGTGTTTACAATATTTTGTGACCTACTGTAAGGTTTGCCAAATGGTATACAAAATGATGCCAAAAGGTAGAATACAGATTCTCAAAGTTAAATTCCAAAATTACAAGAAAATTTAAGGTTGAATGATTGTCATTTCCCTATGAACGTAAGTATATGTTAGCTTACAAAAAACTGCAAAAGGTATATAAGGAAATACATAGCATCTGACAAATTTATGCTTACAATAAACAGAGTTCTTGTTGCATACAATTTGTCTATAGTCCAAATAAGTGTGAAACCAGAGTAGTGAAATGGTAAAATTAACATATGGCAACAATTTCCAAAATTGTGGACAAAATTCACATGAAGTTGCTCAAAACATAAGAAAAATATCTACTATACACGTCACAATCTATACATATATGAGGACAAAGCATTCAGATTTCCAGATCTATGGAACATCCTGTCCCAAAACAAATGATACAAAGTCAAAACTACAACATTACAACACCAAACTATAGAAATAAGTGCAGAGGCAACTTGAAGTACTAGAATTACAAATTGCAAGTTTACATCTATAAAGTTACACCCTCAAAATAATCAAAATAGAAGAAAAAATTTCAGAGTCTAAGTCTATGATGAGTGAGCCAACTCGAAAAACTCACAATAATGGACACTTCCCAGAAGAACATACTCTATCACAAGTATGAGTAGAGCATAAAATTAATCAGCTACATAAACCAGAGTATGTAAGGGTATGTTGGTTCACGAAAAGAGAAAATAATGAAAAATATTAGGACCTATGCTTACGATATGTGGACTGACCAATGAATCCAAATCAAACCGGGTACACGCCAGCAGAAATGTTACAACACTACAAAACGAATAAAGTTCATAATCATTTATCAATAAGTTCAATAATACATAAAGAATAATTAGAGGAAGCATCTAGCCTCAATCAACAGTTGCACTGTTGCACTGTGTGATACCGCCTCTAGACTTGATAATGTCCTCAATTCAGTACGGAAGAAAGTCAACAAGTTTTCTCACTTACGCTGTGTCCAGGTGAAACCCCTGACGGATTAGGTTCCTTAGAGCCAAAGGAATGCAGGGATATTGATCCCTACATTTTATCTTTTGATCCAGCCAGCCCCAGGCACATTTTCAGTGGTACTAAGATCAAGTTATTTAGCTTCCTCCCCCCCCCCCCCTCCTCCACCCCAAAGTGTGCAAAGTGTGATTTCAGTGTACTACATCTGCACTTGTGGTCCAGGGCTAGCGTCTTTGGTTATCAACTTGACTAGGAGAAGGGATCAGTTGGTACGACTTGTTCCGAGGAGTCAAGGGCTCCTCAATTTAGTATGGAAGGGAATTGTGGAGGGTAAAAATCATATAGGGAGACACCATTTACTCTGCGAATGTCGATATTGCACTCCTGCTGGAGGTGTCAGTCACCGACTTCCAAGTGCCCACCGGGTATGCCACCCATGTTGCTCATGGCTCCAACACTGGCAGCAGTGTCGCCTTCCTCTTACATGATGGGTTCCCTGCACAGGACGTCGTATACCTCCCCTCCACATGGGGGATGACCCTCACTCTATTTGGCATGTGTATCATTAATATCTATGCACCACCTGACTCTAGTTGCCATCATGACCGACATAACATGCTTCGCAGAGAAGATCACACTGTTCTTCACAGGTTCACAAGATGATGTGATGCTTGGTGGGGACTTCAAGTCAACACAAGGGTCTGCTGACCAACTCCAATGGCATTCAACTTGTGCGACTCTCTCAGTTGTCATTGATTGCCTGCAGTCTATGTTGATTTACGAATGAGAACTGTCAAATGGGACTCTCTTCTGTGCTGAATTGAGGACATTATCTTTGTGCAGGTGTTAACGAGTTGCAGGCAATTGATCCAATAGGAGTACAATATCAACATTTGCAGAGTAAATGGTGTCTTGGATCATGGTCAGTTTGTGAGGGGCTCATATGAACAAGATTCATTGTTCAATGCTGATTATTAATCAAAATTTAAGAAGTGGTGGGATTCAAACCTGGGAGAGAATTCGTTTTTACTAACCAAAGACTCTACCCTCGGACCACAGGTGCAGATGTAGTATGAAATCACACATGGAGGGGGGTGGGGTGGGGGGAGGGGGAAGCTAAATAACTCGATCTTAGTACCACTGAAAATGCCTGGGGCTGCCTGGATCAAAAGGTGAAATGTAGGGATCAATATTCTTCCATTCCCTGTCTCTACGGAACCTAATCCATCAGGGGTTTCACATGGACATGGCATAACTGAGAAAATTTGTTGACTCTCTTCTGTGCTGAATTGAGGACATTATCAAGTCTAGAGGAAGTATCACACAGTGTTAACATAATGTCTCCTGGAACTAGTTATCTGTCTGGTGCTCTGAAGTTCAGACGAGCTGCACTCCGCACAAGTGTGTGCTATCTCTCTTATATTATGAAAGGCCTGTGATACTACACAGCTACGTAGGAAGCAATGTGCCTAGCAATTTTTGTTCTGACAATCCTGATGCCATGGTGCAATTTGTATCACAAATATCTTTACCTTTTAACACTAACTATATCAACATTATAGACAATACAAGGAGGGAAGAGAGTTGTAGCTGGAGGATAGTGCACCTGACTGGTTGGTGATTGTGACTGATTTTAGAATCATGTGAAGGTATACGCAGTAGAAAGCACTATCAGCAGTTTCCATCATTTTCTACAGTTTCTGTTGGAGTGAGACATGAGGCTATGTGTTGGGCAGCGTTTGCCAGTATTACAAGATCTGCACATTAAGGGCTGTGAAATACATTGAAGCTATTTGGAGCATATTTTAATTATTCAGTTATGTACTTTCGTTGCTCGTAAAATTCAGTGTAATTTTGAAACTATTTACATAATGTGTGGGCAGTGAAGCCATACTTGGTCAGTCATACACTATATAGTAAACTGAAACAGAAGGTCTTCAACAATGAAACACAAAACATCTGTAAACTAGCTGAGTCCCTCTGATTTCATAACAATTTTCCCTGTCTTGAAAATTGAAATTTGTTTTAATTGCCAATAGACTATTTAAAACAGTTTTTGACTCAAAAATGGTTTCTGGTAATACTTCTTAATTTGGTATCACTTAGTGGTTATTGGTGTACACTGTAATAAACTATTTGTGGTGTCCTCGGAAAAGTTTAATAAATTTTATTACATGTCAGATCATGACAACAGAAGTGAGCTGGATACCGTATGCAAGACAGCGTGTGTGCATCATAGAGGAGAGCTGAATGGTGTATCGAGAGCAAATAATACTCCTCAAAGGAGCTGCACACTATTTCCATTTTCGAGGCTGGTCAAACACATGAGCAAGCAGAACACTTGACATGTTACCAATGGTGTGGAGGGTCATTCTTAATGGAATCATACAGAACTTTCCACAACACATAATGTAAGAACCTCGAGTTCGATGTAGAGAGATAGTCAAGCACTAAGGTGATCACATGTGATGGGAAGGTTTCAAAGGAATGATCCAGAAAGAAATTAAAGAGGGCTTTGTGCAATCAGAGTCTATTAATAATGTTATAAAAGAGTCATGCAGCTGTGAGTAGGGAGGTTCTCAGTGTCAGTACAGAGCATCCAGGGGGCAGGGATGCTCTGCACCAGCACCCAATGGAGCTGTAAACACTTCATCTAGTGTAGAGAAGATGGTGACAGACTATGGTGGACACACAGCAAATGTAAGCTAAGTAGCACTTTAGAACATTCATTGGAATAATGCAGAACAGAGACTGTCTCTCGCTTTCTCAAAAAGTTAGACTAGTGGAATTTCATCAAATACCAGGACCAAGTTATTGCTTGGTACCTGTCACTTGTACAGTGGGTGAAATGGCCTGTGAGTAGCAGTGATGCAGTTCCCAGTGTTGATTGATTAGTTAGACCGAGTGGCCAGCAGATAGCAGACTGACTGACAGCCAGACATTTGTCTCTGAGAGAGATCCTTTCTAATACTTATTGAAAGCATCTAACATTCTGATAAGTGGTTTTGGTCCAACACCTCACTGAGCAAATGTGTTCATTATATCAATAAATTTGTTAAAAAAAGAGTAATATCTTGCCTCATCAGCAAAAATTCCTACCAAATCCAAGAGAATTATCAGTCTTCTGTAACCTAGCCCCCTCCAACCAAGTAGATTTTCTCCCTCTCATCTATGCTATAAAGATTTATAATATAGCAAACAAACCCACAATGATATTAACATTCTGATTGCACTAAGAAAGGTACGGAACCGGTGCCAGGTTGTGATGTATTAAATTAGTACAGACAAGATTTTCTTGACTGCAAGACTATTAAATTTGAGTAGATTATTTATTCCTAGGTACATGACTATGTAGTACCTGGGAACAGATTTTCACAACTGGAGTCACCTTATTCTCTGGAGTGATTTTTGTAATTTCAGGAAAAAGACTGCAACAGGCACAGGGTGAATGCCAACATACCAAAATGGAATAAGGAAATACATTGAACTTCTATTACATTGCTGTATAGATGGGAAAATTTATAAAGAGTGCTAAGGTACAACACTGTCCCCTGGATGTCTGCAGATCTGGTCCATACTGATAGCCACGCGCCACACTATCTTATCATTCACCTCGGTGAGC
The DNA here is from genome assembly GCF_023864345.2 of Schistocerca serialis cubense. Classification (NCBI taxonomy): domain Eukaryota; kingdom Metazoa; phylum Arthropoda; class Insecta; order Orthoptera; family Acrididae; genus Schistocerca; species Schistocerca serialis. The sequence goes on along the minus strand of NW_026047471.1, from coordinate 1,332,330 downwards.
CAAGCCAACATGGTGCAGCCCAGTGATAAAAGTGGAGATGGGTGCTATTTTCTTTTGGTTGCACTAGAATATTGCTATGATACTGCATCAAGGAGATGCTGACAAGTCCTTGCAAACAATCAAAAACTTGCTTAATTTTATTTGTTTTAGCTGATAATTTTCACTTTGCAACTACCGTTTGTATTAAGAGTGGCTGAATTTTTTGTGGTTCTGATTGAAACTGTATTTCATTTATAACCTACAACTGCAGGTCACCTCCTTCTTATATAAGGTTTCTTACTTTTAGCTACCTCAAAATTATTCCAAGACAGAACATTTAACTTGGTTATGGAAGGAGCCAGATGCACTCACCAAGAAATAACATGTACAATATTTTACAAAATTTTATTTCATCAGATAGCTCTAATTATAATGGCCATCTTTAAAAAATAATGAAGGATAACAATTATTTCATGTTCATGATAAGCAATTCATCTGTACCTGTAAAATATTTTTATTGATCAACGTCTTGCATGACATAAGACACTATAAACTGCCATGGATTCAGGATCTTAGCCGTACCATCAGATGTATATGAAAATCTATCAGTAGAGCAACATCATGACCATGCTCAAAGAACTAGTATACAAACAACTACCATAGGTGGACCATCAAATAACATCCCAAATTGTGTCCTCGAAGAACCCCAACTTTCAACTGTGGCCTGAGAAAATTCCTCTTATCACAAAATTGTCACCAGGAATGCATGCAGCCAAATGCTGACAACAGCGCACCTGTGCGACCCATGGGGCTATGGAAGAGTATCTCAATCTATGTCATAAATTAGTCAAATGTATGGAAACAAAGATTAAAAACAAATGTTTGGAATTTAAGGTCATCCCAAAGTATGTAGATGCGATGTTCAGACATTCGAAGAAACAACAACCTGTATATGCTAAGAGTCTGAAGTTGTGATGTTTATGTAATGAAATCAATTAATTATACAAGAAGAAACCTTACGTCAATGTAGTCTGCTTCCCGTAGGCGCGTGGGTCATACAAGCGTATTGTACCTGCTTCTGACTTCCTGCATTCCTGGTCCCAATCTTCCTGCAAGAGGCATTTTCCAAGGCCATGATGAAAATTTGGGGATCTTTGCAGCCACAGTTTGGGATGTTATTTGATGGTTCACCTATGGTAGATATTTGTCTACTTTTTGTATGGATGTGGATGTGTCCTACTACTGCTGTATTTCAGATATGGCTGCTGATGAAGCTAAGAGCCCAAAACCATGGTAGTGTATAGTGACTTCTGTCGTGCAAGAATTCGATCAATAAAAATATTTTACAACTTTGACAGATTTATTTGTCATGAACATGTTTCAGAACACTTGTGGATGTCCCAAAAATAAAATTTATAACAATAATTGCCCTTTAATACGTGCACAACATAAACATTAAAATAAAAAAAAATCCTTTGTAAAATCTAACTGCTCATAACAGCTTCCAAATAACCTCAGATTCCAGCCTCCCAAAATCACAGTGGGCTGTCTCAAACAGGTTAATTATGATACACACAGAATCTCATTCTTCAGTAATCTAAAACACATGTAAAAAACAGTTACAAGATACGTCTTAAAATGAAAGAAGTCAGTAAGTGCTTTACACTCTAAGGAAAGGAGAACACTTTCTTAGTAATGTGATCTGAAAACCAAGTATCAGAACCAAAATATCTCTTAAATCAGATACCCCATTGATTAAAACGGTAATCTTAACTATGACTTAAACAACAAGATTTTACCAGGCATTAAAAGATTAAAACAACTTTGTCACAACATTATTTCAGAAGCACCTTGCTTGACATGAATCACAGGTTAGCCATAATCTCTTTCTTTCTGTCTCTCTCTCTAAATGGAACAAATCACTAATCCTAATGAAGAGCATAACTGTCAATCTATATCAACTTTCAAAACAATTTAAAGGAGAAATATTTTGTTACAAAGAGTAGACCAATAAACATCAACATTAGTACCCAAAACGTAACGCCACTCAGCCAAAACCAAAATGCAGAAATCAGGGAATTGCTTGGATATAGAATATACCACTCACAATATACAACAAAAATGAATGCTCACAAACACCTTGAGACTCCTAAGGGGCTAGAGCAGGGTGACACTCTATTTTGGAACCTATATTCATGTATTTTTTTAAAAATAAAATAAGAAACAGATTATAAAACTTTCTTTGGACCTTCCTTGTACAGACTTAAAATTGTATAATGATTTTTTAAAGAAAAAACTTGCGCCCAGAGGACACTGCACAACATCGATGAAAGGATCTCTGAATGCCACAAATTCCAACCTAGAACAAAATTTCAAAAGCTACTTTGAAACTGACATAGTACACAATACATAGGGATATCTTTTTGAGAATTGTTTTAAACTAACTGACGGCACTCTGGAAAGGTATGGTGTAATTGCATGTATATTCCACTAGTTATAGCTCCAACCAATGTGGAAAATATTGTTTTAAAAAAACAAGTGTTTAAAGTTTCAACATATCTTTTTTAATAATGAAACTGAACAAAACTTTAATTGACAATGCTAGCATTGTACAAGTTGGTTTTTTTCCACTGATGTAGAAACAATCTCATTTTGGCACATTATATCAATTAACTGGCATCCACTTACAAAAATCATATCTTTTTTTTGCATCATTGGTATTACTTTTAGAACCTTTGTTATCTGTATAATTAACTTTGTTTGTCATTTCCAGGCACTCACATTTTACTTTGTATACAAAAACAAGCAAAATGACAAGTTAAGCAAACAACGGACAATTACATGCTCTCAGACTGTTTACCAAAATGAGCCATGTTACAAAGAGAAATCACATTGAGAACAGTATTTTAGTCGATAGTAATGCCATATGTGGCACTATCTACAACTACCATGACCCCTGTTCCGTCAGTAACTATTGCTGTGTTACATCAGTTGCATTTGAGCACCCAGATGTGCGAGACGGCCATGCAATAAATCACTGTTTTAACGTATGTTAACATTTATGATACATTTTATACGAATGAATCTTAAAAACAGACTCTCTGGGGAACATTTTAAGCAAATTGAAATTAGGCTAAAAAGAAAATTTCTACTCTTGTGTACCCCCTTAAGTGAAATGAATCAGTTGCTTACTTTCATAACAAGGCTTACAAATATTTGTGTATCAAACTGTAACACTCACTGATTATTCATCTGCATGATCCTTCTGTCTTCCCACTGTGAAATCCCACAGGTAATACGATGACATTGTGTCAATTTATCAGATGATACTAGCCACACTCGTTGCGCCCATTGTCCTGTAACTGAAACAGGCAGCTCGTTTGAGTGTGTGCACACACACCTGCTCATTATCTCGATGGTGAATTAGTTGAGCCGGCAAGCATAACACCTTCCAGACAATGTTCAGTTTAAACTCCAAAGTACTGCTTGAACTCCACATCACATGCAGATGACCTTGTGAACATCTACCATAAAGTCTGCTGCAGAGCTTTCATTAAAGGTGACACTGTGTGTCATCTTCACATGTGAACAGTTGCCCCGCTGTCCCACAAGACTCACTCACTCTTGCATACGGTGGAAGTGCCAAGACCATGAACCAATGCACATACAGGGCTTTAAAGCCTCATTGCATAATGCTGCCACCGCCTGGAAGGCTGCTGGGGTAAGCATTACCAAGAGACGCGGTCCCGATATCTTTGAGTATCAGTAGTGGACAGGATCAGTCATCACCTTTTAATACAAAACCTTTTATTTATTTTCATAAAGCGTTCTCCACTGTACTAATCTGTTACCACCAGAAGTTGCTTTCATTGAACAATGCTTTTTTGTCGACTACTTTCGGCAGGAAGTACCATTTTCAAGTCAACGTATGAATACATTGTAACAAAAAATCATGGTAATTAACATTTATTTCGTTAAAGAAAATTTACATCAAGACTTTCTCTACTGCCATAATACAGGGGTGAACAAAAATATGAAAACACTGAAAATACAACACATTACCAGACCAGTGTCAGAAAACCAGTGGCATTTGAAAGAAACTTCCATTCGTCTCAGAATGGACAAACACAGGTCCTGCATGGTTATCAAGGAAATATTATAATATCCTTCCTGCAAAACTGTGGCAAATTCAGGACATTAGTATAGCTGTGGATAGCAATCAAACTTCCTTCTCTCCAAAATAGACCCCAAAGTCTCAATAATACTGTAGTGTTGCGGAATAGTAAAGAGTTGGAAACGTGGAATATTGTCAAAGTTTCGTTGCCTATGCTGAGAGCCAGAGGCAGTAGGTTAGCCAAGAGGTAAGAGGATTGCACATGTATCGGAATGTGTCGTCACGCAGGGGCAGTGGCCGGGTTACACACAACAGGCGAGAGAGAATTGCTTAGCATGCGGGTTTGTGTTAGACGGAGATTTTCGTAGAGTGTAAGACAGAGGTATAGCGTCAGCTGTACTGCATTTCATAACTTTGCGTAAGTCTGCCGTGACAACACGTAACTCTGCCGCAAGAACACCTAAGGGGCCAGTACGACAGATGAATCAGCAGTATAAGTGGAATGAATGCGTTCATTACAAACGAGCATGGCATCAGGACGTCGCTCGTGTTTCCTTTAAATACGCCAGCTTTGATAGCAACAAGGCACTCGCAGTTAGACTTGCAGTTAGATGTGTACTGGGTCGCTGCGTGGTGCTGAGCTTGGTGATCTTTATTAAGGAGATGTTGCAGTATGGGCGGCCCATCCAGCAGCAGACGTGAGGGGACAGTACCACCTCTGGTCCTCTCTGCTGCTGCTGTCAATCATCAACCCAGGATTAGCAGACATCGCGGCAGACTAGCTCGCCGCCAGTGCTGACCACATCAGTGAGCCGTCATCAAGATTGTGCAGGGCCTAGGCCCTGCGCATCCGCCATCTGGTACAACCGGGTGAGCCGATGACGCTGGGGGAATGCAGCCCATTCCGCCCATCCACCTTGGACGAGCCACCAGGAGGAGCAGGGAAAAAGATGGGGTGGGACAGAGTGCACTCCGCACTGCGAGAATGCCTCTTGTGCCAGCCGGGCGCCGCCAGCGACGCACGGCCAAAGTAAGGGCATTCCATCGCTACGTCACAGCACGCGGCGCTGTGCTAGCAAGACTGGTGCGGCCCGGAGCTGGTGTCATCGCTCCGAGGACTCGGGGAAGGTCATTGATATCACCAAGCTCAGCCAACCTGTGTTACGTGGGCCACATTGTACTTGGCAGGAATAAAGGTGTCATGAATTAATAATGTTTCTTTCACATTTCTGACGTGTCCACAGTCATTTCCTAGCATCCTGACAAGTGGAGAGGTCACCGCTCGGCCTCCAGTCCACCGTAGGCGACCGGGACCACCTGGGCACCTACAGATTTGGTGTCAGACGTCCTTGCGCCCACCGCCTACAGATTTGGTATCAGAAGTGTTCGAACCGTCCATTACAGCACTGGCCTACAGATCTGGTATCTGGAGTCGTCGACACCGCCGCTGCAGGACTGACACCACTGAGTTGCGGTCAGAACTGTCGACTCTATGCAGACTTGTGGTAAGTGCTGTTGTTGTTGCTGTGGTCTTCAGTCCTGGGACTGGTTTAATGCAGCTCTCCATGCTACTCTATCCTGTGCAAGCTCCTTCATCTCCCAGTACCTACTGCAACCTACATCCTTCTGAATCTGCTTAGTGTATTCATCTCTTGGTCTCCCTCTACGATTTTCACCCTCCACGCTGCCCTCCAATGCTAAATTTGTGATCCCTTGATGCCTCAGAACATGTCCTACCAACCGATCCCTTCTTCTAGTCAAGTTGTGCCACAAACTTCTCTTCTCCCCAATCCTATTCAATACCTCCTCATTAGTTACGTGATCTACCCACCTTATCTTCAGCATTCTTCTGTAGCACCACATTTCGAAAGCTTCTATTCTCTTCTTGTCCAAACTAGTTATCGTCCATGTTTCACTTCCATAGATGGCTACACTCCATACAAATACTTCCAGAAACGACTTCCTGACACTTAAATCTATACTCAATGTTAACAAATTTCTCTTTTTCAGAAACGATTTCCTTGCCATTGCCAGTCTACATTTTATATCACCTCTACTTCGACCATCATCAGTTCTTTTGCTCCCCAAATAGCAAAACTCCTTTACTACTTTAAGTGTCTCATTTCCTAATCTAATTCCCTCAGCATCACCCGATTTAATTTGACTACATTCCATTATTCTCGTTTTGCTTTTGTTGATGTTCATCTTATATCCTCCTTCCAAGACACTGTCCATTCCGTTCAACTGCTCTTCCAAGTCCTTTGCTGTCTCTGACAGAATTACAATGTCATCGGCGAACCTCAAAGTTTTTACTTCTTCTCAATGAATTTTAATACCTACTCCGAATTTTTCTTTTGTTTCCTTTACTGCTTGCTCAATATACAGATTGAATAACATCGGGGAGAGGCTACAACCCTGTCTCACTCCTTTCCCAACCACTGCTTCCCTTTCATGCCCTTCGACTCATATAACTGCCATCCGGTTTCTGTACAAATTGTAAATAGCCTTTCGCTCCCTGTGTTTTACCCCTGCCACCTTCAGAATTTGAAAGAGAGTATTCCAGTTAACATTGTCAAAAGCTTTCTCTAAGTCTACAAATGCTAGAAACGTAGGTTTGCCTTTTCTTAATCTTTCTTCTAAGATAAGTCGTAAGGTTAGAATTGCCTCACGTGTTCCAACATTTCTACGGAATCCAAACTGATCTTCCCCGAGGTCCGCTTCTACAAGTTTTTCCATTCATCTGTAAAGAATTCGCGTTAGTACTTTGCAGCTGTGGTAAGTGCATGAGGCGATTTTTGTTAATAACTGTGGATGCACGTTCTTTGTTGGGAGTGCACTTTGTGAGATCTGCATAAACAGCAAATTTATCTGAGTTTAAGGGAAACAGTTGGGAAACGTACTTGGTAAGAGTCAGATGTACTGTGTGTAGTTGAATGGGGCATGGGGAGCCATGCACAAAGTTTGTACCAGTAGAATGTTCAATTTGTAGAGGGTTTGGTCATGCAGCACACAATTGTAGAGAGTGTCGCTGGGCAATAACAAGGTGGAAGGATTAATTTTATTTAGTTTTGTATTGTGAGTCTTGTTTGTCTTCTTGTGTGTAGTGCTCAACTGTGACTAAGGAGTTGAGTAGCTAGTGTAGTTGTTGTTTTGAGCAGTAAATTCAGTATAGAGTAAGTTGTTGGTAATTTGCACAGATCATGCCGGAAACAAGATCCGTTCGTACTGAAGTGAGTGTAGCTTACGGAGCAAGTCTCAAAATTGTTAGAAGAGAATGCGCAGCCTAAGCTACGTCATGTGGAATTAATGACGCAAATGGAGACCTTGCATTCGGCATAAGAGTTGCAAACGGGTTCAAGTGAGTGCAAGTCAGTAGCAATGTCCAACCTTGAAATATATCCTTCAGTAGCTAACCTGATCACACCTTTCTCTGGTAAAACAACAGAGAATGTCACAGCATTCATTAACGATGTTTTGGCAACAACTGCAATGAGCAATTGGTCGGACGTAATTACGTTATGTATGGCAAATTTGCGACTTGCAGGGGAGGCCAAGACGTTCGTGATGTACCATGAGACGCTTAGTAAGGTGAGGATGTTTGAAGAGTTGGCTGATGGGTTATGACTAAGATATCATAAGCAGAATAGTGCATGATTTTTTTGGGAGAAGTTAGCTAATTTGGCACAGAAGGTCAATGAGACAGTGGAGTCTTTTTCAGATAGGATACGGAAAATTAATTCGCAGACCTATGAATTATTGGGTAATCCTGATGTGGATCATGTATTACTACAAGAGGCGGGAAACAGAGCCCTCAATGTATTCCTCAGGAGAATTCCTGCAGAATTTTCTCATAGGGTTAGGACGGAGAATTCTGGGGATTTGGCTGCAGCACTGCGTATTGCAATGCATTTGCAGGAGATAGACATTGCAACAAGGGTTCGAAATGATAAACGCATCTTTGCGTCGGAGAGGAATTGTTACTGTTGTGGCAGGAAAGGTCATGTGAAGGCTCAATGCAGACAGCCGCAGTGCTATTCTTGTAAACGCTACGGTCACAAGGCAAATGAGTGTCGTAGTAAGCAGAATGGTAACGGGAATAAACAGGAAAAAGCGTTAAATGAGAACGGGAGTATTTTGTCCGTCGAAAGACATTCCTGGTAAGTTGAAGTATGGTGAAAACTAGTACAGAGATGGATTGTTGCTTGATGGGTGTTGTAAGGAATAACAGATGTAAGTGTTTGATTGATACAGGGGCACGTGTATCTGTTACTATTCTAGACCTCATGGGTAGGAGAAGACTAGGTACTCCTAGGTATAAATTACGTGGAGTGTAGCGAATAATGAGTTGCAATCATTGGGTACAACACAGCTCGTTTTTAAGATTGGAAGTGTAGAGTTCGGAGAGCAAATGGAGGTGTTGCCAACTGTGGGACAAGGTTATTCTGTGATTCTTGGACTGGACTTCCTTGATAAACACCATGCCAAAATTAGTCTTTCACAGTGTACAGTTGAACTTAGTGGGAACTTGTTTTCAATGAGTACAACAGCTGTAAATGTTTCTACGTCGCGAGGTGCATCCGTTGCTAAGATGTCACCAATTGAACTACGTACAAGGGCATTAAAGATGATTATGCATGTCAAAGAGCCTTCAGATACAGGTAAGTTAGTTTGGTTGTCAGTAGGTACCAATGTACCACAGCAGAGACTATGTGTGGTGGAGCCACTGCAGAGCGATGAAGCATTGGATGAAATGCATTGTTTTATTAGGAGGAGCGTTGCGCGCATAACGGATATAAATGGAGAACTGATGATTCTGGTCAGTGAAGATAATTTTGTGGCAGATGAAATGGATCTCCCAAAAGGTTTAGTGGTAGCAAGTATGGAAATACTCAACGATGAGGATATAGGTGAATCCCAAGGTGATTATAACGTCAAGCATACTGTCAAGGCATCTGTACTACGTGATAAAATTCATCATTTGGAGAATGGTGATTGGAAAGCTATGGAAGCTTTGTTATTAGAGTAATTAGATTTGTTTAATTCAGAAGGTCCATTACTTGCAACTCCTATTACACAGCACCATATACTGACTGGTGATAGTCCGCCGGTCTATAGAAAACCATACAGGATAGCAAAACACCTACAACCACTAGTGGAAGAATTTATTAATCAACAGCTAAGGGATGGTATTATAAAGAACAGTGAAAGCCCGTGGTCCGCCAACATAGTGGTAGTTCCTAAGAAGTCATTGGATGGTACTAAAAAGTATAGGTTTTGTTGTGACTATCGTTTTTTGAATGCACGAACTGTAACAGATGCGTATCCAATACCGAACATCACGGAAACATTGGATAACCTAGGTCGGTGTAAATATTTTTCGACACTAGATCTAAAGAGTGGGTACCATCAGATAGAAGTAAGTCCCAAGGATAGACCGAAGATGGCCTTTACAACAAGCCTTGGTCACTTTCAGTATCGTAGAATGCCATTTGGGTTGAAAAACGCTCCTGCCTACTTTCCAGCATTTGTTAGATGGTGTGCTTCGGGGACTGAAACCGAAGATTGCTATGGTATACCTCGATGATATTGTTACTTTTTCACGTAATATAGAAGAGCATGGGGAACGACTGAACGAAGTATTTAGTAGGCTAAGAGCGGCACATTTTACGCTTAATGTCAAGAAATGTCAGTTTGCTGAGACACAAGTGACTTATCTTGGGCATATTATCAGTCAGGATGGGATAAGAACAGATCCTTATCTAATGTTGGCTGTGCGTGGTTTTCCAGTACCACATACCACTAAACAAGTTCAGCAATATGTCAGTTTATGTAATTACTACAGATGATACGTAAAGGGGTTCGCGGAAATTGCACATCCACTAACAAGACCGCAGTTTGAAATGCAGGATGGGTTGCTTTGCAGGAAGACGAAGTGCAGACTACGTGTCGTAGTACCGGAGTGACTGAGGAAAGAAGTGTTGAAACAAGCGCATGACCATGTATGGTTGGGTCATGGTGTTAAGAGAATGACTGATAGACTGGTAGCTGAAAGGTTTTGGTGGAAGACACGTCGCAATGATGTAGAGCAGTATGTGCAAAATTGTATACTGTGTGGGCAGAGAGCACATTTAAGTCCAGAAAATTCAGTTACAGAGACTACCTGAAGCGGATCATCCATTTGTATTCATTGGATTAGACATAATCGGAGGATTTAACAAGACCCAAGCGGATAATTGATACGTATCATTTTTCCCGATACCTGGTAATGCTAGCTATTCCAGATCAGAAGGCAAGCACTGTTGCGCAAGCCTTAGTAAATTACTGGTTGCCGAAGTATTGTGTGCCTGATACTATAGTTACAGATCAGGGTAGTAACTTTATGTCGGAGCTGATGAAGCATTTATGCTGTTTATTGAAAGTTAAGAAATTGCGGACAAGCCCATTTCATCCTCAGTCGAATGGACAAACAGAACGGGTTCATAGGATGTTAGTTAAGATGATTAGTCATTACGTAAATTCAGAACACATGGATTGGGATGTATATTTAAATCTTTTGACAAGCGCATATAATGTGAAAGTTCATACAGGAATGGGGCTCTCTCCGTATGAGGTAATTTATGGTCGGAAAATGCCATCACCATTTGATGTGCTCAAACCTCAGGTGGGTTTACAGGATGAGTCAGTGAAGAATTTCGCCAAGAAATTGAGAGAGATTTGGCAAAGGGTACGGCGTGCTAATACTAAAGCTTTGGAGAAACAAGAGAGTATTGGGCAAAGAACAGGTAAACTGCTGCAATACAGAATTGGTCAGATGGTACTGTTGGCTAATCCTTATGTTCAGAAGGGTAAAACGAAGAAGTTTTTGACGAAATATTCTGGACCGTATCAGGTAAATGAAATAGTGTCTCCAGTGAACGCAAAGTTGCAGTTACCAACCAAGTCGTCAGTAGTTCATGTGAGTAAGATTAAGCCGTTTAAGGGCACAGTGGATGTGTTATCGCAGATTTCTCTAGTAGTAACAAAGAGTGTGAGGTTACCGAAGCTAAAAGAACAGCAGAGGAACGTTCCTTACACACTTAGGTCTAGAGATACATAGATTAAGTGTCCTTGGGGAGGAACATGTCTTATTTATTGTTATTAGGTAATAGGGTATGTGTTGTTTTTACTTGTCATTTGTGTGTTTTAGACGTAGTAAGGAAGGGAGCGATTGACATGGCTTCCTTTTCCTTTAGGTGCCATGCCAGGATGTGGCCTGGGAAACTTTTCGTCAGTCTGGTACTGCTACACTGTTGCAGACGAGAGGCGGTGCAGGTGAAACCACTAGATAAGGGAATTTTGTTTGCAAGACAATTAGATGTGGTATTGTCAAGCCGCAGGTGGACAATTGTGTTCACATATAATATATGGGGAGTGAGGAATGATGTACGGACACTACAGGATAGGTTTACGGTGCTACAGGCGGCCACGGAGAAGGAGGGGTTGTTTCAAGACATATGGAACGAGTATCAGGAATTGAGGCTCTCATACAAAAAGCTGAGAAGGCAGCTGCAACAAGTAATGGAAGTGGTCCCGCAAACCCTCGTTCACAGGAAACAAGGGTGGTTGGATGCAGGGGGAAAATTGCTGAAAACAGTGTTTGGAACCGTGGATGAGGAAGATATAAGGAGCTTAAATAGTACAGTGAGGGAGGTGCAGGAGTTGGCGGAGGAGACAAAGTCGAAAGTGGATTGGCACACGACATGTATAGGTAACATGGAGCAGGTGATATTGAATGTCACTAGAACAGTGCGGGAGTTGACGTCAGACCTGGAACGGTTTGCAGCAAATACCAGGAAAGTGTTGAATGGGGATATAGAGGCTATACAGGCGAGATTGAGCTGAATAGACGGGAAAGTACAAGTAGCTTTATTGAGGGCATTAGCAGACAGGGTGGATGTTGCGCGTGTCGAATTGGAAGCGTTATATGAAGCTATGCATCACGCAGTGCATGGGCAATTGAGTGCCCCTTTGTTAGGTTCAGATCAGCTGCTGAAGGCGTTGCTGAAAGCGCAGAAAGAATTCTCAGAAGGAGGGCATCATGTTGTGCCTCCGGCGAAGCGGAATTTACTGTTATTCTATCTCATGTCTAAAGTGAGAGTAATTACAGATCAGGCGAGTATACATGTAGAAGTGCAAATACCAGTGATGGGTATCAATTCGCAGTACCAGTGTTATACTGTACACCCGTATCCAATCAGATGGGCTGCACTTGGAAAGTGGGTGCAAGTGGAAACTCGGGAAGTGTTGCTAGTGTCAAGACGGAGGAGTGCTCATGTGGTAATGTCTACGGAAGATTTGACAGACTGTTTCAGGGGAAGTGTTTTTATTCGTCCAGCAAAGGGGGTGGCAACCCAAAATCATTCATGTGAGATGCAGTTGTTCTTGGGGAATATGGGAACCTTAGAATGTGAAAAGATGATGTTACTTCCGAGATCGAAATTTCAGAAAGTTGGGGAACGTTGGATTTACAGGCGAGATTGAGCTGAATATACGGGAAAGTACAAGTAGCTTTATTGATGGCATTAGCCGTGTGATGTACTTGGTCAGCTATACTGGTCACATAATCCGTGGCATTAATGAGGCCTTGCAAAGTAATCATAGGGCTCTTAAAATACCATGATACGGCTGCTCATATCATCACCAAATGCCAATCATGTTTGCTCCTCGGATAAGTTGGAAAGAACGTGAAATGAGAGCCACCAGACAAAATGACATTTATCCGTTCCTCCATAATCCAGGTATTATGTCTTTGGCACCACGTGTTCCTGCTACGGGCATTTGCATCACTGATGAGTGGTTTTGAAATTCTAGCTTGCCCACTAATTCGCATGCTCTTATATTTCTTCAAAATCCTCTTCAAACACCATACATCACGATCACTCAACACACACTTTTGTCCACGTTGTGACTTAGCAGAAGGCGTTTTTTTACTTTCCCTGTATTCGGTACAAAATATCTTCGATATGGTGCCTCTTGAAACACCAAACACTTCACCTCTTTTGGTTTACAGAAGTACCCACCATAATAGCACCAACAATGTTCCACCATTTGAATTCATTTAGCTCTGACATAATGCACCAGGCTGTGAATCTTGTAATGAATTGAGGATATTGCACAGGTGCAAGTACCCACAATAATAGCACCAACAATGTTCCACTATTTGAATTCATTTAGCTCTGACATAATGCACCAGGCTGTGAATCTTGTAATGAATTGAGGATATTGCACAGGTGCAGTTCGTGATCAAATACAGTATTGTAGTCTGCAGGCTTTACTACAATCTGCATTTGTGTTCAAATATGCATACCTCGGAGTGTTTCCATATTAAGCTCTGTACATTCTACACTTCACATAGCATCAAAGGTCTGTCACAGTTGTATGACATACATCAATAGGAGACGTGGATGATTAGAAGACTTATGACAGTCCCAGTGATCAGACATAATACATGCTGGGCATGAGAGTGAATACCAACGTAAGACCATCACGTAACCATCTGTCAAACTGTTGAACTATATCACTTAAGCCATATTGAAATCTTACCGAGGACTTGATTCATCTGAAACTGTTTCTCACGCAAGTGGAATAATTTTCACAGACTTTCAAATAGGTGAAAGAATGATATGTGTGTTTGCAGTTTTTCCCACTGATACCAACATGTTAAGCACTTGCAGACATGTACCACAAGACATGATGTGGATGCCTCCAATTTTCTAATGTGTTACATCAGTGAAACTAAACACTTTAACAGAAGTCACACACATGAAAGATAATTTCAAAAAGATGCAGAAGCAAAGAAGTTACAAAATATATTTTAATCCAGACTCTAATCCAGATAATTTTCATTGTCTTCACAGTAAATCCTGGTTACTCAGAAATGTAGCATCCTGTGGGATTAAACTGGGAGTGGAGAAAGCACAGCAGTAAACAAAAAAAGTTTCTGTATGGTGTATCCACTTAGTATTCATAGCTGTTGTCTGCTAGGTACAAAAAAACTCTCACTTAATGAAGTTTTCGACCCTTCATTCATGAAGATATGGTGTAAAATTACATAATAAACACAAGAGAGAGAATTGTCTTCACATCGTAGCTGAGATGAAACATAGGTATAGGAACAATGAATTTTGTACACTGAAGAAGCATTCTATTATACTATCTGCATCATACTGCCGAACATTTTCCTAACGTGACTGAACCAGTCAGACGACATGCACATCCGGATCTGTGGCAGTGCTGAATGACGGCAACACATGTTCCTCATTGTCTGCTCACACTGCCCACATGATTCAGATCTTCTGCGGGAAAACCAGCCGTCAGTTCATTTTAATTACATGGGGAACAAGAGTAATGTTGTTGTTGTGGTCTTCAGTCCAGAGACTGGCTAGATGCAGCTCTCCATGCTACTCTATCCTATGCAAGCTTCTTCATCTCCCAGTACGTACTGCAACCTACATCCTTCTGAATCTGTTTAGTGTATTCATCTCTTGGTCTCGCTCTATGATTTTTACCTTCCAGGCTGTCCTCCAAAACTAAACTGGTGATCCCTAGATGCCTCAGAATATTTTCTACCAACTGATCTCTTCTTCTAGTCTAGTTCTGCCACAAATTTCTCTTCTCTCCAATTCTACCGAATAACTCCTCATTAGTTATGTGATCTACCCATCTAGTCTTCAGCATTCTTCTGTAGCACCACATTTCGAAAGTTTCTATTCTCTTCTTGTCCAAACTATTTATCGTCAACATTTCACTTCCATACATGGCTACAGTCCATACAAATACTTTCAGATAAGACTTCCTGACACTTAAATCTATACTCGATGTTAACAAATTTCTCTTCTTCAGAAACGCTTTCCTTTCCATTGCCAGTCTACATTTTATATCCTCTCCACTTCGATCATCATCAGTTCTTTTGCTCCCCAAATAGCAAAACTCATTTACTACTTTAAGGATCTCATTACCTAATATATTTCCCTCAGCATCACCCGATTTAATTTGACTACATTCCATTATCCTCATTTTGCTTTTGTTGATGCTCATTTTATATTCCCCTTTCAAGACCATTCTGTTCAGCTGCTCTTCCAGGTCCTTTCCTGTGTCTGACAGAATTACAATGTCATCGGTGAAACTCAGAGTTTTTATTTCTTCTCCATAGATTTTAATTCCTACTCCAAATTTTTCTTTTGTTTCCTTTACTGCTTGCTCAATATACAGATTGAATAACATTGGGGATAGTCTACAACTCTGTCTCACTCCCTTCCCAACCACTGCTTCCCTTTCATGCCCCTCGACTATTATAACTGCCATCTGGTTTCTGAACAAATTGTAAATAGCCATCTGATCCCTGTATTTTACCTCTGCCACCTTCAGAATTTGAAAGGGAGTATTTCATCAAATTGTCAAAAGATTTCTCTAAGTCAACAAATGTCAGAAACATAGGTTTGCCTCTCCTTAATCTATTTTCTAAGATAAGTCGTAGGGTCAGTATTGCCTCATGTGTTCCAACATTTCTATGGAATCCGAACTGATCTTCCCCGAGGTCGGCTTCTACCAGTTTTTCCATTCATCTGTAAAGAATTTGTGTTAGTATTTTGTAGCCGTGGCTTATCAAACTGATAGTTCGGTAATTTTCACATCTGTCAACACCTGCTTTCTTTGGGATTGGAATTATTGTATTCTTCTTGAAGTCTGAGGTTATTTCACCTGTCTCATACATGTTGCTCACCAGATGGTAGAGGTTTGTCAGGGGTGGCTCTCCCAAGGTTATCAGTAGTTCTAATGGAATGCTGTCTACTCCCGGGGCTTTGTTTTGACTTAGGTCTTTCAGTACTCTGTTCAGTACTCTGTTCAGTACTGTTCACACAGTATCATATCTCCCATTTCATTTTCACCTACATCCTCTTCCATTTCCATAATTTTGTCCTCATGAACATTGCCCTTGCATAGACCCTCTATATACTCCTTTCACCTTTCTGCTTTCCCTTCTTTGCTTAGAACTGGGTTTCCATCTGTGTTTTTGATCATGAATTTTCCCGGATTTTATAAAACAATATGTAGTAGAAAACTCTGGTTTCTGTTTTGCAGATATTGCCATATAGTTGTAGAAAACTGAACAATCCTCTCACCTGGCTCCTATCTTTCAGGCACTGCCTATCAAAAATAATTCAAGCTGAGGAGATGAAAGACTTTGGTGATGGAAGCCACAGGGTTTTAGTTCTCCACTAAGAATAGGTGTGTATGAATTTTAACCATATGCGTCGTCTTTTTAATGTACAGAATATGAGTCTGGGAGACACCATTCTCAGTTTCAAAGTATCGGTGCTATTCCTCAGACCCACATTTTATGAGAAACAAAGCTAGTTAATAAACTTAAAATTCTCATTTAAAAAAATTTAAGGTTCTGAGTGTTTTGAATTCCTCTGTGGCAAGACAAGAGGTACAGTCATGTTTTCCCTCTTATTGCTTTGTAAAGCCTTTCTTCAATCCCAGGTGCACCACCACTGTGTGACTCTGGATCAACATAGACCTTATCTAACAATGTTACACAGAATCTGTGATGGGGGATTAGGCAAGATACATGCACTTGTAGAACGAGCCATACATTTAGCATTAAGTGCCACAGCTGGCGAGCCATCACTCTTCCCTCTATGAAAGTTCCAACACGCTTATAATATGAAGATGATCCAAAAGTTAATTGTATTTAATCTAGTTCCTCGAATATCAACTGGACATGTCTTCATAGATTATGGAGCAGGAGCTAGACCCTTTCGAATTCAGTCAAACAAACACCACACAAACTTAGCCATGACTGAGATGAATGTCCAAATCCATAGATGGCATTAGTATCCCCCATGGCTATTCTCTCACAGCTTTTAAAATAATTAAGATTGTATTTGAATTTGACAGAGTACAACAAATATGATGTTCCACATTATGTATTTTAGTTATTTTTCAGCAACCAGACAGATTACGTGCTACCACTTTGCACCTCAGAAGAACACTTTTATGCTAGCATGAGAATGAATGCTTGGGCATACAAACCAGTGAGATGCGCCAGGGGAAGACTTATTACTAGGCAATAGTGGGCATCTAACATTATGCAGCGTCCCATAGCACATGACCCTTTCCAGCATGAATGAGATACGCCGGTTTGTGGTGTCTGTGACATACCTGTTGCTGTGAGCAACATTTTGACAGATTCCATTCTGTATTCAGAACAAGAACACAAATTTGTCTCAATGTTATCCTACCATCTGTTTTGGGAAGCAATGAACTGAGTGTCCAAAAACTCTTTCAAGTTTTGCATCTTATCTAGTGTTCCACGTAAACTGTTAAATACAACGAGATAGCTGCAATGTTTTAAGGAGTAGGTGATTATTGAAACTTCTGGTTAACACAGCTTAGACACTAGCTTTTCCAGGATAGCTACTAGGCACAGAGTGATGTCCCACTACGTGCACTGATCTCTTTACAGAAACGTAGAGTCCTCTCTGTCTGGAAAGAGGAGTAGTTGGCACTGGGGACTACATCGAGCCATTAGTGACATCAGCTTCCCAGTATGGCTGCTCCCAGGCACTGGCTAAACCACAGTCTTGCCTGTCACCTCTGTATAGTGCACTCACTTGCCAATGCACATGGGATCCTTTTTTCATGAGAGGGCCTGACGCCTTTGTGAGCGAACTACATGTCTTAGCTTTTTTTACAGTCCCTATTCTTGTTTTACGTTTCTTTTGTAAATCCTTTAATCAAAATACTTCATACACAATTTAGCATCTACAGGTCATACTGTATACATGTATCTCGTATCATATCATATATTAAACTATAAATGTTGGCAGCACCAAACGAGGTGATTCCATGATTAGCATACTGGACTTGCATTCTGGAGAATGACAGTCCAAATTCCCTTTGGCCATGCAGGTATAGGCTCTCTGTCATTTTCCTAAATCACTCCAGGAAATGCCAAGATGGTTCCTTTGAAAAGGCCATGGCTAATTTCCTTCCCATCATTTCGTGGTCCAAGCTTGTGCTCCTTCTCCAATGACCTCACTGTTGACAGGCCGTTAAACTCTGATCTGCCTTCCTTTCCATTGGATTACAACAAAAACATTGGGATGGGAATGATACACTCTCATGCATCCCAAATTAAAATCCATCATCTGTCCATGAATGTGGCAGCTGGTTTCAAGAAACAACATACAGACTTCTTACAACAACCTTACAAATATTTTCGCACATAGAAAACTTTAAATGCTGCTAAATTTCACAGACTTGTCTTGAGTGTAATGTAGTATGCTAGTGTTGTAGAAACTCTATGGACTACGCGTAAAACTTCAGATGTTAATGCCTGCTCCGCTATGTTTTGTAAGAGCATTTGAATGTTGCACCTCTTTGCCATTACTGTGTTGATAAGTCTTTGAAATTGCTTGTGTGTCCATGGATGCAATTAGAAGCATAAAAGAAGCAACTGCATATGGCTTGCTTGAAAATTCCTCTTCCACTTTCTAGATTACATAAATTAAAAAAATGCTGTACGTAACTACCTTTGGTTTGGTTACCAGATCACATAAAATTTCAGTTTCACGAGATCTGTCAGTCAATTCGAAGATCATTCTAGGTATACATCTTGGAAGATCATTCAAGGTATACATCTTGTTATAGTGTACCACAATTACACAGTAAGCGCAAAGAAACAATGAGTGAAATAGAAGAAAGCTTCGAGTGTGGGATTATAAATTGGGTGGAAGGATAAGAATGACAAAACTCATTGACGACTTGCCATCTTCAGTGAAAGTGATGAAGAACCACGGAATCTGTTGAATGGAGTGAAAGCCTTAATGATCACAGTATGTGGATTTGAGAGTAAACAGATGGAAGACGGAAGTCATGGGGAGTACCAGAAATGAGATTGGTGATGAACTTGACATCGGATCTGGTGACTATGGAGTAAGTAAAGTTAAGGAATTCTGTTGCCTTGGAGGTTAAATCACACATGATGAACAAATCAAAGAGGACATAAAAAGCAGACTGCCATTGGGAAAGGGAGCATTCCTACCTAAGAGAAATCTGCTAGTGTCAAACTTTGACCGTAATCTGAGGAAGAAATTTGTGAGAATGTATATTTGGGGCATAGCGTTGTGTGGTAGTGAATCACGGAATGCAGAAAAACTGGAAAAGAAGGGAATTGAAGCATCAGAAGTGTGTTGCTGCAGTGGGTAAAAAATGTAGGGGAGGACAGAAATTGGAATACATCCAGTATATAAGTCAGGACATATGGTGCATGTGCTACTCTGAGAAGAAGGGGCCCACTCATGGTGGGCTACAATGGAGACTGAAGACTGACAACTCAAAAACAAAAAGAATAATGACATGGAACAATGAATAGCTATGATGATAAAATTTTTTTTTGACAGGCTCTCTTTTTTAGATCATCTTTCAAACCACAATTCCAATTGCATGGTAATAGCAGCTTATGGAAACTCTTGATTAGCTTTCCAAGAACAGCTACTGTGGCGCAATGTGAATTCACCATGTATGCACTGATCTCCCTCTAGAGACACAGAGTCCTGCCTCTCTGGCAACAGGAGTGGCTTCCTGTGGCGGACTACAATCAGCCATCAGTGCGGCTGCTCTCGCACACAGGTAAAAGCACGTCCTTGCCTGTCACCCCATGTATGGGCAGTCATCCGTGTTTGAGGGTGGGAACTTTTTTGGACAAGAAGGCCCATCAGTATGAGATGCTTGTGGTGTATGGCCCTCAGTAGGCCACACTTTGGAAGAGAAAATCTGATTTGATAATGGGAGAGGAACGTTCATAACTCAGCTTTGGGTATGCCAATTCTATTAGCTGAGCATGCTGGTTGTATCAACCCCTCAACATTTTTGTTCATCGTCTTGAATTATTTCCAGTGTTGGGTAGGATCATTTAACTTCAATATTCAGCTGTTTTCTCCAAAATACGCATTCACATTTTAGAAATTGTCAAACATTTCTACATGGTTGCACTTTTCCATTTCCTTCATTTGCCGGTTAATTTTCTACACGTATGTTAGGAGACATATAATTAATTGTAATCATATAGTCTACTGAATCAGATAAGCAACTAATGATGCAGATTCATGTCTAAAGTCTCAGTTTTCCATAAAGACAGAGGCCAACCAATGGTAACTACATGTCATTCATATTAGGGGCACGGGCTGTTGGAACCCATGTCTTGCTATGCAGACTTCAGTTTCTTTAGTTGTAAAACCTGGAAGTTTGGCCAGCTTTTACAGACTCTTCAAATTTAGTGCGGCCTTCAGTAGCAGATGCTTTTAATAGTTCCCACAACAAAACTCAGTTTTGAAATCTGGTAGAAAATCCACAGAGATTCTAGTCGCATGTTAAGTTCACCAACGGCAATATACAATCAATACTTTCACTTTATGATAATGATGGTAATGTTACTGGTGACAGCACCACTAAAGCTAAGTTACTAAATACAGTTTTCCAAAATTTCTTCACCAAAGAAGATGAGGTAAATATTCCAGAATTCGAATTAAGAACTGCTGCCAACGTGAGTGGCTTAGAAGTAGATATCATCGGTGTAGCGAAGCAACTTAAATCATTTAATAAGTTTTCCGGTCCAGACTGTATGTCAATAAGATTCCTTCCAGAGTATGCTGATATAATAGCTCCTTACTTAACAACCATGTAAAATAGCTCACAATGCGAAAGATACATTCCTAAAAACTGGAAAATTGCATAGGTCACACTAGTACTCAAGAAAGGAAGGAGTAGTCCAATGGCTTACAGGTCCATATCACTGATGTCAATTTACAGTAGGATTCTGTAACATATACTGCGTTTGAAGGTTACTGTGAGGAAAATGATCTGCTGACACACAGTGAGCACAGATTCAGAAAATACCATTCTTTAGAAACACAACTACATCTTTATTCTCACAAAGTAATGAATGCTAATGACAGGGAATCTCAAGTGTTGATTCTATATATCTAGATTTCCAAAAGACTTTTGATACTGTTCCTCACAAGTGGCATCTAAACAAATTGCGTCCCTATGGAGTATCATTCCTGTTGTGTGACTGGATTTGTGATTCCCTGTTAGAAAGGTTGCAGTTCAAATTAACTGATGGCAGGTCATTATGTGAAACAGTGGTGATTTCAGGTGTTCCCCAAGGAAGTGTGGCAGAACTGCCAGAAAATATTAATATCTTTGCTTTTTCTGTACTTCGTTTTACTTACTTTGATTGTTGACTAGTAGGTGTGAGACATTCGTCATGACTGTTACTGTGATTGTCGAAAACTATTTCTTTGTGTTTTGATTTATCTTGTGCCAATAAAAATATTACATAGTGAAAGTAAATGGTGTTTTCTGTGTTATAAGTATACCACATGCCATACTGGTGACCTCCGACGCGCAACATACGTCCAATTCGACAATGTGGCCGTATACTTCGGCATATCCACATCGCTCACCTTCCGCTCCTTTCAGACTACAACATGATTGGTGTCTCTACACTGCCTTTCCATGGTTTCCTACACACAACGCCACCAACAACTGGGATAAAATTGGAAGATAAGTACAACGCCGTGGAGTTTTCTCCATCATCAACAGCACCGTTGTGGACTCTTTCAACATCGTCAGTGATGTCACCTGCTATGAAATATTTTTCTACGTTCGTCTATAACAAACCAATCATGAGTGGTGTGCCTAAATTTGTGACTCACAGTGTGTCGTATATACAGCCTCCTGTGACATGTAGTGTGCAACAGTGCCCCAACACTATGAACCTCACAGACTTTTCGAGCCCACAGATCACTCATATATTGCTGATAAATCGGTTTTGGACACATTCTCTCCCCATCCACTACAAGACTCACTACAAAAACAGATGGGTACAAATTTCAGTGACAACAATTACTGGTTGGACAGTCGTCCTGCCCCGATTGTTCCCGCAGCCTCCCGTGTGTAAACCAGCCGATGCAAGTGACAGCTTCATAAACACTCCGCCACTCCCATCTGCTGTGCTATCAAATCTGTTACATCCACAACTCAAGAGTGAGAAAATTCCTAAATTACCAAGGTTCACGATGGACAATCCGTATACGTGGTTTATTTTGGCAGAGACTATATTCACCGCCCTAAACATTGATTCAGACAGTGCTAAATTTATTGCGCTTATTAATGCCCTAGACTATCATGCTGAGTGGGTACAGGACTTAGTGCTGTTGGCGGCCACCGCAAATCATTACGCACTGGCAAAACAACAGATCTGCGAACGTCTACCTAAGACTACGCAAGAGTCTGTATTATACATACTGCAAGATGTACATCTCAAAGACTCGACTCCTTCACAACTGTGGCGACGTATCAGAGCAGTCTTTGATAGCAAAACTATGCCAGAGGAAGCTTTACTTTCTTTCTGGGTTGCAAAGCTGCCGCAAGCTATCCAACTACAGCTCCTATCACACGACCAGGAACCCTCTATAAGTGAAATTATTGCTGGCCGATGCCACATATAAGAAAATCAACAGAAGAACGTTATCTACGTGTTTCCCCCTTGATATTACGCCTGCCCCGCATGCAGAGACCGATCTTTCCAAATCAACAGACAGAGTACACTGGCTGAGCACCAGATTCCACACCGTCCTTCACCATCCCATACCACAGCTTCAAGTGATGTCCTTCACCCGGTAACAACACAGGATCAGCAAGTTTATCCTCTCTGCTGGTATCACTCCATTTACGGTAATACAGCCAGCAATTGCCACTCACCCTGCCTGTCCAATGCGCCCAAACACACACGGCGGGCTGCTATAGGCGCACCAGTCTGCACTGTGACGTCAAGTCGCCTAACAGATCACAGGCTAGTACTTCCGAATTATTCTCTCGGATGTTTGTATATCCAAGATATAGCTTCTCAGAAATGGTTTTTAGTGGACGCTGGTGCCGATGTGAGCATCATTCCACGTTCAATGGTCACTTCTACAATCAAGCATTCGCCTCACCAAATCAGAGCAGCCAACAATTCATCATTAAAGTATTATGGTGTAACACAACTTCGCATTTACTTCGATGATGCACACAATTATGAATGGACATTTTTGGTAGTAGACATTGACGAGCCAGTATTAGGATTGGACTTCTCAACTGCTCATAACTTTTCTTTGGACTTAATTACACCTGCCCTTTGCTCAGTGGATTTTAAACAAAAATTTTCGGCGAGATTTTCCCCATCCATGCCAACAGAATGCAGCTCAAATACGTCCTGTCAACAAGCCAAAGAGACAGTTTCTATTCTATCTGAGGAGTCAAAGCTGCCATAGTGAACTTAGTTCCACAATGCCTTGAAATCGACCAACTGTCCGAAGACAGTGCAAGGCTACTTCAACATTGTGATGCCCTGACTGGTGAATTGCACGGATTTAGAGAGGAGATCAAGATTAAAAGTAATAATATGCACGAAACTACACAGGACCTGCATACCGCACCGCTGTTTATACACAGCCACAGCAGCGCCTGCCACGACCTGGACAGTGAAGACGGCAACCCGCCCAGCAACCCCCCATCCTGCGCTTCACCATCCACCTTTCATCAAAACACAGAGGCGACAGCTGTTACAGGTGACGCCGTGCATGCACGCAACGATTCCTTCATGCAGTAACACCATAAGTCAATGGAACCCCGCCGGCTGTCGCACAGCGCAGCTCCGCGGACAACACTGCAGCTTTCATTGAACTACCGTTCAATGATAACATGTTTCTATTAACAAAACTTTCAAGTCCAGGTAAGTTAGGAACTCCAGTACCTCCACGTACAATGGCTACAGTGAGCCAACCATTACCATGATCAAAAGTATCACTAATGTCGATAGTAAAATTAAGTCTACAACCACAGAAAACACAAGGTTCGTCGACAAGTGCAGTAGCAGCAACACTCTTAATTGGAATGCGGTTCTTCTTGTCTCCAGCTGGAGTATACAAAGACAATGCAGAAGACGATATATAAGCAGTTTTATGAAAGTCTTTATTAGCAAGTTCTGCCATATGGTAGGTATGATAGGCAATAATGTCTCTATCAACAAAACTTTCTCGTCCAGGTACGTTAGGAACTCCAGTACCTCCACGTAGAAAGGCTACAGTGAGCCAACCATTACCATGATCAAAAGTATCATTAATGTCGATACTAACTCCTGTAATGGAGTATAATGGCTACAGTGAGCCAACCATTACCATGTGAGAAACTGTCGTTAATTTCAATACTAAAATTAAGTCTACAACCACAGAAAACACATGGTCCGTTAACAAGTGCAGTAGCAGCAACACTCTTAACTGGTATGCGGTTCTTCTTGTCTCCAGCTGTTGTGGCAAACTCGATGTTCTTGATCATTTTATACACTGTCTGTTTAGAACGGCGACGAAATCTCCTGTAAGGCGTCGTGGCGGCGTTCTATTAATAGACTTATTGCTTGATCTTGCTGACCTCCCGCAGCTGCAGCCGGCTGACGCAATCGTGGCGGCGCGCCAGCGGACGCGCACATCTAGAACACCCAGTGTGCGCGTCCGGGATAACACTCCACTGGCACTGTGAAATAATTCTAAGTCCAAGCTATTGCAAATACTATATAAGCGAGCTAGAGCTGCGCAGAGCCTCATTCGCACTGCTGCTGCTGCTGCACAGGCAACTGCATTGAACGCTGCCACGATGCCTTACAGGAGATTTCGTCACCGTTCTAAACAGACAGTTTATAAAACGATCGAGAACATCGAGTTTGCCACAACAGCTGCAGACAAGAAGAACCGCATACCAGTTAAGAGTGTTGCTGCTACTGCACTTGTTGACGGACCATGTGTTTTCTGTGGTTGTAGACTTAATTTTAGTATTGACATTTATGACAGTTTCTCACATGGTAATGGTTGGCTCACTGTAGCCATTGTACGTGGAGGTTCAGGTGTACCTACTGTTCCTGGACTTGAAAGTTTTGTTGATAGAGACATTATTGCCTATCGTACCTAACATATGGCAGAACTTGCAAACAAAGACTTTGGTAAATCTGCTTATATGTCTACTTCTGCTCGAGGAGGCAACAGTTTTGTTCTATTAATAGACTTATCGCTTGACCTTGCTGACCTCCCACAGCTGCGGCCGGCAGACGCAATCAGGGCGGCGCGCCAGCGGACACGCACATCTTTCATACTTACCGCGCACCGACGATAATGTCGCTCCTTCCTGCATCCCTCCACATACTTTGGCCACACCTATTCACAAAATCAAGGCCATTACTACGAGCGTCTGTCACAGGCTTAACACAACTGAGGGACCGCATGTCCGTTCTTGCCCCCGACGCCTCAATGCAAAAAAACTTACCGCTGCCAAAGAATGTCTTAGTGAACTTTTACGCTTGGGTTTAGTCCTCCCCTCGGACAGTGCGTGGTCTTCACCAATACATGTTGTTCCCAAAAAGGACAATTCCTTTCGACTCTGTGGAGACTATAGGCGTTTGAATGCCAGAACAATACTTGATGACTACCCTGTCCCCCACCTCCACGATTTTTCACAACCCATGTTCGGTGCCAATTTTTTCTCTGTGTTAGACTGCATAAAGGCATACCATCAGATTCCGATGCAGCCAGAAGATATCCCTGAAACTGCTATCATCACCCCATTTGGACTATATGAATATTTGTTTATGCCTTATGGATTGAAGAATGCTGCTCAGACCTGCAAAGATTCATTGACACCATTCTACGTGGCCTTAATTTTTGCTGTGCCTACCTAGACGACATTATTTTCTCCACATCTGCAGAGGAACACAAACAACACCTCCAACAGGTTTTTGATAGATTGGCATGACACGGAGTTGAGATTAATCATGACAAATCGCAACTGAGCCAGAGTTTATTTTCCTGGGACATTTGATCAATAATGAGGGCATTCGTCCCACCTCAGATAGAGTACAACAAATACTTGACCTTCCCCTCCCTCAAACCTATAAAGAGTTACGTAGATACCTCAGAATGGTAAATTTTTTTAGACTCCGCATTCCACATGCGGCATCTCTTCAAGCCCCTCTCACTGAGGCCTTAAAGGGAAAGAATACCACGGGTGACAGACACATGGAATGGGATCAGACCATGCAGCGAGCCTTTGACTCGCTTAAGTATGCCTTGATGAACGCTATTACCCTGTCTCACCAACATCCTGACGCCTCCCTGACAATAACCACAGACGCTAGCGAGAATGGCATTGGCGCAGTTTTGCAACAGACCCTACCAACAGGTACTACACCCCTGCGTGTTTTTTTTTCAAAAAAGCTCACCGAAACGCAAAGAAAGTGGTCCGCATTTGATCTTGAACTTTACGCCATTTATGAGGCCGTAAAGTACTTTCGTACAGATATTGAAGACCGACTTGTGACAGTTTACACAGATCACAAGCCCCTTGTCAAGGCTCTCCGCAAACCAGCATTACATGTACTACCCAGAAGGTTCCGCCATATGGATTTGGTATCTGTGGCAGAACTGCCAGAAAATATTAATACCTTTGCTTTTTTGTACTTCGTTTTACTTACTTTGGTTGTTGACTAGTTGGTGTGAAACATTCGTCATGACTGTTACCGTGATTGTCGAAAACTATTTCTTTGTGTTTTGATTTATCTTGTGCCAATGAAAATATTACATATTTAAATTCTTTGGTGTTTCCTGTGTTATAAGTATAACACACGCCATAGAAGTGTTGTAGGCCTTCCCTCTGCTGTTCCTAATCAATATAAGCAGTTTAGGAGACAATCTGAGCAGCCCTCTTGGGCTGTTTGCAGATGATAAGTGTTATTTAGTGTCTGGTAAAGTCATCAGAAGATCAAAATCAAGTGCGGAATGGTTGAGACAAAATATCTCTGCAGTGCAAAAACTAGCAATTGGCCCCAAATAATGAAAAGTATTGACACGATTACTAAAGGAATCAGTTAAATTTCGATTGTACTAGAAATCAGACAAAACTGAAGGCTGCCAATTTAATAAGTATCTAGTAATACACTTACAAATGACTTAAATTGTAATGACCACATAGATAATGTTGTGGGGAACAAACCAAAGACTGCATTTTATCTGCAGAGCACTGCCACTGGTGTGGCTGTCATACACCAAGTGTACTGTACTGTAACTTTTGCATTACCTTTGAAAAAAATTATACTCACAAAACTGCTGAGAGCTGCTGATAAATAATTCATTATTTACTATCAGTTTTGACTTTCTGGTCACCTTCACGTATGACGTAATTAACATTTGGTAATTTTATGGGCTGCAGATCGCTGAGTGAGTCATTGCCACTGTGAAGATTAAAAACTTCTGCTCAGAACAATATTGTCATGTAGAAGAAGGTGTACTTAGATAAATGACGAACTCTTGACTTCACTTAACGAAGGTTTATTCAGCACTGCCACATACAAGAGCGCAGAGCGGATTGGCTCCACAGCCAGAACACATGCAGTATATATACAGCCACAGAACATCCAGTACAGTGATTCTTGACATTTGTAGATACTTCTAGAATGTACTCCAACTGAATATAGAAATTAAAATGGTACAGTTCACATGAGTTTAGAACTCAGCACCCTCCAGTCAACAGTTTAGTATCATAACCACTACACCACGGTACTACTCAGCTGCTTCTGTGACATTGCTCCCTCCTTAAGTGAACAGAATTTCAGTGTTACATCGTCCTAGTCCAGGAACGAGTCATCGATACTACATACTCTGACCCCCTATGACTGATGCTCATCCTGGCGGTGATCTTCTTGGAACTTCTTTTTCCACTCTGCTCTTCATCACATTTCCGCTTGTTGCCTGTCGCCGGAGCTCCAAATTTACCCTGGGTGGCATGATCCTTGTAGTGCTTCATTCGAAGGGCACGGACCGTATCTCTGATCTTTCGACGTCTTGCGTCGGGGTTGAAATCTTCAACTTCATAAGTAACATCAGACAACTGTCTTACAACCTTATAAGGTCCAAAGTAGTGTCTGAGGAGTTTCTCAGAGAGAACAAACCTTCCGAAGCGGAGTGAAGATCCATACGAGGTCACCAGGCTGGTAGACAACAGGGCGGTGACTCGCATCATACCTTCAGTGATCGTTTTCTTGAGCCTGCAGCATGCAGAGTTGAGCTAACTGCCGAACTTCCTCAGCTCTGGTTAACACCTGGCTGCTGTAGTCCTCGTCATCAGGATGTAACGGAAACACAGTGTGCATAGTCACAGTCACCTCATGCCCATGCATGAGGAAAAATGGAGTAAATCCTATGGTGTCTTGTTTGGTGGTGTTGTAGGCAAACGTCACGAAAGGTAGCACCCCATCCCAGTTGCTCTGCTCAACATTGATGAACATTGATAGCATGTTGACCAAGGTCTTATTAAGGTGCTCAGTAAGCCCATTAGTTTGCAGATGGTAGGCAGTCATCAAGTGATGATCAATGTTGCACCAACAGCTTATCTCTGTCACCAGACTCGACTGAAATCTTTCCCTCAGTCTGTAATTAACGACCTTGGGGCACCATGTTTTAATACAGTGTCTTCCACAATGAATTTGGCTACCTCCAATGCTTCAGCTGTTTTCACGGCTATTGTAATGGCATAATGTGTCCAATAATCAGTGCAAACAATAATCCATCTATTGCCACTAGCAGACTTTGGAAATTGTCTGAGGAGGTCAATCCCAACACGCTGGAAAGGTGTTCCAGCTGGTGGAATTGGTATGAGTCGGCCAGATGGTTTCTGAGGAACTTCCTTTCTCCTATGGCACTCTCTGCGGTATGACACATAGTGACGGACACTCCTAATTAAACCTGGCCAGAAAAATCTCTTGCTGATTCTATCGTATGTCTTAATAAATCCTAAATGTCCGGACTCGGGTGTGTCATGGAATTTCTGTAGAACATCTAAATGCATGTGTTTAGGAATCACTGGTAGCCACCTATTTCCAAATGGGTCAAAGTTTTTCTTGCAAAGTAATCCATTAACTACCTTAAATTGTCCTTTCACATCCTCTGACCGAATTAAGGCAAGCATATTTTGAGATATCTTGGCGTCCTCAGCAGAGAGATCCTGAAGTGCAGTGACACAGTCACAATCTTCATCAAAGTCTTGATAGTCTTGGACAGGGTTTCTTAATACACTCCTGGAAATGGAAAAAAGAACACATTGACACCGGTGTGTCAGACCCACCATACTTGCTCCGGACACTGCGAGAGGGCTGTACAAGCAATGATCACACGCACGGCACAGCGGACACACCAGGAACCGCGGTGTTGGCCATCGAATGGCGCTAGCTGCGCAGCATTTGTGCACCGCCGCCGTCAGTGTCAGCCAGTTTGCCGTGGCATACGGCGCTCCATCGCAGTCTTTAACACTGGTAGCATGCCGCGACAGCGTGGACGTGAACCGTATGTGCAGTTGACGGACTTTGAGCGAGGGCGTATAGTGGGCATGCGGGAGGCCGGGTGGACGTACCGCCAAATTGTTCAACACGTGGGGCGTGAGGTCTCCACAGTACATCGATGTTGTCGCCAGTGGTTGGCGGAAGGTGCACGTGCCCGTCGACCTGGGACCGGACCGCAGCAACGCACGGATGCACGCCAAGACCGTAGGATCCTACGCAGTGCCGTAGGGGACTGCACCGCCACTTCCCAGCAAATTAGGGACACTGTTGCTCCTGGGGTATCGGCGAGGACCATTCGCAACCGTCTCCATGAAGCTGGGCTACGGTCCCGCACACCGTTAGGCCGTCTTCCGCTCACGCCCCAACATCGTGCAGCCCGCCTCCAGTGGTGTCGCGACAGGCGTGAATGGAGGGACGAATGGAGACGTATCGTCTTCAGCGATGAGAGTCGCTTCTGCCTTGGTGCCAATGATGGTCGTATGCGTGTTTGGCGCCGTGCAGGTGAACGCCACAATCAGGACTGCATACGACCGAGGCACACAGGGCCAACACCCGGCATCATGTTGTGGGGAGCAATCTCCTACACTGGCCGTACACCACTGGTGATCATCGAGGGGACACTGAATAGTGCACGGTACATCCAAACCGTCATCGAACCCATCGTTCTACCATTCCTAGACCGGCAAGGGAACTTGCTGTTCCAACAGGACAATGCACGTCCGCATGTATCCCGTGCCACCCAACGTGCTCTAGAAGGTGTAAGTCAACTACCCTGGCCAGCAAGATCTCCGGATCTGTCCTCCATTGAGCATGTTTGGGACTGGATGAAGCGTCGTCTCACGCGGTCTGCACGTCCAGCACGAACGCTGGTCCAACTGAGGCGCCAGGTGGAATGGCATGGCAAGCCGTTCCACAGGACTACATCCAGCATCTCTACGATCGTCTCCATGGGAGAATAGCAGCCTGCATTGCTGCGAAAGGTGGATATACACTGTACTAGTGCCGACATTGTGCATGCTCTGTTGCCTGTGTCTATGTGCCTGTGGTTCTGTCAGTGTGATCATGTGATGTATCTGACCCCAGGAATGTGTCAATAAAGTTTCCCCTTCCTGGGACAATGAATTCACGGTGTTCTTATTTCAATTTCCAGGAGTGTAGACAGTTGGGATCTTGGTGTTTTCTTCCACTTTTGTACACTATGGTAATGTCATACTCTTGAAGACATAGTGCCCACCTGGCGAGTCATCCTGTTGGATCCTTAGGACCTGTCAACCAACAAAGTGAATGATGGTCTGTAACAACTGCGAATGGCCTTCCATAAGAATACTGTCAAAATCTGGACATGGCCCAGATCACAGCAAGTCATTCTCTTTCTGTAGTTGAGTAGTTTCTCTCAGTTTTTGTAAGTGCCCTGGAAGCATAGGCTACAACCTTCTCTTTTCCATCTGAAATTTGCACCAGAACATCACCAAGCCCATACCTGCTGGCATCTGTGTGTAGTTCTGTAGGTGCTCTCTCATCATACAGACCAAGTACAGGATCAGACATCAGAGCTTTTCATAGCACATCGAAAGAATCTTGTTGAGTACCACCCCCAGATAAATTTAACATCGGCTTTTAACAACTCTTGGAGTGGCCTGGCTTTGATACAAAAGTCTTTGATAAAACGATGGTAATAAGAACATAATCCGAGGAAGCTTCTCACATCTCTAATAATTTTAGGGATAGGAAATACCATTATAGATCTCACCTTTGTTGACACAAGGTGTCCAAGTATTTTGATTTCTTTTGTACCAAAGAGACACTTTCTTGGATTAAGTTTCAGTCCGCCTTGTTGGAGACACTTAAGAACGGCCCTCAGTCTTTTGATATGTTCATCACATGTCTCTGAGTACACTATAATGTCATCTAAATAACAAAGACAAATCGTCCACTTCAGGTGACGTAGAAGATTATCCATCATCCATTCAAAAGTTGCTGGTGCATTACACAAACTGAACAGCATTACCTTAAACTCATACAGGCCCTCAGGGGTGATGAATGCAGTTTTCTGACAATCATCTTCATCTACTTCAATTTGCCAGTATCCCGAGTAGATGTCCATGGTTGAGAAAAACTTAGCCCCCTTCAGACAATCTAGTGTATCGTCAATTCGTGGAAGAGGTTAATGTCCATTTTAGTTATCTTATTAAGCTTCCTGTAATCAACACAAAAGGACTTTTTAGTTATCTTATCAAGCTTCCTGTAATCAACATAAAAGCACCAACTACCATCCTTCTTCCTGACAAGGGCCACTGGTGATGACCATGGGCTCTGCGAAGACTGAATGAGGTCATTCTTCATCATTTTCTCTACCTTGTCACGAATTATTCGATGTTCATTTGCTGACACACGGTATGCTCTCTGGCGTATTGGTTGATAGTCTCAAGTGCTAATCCAGCGTCAATTTGTCTAATTTGCTCTTCACCTGTGGACTGAAGCATTCAAAGAACTCTTGAAGAATGGCAAGTAGCTTCTTCTGTTGTTCCTTAGTGAGATCTGGTGATAGTCGAGCAAGAAGATCTTGTCTCGAAGTGGTAGCACTAATTTCGCCCACAGACTCAGAATTGGAGGGTTCTATGACACTTAGCTGTTCTTCAATTAATGGCTCAGCATTTGCTATGCACATGCATCATGGAAGGATCTGCGGTTCTCAGCGACAGTTAACTATCCACAATTCACTGAATCCATTCTTAAATGAGGCGACAGAGGCTGGGATGACCAAGTTATTCTTCAGTGGTATGCTCCTCTTACATTCCACTACAAGATCCATGTGTTGATGCATGGCAGGAGACATGACAGTTACCTTTCTAACGCTGACTGCAGGAATGATCACTTCATCCAGCACACATAGTCTCCACACACTCAGATGTGCATCTTCCTGTCTTCATAATCTCATCTCGTCTAGCATAATCTTCGAGTGACCACAATCTATAATTGCCTGAGTAGCTTTCAAAAAGTCCCATCCGAGAATGACGTCATGACTACACTCTTGTAAGACGATGAATTCTATGGGCTGCGTATGGCCACTTATGCCCACACAAATGGTACATCTTCCTGTAGGTTTTACATATTTCCCATTAGCCACCTTCAGCAGAGATGTTTTGTTGTCAACAAATACGGTTTTCTGCAACTGGCAACGGTACTTCTCCGAAATGACTGAATATGACACTCCAGAGTCCACAAAAGCTTAGGCTGGTCGGCCATCCATGAGGATATTGACATAGTTTCCTATCGGCTTCACTCCAAGGAAGGTGGCACCCTTTAGTTTTCCAGGTTGTGGCGGCTAGGTGATCGGCTGGAGCTTCTAAACAGCGATGGAGACCTTGATCACCATGTTGGGGAGTGTCCTCTCCAGCAGCTAGCATGCAGCAGTGGTGACGTACGTTGTCCTGCACCCACATCTTCTTGTTCATCTTCTTCGTCCCGGAGTTGGCATCAGCTAAGATTGGTCTGCTGTATTCTGGTGCGGGCATCATCAAATATTCACTGCCTTTCTCGACAATAGAACACCACATGTCCTGGTTGTCCACAGTGGAAACATACTGCTTGGTTATCCTGGGTACTCCAGATGTCAGTCTTCCTTCGTGCCCTAACATGTCCCTCATGTGGCACTGGAGGAATGTAACTCCACCTGGGTCCTGACTTTTTCACCATTTTAAAGGGAAATGAAGGACGAGAGATTGGGTTCAAAGTCTGTTCCACTTCCTCCCTTACCACCTCTTGAAGCATCTTGGTTTTTTGCTCACTGTGCAATCCAAGTGCCATCTGAACTTCCTCTCTCACTATCTGACATAGAACACTTGTGAAATTAGTTGCCTCCTGCATCACAGACATCGATATGACATTTGGAAGCCATTCAAACTTCTTGCATGTAAATCTTTTTTGATGCATTGTCTCAATAGAGCACCATTTTATGAAGTCATCTACTGTTGAAACCTCCCTCAGGAGTAGGGCTTGATACATGTCCTCAGCAACACCCTTCATGAGATGTGCAACCTTATCTTCCTCCTTCATTCCAGGATCCACTAATTTACACAGCTCGTAGACGTATTGAATGTAGGATGCTGTAGTTTCTCGTGGACACTGTGCCCTGCACTTTATCATCAGCTTAGCACTTCTGTCGTTGTGTCACTGAAATACTTGCGCATTTCTGCCCAGAATACTTCCCAGCTTGTGAACTTCTCTTCGTTGTTCTCATACCATTGCTTGGCAGTGCCCTCCAAGCAGAAAAATATGTTAGCCAAACACATGGTGTCATCCCATTTGTTAAATTTGGCTATACGCCCATATACCTTCAGCCACTCGTTTGGATATTGGCCATTGTCACTAGAGAATCTGGAAGGATTTCTGACATGGTGTAAACAGTTGCTGTCATTGTAACATCCTCTTCTTCTTCTGTCTCCGGTAGTTTGCGATTTGCTGAATATGGCTCGAACTCGGGTTTCTTGCCACATAAACGGTGGCTCTGTCGTGGCCTGATGGGAGCAACTGTGTCGTCGATAATTTGCGCTATCACAAGTTCCAATACCCAGCCTCTCCACCAGAATAATGTCAGGTAGAAGAAGGTGTATTTAGATGAATGATGAGCACTAACTTCAATTAACAAAGGTTTATTCAGCACTTGCACATAAAAGAGCACAGAGAGAACTGCCTCCAGCCAGAACACATACAGTATATATACAGCTATAGAACATTCGAGTACAATGATTCTTCACATTTGTGGATACTTCTAGAATGTACTCAAACCAATTACAGAAATTAAAATAGTACAGCCGATACAGGTTTTGAACTCAGCACCTTCCCTTCAACAGTTTAGTATCATAACCACAACACCATGGTGCCAGGCAACTTCTTCTGTGAAGATATGATTAAAACTGTTACTTAAAAGCAGACCTCAAGTTCTGTTCTTTGATAATTATAACTAGAACTCTGTAAATACAAATCAAGAAGCAGTAATAACAGAACTGTAGTATTAACAGTGGTTTCTTCCCATAAAGTAGAAGCTTTCCAGCTAATCTTTAATGTTCACCTTAACCTGTGTAAGCACAAATAGAATTTAATAACTTGATAGGTAATTTTCAATAAGTGTGCAGTGTCAATTTCTCATCTACTTTTATTGTTTTTGAGCACCTCAAGTTGTTTCACAACTGTGAAAGTTTTATTTCAATACAGCATGTATAAACACAATGAAAAGAATGAACGGCCTAGTAAGCAATGACACATTCACTTCACTTGTAAACCACAAGTAAAAGCATCTGCCTTTGTTTAAAGGTATCTTTCTTCAGCATCTAATGTATCCTACATTGTTTTCCCGTGATCTCTCTCAGCTCTGTATGTTGCATTAAGTGTTGGAAATTCCAGCACTTGCAAGTGAAATGCTACTAAGTAAACAAAATGAGTAGCAGACCAGAATCCCAAATTCTGTACCACTGATCAAAATGACACTAATAGGTAATCAAATTTATGTGACTTCACACATGAATGCATTGCTCTTACTGGGATGTATGCTGTTAGTACCAGTGTAGGGCATTAACTCTGCATGCATAACCATGTAAGAAATTTCAGCCCAAGACAAGCATATCTGTCTCTCAGAGAAGTGAACGCCTTAACTAATTTCATTGTATACCACATCCAATATGATCTCTGTCTATGGCAGACACTGCATTTCTACAAAGCCTCAGAAAAGCAGCAGTGGTGTGCATTAATAAAAATCAAACAAGCAACGTTTGTAAAATTGTTGACGATGCTAATTTCTGTCTCATTAAAAAAATAGTGAGCAATGAGGCTCTGAAATAATAAAAACCCATTTTGCAGAGAATAGATTCTTAATTATTATCATGGCCTCAGTGACAAGCTCTCCAATGAAACACAATTAGGTGGTTTGAATCCTATCTATGATGACAAGTTTCCAAAGATCAGTGAGTTTTATCCAGTGAGTGTTTTGGTATAACCAATCATTGGTATCTAGTGGCTCACTGCAGAGCATTTTCTTCTGTGTGCTGTCCCAGTTACCTTTGTCAAATGTTCTACAATAAATACATTCACAGCAAAGCTAATGCATCTAGTGTGGAAAATCTTAAATGCTTGTAAAGAAACTGCCGAAGTTGTCCTGTTGTATTTGCTGACGTCAGTATGCATAAATGCATTCTTTCTGCTTCCCTCATATGCTTTGATTGTATGCTGCTCAGGTTTGTCTCACATTTTGTTCTCAGCAACCTTAATTGTGTAAATGTAGTGACACAGTGTGATTGCATTTAAAACATACAATTGTATAATATATGCCTCATATATTGGGACATGGAGTACTTGATGAAGGGCACAATGACACTATGAAGAGCAGTGCCTGCAACAATTTCTTCTTTACATCAGCACCTGTTGGTAACTGTTATTTGAGGGACAGAGGTTATAGGCCTTATGACACAAGTGAGAATCGCTAATCATAGAGAGGACGTAATGAATTCTCACTGTGCAGGAGAGCAAGCACTGATCTGAGAGTTCCTGTGGAATAAAGCTGTGTGCCAGACCAGTACTTTAACCTGCAATTATGTCCTAAGATAATAGCACAGTGTCATGATAGCCTGCAAGCATGTCATAATGGCCTTCATGCTACCAATTGTCGAATAGCTGACCATTATTTCTGGGAAGGCAGATTGCAAGACGTGCAAAAGTATATACAAAATTGTTTGCCTTGCGTTAAGAAGTCATTGCGCCTCAAACGAAGGTACCTTTACAAAAAAGTACCAGAAGCCACTTGCTCCTGGACCTTAGTAGCAGCAGGTATTGTTGGTCCTTTCCCTTTGAGTCCATAGAATAACCAACACATATTGTCAATTATAGATCATTTTTCCAGATTCCTAATTTTTGTCGCCACACTGGACATGTCAGCAGAAACTGTAGCTCGAGCATTTGTCACCCACTTGGTGTTACCATATGGAGGTCCTTAAGCTGTACTTACAGACCAAGGCATGAACTTTATGTCAGCATTATTTACAGAAGTTTGTCGACTATTGCAAACCAAAAAGTGGAGAACGACCCCATTTCATACTAAGGCTAATGGACACTTAGAGCGAGTCCACTGCACAGTTACACGTATGCTTTCTTATTATGTTAATAAAAATCATCCTGATTGTTACAGGTATGTCCAATACATCATGTCAGCATATAATAGCCATGTTCATGAGGCCACTGGATACTCCCCCTAGTATATGGCCGACCTATGAATTCACCTTTTGAAATTGACAAACTGCCCCCAGGGATTAGATCCATGGATGTGAAGGGGTTGGCACGATGTTTAAAAGCTATTTGGAAGAAAGTAAGAGGAAACAATGCAAAAGCTTTGGCTCAGCAGTTAAAAAGGAGTAATGAGAGAGCAATAATGTCCGAGTACAAGGTAGGAGAGATTTGTGGTGTTGCGCAATCCAGTAGTTAAGAAGAGTAGGACAAAGAAGTTTACTCCTATGTATGAAGGTCCATACCCCATCATGTGGCTTTCTTCACCAGTAAATGCAGAAATTTAGTTAGCAGAATGGACAGTGATAGTTCATTTTGACAGGTTAAAGTTGTATAAGGGTTCCGAGCCACCTCCACTTGACAGTGAAACAGAGGCTACTACACAAGTAGCCCCAGTGAAAAAGACAAGAAAGAAAGTAATGCAACCATCTATAGCATGACCTAGATATGCACTGAGGTCAAAACTCCCCTATGGATTATGATCCAGGGACTAGCTCTAGCATGCCATGTATTTAATTTGAACAGTCTTTAGTGAAGCAAAAGCATTAGCTGACGGGAAATCACCGTCATTGCAATATATTCATTTAAGTTGTGCATGTTATTTGTAAGTATTCATAAGTTTTGGCAACCATTTGTAATAGAAGTTAGGATGTCATATGTTAATGGGAAGGGACTGGAGTTTTTCGTAATCATTTTGTCTTGCATCATTCAACGTCTCCAGTAATGTTGCTGTAGCAGTACAGAGCTGGAAACACTATCACTCTGTAGTAAGGGAATTAAGGGGAAAAGTTGCCCTTGTCAGTAGAACACATAGAGTAAGAATCAGTTAATCTTTTATATGCCAAATGGAATGACACTTCATATGTTGATTTAGTGAACGGTTTGTACAGGAACAGCTGTTAAAGCTTTGCATAAAAGCATGTTACTAACACATATTCGTAACTGCCATTAGCACAAGATCAGAGAAAACTTCCTGCCCTCTACTTACAGTTTGGGATACACCACATTACGTGTATGTTTATGCTAAGAGCTCAGACACCCATAATAATGTTATAAAGAGAAAAACAATTCAAACATCAGGCTAGAGAGACAAGAATACATATGTTCAAGTTAAACATCAAATATGTTACTTTAAAAGTAAAAGGAGCCCTACCTAAGTGCTATTATATTGTTTCTTAATATGCCGCTGGAGAGACAACAAGGTAAGTTTTCATGATACTATGTGTTTCTGTATACCAAATGCAAAAGAGAAAGTCGGTGGTTAATGCCAGGCAAGTGAGCGGCCATTAGGATTCTGCCACTCCCCAAGCTGCCTTGTGATATGA
The DNA here is from genome assembly GCF_023864345.2 of Schistocerca serialis cubense. NCBI lineage: Eukaryota > Metazoa > Arthropoda > Insecta > Orthoptera > Acrididae > Schistocerca > Schistocerca serialis. The sequence goes on along the minus strand of NW_026047471.1, from coordinate 1,294,172 downwards.
TACCCCTCACTCCCCTCCCTCCTTCCCACAGGCCATGCGCCTTTGCCGCAGGGGAGTAAGCCCCCATGCTACATTTCTGCACCTTCCACCATATAGTTACAATGTAACCAACAAACCCAAAGAAGATAGTTATAAAAGTAAACTCACCAGCCTAATGTTGCCTTACAGATTCTACAAGTTTTACACCAGACTAGAAATAATAGGAGACATTGGGGTCTCAAATTGATCTCCAGAGCTAGGTTGTATTGCCACTCTCGCAGCTAATAAACAGATCTATATGGCATCAAGGAAGATGGCCCTTGCTGTGATATTTATTCTGTAAAGTGACCGCTGCATGGGAAACACATGCAGTGTTACAAGGCTTTATGCTTAATTACAGACTTACTATTTTATCAGTTGATTTGTTTTCACCACGTAACGCCCGCTGTTTACGTCCTTCTTCGTTGCTCAGCAATGTATCACTTTTCGTTCTGACGCCACAACTCTTCCTTTCCTATATCTTTACTACTTTTTATCTATATAAATGATGAACTATTGGTTTTGCCGTTTAACACTTTTTAATAACTGTGGAAGTATTACAGGCATCGGGTCCCACCTAATGTGTCACCGGCCTATACATTTTACATGAACCTTTCAAGACTCGATCGATCTGTTTACAAAGAGAAAGCAGAATATCTCTTCCTTTGACGTTGTCCAACATCAACCTAGGAAGCTCGACGCCCTCATGGCCCAGGCTCTTCCATGGCTTGGGGTAGTTTGCATTATTCGTTTTATTCCTTGCCCACTTGCCGCTACGTCGAACTTTCGTGGTGATCGTTGGGCAACGTCTTCCATGTTATCTGCAACATAAATAAGCTTTCTTCCCACAGTATTTCTGAAGACCCAAAAACAAACTTAAAGAACATAATAATAATAACTGTTCTTACAATTATTCTTATAAGCCTTGGTCGATTTAATGAGGGGTGGGACAGGCCTAAGCCTTGTGACACCACACACGTCAGCCAAAAGGATCAAGTTTGAAATACCATCATAAAATAAAGTAAAGTAGAGTAAAAAGTGAGGTAATACCAATCAAGACTAACAGTCCTAATTGCATACCCCACTGTCAATTTCAGAAGTTATTAGACCCGACTTTCAAGTAAACGATATTTAAGAGAGTCAAGTTGTCATCACAGTTCATGCAGAAATATAAAACCTACAATTATGTATATTTTAGAAGAACAGAGTGTCTAAGTGAGTAAATGAATCATGACAGTTCTGTGAATTTTAATGATTGAGTTGTCTGCGTCCCTTGAAAAGAAGGCACTCCATGAATAAATGTTGTGAACAACATAAGGCAAGCCTGGAAGAAATTTAGTAACCACCCAGAGGAATTTTACTGAGCGCGTAGCAAGGAAAGTTACCCTGCCTCCACATACAGAGGGCCTTTCCTGCTCTCCACCACCGCCCCCCCCCCCCCCCCTGTTGGGACCAAGCCCAGCCATCTGTTCTGTATCCTGTCACAGGCAAGAGAAACAACTGCTAAGAAATCACACACCCCTGCATTCTTGAAGCATCTAAGTCGTGCCACCTAGTGCAATATACAGCGGTGGCTACAATAAATGTTAGCAAAAGCAAGAAGCACACGAAACATCCACACCTTATATGAGACCATTTTTACCTTCGCTAATAGGACTACTACTGAAGTTAATCTTTAATCTGTTGCAATGGTATCATTGAGAGTGTTTTATGTACATGCTAATCAGGAGTTATAAAGAGGGGAGAGATAAAAGCCCCAGTTGAACACCATGCAAGTAACTTTCAACAGAGTAACGGTCAAAATAAAATTATAAAACTGCCACATACTACAGTTGGGAAAGAGACAGTTCCTACTAGGATCGAACCCATGACCTGCAAAGAGTTACTTGAGAAGTCATCTATGCCTCTCTATTTATGACATTAGGTATATGAGTTATATTGACAGTCACCATTAGTACTATAAAACGTATATGAGTTATATTGACAGTCACCATTAGTACTATAAAACAATCACTGATCCCGTATTTTGCAGAAAATTATTCTGGAGTTATTTAGCACTCGATGTCCTGGCAGCAGGATGGACCTCTTAGCCGCGCATGCCAGCACTGCTCCCGCACCAGCTAGATCAAGTCATATCCACAATGTCATCACTCTGCAATCTTGCGAGCGCAGCGCCTGCTGCATCTTAGCGCCTCAAGCAGCTTAGATTCTCAACATAGAATTCTTAACCACCATGCGGCGAATTTATTCAAAAACACCGACAGGTAAGTTATATCGACGTCATCGAGAGGCAACCAGTATCGTCAAACCGCCATCAATGAGTATTAGGGAGCAGGTAAGTGAGAGAGTCAACAAAAGGAACAACAATTATAACTCAGCACAATTGGTTAGGAGGCTACCAACAACCAACATTACATCGCTACGAGACAAGGAGTACAAATTAAAGCAGGAGATATCATACAAAAGAGATAAACGTTTAATAATATCAAGGAGGGTAATGGCAATTATCAATCTAAACTCTGAAGGAGATGTGAAATCACTTTAAACCAAAACATTGCTAGAGGAAGTATTAACCTGACACTGTACCATTATACAGCATTACTAATAACATTGGCATGACCTAATGACAGCATTCATGTAGATAGACATACCAAAGACATGTCAATCAGTATGGAGATACAAACAAGGGCATAAAGAGAATACTTATACTTATTTTGCTACAAAATATAACTGGAGAAAAAGAGAGTTTTGTGTAAGGGAGATAGTATTTTGTACTTTTGCTTCTATTGTGGTTTTGCCACCGCATGTCTCACTACAATGGGTTGCCAATTACTTATGTCTATATACTATTTTAAGTATTCATTTTGTCTATGTTTTATTATCAATTATTTACCAAGGCAATCCCATAGAGTTTTGCCAGCACCAGTAATTTAGCATTTGTGTCAATGAGTATATAATATTTCCATGTGTTAATTTGTTGCCAGAGTTATGAGGGTAGTTATTTATTTTGTGGGATTTCAATTATGCCAGGGTAAGTTCCTGAGTACTGCCCATTATTTAAGTGTTTACTAATAATGTTCTAGATAAGAAACTATTTTGGAAGGGTAACTTAAGATTTAATTATGCTTTATTTCATTTGTGTTTGATTGCTTATTTGGAGGGACATGCGACATGCCTCCCTAATGTAGGTCATGTAAACATAGTAAATAACCCCCAGAGGTCAAGAAATTTTGGCTGTATGTCTTATTCGTTAGATAAACCAGAGGCAACCAATCCCCTCTGGCTCTTGTGTCAACTTACTATGTTCCCCCCCTCACTGAATAATGAAGGTGCGTCTGCAAGATCCGTCAAGGAGTGAACAGCTTGCTAGTTCCTTCTGACACTTTCACTCCTATCTACCTTTCCAACCACATCAAATGAGATATTGTTCCTCCCTTCTAACAATTAAGCACTGTCATTCATTGTTCATGGGTTATCATGTGGGAGACGTGATTGCCACCAATAAGTAACATTCAATCCTGCTGTCACTCTACTCGAGCGCTAACCAGTATTGGCCACAACACCTAGTTCAGCTGACTTCAAAAGGACAACCCACAAAGGCACGCACCTTGTATGACGCGACTGGCAATTGTGCGGATCCCTAGCTGTCTATGTCATTCCTTAACTTTTCAATTTCGCAGCATAGTCTGTCCTACCCACTTTCATCTTTCAACTTGCTACAGAACAACACCTGAAGAGTCATGCATCTTGCATGAAGCAGCCAACAACCACACAGACTTCAGCTAACCACAATGTTCATTACAGCTTTAGTTTTCATGTCACAGCCCATTCCATGTACTTTAATCTTTCGTGTTGAAGAAGAGTTCACAAGAACAGTGTTCCGTGGTCTCTGACAATTGCTGTTCAAGCACTGTCAGACACGAAGTGCATCTAGCCCGCAGCTTAAGTGCCAGTAAGTGGAAATCTCAGTTCAAAACCTGTGCATTCTTTGACATTCTTCTTCCATTGTATTTTCTGAAGGATCACCAACTACTGAAGCAGTAATGTTAAACTGTATGACATGTCTCAGGGCACTGTGATATATCCGATGATAGATGTGAGTTTTAAGCAACTAGCGGGACCCGATGTGGCCAGCACCAAGGAATTATAGAGACAGCGAATTTAGTCGCAAAATGGCGAGAGGATGAAGAAGGCGAATTTGGTCATGCAACAAAATTTTTTTGAGAGACATCAAGTTTTAAGAAGAAGTATGTAGCAGTTATCTTGGCATCGCAGTATTGTTGTATAAACGGTTAAGTAGGCGATACCGTCGTGTCAACGATGCGCCTTCATAAAGGAAAAGCTCATCAGAAATTACGCTCAACTTAGCCTTTTCTAATTCAATCCCTTACGCTTTCTGTTTCCACTGTAGAAGTGTCTAGATCCTCATCAAGTTTTGTTTTTCTCTTATCATTCTTAACAATGTTGACATTTAATGACACAATTTTTGTGCCCGAGAACAGGAAGCTGAACCTAGCAGGCAAACTTATCTGTTCAATGGGTGCATGAACCCATAATTACATGCCTTATAATTATTGTTTTGTTGGTCATCATTGAATAAACCATATCGATTGCACTCTTCTATCCTTCTTATTCAGTAATATTATACCCCTTTTATGACATTTATATTCGACACTTCTCACTTTGAATCGCATAAATAAGTTCATTGGGTGCAGGAGCCCAGAAACATGGGGAGTTTCCGTTCTGCAAGTAATCGAGAGTTCAAAGTATGCTCAGCACAGTAAACAGCATCAGTATGCTTTATTTCCCTCTTGTTCTTAGACCCATCACTTACTCCCTGTGTAGCGCAGTGACGTAGCGCAAGAACTGGCCTTGTAGTCATCTGCCGCGTGCCACTCTGACATAGCTGCCGTGCTGACCCCCACCCGCATTATTAGTGGTACCAACTTTGACGTCGAACACTTTGTATACTGTGTAGTTCACAGTTCAACCACCACTGACTTGAAAAATCGCAGACCCAACTCATTGCTCAGTAAATACTTCGCCTTCACTTCCGTGAATACATTCATTCCCAATATGAAGAGAGATCAGCTCTCCTTGTAACCTTCAGCCACCTCTTTTGAACTGTGTCTGCAAGTCCTATTGGTGTGCACATTCTATCTTTGTTCACTACTGTACACTCAAGGCAATAAAACAAATGATTGTCATTTTTTCTGTTGTTCATGCAACATATTTTCGCCATTCTGGAGTGCCTGAAGGATTTCAGACCATTGTTTGTTTCCAGATTTTGGACATTTGGAATTACATGGACACAAATGATCCGCTACCTATCCTATTACATTTGCCACTTCATTGTCCTCGACTATCGCCTCATCATGAATAGGATACTTCTGCTGTCAGCTATTTGTATGGTTTCCAGTGCCCCACAGTTTACGAACCACCCATTGGTGTCAGGCATCATGTTTGAAAAACTCGAAAGTCTATGGTACACCCCACATCATCTAGTGATTAATACAGTACTTGATAGTGTGCCCCTCATAAAGTAAGAGTTAGCATTGCAACAAACTGCTGATCAAATGTTAGGATATGAATCATTGCTTGTACAAATGGGTCAGAAGAAAGCTTTACTGGTATTACATGATCTTACGCAAAATATTGATCACCTTCAATGTGAACCACATAGTATAGTTTCAACCATACCAGCCCCACGCATAAAATGAGCCTGGTTCGACGCCGGAGGCGCCATACTCAAAACTGTGTTCACAGTCCCCGATCATAAAGATTCCCAACACTGGAATAAAGAAATCAGACAAATCGACACATTTACTCAACACAACCATGAGATGTTATTACACCAACAAGTACAATTAATGCACATTGTTATCAGCCACTAGGCAAATACACAGTGTTACAGCTATGATACTCCACCAACATGAATCTTTTAAGAACTCTGTACAACTGGACTTTGTGACTATACAAGCTGAGATATCCAACCTTACGCTAAACCTTGAAGCATCTGATACCATACAAATGCTATCACATAACATACAGACTACCCAACTGCTACTTGTCAATTTATGTGTCACAATACAACTAGGACTGTGAGGAATTCTGAGTTCAGAACTTTGTCCTCCCAAACAATTTATTCGAGTACTGCAGAATGTTACCACCAATTTGCCACCATCAATGTGTTTAGTGTTGCCCATACATGAAGCTTTGTTACTCGATTATTATACTATGGCTAGGACTCATTTATTAAAACGCACCAACACCCTAGAGTTCCGTATACTTATACCCCTTGCCTGTTCGTGTTGTCAATTTGAGTGTTACAAGATACATGTGTTCCCTATTGTGTGGTCAGCAACCAGGCAGTATATACGCTGGAATACAGCAGACATTCTAGTCATTAGTCCGGATTGCCTAAAATATACTACGATGTCCCAAAATCAGTTGAGTGAATGCATACATGTTCATAATTTCATGAGTCGTGAAATTGCCCTTTGAAACCATCCTATGGTATGTGAGATTAGCCTTTTCTTGGGAAAGCATCGATCGCCACCCTGTTCATGAACCATCGTTCACCTAGTGGAACCCTGGTTTAGGACCGTTAGCACAAACCTCCTATACGCATTAGACCAACCTATGATATTAACACTTTGTTGCTATGAACATAACTTCCAGTCACAGAATACGAGATAGAAATCTCGAACAGCAGATTTTTAGCAAACAGTTCCTACTGTGATGTTATTATGCCACTTGTAACCCTTCATGTCAGTAGGGCTTACTCTGTCAGTATTTGTGCCAATTTACCTATGTTTTTTCTACCTAAAAGTTCATTCATGGTTCCTTTGTCAACTGAATTATCTGTTTTATCTAATATATTGAATGATCACCTTTTAGCGTCAGTTGATGACCTTTTAAAACATGAGAGAGGACAAATTTCTTATGATTGCCTGTTAGCACATTTAAGTGAATGGCAGACAGACACTAGTCTACATACAGCTATTATACCCAGTGTCACAGTAACCTCAGTCACAGCTATTTTTATTATTATACTGATATGGATACTGTATAAAAAGGGATTCTGCAAATGGTTACGACCGTCCCATCCAATAGTTCCAGAACCCCAGCCTCATGGCAAATAGTGCCCATGATTCAAAAAAAAAAAAAAAAAAAAAAAAAAGCCTATCAAGGCATGTGCTCTCCTTTAGTTTTAAGAGTTCAACTGTGATATTAACTAATGTGAAAACTGGTGCAGCATAGTGAAGTGCTCCCCTAGTGTTAATCCCCTTTTAAATGTGTGTGTGAAATGTGTGAACCTCCCCTCATACTCCACTGCACTGAGTTCCAGTGGATAGGCCTGGCCACTGCCATGCCCCCTTCTGTCCGGCAGCTTGTGCACTGCCCGCTGAGGACAATGCAACGTGCTGTGTTGCGTCACTCAGCCATGCATGTAAAGCCTAGTTTACACGACGACATTGGGTTGCGCCACTCGTTGTGTGGAACGAATTGCATGCAAGTGATTTCATATATGACTGTATACACGGAGACACCAGTATACACTTCAGTTTCGTTGTTTTGTGGGTCCCTGAGTCATGTCTGAAATGAAAGTATTGGCAGCTGCAAGTTGCATGAGTTGTGATGAAGCTAAAGCCTGTTGCGTGGAATCGCTGCGTAAGAAAAAGTAAAAATCCTGTTTCGATTCATGACTTAGAATGTCACCAGAACTGTTCATGATTCTTCTAAATAGAGTTAATCATGCGATAAGGAATAAAGGTACTGTAATGCATGAAGCACTGTCACTAGGACTGAAATTACATACTATATTGCATGCATTACAATCAAGAACACTCGACATGCTGTAAGATATGGTTTTAGTTGGTGATGATGCTATTTCATTAACACCAACAATTATTAACATTAACAGTAATAATTATTGACATTAGCAACAATAATTATCCAAAGCAGGCCACATTAATAAGAGAATGGTTTGCAAACCACACTCTTGAAGATAGATCTGTACAGTGGCAATATTTCAAAATTCTAACATATGTGAATGGGGAGCACTGCAGCGACGTTTTAAACAGATGAATATTGAATAAAGAATACAGCTTCTTGAATTTGTATAGCCTTCCATCCTGTCAACAATATTCTGTATCAAAGAGTTGGCCAACTCTAACAATGGGATTTTAGTCTTGTAGATGTGAGCATTTCCACAGCTAGAATTACACTTGCTTTTATTTTCCTTAATTCAGTTGTGTATGTGCTCCTAAATCAATCAATTTTGCCCTGCAGCTCAGATATTGTCAAACTGCCTATATTATGATCACAAATGACAGTTTAGCAGCAGCAATATGTTGCTTATTTTTGTAATCAGCATCACAGAAATTCGCAAATTCTCAAATTCCTGGTACAAGAAGAGAAGTAGCCACAAAATAACTTGATACAGTGGAGACTGGTCCCAAACTTCAGTAGTAGACTATGTACTAGTGGATAGGCAGATGATGAGCAGCCTCACAGATATTAAGGTCATTCCATCTGAGGCCTTAGACAGTGACCATCGGCTGTTGGTAGCCACCCTGAGAGAGAAAAAAGATAGGAGGGCAACAGACATACAGGAGAAAAGGTTGAAGACATGGATGCTGAAAGAGGATGAACGGAGGACCCAGTACCAGACACTGATCAGGAAGAAGCTGCCAAAGGAAGATCAGAGAACAATGGAAGAAGAATGGGTAGATTTTAAGAGGGCTCTAGTTGAGGCAGCTGAGACTGTGTGCGGAAGAACTAGCACAAAGAGGAGAAGTAAGGAAACCCCATGGTGGAACAACATATGTAAAGAGGCAGTACTTCGAAAGAACAAAGCCTTCAGAGAATGGTTCCAGACCCGAACAGAGGAAGCTAGGGTAAAATATAAGGGAAGCAAGAAAGCGGCACAGACCATAGTAAGGGCGGAGAAGAAGAAGTGGATGGAAAAATGGACAAGAATGTTAGAAGAGGACAGTGAAGGGAACAAAAAAGTACTTTACACCATGGTAAGAAATAAGAGGAACGACAGAAGCGAGTGCCTGAGGATCATGGATAATAATGGAAGAGTTGTGGAGGAAATGCATGAGCTCAAAAAGATTTGGAAGGAGTACTTTGAAGATCTGTTGAATGCCGTCAAGCGGGTAACTAACAGCGATGGAGAGCCTAAGGCAGCAGACGATTATAATAGTGGGGAAATTGATGATCTAACTTGGAATGAAGTGGAAGAAGCCATAAAGAGGATGAAAGGGGGCAAGGCACCAGGTTGGGACGAAGTAACAGTGGATATGATACGAGCAGCAGGAGAAGTAGGAACCCAGTGGCTATACAGAGTGCTGAGGGTGGTGTGGAAGGAGAACAGAATTCCTGAGGATTGGAAGAAAGGAATTATAGTCCCGATCTTCAAGAAAGGGGATAAAAGGAGATGTGAGAACTACAGAGGAATCACCCTGCTATGCCACTGTGGAAAAACCTATGAAAAGATCCTGGAGAAGAGAATAAGAAGCAGTATTGAAAGTAGACTTCAAGAGGAGCAGTATGGTTTCAGACCGGGAAGATCAACAACGGACCTCATATTTGCGGTAAGGCAACTGCAGGAAAGGCACTACGAGTACGGGAAGGACTTAATCATGGCCTTTTTAGATATTGAGAAGGCGTATGACAGTACCTATAGGGACAAGCTCTGGGATGTGCTGAACGCAAAAGGGATAGATGAAGAGAGAACACGAAAAGTCAGAAAAATGTATGAGGGAAGTGAGAGTTGTGTGACAATGGGGAGGGAACGCACTGCATGGTTCAAGCTGGAAAATGGGCTGCGACAGGGAAGTGCACTTTCGCCTTTATTGTTTATTATTGTTATGGATGAAATCCTACAGCAAGTATCAGATGCAATTGGAGATCATAAAATGAAAGCAGTGCTTTTTGCCGATGACCTGATGTTATGGGGAAATTGCGAGAAGGAGGTGCAAGAGCAGTTAGATGTATGGGAGGCAACGGCAGCACAATATGGAATGCATTTCTCTGCAAAGAAAAGTGAAATAATTGTCACAACAAGGAAGAAGAATAGGCCAAATGTGGATATAACTTGTGGAGGGGAAAAACTACTAGTGGTAGAGAACTTCAAGTACCTGGGAAGCATGATTGAAAGTAAGGGGAGAAACGCAATGGAAATAAATGAAAGGTGCAGAAAAGCAGGGCAGTTCTTCAAATGCATTAGGGGGCTTATTTGGAGCAAGGAGGTGCCACAGAAATCCAAGGGAATTATATACCGAACCTACTTTGTCCCCATATTGGCATACGGAAGTGAGACATGGGTAATGCACAAAAGCGACAAAAGTAGAATACAAGCTAGTGAAATGAAGTTCCAGAGGAGCAGGTTGAGTGTAACAAGACGAGACAGATTGCGAAATGTGTATGTGAGGGAAAGACTAAAGGAGGAACCAGTACAGGACAGGATAGGAAAATCAAGACTGCAGTGGTATGGACACATGAAGAGAATGGATGAGGGAAGAATTCCAAAGAGGATGTTTGATCTGCAACTGGAGGGGAAGAGGCCCAGGGGAAGACCAAGAGATAGATGGGTGAAGGGAGTGAAGGAATGTGTGACGAGAAGAGGAGAGAACTGGACGAAGGTGGAAGAGGGGGAATGGTGGAAAGACAGAACACGATGGAGAGGCTTGTGTTCCCGACAGACCCAGCCAGTGGCTGGAAACTGTCCAAGATGATGATGATGATCACAGAAATCCTACAAACACCAATGCGAAGCATAGATATCCAAAAAGTGAAAATTATTCTCTGTTCCCCATTTTGTATTTCAGTTTGTCTACACTCAACAAACACACATAACCTCAAAACTCATGTAACTAGTGTCACCAAAGTTGGAACACATTGAAAGTGTTTAGTTTCACCAAGGACTTGTGCAAACGTGCGGAGCGCATGCTCAGTGGCCGGTAGTGCAGTTGCCTGCAACCTAATGTCATCATGCGAACTAGACTTAACTTCAGTGGTGATACATATAACGATTTTAAATTCATTTAAGAAACAAAGACTCTTGGCGTGTATTGCTGATTCAAACTATTACCTTCCAATGTATTTTATTCGCACTTGTTAACTGATGTAGTTTTGTTTTGATGTTTTATAATATTTATTCCCTGTTTTTGTGTAAACATAAAATTGTTGACGTGTGTAAACCCCTTTGTGACCCCTAAGAGGTCTTCAAAGTCTCTATGTCCACCCATGGTTTAAGCCCCTCACCATCTTCCATGGGAACCTCTAACAATCAAATAATGTCTATTTTGTCTTTGCAAACTAAAATTGCCAACTTATAAATAACAATCGCATTGAGTGAAATCACATATGGTTTCCGCTCCCACGGAAGAGGGCGGAGTGTAAGGTTGAGCCAGATAGTAGGGGATTTTACCCTTATTTTATTTAAAAAGGTTTATTTCATTCTCTTGTTATGATCAAGCATTAGTCGGTAGCTTCAGCTGCCTGTAATTTTCTCATCTCAAGGTCTGGCAGGAGCAAGTCAGCACTGAGGTGGGTAATCTTGATCATGCACCTCCCTCATGTGCTTATGAGGTAACGCCGCTTTGGTGAAGCTGAACAATGCTGGAGGTACCCTGGCGCCCGTCGGCCGAAAATGCTCTCTGTCGCACACCCGGTGGCTGTGAACATCATCTTCTCTTCATGGTGCTGTGGCGCCAAGAACTTTGTTTCTGTAGCTGCCACACCATTCGGACTTGTCTGAATGGCAGCCACCACTTTTCTTTAACTTCACCTAAGTTTGTTGTGAACTATGTTTTGCCCACCTCTACATCTTGGCTCACCATTGCCTCCCCAGGCCTGACTCATGTTTCCCACTTGAATTCAAATCTGTTGGTTTTTCTGCCAATAAGTGGGCTCATTTCAAGAAAAGGTGTCAGAACAATTTCCTTCAACACATTCGCCCACCGCCTTAGCTGCTCCTAACAGAGCCATTCATGCATATTGTGTTCAGGCCATATTTAGAAGTATAATTATGAACTACTTAAACTGTAGCATACTTCTTCATGGTCCTTTGCCTTTCTGCCTTGGACAACTGTACTTAGTACTTTTCTTATCTTTCCCTTTGCATGAATAATTTTCTTCAAAATTATGAATACTTTCTTGTGCCCTTCTTCTCCAGTTGCATTTACGTGTTTGGAAGTGATTCAAATACAAGAAATCATTTTATGTGAGTCAGTTATAAACAAACTGAGATATAGACTACAACACAGGAAACAGTTATTTTACATCTGATTTATCAGTCACTAGAAGTATGCTGTGGCTGCAAGCCATGTGCTGTTTATTTCTGCAACCAAGACAGGATTGCTCTATTCAAAACTATTGTACTTTTCAGACAGATTATAAAAACTAAAGAAGGAAAATTGCCCAAACACAAATAGTGATATACAATGAAAAGCCTGCCCACTATACTAACCAAGAAAAAGGAACAGAACTATTACAATAATTAACCACAAAAAGATTTGTTACTGAATCATGTTGTTGTTGTTGTGGCCTTTAGTCCAGAGACTGGTTTGATGTAGCTTGTAACCTGCCCCATATTCACTATTTCCCTCTATTATCCACATTAAGCAATAAGCAAAATCTTTTATGAAGATTTGAGAGGAGAAAAAATTACAATAAACTTTCTAGTTTACCTAGCTTGTCACATTGAGTTGGCTCCAGTTCTTCTTGTCTAGAGGTTTTGATTCTTTAAGCTGAAAAATGTCACATCAGGTCCTCATAGTTAGTTTGAACTAATTAAATCCAAAGATTGTTGTTGCAGTGTCTTTTTATGTAAATATTTGTATATTATCTTACTAGTTCATTTTGTCATTGAATTTAGCTCCATTTATTAATGTACCATGCGTGTGAACACTTTTAAATCCATTCTGACATAAACCCTGAATACTAATTTTCTTCAGTATAGATAGGCAAAACATGTACTGTCTGATTTGAGGGAGGTATTGAACAGCAATGTTTCAGGAATTAATGTGAAAGTTAGATAGGAAATTACCTATCTGTTAGAGCGTGTGATGAGAAATCTAGGCAGAAAACCGAGAGTTGTGGGTGGATCCATTCATACACTACTGTGTGGCTACACCCTTATTGGTCCAGTCAACTTTCAAGAGCTCATAGGTGCTGGGTAATGTACTCAACCATCTGTCATCCACATCAGTCATGTGACTGAAATTTGTTTATTGTTAGCCAATAAATTATCCTATATGCAGAATTCTTGTATTTATACAAATGTCAAGGAATGATGTGCTATGACTGATGATTTGTTATGTCTGACACAGAAATTTGAAAACTTATAAAGTTCAGGAGTATGTTCTATGAACCATGTTGCAAATAATTATCAGAATCTGATAAAATTAGATACTATTAGGTTAGTGGTCTCCATTTCAATGAAATTTCATATCCTGAGTATATACTTCTTTTAATCATTTGTTAATGAATTTTCTATGTATGTAAGTTAGTTTGTGTGAACAATTAGCAAATATTGTGGGAGAAATTTATGTTTGTGATCATGAAATGTTTATAGGTCATATAACAGAATGTATACAATTCGGATTTGCACACTGATTTTGGTCCTCATGCTATTCGGTAACATAATCATTCAAAGCTATTAATGAGTCTGATTACCTATATTTATCCTGAGTACTGCATCATTCTATCTCATTGGAACTTGAGTTATGTGTAAACTCATGCTTAACTCTGTTTTGGGTACCCCTGGTCATCGCGACTGTTTGTGTGTGTGTGTGTGTGTGTGTGTGTGTGTGTGTGTGTGTGTGTGTGTGTGTCTACTCAAGGAGAGTGTGCAACTGTTGATTGAGGCTAGATGGTTCCTCTAATTATTCTTTACATATTATGGAGCTGGCCGGAGTGGCCGAGTGGTTCTAGGCGCTACAGTCTGGAACTGCGATGCAGCTGCGGTCGCAGGTTCGAATCCAGCCTCGGGCATGGAAGTGTGTGATGTCCTTAGGTTAGTTAGGTTTAAGTAGTTCTAAGTTCTAAGGGACTGATGACCTCAGAAGTTAAGTCCCATAGTGCTCAGAGCCATATTATGGAAGGAACTTACTGATATATGATTATGAACTTTATTCATTTTGTAGTGTCGTAACATTTCTGTTGGTGTGTACCTGGTGTGGTTTGGATTCATGGGTCAGTCACCACTTCATAAGCATAGGCCCTAATATTTTTCATTATTTTCACTTTTCATGAGCCAACATATCCTTACATACTCTGGTTTATGTGGCTAATTAATTTTTTGCTATACTCCTACTTATGACTGAGTATATTCTTCTGGTCAGTACCTGCCATCGTGAGTTTTTTGAGTTGGCTCACTCATCATACACTTAGATTCTGAAATTTTTTATTCTCTTTTGATGATTTTGAAGGTGGAACTTCATAGATGTAAACTTGTAATATTTAATTCTAGTACTTTGCCTCTGCACTTATTTCTATAGTTTAGTGTTGTAATGTTGTAGTTTTGACTTTGTATCATTTGTTTTGGGACTGAATGCTATGTCCCCATGCAGGTATAGATTGTGACTTGTATAACAGATATTTTTCTTGTGTTTTGAACAACTACATCTGAATTTTGTCCATAATTTTGGAAATTGTCACCACATGTTAATTTTGTCATTTCACTACTCAGATTTCACACATATTGGACTATAGACAAATTGTAAGCAACAAGAACTCTGTTTATCTTAATCAGAAATTTGTAAGATGCTATGTGTTTCCTTCTATACCTTTTGCAGTTTTTTGTAAGCTAACCTATACTTATGTTAATAGAGAACTGACAATCATACAGCCTAAAATTTTCTTGTAATTTTGGAATTTAACTGTGAGAATCTGTATTCTACCTTTTGGCATCATTGTTCACACCAGGGCTGCCCAAACTCTGTACAGTGTGCAGACATGCGGAAGTGCTGCACATGTGCGCACGTGTGCGACAGCGACATCTGTTATTAGAAATGTGTCCTACATGAACGACGGCGGCTCCACTTCCCTGTCGTACAAGCAAGAGTGCAACATATCCAGTCTCGTTTACCCCTGGTGACCGTAACCTTAGCAGGGAAGTACTGAGAAGTGGCAAGTACTGTGAAAAAGCAAAGGACGGGAGCTCTATGTTCTCTGTCGTTTAAAAATGACTGGGAACTGCAATTCTTTTTTGTAGCCGTTGGTGATAATTGTTTGCTGTGCCACTGAATAATAGGCATCCAGCGTAAGTTTTCAATTGAAAGACATTACAATACATATAACAAAGACGAGTGTAGTGTACTCAACAGTGAAGAACGGCAAGCAAAATTAAATTTCCTTAAGAAAATGGATGAGACACATCAATTCGATTTTACTGTACGTCAAAGTAACTGATACTTCTTGAACTCTTAGTTTATTGTGTTACATTTATGTCTGTTTTACTGTAAGCTGTACAATGCACTGTTTTCAATTTTCCAGAATGACAACCACATTAAATGTTCACTGCGAGCAAGTTTTAAAATTGCATTAAGAATTGCACAATCTGGAAAACCATTTTCCAAAGGGGAGTTTGTGAAAGGGTGTCTGATTGATGCTGCAGAACTTGTGTCTCCCACAAACGTTAGTAGGTTTCAAGAAATCAATCTATCCAAACAAACAGCGACAAGACGTATCAGTGCTATGGCTGGCGATCTGCACAGGCAGCTAATAAATAAGGCTAAAGACTTTGTTGCTTTCTCTGTTGCGCTCGATGAAGCAACAGATCTTACAGATACTGCCCAGGTTGTGATATACATACGAGGTGTCGATAACGCAGTTTGTGTAACAGATGAGCGACATTTGTGCATAGAAACATGCACTACATGAACGCTGACGGCTGCGGCATGCACGCTGTGACCGGGAAGTTGCACATGTGCAAGAGCAGCGCACGCGTGCAGAATTTCTGGCCGGCCCTGGTGTACACCATTTGGCAAACCTTATAGTATGTCACAAAATATTGTAAACACGTTGTTTCCATATTATATGAGGGGCATCTTGTAACAGGATCTAGTGCTCTAGATATACTTTTCCTCAACAGCAGTTGCTGATATCAGTATTATTTTCGAATTTTGGACAGGTTGTGATGAAGAAAGCTGGGATATTTTTATGTCCCCTCATATTTTGCCATCTGCCTCCTTAAAATTCGTTTTTTTCACTTTTTAACTGATTACCAAATCATACATGAATATAATCTGCATTTTCATATAAGACAAAGGTTGGCACTCAGTTTTAAAGAATTTAAAACCAGATCTAATTTTGTGCTTAGCTTTAGGTACATAATTGATTTTCTAATTTATTTCAGTTATGCCCAGTCAGTAACTTTTGTTATAGAGTGAAGTCAGTAATTGTTTTGTAACTTAAATTCTATTGTTGATGTACAAAGAAATAGAAATTCTATACTAGTTATAAACATTTGGAAGAAGAACTAATAGTATTCTTAAAGTATTTATTTGGCTCTATTCAAAAACATGTTAGCAAAGCTAGCCTTTACTTAATTCCAAAGTAATTAACAGTTCTGTCAAAAGTATTGTTTATATAACCTTGTATGTTAATTTCATAATTTAAATAAATAATTCGGCCTGACTCTTGTAGTGGAAGAAACTGTTGAAAAGAACCAATTTTTTGACGTAGTCAGTTAATTTAATAGCTAAGATTTAATTGTCATTTCTGTAGATTTAACTTTGAACAGTGCATAGTTTCAGCACATATTGTTGTGAGGATGTATAAGGGCCCAATTTGTCGTCATGAGACAGTCAGTCCACAGCCGAGTTTCAGACGAGAAATCTGTCTTGGTCAGAGTGACAACAATACATCAACTTAACAGTGAAATAAGTGTTACCCCAATAAGCCTTGTATTAAAGCAATGACAGTGTCTGTTCCATACATACCTGATTATTCTGAAAGAACTGTGAATTGTGTGGTTATGTTTTTACTGCTCACTGATGTTCAGCAGGAAACTCTCATACCAGTATGCAGACGTTCGCCTGCTAACTATTAATGAGGCTTATGGGAAGTTAGAACTATAGTGCACTGGCCATATATAACTGTGTATGATTGTGGGCTTGTGAAAACTGAAAATAAAAGACTGTGAAACACAATTGTGCATCTGTTGGCTACATCATTTACAGTAGACAGTAATGCACATCCACCACCTAGTTTTTCAGCCACTACGTCAACACCAAGGGCAACCAACAAAGAAGGCAAACCACTACAAGATCAATAATGTCTCATCTGCTTTACTATTGCACAAGAACTAAACATTGTACAGATGTCATACATATTGCATTTAGAAGAGAAACTCTGAAAGCTTTTTTTTTTTTTTTTTTTTTTTTTACAAACATTCGATATGCAAACCATGAGTGACATGGCAGATGTCAATACGCTAATAGAATTCTTGCTCTGCTACATCACACCAGATCTTTAATGTGCCCCCAAAGAAAAAAAGTCACACAGGATGAGATCTGGTGATCAGGGAAGCAATTTCATGAAACAGCTGTCTCCTTCTGTGATGTGGCAGCTCCATGTTTAGGTACCCACAAACTTCACGATGAAAATGAGATGGAACCCCATTCTGCTGAAAGATGAATTGCATTTGAGGTATCAGCCATTGCTGTAACGTATCCAAGTAGGAATATCCAGTGACAGTGCTCTTGGCGAAGAAGAATAGCCCGTACAGTTTTCTACCTGCCACGGCACAAAAAACATTTACCTTTGGGAAATCATGCTGAAATTCAATGCATTCGTGTGGATACTCTGTACCACAGATTCGACAATTATGCCCGTTCACTTTCCAACTAGTGTGAAAAGTGGCTTTGTCGCTAACAATTAAGCGATCGAGAATGCCAACCCCATCCTCATTCAGTTGTTGCAACTGCCAACATAACTCAAATTCTTGTCTTTGTCGTTGTCATTGAGCTTCTGCAGTAGCTCCAATACGAATGGTTTCATAGACAGGCCCTATTGCGGGTCCTTCCACATTGTCATTGGAGCTATTTTGAGTTCACTTGATGCACAACACACCAATTTCTTTGGACTTACGAATGTGTCTTGTACGCACTACACATTCACTTCACTCACACTGGGATGTTTGCTTCTCTTTGCTGGGCACAAGCAACCCATTGTAACAAATTTTTTGTGCCAGTGGTAAACGGCCTTCCTTGTTGGTGACTTCTTATTGCACTTGGTTCTAAACATCCATTGAACAGCTGTAGCACACTTTTCTTTGTCAAACTCCAACACACAGAAAGCTCACTCTGCACGTGGACTCTCCATGTTTGTGACTAGTACTGACTATAAGCAGATTACCAAACTATGCTGTGGTGGTATACATGGAAAAAAAGCTTTCAGGGTTTCTCTTCAAAATGACATATGTATGATATCTGTACAACGTTTGGTTCTTGTGCACAAAATAATTGAAAGTGTTCCCAGACTTTATGTACACCCTGTATTAAAGCCAAAATTTATGAAATAGAATTACTATATAAAATATTTTAGTTTCAATATTATAACCTGTAAGTACTAGTTAGGATGCACAGTAAAAATTTTTTTTAAACATATGAAATTATGAATTATTGGCACACTTAAAATTTCTATTATTAATCATGCAATACTGTACTGTTTACTATGTTTATTTCTGGATTCATTTATGAAATAATAATCAAAATTAATAATGTAACAGTAACCAGTAAAATTCATTAGTTAAGAAAAATTAAAACCCTTTGGAATATTTTTATTTCCACTGAGTGTGAGAGTTCTAAACACGTCTCTGATGTGATCAGACATAGTTTTGTATTTTTGCGTGAGCAATGTAATTTCAGCTTTGTTAACATGAAAAATCAAAATATCTTATGATATACTAAAATATGAGAAAATTTATTTACATAAAAAATGCAGCAACAACAATCCTCAGATTTATTTAGTTCAAACAAACTGTGAGGACCTGTTGTGACATTTTCAGCTTCAAGAATCAGATTCCTAGACAAGAAGAATGGGAGCCAAATCAATATTACATACTAAGTACACTAGAAAGTCTATTGTAATCTTTGTTCCTCCCAAACTTTCATTAAAGACTTTGCTGGACATTGTTTAATGTGGACAATAAACTGTAATGAGGAAGGAAGGGGGTGATTACAAGCTCCCCATGCTACTCTATCATGTGCAAGCCTCTTGATCTCCAACTAACTGCTGCATCCTTCTGAATCTGCTTAGCATATTCATCTCTTGGTCTCCTTATAAGATTTTTACCCTCCATGCATCCCTCCAATACTAAAGTGGCGATCCCTGGATGCCTCAGTATGTGTCCTACCATCTGATCTCTTCTTTTAGTCAAGTTGTGCCACATATTCCTCTTCCCCCCCAGTTCTATTCAGTGCCTCTTCATTAGTTATATGATCTACCCATCTAATCTTCAGCATTTTTCTGTAGCACCACATTTCGAAAGCTTCTATTCTCATCTTGTCTGAACTATTTATGGTCCATGTTTCACTTTCATACATGGCTACACTCCATACAAATACTTACAGAAAGGACTTCCCCAAACTTAAATCTATATTAAATTTCTCTTCTTCAGAAACGCTTTCCTTGCCGTAGCCAGTCTACATTTTATATCCTCTCTACTTTGACCATCCACAGTTATTTTGCTTCCAGAATAGCAAAACTCATCTACTACTTTAAGTGGCTCATTTCCTTATCTAAGTCCCTCAGCATCACCTAATTTAATTCGACCACATTCCATTATCCTCATTTTGCTTTTGTTGATGTTCATCTTATATCCTCCTTTAAAGACACTGTAAATTTCTTTCAACTGCTTTTCCATGTCCTTTGCTGTCTCTGACAGAATTACAATGTCATCGGCAAACCTCAAAGTTTTTATTTCTTCTCCCTGGATTTTAATCCCTACTCGAAATTTTTATTTGGTTTTCAACACTGCTTGCTCAATAAACAGACTGAATAACAGCGAGGATAGGCTACAGACCTGTCTCACTCCCTTCTCTACCACTGTTTTGCTTTCATGCCCTCAAATGTTATAGCTGCCATCTGGTTTCTGTATAAATTGTAAATAGTCTTTTGATCCCTGTATTTGACCTCTGACACCTACAGAATTTGAGAGACAGTGTTCCACCAACATTGTCAAAAGCTTTCTCTTAGTCAACAAATGCTATAAATGTAGGTTTGCCTTTCCTTAACCCATGTTCTGAGGTAAGTCATAGCATCAGTATTGCCTTGTGTGTTCCAACATTTCTACGGAATCAAAACTGATCTTCCCTTAGGTCGGCTTCTACCAGTTTTTCCATTAATCTCTGAAGAATTTGTGTTAGTATTTGGCAACCATGACTTACTTTGCAGCCGTGGCTTATTAAACTCATAGTTCAGTAATTTTCACACCTGTCAACACTTGCTTTCTTTGAGATTGGAATCATTATATTCTTTTTGAAGTGTGAGGGTATTTTGCCTGTTTCATACATCTTGCCCACCAGATAGAAAAGCTTGGTCATGGCTGGCTCTCCCAAGGCTATCAGTAGTTCTAATGGACTGTCTCTATTTCCAGGACCTTGTTTCTACTTAGGTCTTTCAGTACTCCGTTAATTTCTTCACCTAGTATCATATCTCTCATCTCATCTTCAACTATGTGCTCTTCCATTTCCATAACATTGCCCTCAAGTACATTACCCTTGTATAGACCCTGTATGTAGGCCCTACTTCTTCCACCTTTCAGCTTTCCCTTTACTGATTGGGACTTGTTTACCATGTGAGCTCTTGATATTCATACAGGTGGTTCCCTTTTCCCCAAAGGTCTCTCTAATTTCTCTGTAAGTGGCATCTATCTTACGCCTAGTGATATATGCTTCTACATTTGTGGTCTATACATTCCCGCTTAGCCGTTTAGCCTTTCCTCTTGATCTCATTTTTGAGATTTGTATTCCTATTTGCCTGTTTCATTTACTACTTTTTTATATTTTCTGCTTTCATCAATTAAATTCAGTATTTCTTGTGTTACCCACGGGGTTCTACAAGCCCTCATCCTTCTACCTACTTGATCCTCTGCTGCCTTCACTATTTAATCTCTCAAAGCTAGCCATTCTACTTCTACTGTATTCCTTTCCTCTGTTCTTGTCAATCGTTCCCTAATGCTCCCTCTGAAACTCTCTTCAACCTCTAGTTCTTTCAGTTTATCCAGGTCCCATCACCTTAAATTCCTATCTTCCTGCAGTTTCTTCGGTTTCAACCTACCTCTTATAACCAAGAAATTGTGGTCAGAGTCCACATCTGCCTCTGAAAATGTATCCCAATTTAAAACCTGGTTCCTAAATCTCTGTGTTACCTTTATATAATCTATCTGACACTTTCTAGTGCCTTCAGGTCAATTACACATATATAATCTTCTTACATTACTCTTAAACCAAACCGAGCGAGGTGGCGCAGTGGTTAGCATACTTCTTTATATTTTCTGCTTTCATCAATTAAATTCAGTATTTCTTGTGTTACCCACGGGGTTCTACAAGCCCTCATCCTTCTACCTATTTGATCCTCTGCTGCCTTCACTATTTAATCTCTCAAAGCTAGCCATTCTTCTTCTACTGTATTCCTTTCCTCTGTTCTTGTCAATCGTTCCCTAATTCACATTCGGGAGGGCGACGGTTCAATCCCGCATCTGGCCATCCTGATTTAGGTTTTCCGTGATTTCCCTAAATCGCTCCAGGCAAATGCTGGGATGGTTCCTTTCAAAGGGCATGGCCGACTTCCTTCCCCATCCTTCCCTAATCCGATGAGACCGATGACCTCACTGTTTGGTCTCATCCCCCAAACATCCCAACCCTAACCCTCTTAAACTAAGTGTCAGCAATGATTAAGTCGCCCTCTGTGCAAAATTCTACCAGGCAGCTTCCTCTATCATTCCTTACCCTCAGTCCACATTCACCTACCAATTTTCCCACTATCAAATTCCAGTCATCCATGACTATTAAATTTTCATCTCCCTTAATTATTTGAATAATTTCTTTTATCTCATCATACATTTCTTCAATTTCTTCAACATCTGTGGAAGTAGTTGGCATATAAACTTGCACTACTGTGGTAGGCATGGGCTTCATGTCTATCTTGGCTACAAAAATGCATTCAACATGCTCTTCATAGTATCTTATCCATTTTCCTATGTTTTTATTCATTATTAAACCTACTCCTGGATTACCCATATTTGATTTATAACCATGTATTCACCTGACCAGAACTCTTGTTTCTCCTGCCACCAAACTTCGCTAATTCCTACTATATCTAATTTTAATCTATCCATTTCCCTTTTAAAATTTTCTAATCTACCTGCCCAATTAAGAGATCTGACATTCCACCAAGTTCCAATCCACAGAAAGCCAGTTTTATTTCTCTTGATAACAGCATCCTCCTGAGTTGTCCCTGCCCAGAGATTCCAATGGGGGACTATTTTACCTCCAGAATATTTTACCCAAGAGGACGCCATTATCATTTAACCATACAGTAAAACTGCACACCCTTGGGAAAGTTAGGGCTGTAGTTTCTCCTTGCTTTCAGCTGTTTGCAGTACCAGCACAGCAAGGCCGTTTTGGTTGATGTTACAAGGCCAGATCAGTCAGTCATCCAGATGTTGCCGCTGCAACTACTGAAAAGGCTACTAGGGTATGGCTATCTGCATCACTGAAGCATGCAAGCCTCCCCACCAAAGCCAAGGTCCATGTTTCATGGGGTTACTGAATCATATCTGGGGAAAATGGGAAGTAGCAAGAGAGAGAGAGGGGGGGGGGAAGGGGAGGAGAGGGAGAGAGGTGGCAGTTGAGAGGTGGTTGGGTGGGGAAGAGAGAGAGAGAGAGAGAGAGAGAGAGAGAGAATTGTTTGGATTTTTACTACGATTACCATCGTTTGGTAAGTTAATTCTATCTGTTGCTGAACAAATGACAGCATCCTAAAATTTTTGAAGTTCAACCATGGTGTTGAAGAAGTAAGAACTCATTTGTGCTTTTAGGCTTTCCTGCAGATGATAGTATGTGGTGCTGATGGCCATGGCCACCTGAAAATGCCAAGTTAGCTTCCTGAAATACTGGACCATTTGGATGATGCCACCTGGCTTAATACCTCAGATTTTGAGAGTTCATGTAACTAAACTGTCAACAGTGTGTACCGTGAAACACATGATGTATTATATCCATTTGCAGTGATCTGGAAAGTATTCTTATTACAATATGGAGAAAAAGATCACTCAGGTAGTATGCTGAATGGCAAATTACTCTGTTACAACTCTCTAGAAATTCAAAGGTACTAATAACAAAATACTCTGGAAATAAGCCTAATTATTAGTGAAGCCAGATGTCAGGGAGGATGTGGCAAGCTTAATATAATTTATTGAACAAAGTAATTTTAATGTAAAATCTTTTAATGCATAGACCACAATTTTCAATATATATTTAAAGGACAGTGACTAGTTTTGGTTGTCCTACACGACCGTCTTCAGATCATAACTTCACAAGATGATGATAATAAAGGTTGAAAACACCCAGTGTCATTAATTAAAATTGAATCACAGGCCCATGATTTGCAACTGTTTAGCATGTATTATAGTGAGAACAGTATAAGCAATGGTAACAAGAATTGTCAGCTGTTCCATAGCCTAGCTAGCAAAGGAGTGATCCAGCATGGCATATAAAATAGTCATCTGCAGTGGGATTTTGGAACATATACTAAGTTTGAACATTATGAATTGCCTCAAAGAAAATGACTTATTAGCAAATAGCTACAATATATTCAGAAAATACTGTTCTTGTAAAATATAATTAGCTCTTTACTATCACAAGGTAATGAGTGCTACCAACAGCAGTTGTCAAACTTATTATATATATTTTAGATTTCCAGAAGGCTTTTGACACCATTCCTCACAAGTGACTTCTAAACAAATTGTCTGGCTATTGAATATTCCTTCTATTGTGTGACAGGATTCTTGAGTTCCAGTCAGAAAGATAACAGTTCATAGTAACTGACAAAAAGTCATTGAGTAAAACCAAAGTAATAACTGGCATTTCCCAAGAAATGTGATAGACCTTCTGCTGTTCCTGATCTACATAAACAACTTATGAGTCAATCTGAGCAGCCATCTTAGATTGTTTGAAGATGATGCTGTCATTTATCATCTTGTAAGGTTATCAGTTGATGAAAACGAAATGCATAATGATTTATACAAGACAGCTATATCATGTAAAAAGTGGTAATTGACTCTAAATAATAAAAAAAGTATGAAGTCATCCACATAGGTACTAAAAGAAGTCTGATAAATTTTGATTACATGATAAGTCACAGAAATCTAAAGACCATAAATTCAACTAAATACTTAGAGATCACAATTATAAATAACTTCAATTGGAACAATCACGTAGATAACGTTGTGAGGAAAGCAAACCAAGAACAGCAGTTTATTGGCAGAACACTTAGGAAGTGCAACAGGTCTACAAAAGAGATTGTTTACACATGCTTGCCTGTCCTATTATGGAGTACTGCTGGGTGGTGTGGGATCTACTCAGCTGGGACTGATGGAAGACATCAAAAAAATTCAAGAAGGGCAGCTGACTCTGTATTATTACAAAATAGAAGAGAGAGTGCTATGGACATGATATGTGAATTGGGGTGCTTATCTTTAAAAGAAGGGCATTTATCATTGTGGCAGGATCTTCTCATGAAATTTCAATCACCAACTTTCTCTTCCAATTGTAAAGATATTCTGTTAGTACCCACCTATTCACAGAGAAGTGATTGTCATAATAAAATCATAGCTTGCTCTGAAAGATTTAAAAACTCTTTTTTCCCATGCACCAGTACCCTGACAGGATGTCCATTAGAGCTCAGAGGAAGGATAATCTTGTAGACAAAGTAGGAAATTGATCCAACAACTGATGATTGACAGATGGACACACAGGAGAAACAGCGATGGACTGCAAACTAAGAGAAGAACACAAATTATGAGTGCAGTGGCTGAAGATGGGTTCCACATGTAATTAAAATGATGTTACTTGAAGTGAACCACAAATACTACAAGAGAAATTATCAGATTTCAACGGTGTCACTAAAAGTTGAATTTGTTCAAACGTTGTGGTGCCACTAACTTTCCACCATGACAAGTTAGTGCCATGCGACTGCAATCCAGCAGCTGCCACTTGGGACACCAGCAGTATATATATGGCTTTTTTGTGTCAGAAAATGTTAAAGAATGATGTTTTGAGAATCACAGAAACTGGAATTTGAAGAATCTACTTGATAAAATGATATGTAGTATAAAAAATAGTTTTTGAGAAGCATGTAACAATATCCAGAATGAGATTTTCACTCTGCAGTGGAGTGTGCGCTGATATGAAACTTCCTGGCAGATTAAAACTGTGTGCCTGACCGAGACTCGAACCTTGCAAAAAGAAAAAAAATACAAAAGTTCAAAAAATGTCCAACAGATGGCACTTTGCCTGATCAGAATAGCAATAATTAGCATAACAAAGTAAGACAAAGCAAAGATGATGTCCTTTACAGGAAATGCTCAATATGTCCACCATCATTCCTCAACAACAGCTGAGTCGAGGAATAATGCTGTGAACAGCACTGTAAAGCATGTCCGGAGTTATGGTGAGGCATTGGCGTCTGATGTTGTCTTTCAGCATCCATAGAGAAGTTGGTCGATCACGATACACTTGCGACTTAAGGTAACCCCAAAGCCAATAATCGCACGGACTGAGGTCTGGGGACCTGGGAGGCCAAGCATGACGAAAGTGGCGGCTGAGAACACGATCATCACCAAACGTTGTGCGCAAGAGATCTTTCACGCGTCTAGCAGTATTTGTGGTTTTTTTTTTGTTTGTTCTAATAAAACCACATGTCATTCCAAGCATGTGTGTCAATTTTAATCTCTCTATCTACATTATTCCGTGGTTTATTAAGTTTTCAAATTTATACTGACTTTTCCATCACTCGGTATATCTCCAACCGAGCATGTATGGGACATCATCAGTTGACAACCAGCTTTATCCACAACCAGCATTAATTATCCCAGTATTGACTCTGACCAAGTACAACAGACATGGAACTCCATTCCACAAACTGATATCCAGAAGCTGCACAACAAAATGAATGCACGTTTGCATGTTTGCATTCAACATTCTGACAGTAATGTCAATTATTTATGTATCAACATTTCACATTTGCATTGGTTTTTCTCATGCTTATATTAACCTGTGATCCCGCAACATAATCACTTAAATATGTTACCTAGAAAAGCGTATTCCTGAAATTTCATTACTCTACAGTTATTATTTCTTGGTGTTGGAACTTTTTATCCATCAGTTGACTGTTACTACCAGTTCCACAAAACCTTATTTTGTCTAGGAGGATATTGTGATTTACACAATCAAACAGCTTAGACAGGTCACGGAAAATGCCAACCGGTGATGTTATGTTGTATAATGTAAATAGGTCAGTGTGTTACTTGCTGTTGTGAGCTTTGCTTCTCCCTGAAAACTATTGTACACAGCCATTATTGAAAAGAAATTGTTTCACTACTATGGTGGGCTCAAAATAGCAAATTACTGCTATTAGGGTATAACTTTCCAGCTCTTTATGGCAGCTTATGCTTCATAATGTTCATTTGACTGAAACTAGTAGTGAAGCGAATTGTGCAGATGAAAGTCCATGATGAATTTTAACAATTATTTTCCAGCTGAATATCCCCATCTGCAAAAACATACATGATTAAAAACATACCTGCTACCTGGGACTGATCATGTATAACCCCTCCGTTTGAAGCAACAATGATGTTATCCTGGTCTGTGGCCTGCTGTCTGGTCCCTCATTTCACTATGTTCCATATAGAACTACATTCCATATGGCTTATGTCTGTTGTTGGAATGACTTTTGATGTAAGGTGCACATTTACTGATTTTGAAATTACTTTCTTGGTTACTTTGCATCATTTTTGGAGTATGCAACTACTGCAGGATATTTACCTGTTCTTGCCAACAGATACACTTCCCTTTTCCTTTCAAATCATGTTTAAATTTGTTTAGTGATCCATGTTTCTTTACTCGGATGTTTAATGTCCTTTCTGATTATTTTATGAGGAAAGCTGTTTTCGAACAATGATATGGCTTTATCATGGAATAAATTAAATTAAACTGTCCTTAAAATTTGTTGTCTCAGAGACATTAATTATTCTAACTGATTTCCACTGAGGGGAAGAAACACTGTAAGGCACTATCATGCGTATCTTAACTAACTGTGCATCATGATCATAGTGTGTACAGTTATTTTCTTGCTCTGAGCTTCATCAAAGAAAATATTATCAATTATCGAACATTATTCTCCTGTCTTTATGCAGTCATTTTGGAAATTTAATTATCGATATCAAACTGTGAATACCAAATAAGGTTTCCAGATGACTTTCCATATTCACAAAATGCACTTTGAAATAACCACAGACTGTTAACTGCTTCTTGTTGTCCCATAGATAGCATGATAAGGAATCCATATGCTCCACAAACAGATCAAAATTGCCCAGTAGAAGTCTGTATACAGTTACAATTAAGGCTGAACTATTATTCAGTATTATTACACAAGCACTCACTTCTACATGTTGATTTCTATAGAATCTACTCATTTAAATGTTTTTGCACTTGTGTTCTGCCTTTTTATAATTATGTAGAATATTATCCTTCATGCACATTAGTTCTACATAAGTAAGATGCCAGAGTGCAGCCTTTATATATAACTGCTTTAACTGTGATGTCATTTAGTGTTCAGATAGGCACAAAAAACAGCTCTCGCTAACTTTTTGAAGTAGATGAGGATCCATTTTACCTTATTACTCAAGTCCTCTAATGTCCTGATGAACAAGCTAATATTATTTTTCTATGCATTGTTAAACATTTGCATTGATGGACTGCTCCATGAGTTCTTGGCAAAATATTTTATTCATTATGAATGAAAATACATGTGACACCAATGTAATATTTTACAATACTAGTAACTTCCTTCACAACAGGTTGCCTGACTCTTTTGCTAACCTAAAACAGCACTCCACCGACACTAATAACCACAGGGATTTTGCTTTGCATGATTTTGGCCCCCTGTGCATAACTTTCTAGGTCAGTCAATTTATCTTTTCTCTTCTTAGGTGTAGACCATGTTTAGTACATCAACGATATTATGTAAAGAATTGATTGGTATGCTCCTTATAGTGGAAGTGGTGTGTCACAAACAGACACAACAAAAATACTGCTAAGCAAGTAATCTTAAAGCCAAAAGGCCTTCTTATTTATTTATTTATTTATTTATTATCATCCCAATGGTCACATTTGTGATATAGGATTTGTCAGGGTACATTTTAACAACTATACAATATCTTTACAAAATTTGTATCTGTGCTGAATTCATATTAATCTATCTTATGTTTAATACAATATACAACTAATAAGTGTTTTTATAACATAATTTATTATGCACTGATGTAATTTCATTTGTCACATTAACTTAAACATATATTTTATACAGTTGTGCAGAGATATTCGCTTATGCTGTAATAGCATTTGTCAAGCATGTGGTTCTTTAGAACAGTTTTAAATTTATCCTCATTTTCCAGCTCTTTGATACGTTTTGGTAGTGCATTAAAAAGTTTGATGCCTTGATTATATACATGTTTCTGGCTTCGGGTCCTTGTTACAGCTTGTATGTGGAGATCTTTACATTGCCGTGTATCGTAATTATGGAAGTCTGTATTGGTTTTCATTTTGTCCTGATTTCTTTTGATCACCAACAGACATTTCAGAATGTATAATGATGGAATTGTTAAAATTTTCAATGCTTTAAAAAGGGGCCTACAATGTGTTTGAGGTGGGCTGTGGGTCATTATCCAAATAGCACGTTTTTGTAATTTGAAAATCTCATTTAGACGACAATTTGTTTTTCCCCAGAATACTATCCCATAGGATGCAATGGACTGAAAATAGCCAAAATATACTAATCTGGTACAGTCATTACTACAAACTCTTGAAATTATTCTAAGCACAAAACATGCTGAATTTAGTTTTAGTGCTAAGTTCACCACATGGTCCTTCCAATTAATCTTCTCATCAATGTGCATACCCAGGAATTTTGCACACTGTACTCTTTCAAGTTGTTTGCCCTCCATGGTGGGATTTAGGTCGTCCTGTTCACTTATTTTTCCATATTGCACATAATTAGTTTTTTTTGCATTCAGTGTTAGCTTGTTAGCACTAAACCATTTTTGTATATCTTGTAGGACATGGTTCACAGTACTGTGCAATGACTGCTTCGTATCACTAACTATTAAACTAGTATCATCAGCAAATAACATGATTCTAGCTTTTCTCTCTGACACCTGAATATCATTAATGTAAATGAGGAACAGCAAGGGGCCTAATACACTTCCTTGGGGTACTCCTACTGTGACCTCCCTTAGATCTGATCTTAGTTTAATTTTTTGATTAATATTTGGTGCTGTAATTTCAACCACCTGCATCCTCTTTTCCAGATAAGACTCAAACCACTTTTTTACCGGTCCTCTGATACCTATAGCTTCAAGCTTTTTCAAAAGAATGCTGTGGTCAACAGTGTCAAAGGCTTTTGACAAATCTAGATTTATCCCAACTACACTATTTCCCTTTTCCAATTTAGTGATTATTTCTTTTGTGTATTCTAGTACAGCTGTTTCGGTACTTCTCCCAGCTTGAAATCCATGCTAATTACCGTTTATCAGGTTGTGCATATTAAGATAATGTGTGACTCTATATTTCATTAGTATCTCTAAAACTTTAGAGAAAGTTGAGAGGAGTGAGACAGGTTTGTAGTTTTCTATTTTAAGTTTATCACCCATTTTTAACAGGGGAATGACTTTAGAAATTTTCAGTTTTTGTGGAAACACGCCCTCAGCCATTGACAAGTTTGCTATGTGCGCCAATGGTTTCGCTATCTGATTAGCTGTTTTCTTTACTAATATTATTGGCACCTCATCTACTCCAGCTGACATCTTGGACTTCAGACTTTTAATCACTTTTAAAACTTCCTTTTCGTTTGTTGGAACTGCCATCATACTGCTGGCTGCCTTGGGTGCTTCCATCTTAATCTGCTCCCCAAGATTCCTGCTTAATGTCTGGGGTACATTTAAAAAGTAATTATTTATATAATTAGGCATGGCATATTTATCTACCATTTTATTCTCCTCATCTTTTAGAATAATTTCCTTGTCTTTGGTAGGTACCCCGGTTTCTTGTCTCACAATTTCCCATGCTATTTTAGTTTTATTTCTGGACTGTTTTATTTCCATATTATTACTTAATAACTTTGCATTTGCAATTACTCTGCGGTATATTTTCCTATACCTCTTTACATATTCTATAAAATCAATATTTGTACACTCCCTCAACTCTGAATTCAGTTTTTTCATGTTTTCACATGATTTCTTAATTTCAAGAGTCATCCAAGAACTTGATTTTACATATCCAGTAGACTTGATTCTGGTCAGTTTCTTTGGAAAACACATCTCAAAGTTCGTCATATAAATCGATGCAAATACACTATATGCCTCATCTGTACTTGACTGTTTCATAACATCTAACCAATTTTCATTTTCTAAGATACTTATGAACTGATTACAGCTGTCCACAGAGAAGTTTCTTTTGTAAATATTATTTACACCTTTATCTTCCTTTGACCTTAAAGGGATTTCAATGGTGAGAGCATTGTGGTCAGACAATCCTAAATCTATGTTTGTTACCTCTATGTCAGTTTCTGACATATTTGAGAAAATGTTATCTATGAGGCTATTGGAGGTGTTTGTTATTCCAGTTGAATTGTTTATGTGTGGTGACATGTTGAAACTCTTTAATATGTCCAAAAATTGCCTTTTTTGTTGACTTTCAACTAGAAAATTAATATTGAAATCACCACAAAGAATAATCACAGTTTCTTTTTTGTAAATAGTATTTAGCAACAATTCTAATTTATCAAAAAAGACTTCTATGTTTCCACATGGTGACCTATACACTGTTATGACTATGACTTTTTTCATCAGGCCATATAGCTGGACGGCACCTGCTTCAAAAAACTTTTCAATACTTAAGTTCTCTGCTTCACATCTCTTTTTAAATTATAGCTCTTGTCTAAGGTAAATACCGACTCCACCACCTTTTGCAATTTTCCTACTATAATTATTTGCCAGTTTAAATGGATTAATATGAACACTACTAATTTCTTGGTCCTTACACCAATGTTCAGTAATACACAAGACATCAGGTTGGGTGTTACTTACTGCTGTTTCAAGTTCACAATATTTGTTCTTGAGGCACTGCACATTTAGAGTCATAATCTTTAGAACAGGGGAGTGAGCACTGGCGGTATTTCTCCTTTCGTTTAACAATGTTATCTTGGAGTTTTCATTATCGCTGGATACCAAAAATCCTGTTGTACCACAGGTTTCTTGTTTCTGTTGCTTTTCCTACTTGAAGTGGATGCTGCTGATTGATTGTTTATACTAGCTGTGGCAGCTGATGACATTTTAATATTTACAATAGCAGATGATGATGTTTTTAGTGCTTCAGCAAATGTTGCTCTTGTTAAGGTTTTCATTTCTTCTGCTTCTGCCCTCATTTGGAGTGGGATTTTATGGAACTTTTCTACTGTTATGCGGCTTATTTCTTCTAGTATCTTTTCACCCATCATCTTTTTTCCATAATAGTTCCTGTGCTGTCCATGCCTCGTGAAATGATTTCTCACTGAGCTGTTTGCATCCACAAAAGTTGCACACTTAAAAGCACAGCAGATCTTCCTGAATTTATTATTTGTTGACTTTATTTCTTTGTTTACACATGATTCCTCGATTAGATCATGTCTATGTGGCACACTTACAACGAGAACCTTTAAATTTAGATCTGACAGCTTTTTTAGAATTGGTTTGAAGTGCCCTTGTCGCTAGTTGGCTTTCATTTTTGTATATGTCATTTGCCCCACCTATTAGCACACAGCATGTTCCAGTCTTAACTAAGTTTTCACAATTATTTACTATTTCATTAAGGGGAGCACCAGGTTTGACAATGGCTGTTACTCTGAATTGCGACTGCCGATCATTTATTATTTGTGCCACACCCTTTGCATGACTATCACTTAATACACAGACTTGATATTTGTTGTTCTCCAGGTGCCCTCGTTCTGTCGTTTTTATAGTACACTTTGGAGAAACATTTCTCTCGTTAGAACACACAGATGATCTAGATTCACTTTCATATGTCTTAGTTTTTGAGTTCACATTTCATCCTGTCGTGTCTTTATTACCCATTTTTCTTTGCACTCTATTTACTGACGATGTCAAACCGCCTAAAAGATTTCGTTTACTACTAGCAGAAGTTTTGTTTGAAACGAAAATTGCCGGTATGTTTTCATTACACTCGTTTTTTAAATCGTCATAATTCCGCTGCTTTATCAGTTCCTCTAACTTATTTACGTAACGATTTGCAAGCACAAGGTCTTGCTGAAGTGATTTAGTAACACTTTCTTCTATGCAGCTATCGTGTCTTGACAAAGCTACCGTTAGTAGATCGCAGCATTCCATGCCACAGTCACATTTCGCGCCCCATTCTTCCGTTCCCGCGAAACTCTTTGAATGAATCCATTTTTGCGACACTGCACATAACTTGATACCTTTCGCGATGTAGTTATTGCACTTTATACAATTTATACTCGATATGTAGCCATTTACTGTGGAACTATTTATACACACTTCGACATCTTATCTGAATTACACACACACACACACACACACACACACACACACACACACACACACACTCAAACAGTCATGCAAATGCACCTCTGGCCTCAGCAACCAGAGACAGTGGTCATGTGTGGGTTGGTGTGTTGTGTGTGTGTGTGTGTGTGTGTGTGTGTGTGTGTGTGTGTGTGTGTGTGTGTGTGTGTGTGTGTATATATATATATATATATATATATATATATATATATATATATATATATATATATATATAATAGAGGGAAACATTCCACGTGGGAAAAATGTATCTAAAAACACAGATGATGTGACTTACCGAACGAAAGTGCTGGCAGGTCGATAGACACACAAACATACACACGAAATTCAAGCTTTCGCAACAAACTGTTGCCTCATCAGGAAAGAGGGAAGGAGAGGGAAAGACGAAAGGATGTGGGTTTTAAGGGAGAGGGTAAGGAGTCATTCAAATCCCGGGAGCGGAAAGACTTACCTTTGGGGGGAAAAAGGACGGGTATACACTCGCACACCCACACATATCCATCCACACATATACAGACACAAGCAGACATATTTAAAGACATAGAGTTTGGGCAGAGATGTCAGTCAAGGCGGAAGTGCAGAGGCAAAGATGTTGTTGAATGACAGGTGAGGTATGAGTGGCGGCAACTTGAAATTAGCGGAGATTGAGACCTGGTGGGTAATGGGAAGAGAGGATATATTGAAGAACAAGTTCCCATTTCCGGAGTTCGGATGGGGTGGGTTTGGTGTCCAGAGGACATCTCTGCCCAAACTCTTTGCCTTTACAAATGTCTGGTTGTGTCTGTGTATGTGCGGATGGATATGTGTGTGTGTGCGAGTGTATATCTGTCCTTTTTTCCCTCTAAGGTAAGTCTTTCCACTCCCGGGATTGGAATGACTCCTTACCCTCTCCCTTAAAACCTACATCCTTTCGTCTTTCCCTCTCCTTCCCTCTTTCCTGATGAAGCAACCATTGGTTGCGAAAGCAGTATTTTGTGTGTATGTATGTGTGTGTTTGTTTTTCTATCGACCTGCCAGCGCTTTCGTATGGTAAGTCACATCATCTTTCTTTTTAAATACATTTTTCCTGCGTGGAATGTTTCCCTATTATATATATATATATATATATATGTCACATCATCTTTCTTTTTAAATACATTTTTCCTGCGTGGAATGTTTCCCTATTACACACACACACACACACACACACACACACATATATATATATATGTGTGTGGTCCAGTTCAGAAAGAGGCCTTTTGACCACACACTTACTTGTTTAGCAGTCCTTTTTTATGCCTATCTGCGACTTGAACATCTCCATTATATGTTGAGTAGCAATCTACCCTTTCTTTAATATTAAACAATGGAAAAGCCAGGATGGAAGAATGAAAATATTATGAACAGGATAGCAATTACTCACTGTAAATAGCAGAAATTCTGAGTCACATATGGGCTCAACAAAAAGACTGACAGCAATTAATCTTTCAGATAAAATGGACTTCATCAGAAACAGACGACATACATACACACAATCACACAAACACAACACTCACACACATATGACCACAGTCTCTGGTTACTGAATCCAGACTGTCAGCTTCAGCAGCTAGGTTTCATGATCATGTGTGTGTGAGATGCTGTCCAGTTGGTGCTGGTTGGTGGTCCGATGATAATTATTTGGTGGCACCTCAAGATGAAGTGTTAAGCTTCAAAACCAGTTGTGAAATAAATTAAGAAAATTACTGGCAACTGACGTTCTATAAATGTTGTTGCAATGATGGAGGAGGAACAAAAGATGAAGAAATTGTCTGCAAACAAAGAAGAACACAGGTCGACCTACTGTCAACATTATATTATATTAAAATGTAAATGGACATGTAAAAAATATACTCACCAAGCGGTGGCAGGGAAATACATACACAAAAAGATTTAACTTTCACAAGCTTATGGAGGCAGTGGCTCCTTCTTCTGACAGAAGAGTTGAAGGGGAAGAAAGAGGGGTGAAGGGAAAGGACTGGAGAGATTTAGGGAAAGGAGTCCAGTTTAGAAAAGTCATCCAGAAACCTATTTCCTTACAGAGCACCCATAATGCCAGTTTTATTCCGGGCACCACTCTGTCTGGAAGGTAAATCTAGATCACGAAGTGATCACCAGTAAAAGTCATCAACAACTTTCTACTGAGCAGTGTGCATGTGGGATGGAGAGCACACTAAAAGAAAAAGAGGAATGAATGACACTATTTCACTGCTGCAGTGCATGCTCCACCCTCTGTTCATGTCTGTGTTGTTTATGAAAATAGTCACTCCTTCTCCAGCCTTCTCTGTCCTAAGGTCATATTTTTTGTGGTAGCCGCAACCATGTTGTCCAAGGGTGTCATATAGCTTAGAAAGTATCTGCTGAAAAATTACACACTTTGGTCTTCCCTGATCTAATAGTCATAGACCCACCACATGTGACCAAAACCAATTGATTTTCCAATGTAGTATGAAAGCTGCCTTAGCAGTAAGGTTTTTTTGCTGTTTTCCAATTGTTATTCCTCCTTGGTGGGGAGTCTGCAATGAGGGAGAAGGAGTGTGAGAGGAACTTGCTGATCTCGAAGGCAGACATCGACATTGATACCACCTATAACATGGTCATCATCTGATCCATCAGATAGGATGAAGATCGCATAGCCTGATGGTTTTGGATCTATTTTTTTCTGGCCTGTTGTTTTTCGTCCTCAGGTTTTTGGGACATTGGTAAGGCTGTTTTAACAGATTTTTTTCTGTTTCTCTCTGCCATGAAGGT
Source organism: Schistocerca serialis cubense (assembly GCF_023864345.2). Taxonomy (NCBI): domain Eukaryota; kingdom Metazoa; phylum Arthropoda; class Insecta; order Orthoptera; family Acrididae; genus Schistocerca; species Schistocerca serialis. Next base: position 1,258,486 of record NW_026047471.1, on the reverse strand, counting down.
GTATTATTCTTCCCAACAATATGTTCTGCAGCCACCATTGTTTCAGTTGTAAGTGGAAAGTTTGAGGGTACATATATAACTGTAGGTTGCACTCTGTTCAGCTATCAGTGTCTGGTTGCCAATACAAGTCATTTGTACAGGCTGGTACAGTTTCGAGATGAAGGAATTCACTGAAGTAGGTGACTGTGTGGCTTTATGTCTACTTCACCTCAAAGTATGTGATGCGTTGGTAAACTTTAGCTACTGGATTCTGTTCTCTTCTTGGAATACCATTTTGCTTACTCCAAAATGAATGGTAATTTACATACATGTGTGGGGTATTCATTTAGGACATCATTCATGAGCAGCTGAACCACATGTTCCGCATATAACCTGACATTTACAAACCATAGTGGTGTGATGTGTTGACATTTAAAGCTGCACTTAACATGAGGCACACTTGACAGCAAAATCAGTGGGCCACTGCTGAATACAAGCAATGTAACATAGCTATGTTGCATCTCCTCTGAACACCGAAATCCTGTGGGGTACAGCCTTCTGACTATACACAATGACTACCACAAGAGACTACTTGTGCCATTTCTCTGGCGCATTGCGTATCTGGCACTGTCGATAGCGACTTGTATTTCTGTTTCCGTCTGGTTCGACCTGCACAGGCGCTGAGGCAGCTGCTGCCCTCTGAAGCGTTTTTCGCCAGGGGCCGTGTGGGCTCGGCTCAGCAGTTGGATTCACACCGAGGTGGTGGTATTTTGCCTTCTGCCCCGGCACGGAGGTGTGGTCTCATTGTTGGCGGGCCTTGTTGATTTGGCCATTGGGCGGTGTGGCATGTTGGTGATGTGCTGTAGTGGACAACTGATGGATCCCCGCACACGATTGCTCGAGGTTCTGCGCCTCTGAAAAGGGTGCCATGATATCGCTTGGCTTTCCACTCCCAGGAGTTGTAAGGACTGCAGGGCAGGCTTTCTGTGTGTTTGCTCTGTCCGGTCTACGTGGCAGGGTCATTCCACCTTACTTCAGCTGTTGTTTATATTTTCTGCATGATTCTGTTTCTGCCGGAGTTTGGATGTCAAGTTTTCTGATGGTGTGTACCCGGTTACCGCCCCTGTTTCATACCCGGGGGGGCAGCCGTATCTGTTGGTGGGAATTATTTGGCAGTGTGTGTTTTGCATGGACCCAGTGTGCTCACGCACCCTGGTTCTGAGTTGAAATTACTGTGGTCAGGCTGGCTCGGTTGCTGGAGTGTGTGTTACTGGTTTTCTGGCTTGCTGGGGACTGTGCGCACGCCTGTTCCGTTTTGTGATGTGGCAGCAGTCTGATATTTTTATGTGTGCTTGTTAAGTTGCTAGCAATTGCTTTTAGCCTTGTGCTTGCTTATTTTTATTTAAATTGCTGGGGATTGTCATTTGTCTGTTCTTTTACCTTTATTTATTTGTAGTGTCAATTAAGCCTAAAACGATGTCCAAGGTGCTAGCAATTGATTTTAGCCTCGTGTGTACTTAATCCTATTTAAATTCTTGGGCATTGCCATTTGCCTGTTCTTTTACTTTTATTTATTTGTTGTGCCAGTTAGCCCTAAGATGATGTCAGACCTTGGTATCTGTCAACCTTATTTAGGCTACTAGCACTCAGCTGCAATATTGCCGGCCCTATCCCAGATTTGTCATTAACTGAGATCCTTTTATACTGTATTTTTAGTAGTAGGCTTGGCAAGTGCACTTGTGTATGGTATTTATTACGTACACCCCCCCCCCCCACCCCCCCTTCTTCCTCCTTCGTGTAAACTGAATTTGGTAAGATTGCTAGGTGGCCTGTGTTCTTTTATTACCTACGTAAGTTTGCCCGCTGCCACAGCCGTAACATGTTTTGACCGGCAAGCGGCCCATGTTGGCTAGAGTTTGAATGTAGTCTGCGCTGTTGATGTTGGGCTTTGCCGTACATATATTTATTATTTGAGTTAGTCATGGACGTGTTGTTGTGTTAAGGGTTTTAGGGCTTTTTTAAATGAGATACCTTTGGAAATTTTATCACTCTTTTAAAGAAGGCATAGGAAGGATTAACTTCGACTGAAAATTTAATTGTAAATTATACATTTGTGCTTCACATTATAAAATTTAACTGTATTAGGTGAAAGTATGTAGTTTACTACACAATGATTATTTGTTAATGTATCAAATTGTAAACAGTTTTGAAGCTTCTCTGCTCACCTGTGGCATACAACATTTGTATTACCTTATATTGTAAGCAGCTTGATTTGTTTGTGTCACTGTAATTTGTAAGCCACAGTGTAATTTATTACAATTAATTAATTGTTTTGGGGAAATAAATGTTGAATTATACGTCCCCTTTTCATTAACCGAATCCCATCCAAATCGCCTGCTCACCACTGGATGACACTGCTCATTATGGCAGTCAGTCGAGATGTAAACTAATACCATCATACAACAAATATTGGAAAACCAGTTATCAAACAATAGAAAATCCATGATGGAATGTAACAATATGTGTGGCTTCAGCTGCCAGAGGCTGTAGTCATGTGTGTGTGAGGTGCATTTGTGTGTGTGTGCGTGTGTGTGTGTGTGTGTGTGTGTGTGTGCGTGTGTGTGTGTGTGTATGTGTGTGTGTGTGCGTGTGTGTGTGTGTCATCTATTTTCAACAAAGGACTTGTTGGCCAAAGGCTTATATTGTGACAATCCTTTTGTCATGCTTATCTTCGACTCAGCATCTCCACTATATGGTGAGAGAAAACAAGTTATTGTAGAAGAGACAGTCCCTAGTGCTTTTAAATTAAACTTCATTAGAATATGTGACACTTCAGAAATCTTATCGTGCTCATTACATGACATGAGTTGTTGTTCGTGATATGAATTTGAACCCACTGTTAACCAAACATAGCTTGCATGTCTGATTGAGACTCGACTAGGCATAAAGATGCATACCCTATCAAAGTGTTCACCAGTATTGGTTTACAAGGCTAAATGTCCAGACCTGGAGATAAATGGCAATACATTTCACACTGCACTGGCAACCCCATGACGCTTTTATTGGGACTGAGAAGTAACCACAGAAGGTTTGTAATAAACTGCAACGCACAAGTGCGAAACCCCATGAAGTGAAGTTGTGGTGATGGTCAAGGAGAAGAACTCAGTACCTATATGAATTGATCAGGTGTCAGATATTAAATATGTTCACCAATAGCATGATACTGGTACCTGAAATGACAATACAAATGATTTTTGCGTCGCAGGAATTCAAATCTGGTAACTTTCACTATTTTCTTGTAACTACAAAGAGACATGAAATGTTTATTGTCTCTTCACCAGTAGCAAGATGTACACATTTTCAGGTAAAGGTAACGCAATTTATAGTTCTGCGCTGCATGGGACTCCAACCCTGCACGTAGTCATTGTTGACTCCATATAAAGAGGTGTCAGCTGCCAAATTGAAAATACTTTGGACAATGATTAAAGTAATTAAGTAGTGGTTCACTATAAATTAGTGAATAAACTATGTGGTTGTAATCCTTCACTACCTGGGTGTAATGATTCTTTGCTTCCTGGTCCACTCATTTCTACATCTTTCCGGTCTCGGCATTCTGTCCCAGCTTGGTCACCCCTCACCTACATCTTTCCTGTCGTACAATTCTGTTCCAGGATGGTTATCCAACATCTACATCTTTTCTGTCCTAGAATTCTCTCTGTTTTGGTCATCCATCTTCTACATCTTTACCACTGTATAAGTTTCTGACCTGAAGGATGTGTAATCATTTGTTGAATAACACATTTATAAGCACTGTATACAGCATACATTGTATGACAGAATTTCTAAACCTTGGTGTATACAATTAAGATATCAGAAGATGGAAGCAGATGATATTTAGAAGTTATTTCAGCAAAATTTAATGCGAAATTGTCTTATATATGTCTGAGGCATCATTAATATTGGCGATATTTATGCAAATAATGGCAACATATCTTTGATTTTACTGCCTGAAGTTGAGTGTGCAATCAGCAAATAATAAAGCAGCTGCAACAGTAAATTTACTATCGTTCTGACAGAAATAAAATCAGTTTATCACAATGTGTCCATGTTCATAACTATATATCAATATCTTGCCCTTTATGCTAGAATAAATAATTTTGAGATGAAATAAAAAAGTTATCTAAAGTAGGGCAACAAGAAGCATTTGTGAAAAAAAAGTCAATCAGGCACAATGAGAAAAAAATAATTATTTTTAAAAGCAAAACATAGTCATCACCTAAGCTAATGAAACGTAATATACAAGCTTTGGTCTGTTAAGCAATAGAGAGAGATACTGTGTTAGATACTGGAATTGGTTTATTGCTGTAGATGTGATTTTGTATAGCCAGTTTTGTAAAAAAGGAACACAGCATGGATTTGTATCATTAAATGATTATATGATGATGTAGCAATGTATCAATGGCAATGGAGTAAGGAACCAACAAAATGCTGTGACATAAATGAAGTGACAAAATATGGTAAATATGAGTTATATTATATGTAATAGTGACAGCAAGGATCCATAACATTATCCAGTCTTTATACTATTTTGTGTTTGCCAATACACTCTTTCAGTTGACAAGGTTTGTTAGGAAAAGTAATGATTGAAAACACAGGCATAAGCAAATAATAAAGTCAACTACACGAAGGCAAATATGACTACAATATGGTAAAATATCTATGTGTGCTGAGGTAATGTTTGGTACTGTATGCGTAATTTATGGCGCTTTACATAATAAATTGAATGAAATATTAATCTCCGACAGATTGTTAACTAAATACTACTACATAGTTTATTTTCTATGATGTTGAAAATTTCCTTTTTATATCTTTGGTACTAGCAGTTTCATGTAACAGGTGAATGGTAAGCCACATAAAATAAAAAAAAGTCTGCAAGAATTTAAGGAAAATAGTAATAAAATAAATCATCTTTGCTTCAGAATTTCTATTATGTTAATATATATGTTTGTCTACCAAACTGTACAGTACCTCTGTAGTTTTAGTATTCTGATGATGAAATTGGTGTGGTATTGTACTACACATATTCTCAATGTTTTGAATGTTATGTTATATGGCATCGATAGTTACGATGCCACAATGTGGGTTCATGCTCCCATAAGTTGGTACTACGAGAGAAGGCTGACTACGCCGACCACAGCACCCTCTGGTTGATGCTGTGGAGCTGAGTGAGTGCCGTCTTGATTTCTGGCCCTTTTTCATCAAGAGCAGACGGCCTGGAAATATTGCTTTTGCTAAAAAGTGGGCTAGCCTGCTATTGAGACTTTGTATTAGTTATGTTCAGTTAGAGTTTGGAGAGCAACGAGTACTTGTTAGTTTTGGGATTATACAGAACACTCATCCTAACTTCACAGGATTAGACATGGACTACAGCTTTACACCTATGTACTCATCCTAGCCAAAGTTATGTATGCTTTTGATATTTACTTGTGTTTTTGACTCTATTAAAAGTGTTAAAGTTACATGCAGTATCAAAGTGCTTCACCTCTCCTGCTCCTACTCGCTTCCTTCACTCTCGGCCTGTATTATAGAAGCAGTTCACAGGAGCAGACCCAGGCACCGCCTATCCAGGCAGAATACCAAAAGTGGCGATGAGGATGGGATGATTTTTTTTCCTCTCTTACCTATCTTTTTTGTTTGGTACTGCTTTATCTTTTTTGTGCTATCTCCGTGTGACCTAGTGAATGTGTGCTCCCACCCTTCGCTCTAAGAAATCATTTTGTGTCAACGATGGCTTTGCAACAGGAACTGGCTTCACTGTCCGATATAGTACGGTTTCAGGCTCAACAAATGACGGCACTACTTGCTGCTGTGAATGGACTTTTCACACTACAAACTGCCTCGACACCTCCGATGCCCCCGCCTGTATCATTTCATGCCTTCAATCCTAACTCTGAGTGCTGACTGGAATACATCACTCAGCTTGAGCCTCAACTCACTGCATAACAGGTACAGAGCAGCTTGGCTTTCTCATTGCAAACGTTGGTGTTGACTTATACTCTGTGCTCATAAAATTGTTTCCCACCACCCACCCACCCAGAAACTAAAACTTTTGCCAAGGTGATAGCAGCTTTAAAATCCCACTTCTGTGACTGTAAATGCAGTGGCTGCTCACTACAAATTTTTCTGTCTCTGGCATGGTCCTAACCAGTCAAATAATTCATGGTTAGCCGACCTTCAGGGACTACCATCTGATTGTGACTTTAATTGCTCCTGTGTACTCTTCTATATGGATATCATGATTTGGGATGCTATCCAAGAGCAACTCCTGAGATTTAAAAACCCATCTTTGCAGGAAGTAGTAGACTTGCTAGACAGGCAAGATGCATTACATATGGCTACTTCCACATTCAGTGTGACCTCGGGTGTGTGTACTGTTAGCGAGGCACAACACATGTCCTCTCGCCCTGCCCCGGCACAGGGAGCCACGCTGCACCACTCATGTGTAAGTAAGCAATTTTATGAACAGGCACGCACTAAGCAACTGAAATCCTGTCTGAATTGCTTTCGTGCCCACCCATGGGACAGTTGCCCATCCTGTCATGCAGAGTGTTATTTTTGCAATATGAAAGGACATGTGCAAGCTGTGTGTAGTAAGAGGCACTCTAATTCTCAGGCTGTTTCATGTTAGTGTGGGCATCACCACAACGAGAACTGCCATGATCATAGTTCCCATCATCAGCCTATGGACATTAATGCCATTTTTTCAAAGGCTTCTGCTTCACTTGCTTCTACAGCTCGTAGTATGCGTGAACAAGTTTTGCCAGATGCTTCCTCCCGCATTCAGCGTGATGTGAATAAACTTTTTGTGACTTTGAACATTTGTGGACGTTCTGATCACATGCATCTGGACACTAGTGCATCTGTTTCTTTACTCAACAGATCACCGTATGACTTGCTTGGTTTGTCCCCACTTCGTTGTTTGCATTCCACACTGACTGCATTTCCTGGACAGGAAATCTCAATGCTAGACGTGTGTAGTTTGCAAGCCACTTATAGTGCAATGAAAATAACTCTGTCTTTTCATGTGCTCCACTCTAGTAATGCTCCGAAAATTTTTGGCAAGGACGCATTTGAACTTTTTGGCCTCGCAGTTCAGGACAATATACTTTGTGTCAATGCTTCTGACCATGCAGACAGTGTGGCCACACTATGCGATGATTTTGCTGAACTCTTTCCTGAGGGCCTTGGTTGTGCCACAGACTTGGTAGCGCATATTGTAGTTAGAGACAATGCCATGCCTATTTTCTGGCGTGCACGCCCGGAACCACATGCACAGTGCGAAGCCGTGGCTGCTAAACTTCAGCATTTGCAAGACAGTGGTGTCATTGAACCTGTTTCTGCTTTGCAATGGGCTTTGCCTATAGTGTGTGTGAAAAAACAAACTGGTCGTCTCAGTATTTGCTCTGACTTTAAGTCGACAGTCAATCCCCAGACGGTGGTAGCTACATTTCCCTTATCACGTCCTGAAGACATTTTTGTTAAGCTTGGCACGGGTAAATTCTTTTCCACGATTGACTTGCGGGACGCATACTTTCAAATTCCACTCAACGAACAGTTGCGGCGATATTTTGTGAGCAACACCCGCCTTGGATTGTTCAAGTTTCGCCGCTTCAACTCCTGTTATTTTTCAGTTGTACTTGCAGCAGTTGTGTGCCAGTATCCCTGGTTGTTCCAATTATGTGGACAATATTGTGGTATCAGGTCACACCCCTGACAAACATCTGCAGAATTTGCATGCCTTATTTACTGTACTTTTGCAGGCAGGACTCAAGTGTAACAGAGACAAGGGCAAATTTTTTAAAACTGAGATTCGGTATTTAGGACATATGATTAACGGACAAGGTATCCACCGCTCACCAACACATCTCCATGTGATTAGGGACTTGCCAGCACCCAGGAACTTGAAAGAACTTCAGTCTGTGTTAGGCAGAATTACATATTGTGTTTGGTTTATACCAAATGCAGTGCACATTGCAGCACCTTTGCATCGCCTTCAGCGTAGGAACGTTCCTTTTGTTTGATCTTCGGACTGTGACACTGCTTTCCACAAGCTCAAATCTACCCTGTTGAGTGATCACTGTTTGACTCCTTCCGATCCCTCCAAACCAGCTGTTTTGGCTGTCGATGCATCTTCTCACGGCATCGGAGCTGTTCTGTTGCACTGCATTACTTCTGTTGATCGCCTGGTCACTTTTGCGTCTAAATTACTCAATTCTGCCCAGCAAAACTATTCTCAAATCGAGAAAGATGCTTTAGTTATTGTATATGGAGTGACCAAGTTTCATGATTTTATTGTACGGTCGGAAGTTCTATTTGGTCTCCAACCATAAGCCTTTGACTTTGTTGTTTCACTCGTCAAAGCCAATTCTAGCCCATACTGCACAAAAATTGCAATGTTGGTCTTTGTTTTTGTCTAACTACAATTATGAAATATTGTTTCAGCCTACTGCCCAGCATGGCAATGCCAATGCTTTGTCTTGTCTGCCTATCGGTCCTGATGAAGTGTTTGATTCTTCTGAATTACCATGCATGTTCATTGATTTGCTAGATAAGGATTTTGCTGATGGTTTTCCATTGGATTTTCGTCGCATTGTTTTCGCGACAGCCACCGATGCTTCTTTGCAGATTGTTTCCAGTATATTTGTACTCAATGGCTTCTACCTGCTATGCAGATTAGTTATCCCCTTGTTTGATGTTACTACGTGCAGCGTCAAAACTTGTCTGTACGCCACGGTGTTATTTTGTTACAAACTGACACTGATCAGTCTCGTGTGGTTGTACCTTGTTCATTGCAGTCAGAAATCCTCTGCTTACTGCACACTGGTCATTGGAGTATAGTGCAGATGAAGCAATTAGCGTGTTGTCACTGCACTTGGGTCGGTATTGATAACCAAATTGAGAATTTGCTTGCTAATTGTCGCTCTTGCGCAGAGCACCAATGTGCTCCCTGCCAGTGCTTCTTCACATGGCCGACTCCTACTGCACCTTGGCAGCGCATTCATAATGATTTTGCGGGTTCTTTCTGCGACACCTGCTGGTTGATAGTCATTGATGCTTACAGCAACTTTCCTTTTGTTTGTACCTATATCTTCTACCACATCTGCCAGTATGATTTGGACTTTGATGTCTATTTTTTGCATTGAGAGCCTTCGTGACGTCATTGTCTCCAACAAGGGAACATTATTTGTGTTGTCTGAGTTTTAAGTGTTCTGTGCTGCTAATGGCATTCGCCATCTGACCTCAGCCCCATTCCAGCCCCAGACGAACAATGAGGTTGAACACTTTGTGCATACGTTTAACTTGCAGATGAACAAGTTGCTTGCCACACACTCTCGCAAGTGTGTGCTATGGAATTTCCTTGCTTCATAAAGCTCCCAGCCATGTAGCGCCCGTTCCCCAGTGGAACTGCTACATGGCCGCGCACATCGGTTGGTATTGCAGCTGTTGCACCTGCTGCTGCACGCTTCCACTGTTTTGCCTTGTTCTGGCTGGGCGCCACATGATTTGGTTTTCTATCGTGTTTTTTCTGTCAGGCAGCACTGGGAGCAGGAGCGCATTCTTCGCCAGCTTGGCCATGCCTTGTTTGTGATTTCTGGTCCCTCTGGCACTATCAAGTGACACCAAAACCAGATACGTTTGTTACGTCCTCAATTTTTTGCTGCTGGTTCTTTTCCGGCAGAAATTGGATGCTTCACGGCTTCCACTGCCACAGCCCATGACTCAACCAATGGCACCTCCGCTGCTTGCGCCTACGGCACAGGCTCCCCTGACAGAGCCACTAGTCTGGTCTGCTGCACTGGGTGGGTGCCTCTCGTCACTACCACGGCCCCACCTCCAGCTGCCATCGCTGTAGTGTTCCTCCGTGGTGTCTGAGCCGATGGACGCTGAGGCTGACGTCACACCACCACCGTCGCGCATGGAGGTTGTTGCTCTGCCTATTCGTCTGAGCATACCCAGTGGTGGTGCGCGTCCCAGGCAGGTTTTGCAAGGGGCATTTTCCTTGCCCCCTCGCAAGCAATTCAGGGATGCAGGTGGGCAGCACATCCCACCAATTCAGCTGTCCGCCCCCTAAGTTGCGCTGTCCCTGGTTTTCTCCCCCCCACCGTCAGAAGCCCTATTCCATGACGGTGCACTGTTTCAGGAGGAGGGGCGGGGGCGGGGGGGGCGGGGGGGGGGGGGAAGGGGGGGTGGCACCTATAGTTACAATGCCACAATGTAGGTGCACACTCTCATAAGTTTGCACTACAAAAGAAGACTAACTACGCTGACCACAGCACCCTCTGGCCGACACTGTGGAGCTCAGTGAGTGCCGTCTTGATTTCTGGCCCTTTTTCATCAAGAGCAGATGGCCTGGAAATGTTGCTTCTACTAAAAAGTGGGCTAACTTGCTATTGCGACTTTCTATTAGTTACGTTCAGTTAGAGTTTGAACAGCAACGTGTACTTGTTAGTTTTGAGATTATACAGAACAGTCATCCTAACTTCACAGGATTAGACATGGACTACAGCTTTACACCTATGTGCTCATCCTAGCCAAAGTTATGTATGCTTTTGATATTTACTTGTGTTTTTGACTCTATTAAAAGTGTTAAAGTTACATGCAGTACCAAAGTTCTTCACTTCTCCTGCTCCTACTTGCTTCCTACACTCTCGGCCTACATTACAGAAGCAGTTCACAGGAGCAGATCCACACACTTCCTATCCAGGCAGGATACAAAATGTAAAGTTTCACTATGTGTTATTGACAAAGCTGTATCAATTTTCCAATGAGTGTATTGCAGGACCAAAGAGTATGTGCACGGCCCACAGTAGATACACAAGCAGTAGGCTTTTAGAGCAATGTGAATTGTTAAGCTGCAATTTCTCTTGGAGGTCTCATAGCTATGGTGAGAGGGCGCTGACCAAAAACAGTGTGGTCAGCCAACACCAGTATAGTGGGAGGGGAGCAGAGTACATTTGACTAATGGGCCAATCTGCTGAGGTGATGAACTTTATTCCTTGACATTCGGTTTGCCTGTTATGTTAAGACACGGAGGTTAATATGACCCGTGTCCCTGACCTGTGATTGCCAGTTAATGAAAGACACTGTTGACCTTTCATTCCTAATGTTGTGCAATGTTGCACTCAACTTAGCAAGTCTACACGTCTAGAAGCTGGCACCACAGCAGTCATAGGATCCTTAATTAGCATATTATTAATTGGTAAATTTACTGTTGTCGAAGTTTATAAATCAGTGTTGACGTAACACTGGTCTCAATGACAGACTGTGAAGCAGTGGGCTGGGTTTTGATCCTGTAGTGTTGTGCAACATGTCACCTGTGAAGCAGTGGGCATGTTGATTGAGCTCCGCGGCAGCTCCAGAACACTGCAATACAAGTAGTACACCTAGGAGGGTGAAGAAATTAATTCTGTTTGTAATGTCAAGTTGTTCTAGTTTAAGTGTTTCATGATGTTCCTGATTTTTGAATCTATTATGCTTGCAACTTGAAAGTAACTGGAGGTATTGTCTGTAGAGATGTTATTGGATAACTTACTTGGGGCAGAAATTACGACATTGTGGTTGCTTAAGGTGTTATTGAAATTCATGAGCCTAATCATGCAAACCACACAAGGGTATTTAAAATTTTGATTGTTTTACCACTGTTTTGCTGGATTGTAAAGTTTTGCTTTATGAAACTGGAGTGAATTGTTTTAATGGGGATGATTCTGAAAGGTCAAGGTATGTGTGTAATGACAATGGTAAAACAATTGTTATCTTACATAATTAATTGTCTATTCGAAAAAGAATCCTATATTGAAGTCTGACCCACTCAAACGATCGCCCTCCCACATCCTTTTTTGTCCAAGGGAGTTTGAATTATGTGGATTGTAATCATTTGTAGGTTTTTGAATTATCGCGGCAACTGTTTGTTAATATCTCTCCAGGGTTGCCACAAGTTTCCTCAAGTGAAATTCCCTGATATTTCTCTGATTTCCAGATAAGTTTTAGCATTTTTCCCTGACAAATTTTGATCTCAAGAGTAAGGAAAGACATAAGTAGATAAAAAATGCAAGGCCTTCAGCATTTCTAAACATCTGAACAAAAATATTAAGTAATAGCATCAACATCTTTTGTAATGAACTGTTTTTAGATGGAGAAAGCAAGCAAAATGGTATATATGTTTCATTAAGACCCCTGATATTTTATTTCAATAAAGCAAAACACATTGATGACAAAAATAGGCATTTTGCTGTAGTCACAAGACAGATTTAAAATACCTTCACTACTTCCAGAAATAACCTCAGAAAAAAAGTAAGCCTCTTGAAGAAAATATGTAAGCTGAGGAAGAGTTGTGCAAACCAACACTAAGTGCCTGCCAATAAAATGCTGCTTCTACTACGTTCGTTATTGTCGGATATTATCCACTGTGTTATGGCAATTGTTCTACAAGTATTGTGTGAGTTTTCTTTCAAGAAATACATGAGTACATATCAAACAAACTGCAGTGACTGCCACAATTTTCTTTTTCTTATCATCCATACTTTCTAATATATAAACTACTTTATAAGTGTCAAAATGTACTAGGATAAATAAAATGTCTATAAAATGCTGCACTGTTCAATGTACTTGCATTGAGACAGTTGCAATTCCTGAAATCCATCGCCTGTGGCCTCTGGCCTGCTGAGGAACACCACAGTCCTTGGTCCATGTTAAACCATGAAAATCTACTGCATTATGCCACACACATCCTGAAGACTGGCTTGATGCAGCTCTCCACATTACTCTATCTCACACAAGGCTCTGCATCTCTAAACAGCTACTGTACTCTACATCCTTTCGAACCTGAGTACTGTGTTCATCTCTTGGCCTCCCTCTATAAGGTACCCCTCGCACTTCCCTCTAATATTAAATTTGTGATACCTTGATGTGTCAGAATGTGTCCCATCAGCCAATCCCTTCTTCTAGCCATGCAGTGCCACAAACTTCTTTTTTCTCCAATTTTATTCAGTAATTCCTCATTAGTTACATGACCTTTCCATCCAGTCTTGAGTATTCTTCTGTAGCACCACATTTCAAAAGCCTCTGTTTCTTCCTGTCTAAAGTGTATATCATCCACTTACATACAGAGCTACACTCCATACAAATACTTCCTAAAATTAAAATCATTAATCAACATTAATAAATTTCTCTTCTTTAGAAACATTTTTCTTGCCACTGCCAATCCACATTTTACATCCTCTCACTTTGACCATCATTAGTTATTTTGCTGCTCAAACAGCAAAACTCATCCAATACTTTAAATGTCTCATTTCATATCTAATTCCATCTGCATCACCTGACTACATTCCCTCATCCTTGTTTTGCTTTTGTTAATGTTCATCTTTTAACCTCCTTTCAAGACACTGTCCATTCTATTCAACTGCTCTTCCAAGTTCTTTGCTGTCTCTGACAGAATTACAATCTCACTAGCAAACCTCAAAGTTTTTATTTCTTCTCCTTTGTCTTTAATTCCTACTCCTAATTTTTCTTTCGTTTCTTTACTGCTTACTAAATATACAGATTGAACAGTATCATGGATAGGCTACAACCCCATCTCACTCTCTTCTCAGCCACTGCTTCTCTTTCATGCCCCCTGACTCATAATCGACATATGGTTTCTGAACAAGTTGTAAATAACCTTTGGCTCCCTGTTTTTTAGCTGTGCTACTGTCAAATTTTATTCTAATCAGCACTGTCAAAAACTTTCTTTAAGTTTATAAATGCTGTACATGTGGGTTTGCTTTTCCTTAATCTATCTTCTAAGAAATATCACAGAGTCAATATTGCCTCACATGTTCCTACAGTTGTCTGGGATTCAAATGGTTCTTCCCCAAGGCCAGCTTCTACAAGTTTTTTCATTCTTCGACAAATAATTCATGTTAGTATTTCACTTATTAAATGTACTATTTGGTAATATCCATACCTATCTACATCTGCTTTCTTTGGAATTAGAATATCATGCTCTTCCTCTTTTGTTAGGAGGGAAATGACTATTTTGAAAAAAAGAAAAAAAAGGGGGAACTACTTCTCCCATACATTAATTAGCTAGTGTTTTAATTTAACACTTCTGCGTGTTTCAGCAACTTTATGCAGATCACAACCAGCTGCCTACATACTTGCAAACATAAACACAATTTATATTATTGAGTACACTGCACATAGAATGGCTACTACATTTTTTTTTTTGACCATAAATATTTGGATATTTTCAGTTTCCTGTCATAAATCAACTTATAACCAATTATAACTTTTTGCACCAGAATAAATAAGCTCCATTCTGAATACAAGAGATTGATATGTAGTCTATATAAAATTACATTAAAATGTAATATTGTGTTAGTGAATTTATGAATTCACCCCAAATTCACTTTTATCATCAACCAGAAATACCGGTATAACTGACATGTACTGGTTTGGAGTATATGTACTGACATGTAAGTATATGAATTCTTAGCTCCCTGGAGAGGCTTCTTCAAGACATTTTCTTGCCAACTTGACAACAGAACTGAGTCAGACAAGTACATGAAATATATTTGCAGTTGCAAATATTGACAAACATTAGCTGTATAATGGAGTGACAATGAAATTTTTTTGTGCTGGACCTAGACTTGCGGCAGATTTCTGGCTTATTAATAGTTGTCAGTTTACCATTAGGCTACCCGAGAATTCTCCATGGCTAGACCCAAACTTCCATATGTCGTCAACCTGCACTTGTACATCTGTTACATATATTCCCGTACAGGAGAGATATTTTAATTGAAAGTCACTAGCCCAGTATTGGTGGATAAATAAAATATTGCAGTGGCTTTGTTGTTCTGAAGTACAATGCAATGTTCCTTTAGACATGCATGCATGTGGAAAAGAACAGGCACAGCATGGACAACCATCAGCTGTATAACTGAATGACAATGATGAAAATTTGTGCTGTACCAGGATTCAAATGTGGATTTCCCACTTATCAGGAGTGGTCACTTTATAATTAGGCTATCTGAGTGTGACCCACAGCCATGCATTTGCAACTGGCATTCATATGTTAACTATGTATATTGCCATACAGGGGTGACATTTTTGATAGAAAGTCACTTGCTACGTGTCATTGTATGGTTACAATATTACAGTACCTCTGTTGTTCATAATTATGATGCAATGTTCTTGGAATTGGAATGACCACACTGATAATATTTTGGGGGAGGCAAACCAAAGGCTTCACTTACTGGCAGAGCACTTAGAAGATGCAACAGGTCTATTAAGGAGATTGCCTACATTACACTTGTCCATCCTCTGCTAGGGTATGACTTTGCAGTATGGTACCCTTACCAGATGGGATTGACAGAGGACATTGGTATTATCAAAAATTATGGGAGAGGGAGATGGACATGATACATGACTAATGATTCCATTCATTAAAACAAAACTGTTTTTCAGAGCCGTGGCATCTTTTCAGCAAAGTTTGTTTTTCCCATTCACTATTACAGAATGGAATGGTAGAGGAACAGTGAAAGTGTTTTGCTGAACCCCTCTGCCAAGCACCTAAAGGTGGCTTACAGAGTATTCATGGGGGGTGTAGCTCAAGGTGACGCTACCTCAAGAGGTGCAATGAGATTTATTGTTACTTCAACTGATGTTGATCAATAAAATGATGTACTCTCATGTAGGAGGTACACTACTGGCCATTAAAATTGCTACACCATGAAGATGATGTGCTACAGACGCGAATTTTAATCGACACGAAGAAGATGCTGTGATATGCAAATGATTAGCTTTTCAGAGCATTCACACAATGTTGGGGCCGGTGGCGACACCTACAATGTGCTGACATGAGGAAAGTGTGGGTTGCCTGGTGAAACGTTGTTGTGAAACCTCATGTAAGGAGGAGAAATGCATACCATCACGTTTCCAACTTTGATAAAGGTTGAATTGTAGCCTATTGCGATTGCGGTTTATCGTATCGTGACATTGCTGCTCACGTTGGTCGACATCCAATGACTGATAGCAGAATATGGAGTCGGTGGGTTCAGGAGAGTAATATGGAACGCCATGCTGGATCCCAACCACCTCGTATCACTAGCAGTCGAGATGACAGGCATCTTATCCGTATGGCTGTAATGGATCGTGCTGCCACGTCTCGATCCCTGAGTCAACAGATGGGGACGTTAGCAAGACAATAACCGTCTGCACGAACAGTTCGACGACGTTTGCAGCAGCATGGACTATCAGCTCGGAGACCATGGCTGTGGTTACCCTTTACGCTGCATCACAGACAGGAGCGCCTGCGATGGTGTACTCAACAACGAACCTGGGTGCACGAAAGGCAAAACGTCATTTTTTTGGATGAATTCAGGTTCTGTTTACAGCATCATGATGGTCGCGTTCGTGTTTGGAGACATCGCGGTGAATGCACATTGGAAGCATGTATTCGTCATCGCCATACTGGCATTATTACCTGGCGTGATGGTATGGGGTGTCAGTCTCAGTCACCTCTTGTTCACATTGACAGCACTTTGAAGAGTGGACATTACATTTCAGATGTGTTTTGACCCGTGGGTCTACCCTTCATTCGATCCCTGAGAAACCCTACATTTCAGCAGGATAATGCATGACTGCATGTTGCAGGTCCTGTACGGACCTTTCTGGATACAGAAAATGTTCGGCTGTTGCCCTGGCCAGCACATTCTCCAGATCTCTCACCAATTGAAAACATCTGGTCAATGGTGGCCGAGCAACTGGCTCGTCACAATACGCCAGTCACTACTCTTGATAAACTGTGGTACCGTGGTGAAGCTGCATGGGCAGATGTACCTGTACACGCCATCCAAGCTCTGTTTGACTCAATACCCAGGTGTATCGAGGCCTTTATTATGGCCAGAGGTGGTTGTTCTGGGTACTGATTTCTCAGGATCTATGCACCCAAATTGCGTGAAAATGTACTCACATGTCAGATCTAATATAATATATTTGACCAATGAATACCCGTTTATCATCTTCATTTCTTCTTGGTGTAGTAATTTTAATGGCCAGTAGTGTATTTTAGGCACAGAAATTGATTTTGAATGGTGATAATACCTGCAGATACAGATGTGATGAGATGAACAAAAATGATGTCATATTCCTGTGTCATGTCTCACAACAGGAGTCGTACGTAATGCTATCACCACTATCTGACTGCGTATGGGCTATTCTTGTTGTTGTGGTAGATAACTGCAGATGACCCTGTGATCGCGATTGAGTAGAGAAACATAATAGCTGCATAGAATCTTATTGTGAATTATGTTTTGCAGTATCTTCAATATCTTGATTATTTGAGTATCAAGTCATGGCAATATAGCTGTTGTGCAAACATCATGGACAAAAAGTTCGTAGTTTTCGCGAGATGTGTCTTTGCCAAGTAATATGGTTCACCGAAATGTCGGCCAATCATAGAAAGAACTGCTAGTGTATTGGAAATGGTCACTGAAAGAAGTGCGCAATATGAAGAACGGAAATAACAATTTCATTCAAAGTAGAATTACACTAAAGTGTCCGCGTTTCCTGATGGTCCCCAGGTTTACAAATGGCGGGACATGGTTCTTAATGGAATGTGTGATCACCACTGATAACAGTGCATGCTCTATTGTGTCCTCCTATGCTGACCGTAAGGTTGGTAATAAGTTTTTGTGGCAGGGGGTTTAATTCATCTACCAGCAGGACTGACAGCTGATGGATTGTCCTTGGTGAATGTGGATATGCTGCAATACGTTTCCCTGATGGATGTCACACGTGCTCGATGGGATTTACGTCACGAGAACGCACAGGCCAGCCCATTTGCCAAACACCCTCTCACTGCGAGAGAACCTCCAACAGTGCGGTTCGATTCGGCTGGACATACTTATTCATCAGGGGCCCTATACGAAACTTTAGCGGTTTCATAGTTTTAAATAACGACAGTATTTGGAATAAGAAAGTAGTTGGGATAAGAATAGTTGTTTGAACTGAAAAAAATTCTTTAAAAATAAACCGAAAAAGCGAAATAATAATCATAAATTTATGACGCACCCTTTTCTATAAATTTCTACACAGAAAATTTGAACGAAATTGATTCCAGAGCTTTAGTATACCTCGTTGTAAACGATATATCGTATACGAATTTGAACTTCACGAACTTATTTTTCATTTTCCTTAAGGGATACGAAAATGTTGGTTGATATAGTTAGTCCTGAAATGGCTACATGCAACTGCTTGTAAGTAAAGAATGGACATGGTAAATACGATCCTGCGTTTTGAAACTTTTGTCCCTGTGACTTGCTTATAGCGATAGCAAATACAATTTTAATTCGCTTCTTACCTGGTATTCACTCAGACCTCAATAAATTCTAACTGTATTTTGGGATTTTGAATGCATTTATTACTTCAAGTAAGCACGTTAGGCCGTAGCAGCAATAAGTAATTCACAATTTATGTTAACAATGACTAATATCTTTGTCGTTTCTAAACGTATATTCGTTTAGAAAAGTCAACCTGTACGACGGGCAGAGATAATCGACTACTGCAGTGGTCACCGTTTTTATCTATAACACTGACGTATACAAATTATCCAGTTAATAAGAAGTTATTTGTAATAAGATAATATGAAAAGTGAGTCTCTTGTTCGTGAGTAATAGGTTGGCCTCACAAAATACAGGTATGATGCTGGGCATCCATGATGTTCTTTTGCCTACGATAGTTCAAAATTTTCGACAAACAGTAAGTTTTTAGCACAAACGCTGTATGCAGTATGAGAAAGAATTAGAAATTTTCCAACGATACCTCATTCATCTCTGCATGATTAGAATGTCTTAAAGAAGAGGGATGTTGACTTGACAAATAATATTTATAACGAAATTTGAAGCCAGTGGCGAATGCACCTCCGGAAAGACAAACGAGGGAAACAAGTACAGTGTCGCAATAACGTTGACAGGTGGGTGTGGAGGGCATTTCGATCAAGTAACATTATGCTTTTGCCCACCATTAACACCTGCACCACGAAAACAACCATGATCGATAAGGGTCTAGTGCAGCAGGGGATACAACCCGTCGGCTTTGAACAATGACGTCATTCCTTAGTCATAGATCGTAATGTCTTCACTTCGAGGCATAGATAATAAAGCAGTTCTGTGTTCTAATAAGCACTATCATTAAAATAATTGAATGTTAATCTAAAAGCGATCGCTTGATATTCGGTACATCATTAAACGTGTGATTTAATTAACTTAATTGTTTGTTTTTTATTCTGCCGGTACTTAATATTTATTTCACTTTCTTATTCCACCAATATGTGTATTTCCGTGTTGCGAAGTACATAACAGAAATTTGGGAGCTGGCGATCTTTTTTCGTTTTCCAGCTCTAGTATCAGCATGACATTTTCGAATGTGTACTTCCGAAACCCCCATCACAACAACATCCTTCACTTCGCCTTTACACTGACGACACAACTATAATAAACAATAATAAAGCTGTTATATTTTAGTTTCGTTTCTTTACTGATTGCTTAACGAAATAGGATCAGTTTATTCTATCTCGTGAGATTTTTTTTTTAAAAAAGCCAAAAAAACTCTTATTACGTACTGAAGGGAGCTAGAACACTAAGAAGAATCGCTTCTCGGCTTTTGACAAGATATTGCTTAATAAAGTAGGATCAGTTTATTCTATCTCGTGAGATTTTTTTTTTAAAGCCAAAAAAACACTTATTAGGTACTGAAGGGAGCTGCTTAATAAAGTAGGATCAGTTTATTCTATCTCGTGAGATTTTTTTTTTTTTAAGTCAAAAAACCCTTATTACGTACTGAAGGGAGCTAGAACATTAAGAACAATCGCTTCTCGGCTTTTGACAAGATATTGCTTAATAAAGTAGGATCAGTTTATTCTATCTCGTGAGATTTTTTTTTAAAGCCAAAAAAACACTTATTAGGTACTGAAGGGAGCTGCTTAATAAAGTAGGATCAGTTTATTCTATCTCGTGAGATTTTTTTTTTTTAAAAGTCAAAAAACCCTTATTACGTACTGAAGGGAGCTAGAACATTAAGAACAATCGCTTCTCGGCTTTTGACAAGATATTGCTTAATAAAGTAGGATCAGTTTATTCTATCTCGTGAGATTTTTTTTTTAAATTCAAAAAACACTTATGCTTTTGGCAAGACCAATGTTTATCTCTCTCGCATTCCTTTGTTTCTCAACATTCTCCTCAGCTCTTTCATCTCTGTAATACATGCTCTCTGGCGACTTGTGACGTCATTGTTCAAAGCCGACGGGTTGTATCCCCTGCTGCACTAGTCCCATCGATAATGTACCTGGATGCATTACCTATTACTACCTCTCGCCACATGGGGGAAGATCCAGCTTCCCAGAAATAGTGTTTTGGTACAGCAGTCAATATCTACTATGTGATGCGCAATACTTGACATGTATTTACATTCCCTTGTAAGCTAAAAGTATCAGTTTGCTAGAGTGGAAGAGTAAAAATAATGTATTTCACTTTCTGACTTTTAGTAATAGAAAAAGATCCAAATATGCTGTGCAAAAGAGCTGTTGGCTGTGGTCCAGCTCAAAACACTGTACAGGATTATTAGTTTGTAGCTGTGTCTGTGAAAACCGCAGATAAATTCTTCTCTATTCCAAGTTTCTTTTCTCAGGCATTATCTCTCGATCTGGGACTGTTATACTCTGAAGATGGCTTCGGAAACATGAAGCTCTGGAAACTTGACCTGTATTGAGAGTTCTCCCATGAAGAAATTGCAAGGTTGGTGACGCATAACATACATTGCTACAGGTAGGCTAAGTGGGTGGCAGTGAATGCATTCAACAATGCTGTTAAATTTTGTGGTGGAACAAGATGCCGAATGAAAATGAATAGGCCAATGCATGTACCATTGTATAACTGATGCTCTAGTACAAAGGTAAAACAGATGCCCTACATTGATTCCAGTGAAGGTTTTTTACGAGAACTATTAAACAACAATAGTTACACTCAATGAGTATTCTCATGTTGCTCAAATAATTTGTTTATTGTAAACAAAAATCAGTTTTAAATGCCAGGCAAACATTGCTGACTGTACTGATGTTAGCCTCACAATGACGTAACCCATCTGTTGTGGTAGCAGCAGAGCCTCAGCGTCTCCATCCAGCAGGTGGTGTCTTGTCAGTGTCCATGGCGTCGGCACCTGGTGCTGCTAGTGTGTTGGCTGCACTTATAGTAGGCGGATGCCCACCACAATAGGGAAAAAATCCTCGGCGGTGATGAACTGTCCCCGTTGCCTGGAGGTGGGTGTCCACCCCGATACTAATGACTTTGTCACTGCTGGCTGACCCGTCACGGGGGACATTAGGCCTGTCCACGACAACCAAGCACGCCTGTGGACAAAAAAACGCGCTGATTTAAGTGTTGATGCCTATGCCAAGACACGTAGATCTTACACGTAAAGAGTAGAGGGAGATGCATATCACAATAAGAGAATACATCGAAAGGAGTCAGTTTCCAACTCTGAAACAAATTTTAAACTGGAAAAAATTATTACATTATAGAAGTTTCGCCTCTTTAGCTGTTACCACAAATTTCAAACATATAAGCTACAGTTTCTACGTTTCATAGTTATATGAGGGACTTACTCACATTTTAGTCTTGCCATGTGGCTTTGTGGTTAATGATACTTTGACAAAGGTAATGATATAACGTAATTTTTGCCTAGTGAAGTTACTAGTGCCTATATTTTGTTAATTTTTGTTTGTTTCAATGTGCTCATAACGTTTGTAACTGTTTATACCATTAAGTTACACCATAATATCCAAGAGTGTGAAACTAGCTATGGATGAAATTGGCTAATCGCCAAACGTCTTTCAGTACAATCTTCTCGTACTTCCAGCCATGTCAAGAAGTTGTATTTCCATGTGTTTCTGGACAAGTGCTATTAGCGCACTGTGAAGTGGTAACCGACTGCTGCCTGGTTGCTGTCCTCATCTTTACTTAGCCATGGAACCAGCTGCTGCTAAGGCCATCCACATAAGACTCTGAGTATATAGCCTTGGATACAACTCGCAGAAAGTCAAGTTGCTCTTACTACCTTTTCCACAACTCATTCGCTGTCTGCTTCTTTTACAGCAGAGCAATTCAAAGATGATGTCTTGAGACAGGTGAATGATGTAACTAAGTACTTTAATCATTTCTCAAGGTCCAATTTTTGAAAGAATGTTGGTCTACAGCAATTCAGCGACCACTGATAACAGATTTCTGGACCGAAGACTAGTATCAATCTGGTCCGGGTACAGGAGGAGGCATTCTGTAAGTACTGGTGTGGGGGTGGCTGCGCAGTTGTTGCTGTGGGTATAAAACTTTTGTTACCATTCTGTGTTTGGTGAGAACTTATAGCACCACTTCATGACAATTACAAGAATTATGAATGTGTTCTCGGAAGAGTCTAATATTCTCATGGCCCTTACAGTATAGTGTAAAATATACCACAGCAGCTGCGGGAAGGTGGAAGACTGGTGCCACGTATGATGATGTGCACAACAGGCAACAGAATGTCAGTCATTCTGATGACGATTTCTAAGAAGAAAACTGGCAAGTAATAGTGAGGAACATAAATAAAGTGTGGATAGCAGCTGCCACAGGTGACCTTGGTGGTGAGGAGGTGCACTCGGTGGGGGAACAATATTGCTGAATAGCTTGGTTGGGCAGTTGATGGTAAGTTCTAGTGAACTTGGTAGGAATGGAGACAATGATGAGTGGGGGAGACATTCCTGCACCACCGAGTGTGTGTGAAGAGTCACCTGACTTGCACAACAGTTATTTTTATGACATATCTGACGAATTAAACGCTGTTGGTACTATTCGGATAGTGTGACAGTTTGATAAAAAGCAACTGACTGGAACAGGAACAATAAGAAATAAAAATTCGTTGATGTGGCAAGTGTGCGGACTTCAGGCTCCAGAACAGTATATGAAAGACAGCAAGAAAGCAAGCACTTCTGAACTGCAAGCGACAGAATTCAAACAAGCACGTTCATTACAAAACGCAAGAGTGTCTCTGGACGGAGCTAGTATGATTTATAAATTTGTATTTGATGGAGATTCCAAATATGAACTGCCATCAAGGTTGGACAGCGCTCATGCAGTGTGCTTTTAGACACACAGGCTGAATGGTGAATAGGAAGAGCAAAGATGGAAATTCGATGCCTGTGACTGAGTTTGGTAAAAAAAAGCCAAATAAAAGAGTTGTTTTGTGGAGGAGAGCTGGTGCCCATTTCAGCTGCTGTCAGTCCAATTGTAAAAGTAGCAGTAGGTGGCTTAGAAAGTGAGGTATTGGTTGACAGTTGTTCACAGATTTCAGTTACTTCACCCAGCAAAATGGACACAGTACTACTGCTGATCTTTAACGTTAAAATTTTTGGTGCTACAGGGATGGTGTCGAAAAACAATCCAACATGAAGTCAAACTACTCTTGCAGTTCAAAGTTGTGGTCACAGAATTATACACGTTAGAGAATTCAGAAACTCAGTGTTAACATGATCATAGGTATCGAATATTTTAATATGAATTGTAGTGATGTAAATGTCGAGTGGTGTTGTATAATAACGTACGTGCAGTGGTAATGTATTTTACATCTTTGGCGCTCTTTAACAACTAAATAACCAAAGTCAGTATTTTATGTTCAGCGGTTGGTCATACGCACCTGTGTGTAGTTTTCCTGTATATTGTTGTTCTTGTTGTACGTGCTTTCTGTTGACCCAGTACCTAATAAACCATGTATATTTCCAAATATGCAAATATTCGTTTTCTAACAAAATCTCAACAGGTTACGGGCGCAGGTGCGTGTTAAATGGACACTTGTACGAAAATAATAACGTAGCTCTGTGCAAAAGGTTTTTAAAGTTATCTCCAAGAAGACGTCTTTGAAGTTGTTAATTCACGCAATCAACGATGGATTCAACGAGAATTATCAACATCTGAGTTGTGGAAGGCAAAACAAATTGGAACACTTGGAAATACAAAATAAGTATTTGTCCACGAGGGATTCTTGGCACACTTGACGTTGTGTAAGGCCGGTTAGTGAAACCTAGTGCAACCGTTGAACAAAGGGCGATCTACAAAAGTGCTTTAGAAGCTTTTAACAAAGCAGACAGCAACGCTCTACGTGTTTTGACTACAAATATGTCGGAAAAATCTTTGCAAAATTAATGCGTCTAAATACAGCGTGCTAAGTGTGGACAGAATTACACAAAATATTTGATGGTGTCTCTGAAGACAAAGTTTACAACTTTTGTTTGCAGTTCTTTAGTTACAAAAAGGCTCCTGAAGACGATATTGCGACACATATTTCCAAACTGAAAAATTTGTGGAGTGAATTGAAACAGGAAATGACTAAAGATATCGTAAATAATTCAGAAATGCCTGATTTGTTTTTGATTTGTAAAATATTAGGTACACTACGAGAAGACTATTTTTCGTTTAAATCTAGTTGGATGCTAACATCTAGAGATGACAGAACAATTGATAATTTAACAAATCAATTGTGTGCACATGAAAAAGCTCTGAGTACAAAGGATGGTGATTTTAGTAAACAAGAAGTCCTCACTACAGACTCATCAAGGCTGTCATTCAGCAAGTAAATCCAATGGAGAAAAAGAAGTATAAGAAATTAATATGTAATTACTGCAAGAAACTGAACCACACAATTAAAGTGTGCAGAAAGTGGGCATCAGATGGCAAACCTCCAAAACCAGCTACAACAGATACAAATATACTACTTCTTTCTGTGACATCTTCTGTGATGAACTCTGAATGTAGAAATGAAGACTGGTATATAGACAATGGTGTAACAAGTCGTATTACAAATGACAGGAATTGTTTCAAAACATTTCAGCCTTTTCTAACAAAACACTCAGTTACTACAGCTAATGGTGACATAATTGAAGCAACTGGAAAAGGTTCAATAGACATTGAAGCAGCAGTTGGAGCAAAATGGAACAGAATTACCTTGAAAGATGTATGGTATGTACCTCAGATTCACAAGAATATATTTTCTGTTCTTGCAACACAGGATGAACATCCAGAATGTAAATTCACATCAGCTGCAGAAATTTGTCATCTTAAGATTTGATAATGTCACTAGATTGGTAGGTGTCTGTGTTCGCTTTGTAGGCCTTTTTAAAGTTGCTGTAAGAAATGTGAAACGTTTCTGCCTCAGCGAAGTTAATACCACTAGCAGAGACAATACATAGCAGCTTTATCATGAAAGATTTGGAAACCAGAACAAGCGCCATGTGAAGTCTGTACTTCGCAGCGATTTAAATATTGAGGTGGAAATGGACAGTGAACTTTGTGAAGGCTGTATTTATGGCAAGGCCCATCGTTTACCATTTGGCAACAGAAAGAGGACGGCAGAACCAGGTGAGCTTACTTACTCACGCTGATGTATGTGGTCCGTTTCAAGTACCTTCTGTGTCGGCGCACCGGTATTTTGTTTTTCTCAAAGATGATTGTACAAAGTTTAGGGCAACATATTTCATACAAGAAAAGTCTGGAGTTGCAAAACGTTAAGGCAGTTCATAGCTGAAGCAAAAGCTGCTGGACATACCACCAAGGAACTTCTGAGTGACAATAGGAAAGAATTTGACAGCAAACAAGCAAAAGAGATTCTTCACAAAGACGGTATAATTTAACGCTTCACAATGCCACACACTTCAGAACAAAATGGGTGCAGTGAAAGAGAGAACTGCACAGTTGTGGAATCTGCCAGAGCCATAATGCATGCACATGCAAACACTCCACAGAAACTTTGGACAGAGATGGTGAACACTGCAACCTACATTCTAAACCGAACAGGGCCTTCCGCTATTGTAGTAACATCTCCATATGAATTGTGGTATGGAAAGAAGCCAAGTCTGAAGCATCTGCAGGTGATAGGCTCTACTTGCTATGCTCATATTCCAAAACAACAGAGAAGGGACATGGACCAAAAAGCACTGAAATGTGTCCTTATTGGATATGATCACAATGAGGGTTACAGAATTTATTGTGGAGAGGTGTGCAAACTCATTAGGTCATGAGATGTCATCTTCGAGGAGAGGCCACTGAAGAGTGAGAAAAGTTCAACTCTTCCAGACTGAAGACCAATGGTATTGATAGTGAGAGTGAAGAGGATGGCAGTTTCTTGGATGTAGATGAAGACGCTCAGGAGGAAGATTAGGAAGACACAAGTGCAGAAACTTTACCATGTCTGTGTGATCGGTTAACCCTCAGACCTCCACAAAAGTTTAATGATAATGTAATGAACCTCTCAATATCTTTCCAAGAACCAGAAACATACAGCGATGCCATGAAGTTTGTTCAAAACGATTTCTGGAAGGAAGTTATGGATTCTGAAATAAAAGCTCTTCAAGAAAATAAAACGAGGGATGTGGTTGACCTACCATATGCAAAGATGTCCATTCCTAATAGATGGGTGTATAAAGTCAAAACAAATGCTGATGGCTCAGTCAATAAATTCAAGGCAAGATTGGTGATTAAGGGTTATTCGCAGCAGAGAGGAGTTGACTATGAGCAGACATTCAGAGCACGTTCTGAGCACTGCTAAGTGTTGCTGCAAGGGAGAGCATGAAACTTTTACAAATTGATGTTTCAACGGCTTTTCTTTATATTGATTTAAAAGAAACCATTTATATGCAACAACCTCAAGGATGTGATGATGGGTCTGGGTGAGTATGTTGCTTGAAGAAAAGTCCATACAGACTGAAACAGGCTCTGCGTTGCTGGAATTAGAAGTACAGTAATCATCTCACTAAACTGGGCTTTCTGAGGAGTGAAGCTGATCCTTGTCTTTTCATGAGACAGTAAGGCTGTAAGAAAATATTCTTTGTGCTTTATGTTGATGATGGTCTGTTTGGAGCTCACAGTGAACAGGAATTTGAAGACATTGTCAGTGATTTAAGAGAAGAGTTTAAAATTACTTCAGTGCCTGCATCAGTTTTCTTAGGTCTGGAAACTGACCAACAAGAACGTGGAACTGTATGTGTAACCTGAACTCATTACACAGAGAAAATACTAGAGCATTTCAACATGAAGAACTGCAAGGGTGTAACTGCACCCATTATAAATGACAATGATACAGAAGAAAGTCTTTGCAACTCTGAATCTCCATACTGCCAAGCTATTGGAGCACTGATGTTTCTGATGTGTGGGAGACATCCTGACATTGCTAATGCTGTCAGTGTTGGCACAAGAAAGTCCTTGCAACTCTGAATTTCCATACTGCCAAGCTGTTGGAGCACTGATGTTTCTGATGTGTGGGAGACATCCTGACATTGCTAATGCTGTCAGTGTTGTATCAAGAAATCTCAAAAAAACAACAGATCGTGATGTAGTGAAAGTTAAAAAAATCTTGGTACCTGAGAGGCACAACAAATTATGGACTTTTATATAAAAACAATTCTAAGAAGCAGGTTTTAGAGTGTTCTAGTGATGCTGACCATGTTGGTGGTGATCTTGGCTCTGGGCGCTCAACATCTGGCGTCCTTTGTCTGTACTTTGAGCCACCTGTCTCATGGATTAGTCAAAGGCAATCTTCTGTTGCCATATCCACAACTGAAGCTGAGGTTGTGGCTACCAGTGAAGCTGCTCAGCAAATTGTCTAGATCAAGAAGCTTCTGACAGAATTGGAGGCAACACCAGTTCTGCAGGTTGACAGCGTAGCTGCTATCCAGCTTGCCCAGAATCCCAAGTTTCACCGAAGAACGAAGCATATTCGTATAAGGCATTTTTTTGTTCGTGAACGAGTTAGTGCTGGTGAAATCACAGTTGCGAAAGTAGACACTGTAGAACAACTTGCTGATATCCTAAAAAAGCCACTTTTTTCCATTAGATATCAGTATTTATGTAATAAGATTAGACTTTGCAAGTTATTACATAAGGGAGAGTGTTAATGTATTTTACGTCTTTGGTGTTCTTTAACAACTAAATAACTAAAGTCAGTATTTCATGTTCAGAAGTTGGTAATACACACCTGTGTCTGGTTTCTCTGTATGTTGTTGTTGTACATGATTTGTGATGAACTGGTACCTGATAAACCATGCATATTTTCAAGGATGCAAATATTCATTTTCTAACAAAACCTCAGCATGCAGGAAAAGGTAGTCATCAGATAAGCGAAGTTAAACACTGTCAGAGTGGGCTTGAACTTGGATGGGTGACCATTCGGTCTGAAGAGCGCTGTTGGTAAACGTGATGTACTCAGTCCTTGTGAGGCAAACTGAGGAGCTACCTGATGGAGAAGTAGCAGCTCCGGTCATGTAAACTGACTAATGGTCAGGAGTGCAATGTACTGACCACATGCCCCACCACATCCACATTCAGTGACGCCTGTGGGCTGAGGATGACATGGCGCTCATGTCGGTACCACTAGAACTTCATGGCGCCTGTTCACGCAGAGTTTGGTTAGGAAAATGCAGTAGTAACACAATTTTTGTAGCAAAAGGAGCCATTTCTGTGAAATTTTGAACTTCGAAGTAGGACCAAAGGTCGTAACGAAAAAGAAGTATGAAATATAAGTTTATATCGTTTTGGAGTTCAAAGAGAAGCAGAAAAAGGATGTAAGAGTTATCCTCTGGAGGGAGGACTAGAAACAGATGCGTGATAAGTAGATGAAGGGATGGTGGATGAGGCACATTAAAATGGGAACAAGGTTTCTTGCTCAGTGGGAAACTTCACAGTGAGGCGACTGTGTGTACTTGAGCTGGGTAGAACAATGCATTTTTTTCCTTGTTCTCTTCTCTTCCTCTTTTGTTTAATCTATTGTTGGTAGTCTTCAGGATCTGCTTATAGACAACTGAGAAGTCAGGAAGTTATAAAATGGCAAGAGAATATGTAAGTAAGTCAATGGTTGGATACAGGATGTCATGTAGATATCATGATAAACGTAAAATCCCAGAAAGTAGACCAGTATGAATACAGTTTTGAAATACAGTGAAAATAACAAGGGTGACATTAAGTGAAAACAAGACAAAATTCTGGGTAAACCACGATACTGGAAGTAAAGCTCTGTGATATACAAGTATGAACAGTGTTTTTATGGTTTAAGTAAAATAAGTTACAAGAGGAATGAATGCAATAGAAATGTAACTTGGAATTAAGGTAACAGTGCGGAATGTTAAGAAAATGAGTGATTTGTGTCATGAACAGGTGTGTGATCTGTATACTTTATGTAATTGGCTAAGGAAATAAAGAGACTGAGCAGTGTGGAGCACCAGAATAGGTGGATTCAGAGGTGTAAATATAAAAAGATCTAGTGATGAAGTAAATGTAGAAAATGCAATCAAGAAAGCCTAATTTTCAGTCTATGAAAAACAAAAAAGTACAATAATGGACAGGGAAATGTCTATGGAGTCATGAGTGGTATTCCTTGGACAGAGTAAATCATAATGGTAAGCTACCATCACTAAACTCATGTCTAAAATTATTCTGAAAATATTTGTAAAAAGTAGTGTAACAAATTAATCTGTGTGTAGTTACAAAACAAACTTTGTTACATGGTTAGGAAAATGGTAGCCTTCAGGTATCATTGTGAGGCTTATACTCTGAGATTTATGAACCTAGCTCACATCTCAAGAGAGAGGTCTCTGGAGTAGGAATTGGAGTGGACCATGGTGTTGATGAGGAAGAAGGTGTCATGGCAGACATGGCGGACAGCAATACTCTCTTTTGTCCCGTGCCTAGGGTTAGATCACATGGAGGAGGATGGTAATCACTTACCTCATATCTTATAGGTTAACACACCAGCACTAGCTTGTGAAACTGTGTGGTGAAGTTAGATGAGAAGTGTTAAGTGGTATGACAAAGTAACTGTGATAACACTACATACATAGCATAAGGAGATACTCTTAGTGAAATATATTGTATCAGAATTAACTATGGTGTTAAATGTTGGGGGGAGTTCTGGAAACTAGTAAGACTTGTAAAGGAAATGAAAATGCCAGAATTGAAGGCTGTGAACAGTTGGGGGCAGGAGAAAATGTGAGAAAGTGAAATATACCTACATTATGTAGAGATAAAGGAAAGAGAAGTTTATCATGTACCGATATTGAGAGCTCATGGAAATTTTAAAAACTATGTGAGAGGGATGAGACACGGCAGTGGCAGATTCTTTCACTTTGCATGTTCATCACACTCATAGCTAAGCAGTAGATAAAACAATGAAGGAGAGTGATAAGTATGTACAATCACAGGATGATGTATGTAAAATTTGACTAGAGTAAGTTTTGTGAAAACATGCTGTGTGGTTTGAGTGGTAGATCTCAAGATATCTCAGTTTCAACTAAGCACTGAAATTAGAATTTGTAGGACCACCCGAAGGCAGGAAGCTACCATTGTTGCATAGGGAGGAAAGGGCGGGGGGGTAGCAGCAGCACGCCCAAGGGCGCTATGTAATTATTGCAGGCAGGAGAGCATAGTTCCAGAAAGTTTCAGAGAGCTAACATCAGGTTTTAATACGACACAAACAATAAGTAAGATGGAGTTTCCAAGAGCAGATATCCCTTGAAAATCAGCGATTGGATGAGTCCAAGGAAAGGATGACCAAGCAAAGAAAAATAGCCCATCCTAAAACAGATTTGAATAGAATAAATGTGAAGTGTAAATTTTCAGAAAGTGTTGCTGAAGAGCATCCACTGGAGAAACCAATGTAGGAAACCGCAGACTGATAGAAAAACAGTTGATAAAGCGGCTTGTCTGATGTCACAGCAACCTCTAAAGTCCTAAGTACGCAGGCAGGCCATTGAAGGGGAGAAAATGTCTTGGGGCTTGGCTGATGTTGGACCTACTTCAGACTGCAATACGCATTGGTTACACTTTATAATTTGTATTAGTACATTTCATATTAAATGTGACTAAATAGATACAAACACATAGGCAGTCTACAGACTTATATGAAGGTAGTTTAAGTGAACAAAGCATATGGGAGGTCATACTCCTTGACTCAACTTACAGTCTGTCAGTGGGACGAGGCCTTCATTCGTATACTGGCTCACTGTTGTAATAGGGTGTCGATGATGGCCATGTGGTTGAGACTTGGGTGTTAGTGTGGCTTGTGTTCTGAAGAAATCGTGTGATTTTATTGAAAGCAGAGTCCAAAAGTTTCCTAAGAGCCACATGGCACAGCATCAAAGTGATTTTAAGGTTATCTGTGTGTAACTAAATTTGACACAATGGGATTGTTCTGTATTGTCTCCCAAACTCCCTGAATTAAGTAGTTGATTTTACCAGATAGTCTGTTCATTCTGTGTTGGTACACTGACCCTTTTCTGAGTGTTATTGCATCACATTGTCACTGATATGCAAAAGGTTAGCATCAATGGGTACAAATTAGCTGCACATGTAAATAGAGATAATATGATGAGAGGAGGAATTGCCATATATGTCAAAAGCTTCCACAGTGTAAAAAATTTAGAAACTAAAAAATTTTGTGTAGAGCAACATATGGGAGCATGTGCCACTGAACTAAAACTAAATGATGGCACTTTCATAATTGTAACAGTGTATAGGTCCCCGTCAGGGAATTTCCAGCTATTTCTAGAAAACGTGGATGCTTTGTTGTGCTATCTGTCAGACAGGGGGAAGCAAATTATCATTTGTGGGGATTTCAATGTTGATTCCCCGAAAGACTGTAATATGAAGAATGACTTTGTAGTATTACTCAGTTCTTTCAATTTGAGCTCCGTCATTGATTCTCCTACTCGGATAACAAAGAACAGCAGTACATTGATAGATAACTTTCTTATAGACCAAGATAAGTTTAAGGACATAAATGCTTATCCTGTTGAGAATGGTCTTTCAGATCATGGTGCACAGCTAGTTACAGTACATGACATAGCTCCATGCAGAGTATCAAATCAGACTTTCAAAGCAGTGCGTTCAATTAACAATATAAAAATGTCAAACTTTAGGGAAAGCCTACAGCAAAAAAAAAAAAAAAAAAAAAAAAAAAAAAAAAAAAAAAAAAAAATGGCTCTGAGCACTATGGGACTCAACTGCTGAGGTCATTAGTCCCCTAGAACTTAGAACTAGTTAAACCTAACTAACCTAAGGACATCACAAACATCCATGCCCGAGGCAGGATTTGAACCTGCGACCGCAGCGGTCTCGCGATGCCAGACTGCAGCGCCTTTAACCGCACGGCCACTTCAGCCGGCTAGCCTACAGCAGCTAGACTGGGATCAAGTGTATAAGGAGCCCGATGCAAACTTGAAATATAACTAATTTCACGATACATTTTAAGGGTATTTGAAAATTGTTTTCCCAAGAAAATAGTTAAACATTATTCCAAGAAAACATATAAAAAACCTTGGCTAACTAAAGGAATAAGAATATCTTGCAACCGTAAAAGAGAACTGTATCTAACAGCAAGAGGGAGTACCGACCCCGAAATTGTTCAATATTATAAAAACTATTGTGCGGTACTAAGAAAAGTTATTAAAAAGTCCAGAAGCATGTGTATTATGCATGTCTGAGACCAGTAAATCTGATAATAAAATTAAAGCAATTTGGAATATTATTGAAAGGGAAACAGGGCAACCAAGAGCACAAGAAGACTTTAGTGCCATAAAACTGAATGACAAGTGTACTAACAAACAATCAGAAATTGAAAATATCTTCAATAATCATTTTTTAAATGTTGTGGAGAAAATGGGATCTAGATCTTCACTAGAAGAGGCAAGGCTACTAATAGAAGAGGCCATACCTGTGCAGTTTGAAACAACTGTAATTCCACCAACCTCTCCCTCTGAAATCAGTAAAATAATAAACTCACTGAAAAGTAAAAGCTCTTACGGAATTGATGGCATTTCCAGCAAGGTACTTAAAGCTTGTTCCCCACAGATAAGTAGGATTCTCAGCCACGTATGTAATAGCTCTTTGGAGCAGGATGTTTTCCCCAACGGACTGAAATATGCCATTGTAAAACCATTGCATAAAAAGGGGGATATGTTGGATGTCAACAACTACCGCCCAATCTCTCTTCTGACAGCTCTATCAAAAATTTTTGAGAAAGTAATGTATTCAAGAGTGGCCTCCCATATTTGTAAAAATAAAGTAGTAACAAAATGTCTGTTTGGTTTTCAGAAAGGCTTTTCAACAGAAAATGCTATATACGCTTTCACTGATGAAATATTAAATGCTCTGAATAACCGGACATCACCCATTGGTATTTTTTGTGATCTCACAAAGGCCTTTGATTGTGTAAATCATGGAATTCTTTTAGATAAGTTAAATCATTATGGTTTGAGGGGGGCAGTGCACAAATGGTTTAATTCATACTTAACTGGAAGAATGCAGAAAGTTGAAATAAGTGGTTCATGTAATCATGTAATGTTAAAACAACAGCTGATTCCTCAAACTGGGGGGGGGGGGGGGGGGGCTAATCAAGTACGGGGTCCCACAGTGTTCGGTCTTAGGTCCTTTACTGTTCTTGATATACATTAATGACTTACCATTCCACATTGATGAAGATGCAAAGTTAGTTCTTTTTGCTGATGATACAAGTGTTGTAATAACATCCAAAAACCAAGAACTAAGTGATGTAATTGTATATGATGTTTTTCACAAAATTATTAAGTGGTTCTCAGCAAATGGACTCTCTTTAAATTTTGATAAAACACAGTATATACAGTTCCGTACAGTAAATGGCACAACTCCAGTAATAAATATAGACTTTGAACTGAAGTCTGTAGCTAAGGTAGAATTTTCAACATTTTTAGGTGTGTCCATTGATGAGAGGTTAAACTGGAAGCAACACATTGATGGTCTGCTGAAACGTCTGAGTTCAGCTACGTATGCTATTAGGGTTATTGCAAATTTTGGTGATAAGAATTTCAATAAATTAGCTTACTATGCCTACTTTCATTCACTGCTTTCGTATGGCATCATATTCTGGGGTAATTCATCATTGAGTAGAAAAGTATTCATTGCTCAAAAACGTGTAATCAGAATAATTGCTGGAGCCCACCCACGGTCATCCTGCATACATCTATTTAAGGATCTAGGGATCCTCACAGTAACCTCAAAATATATATACTCACTTATGAAATTTGTTGTTAATAATCCAACCCAGTTGAAAAGTAATAGCAGTGTGCATAGCTATAACACCAGGAGAAAGGATGATCTTCACTATGCGGGGCTAAATCTGACTCTGGCACAGAAAGGGGTAAATTATGCTGCCACAAAAGTCTTTGGTCACCTACCAAACAGCATCAAAAGCCTGACAGATAGCCAACTAACATTTAAAAATAAATTAAAAGAATTTCTAGATGACAACTCCTTCTACTCATTGGCTGAATTTTTAGATATAAATTAAGGGAAAAAAGAACATTAGTGTCATGCAATATTTTGTGTAATGTAATATCTTGTACAGACATCTTTTATTAACCTGACACATTCCACATCATTACGAAGTGTCGTATTCATGATCTATGGAACAAGTATTAATCTAATCTAATCTGATCTAGTCATGCAAGATTCAGTGATGTGTGCAGACTGGAGTGCAGCATAAAAAGAACTGCATCATAGATAGGGATTGTGTGGCTGGAATAAGGCACGAAGTCTCTTAACATAGGTCTATTACAAAATGAAATCCTTCACTACTTTTAGATTGTCGATTACCGCCACATGCAACTTGTTCCGTATTATGTTACCATACTGTGTATTGCGTTGGTTCTTTCTCTTGGTGCAATCCAGTGCACTTATTTGTATTAACATCAAATTGATAAACTATGTTCACAAAATAACTGAGAGAAGGTCAACCATATTACAGTTTAAGTTGAAATTTCAATGAATGTTGTTGATCAGTAGAACACAGGTAGCTAACACAAGCAACAGTCGGAAGTTACCCGTAAATAATGGTTTGTGTCTATTAGTATGGCTTTCACAAAGTGACAATCTCAGAGAGAAAATGTTGTAATGTACTATTTCTATCTGTAACATAGCTAACTGTAGTGAAAAACGGACCAAATTTGTGAATGAGCAACTTTGTAGTTTTAGCCTGAACTGAAAAGTTAATCACTGAGAAACAAAAAACGGAATGAAATTTCCTGGCAGATTAAAACTGTGTGCCCGACCGAGACTCGAACTCGGGACCTTTGCCTTTTGCGGGCAAGTGCTCTACCATTTGAGCTACCGAAGCACGACTCACGCCCGGTACTCACAGCTTTACTTCTGCCAGTATCTCGTCTCCTACCTTCCAGACTTTACAGAAGCTCTCCTGCGAACCTTGCAGAATTAGCACTCCTGAAAGAAAGGATATTGCGGAGACATGGCTTAGCCACAGCCTGGGTTCGCAGGAGAGCTTCTGTAAAGTTTGGAAGGTGGG
Organism: Schistocerca serialis cubense; assembly: GCF_023864345.2. Classification (NCBI taxonomy): domain Eukaryota; kingdom Metazoa; phylum Arthropoda; class Insecta; order Orthoptera; family Acrididae; genus Schistocerca; species Schistocerca serialis. The sequence continues at coordinate 1,223,068 of NW_026047471.1, read as the reverse complement.
AGACGAGATACTGGCAGAAGTAAAGCTGTGAGTACCGGGCCTGAGTCGTGCTTCGGTAGCTCAGATGGTAGAGCACTTGCCCGCGAAAGGCAAAGGTCTCGAGTTCGAGTCTCTGTCGGGCACACAGTTTTAATCTGCCAGGAAGTTTCATATCAGCGCACACTCCGCTGCAGAGTGAAAATCTCATTCTGGAAACCTCCCCCAGGCTGTGGCTAAGCCATTTCTCCGCAATATCCTTTCTTTCAGGAGTGCTAGTTCTGCAAGGTTCGCAGGAGAGCTTCTGTAAAGTTTGGAAGGTAGGAGACGAGATACTGGCAGAAGTACAGCTGTGAGTACAAGGCGCGAGTCGTGCTTCGGTAGCTCAGATGGTAGAGCACTTGCCCGCGAAAGGCAAAGGTCCCGAGTTCGAGTCTCGGTCGGGCAAACAGTTTTAATCTGTCAGGAAGTTTCATATCAGCGCACAGTCCGCTGCAGAGTGAAAATCTCATTCCTAAAAACGGAATGGTCTACAGGTGCTTACTAAGATGTGTGATCGCATGTCAGTGTTAGAAATGTAGAATGGTGAGATGTGAGGAAATAAGAATAGTCCAACATAGTTGGGAAGACGTTGACACTAATCTGTGTGTGCTCTGGAGTCAACAAAAAGTCTTTCTCACCCAACACGTGTAAGTACACTGTGAATGAAAGCATTAAGTTTCATCAAACTGCACTGTTGTCGATGAAGGTAAATAAATAACCAAGTGTAAGATCACAAGAAAGTAGTAGATTGGAACATATACTCACCATTCTCCTTGTTCTCGAGGCTGAAGGCCGTTCTGCATGGTGTGCGGAATGCTGATTTCTCCAAGGTAAAATTAGCTCCTTCCCGGCCAACATTTCTGAGTAGTACTAGACACCGAAGGCCAATTTGTCTAGCTAGAAGGGTAGTTGTTGTTCTGGACCAAAATGCTCCTCACCGCCAAGTAGGCCTGATTAGACAGTGAACAAACTAGTTACATTTCATCAAAGTGTATATTTATAGATCGTGGTAAAATTGCAGAAGAATATAAGAACACAGTATCACAAAGGACTGAAACATGTACTCACAGTCCCATCTCTTGCGCTCGAGTTTTATCCAGTGAGCAGAATGCTTGCTACTCTGCGCCAAATTCAGCTCCTTTCTAGTCAACAGGTCTGAGTAGTACTTGGCCGTGAAGGGTGTTTTGTTAGAGAGCAGAATACCTGCTGCCCTGGACCAATATATTCACCCTCCAGCCAGCAGGCTTGAGTAGACTGTGAACAAAAACGGTTATTTTTTATCAAAATGTACCCATTTCGTTAGAGGTAAAAAATATAAACAAGTGTGTGAACAAAATATCAAGCAGACTGGATCATATACTCACCATTCTACTTCCTGTTGTCGAGTCTGAACACCATCTCGCCTGGTGAGTGGAATGCCTCCTGCACTGGGATGAAATTAGCTTCTTCCCGGACAATAGACCGGAGTAGTGGTTGGCTCTGAAGGCCGTTTTGTCAAGTGTTCAGAACAGTTGCTGCTTTGGACCAAAATCAGCACACTGCCAGCAAACGGGCCTGGGTAACTGTGAACAAAAGAACTATGTTTCAGTAAAATATACCCCAGTTCATCAACGTGAAAAATATAAACCAGTGTAAGAAGACATTATCACAGGACACTGGATTGGACACTCACCATTGTTCCTTTGGTCGAGTCCGAACGCCGTTTTGCATGGCGAGCAGAATCCTTGCTCCTTCAGGCTATAATCAGATTCTTTCCAGCCAACAGCCCTGACCAGTGCTTGGTCCTTAAGGGTGTTTTGTTTAGACAGCACAACACTTGCTGCTCTGGGCCAGTATAGTCACTCTTCTGTCCAGCAGGAATGCGTAGACTGTGAACAAAAAGGTTACATGTTATCAAGATGTACCCATATCGATAGAGGTAAAAAATATAAACAAGTGTGTGTACAAAATATCAAGCAGACTGGATCATATACTCACCATCCTACTTATTGTGCTCTAGTCTGAATGGCGTTTCGTGTGGTGAGCGGAATGCTTCTTCCCAGCCTACAGGTCTGAGTTGTGCTGGCCCTGCGGGCCGTTTTGTGGAGTGTGCAGAACAGATGTTCATTGGGGCCAAAATTGGCACACTCCCGGCTAACATGCTTGAGAAGACTGTGAACAAAAGGGTTAAAGTTTATCAAAATGTACCCAAATTGACAGAGCTAAAACAATATAAACAAGTTTATGAACGCAATATCACAGCAGTGTTGATTGTATACTAACCAGTCTACTTCTCATGCTCAACCTCCAGCGAGCAGAATGCTGGCTCCACTTCGGGCAAAACAAATTCCTGTATATCTGACATGCCTGAGTGCACTGTAAAGAAAAAGATTAACTTTCATGAAAATGCACCCTTGTTTACAAAGGTAAGAAATATAAACTGGTGTAAGAGCACAAAAATATTTACAAAACTGATTAGTTAGTTGTGCAGTAAATTTAATCTCAACTGTTTACACCAAGAGAGCTGTAAGTTTACAGTGTAGAAAACATCAGGTAAAATGTTATTATGATCAAAACACAAATGTCGCGTGAGTATCTACAGCAAATAGTTTAGTTCTTGTGTTACATGCTGAGCAGTGGTGGAGCAATTTTGTAATGTTTTGGAGAGTGGATAGTAAGCATTTTATCCATTGCTGTAAATTTTATTTTATTTAACGCTGGTGAAGACAGTCATACAGCCGTCCAACACACCATTCAAGCGTTCTATCTTTGCAGCATAAGTTCAGAAAACTTTCATCCCTCGACTACACTGTCACACACACACACACACACACACACACACACACACACACACAAACACACATTAATTTCAATTTCAGAGTTGCTGACTGCATAGGTGGCCATGGTGGGTTTATTTTTTTTGGGGGGGAATAACTGTCTTATTTCCATATTGTCTGCAATGAGGATGCTCGATAATAGGTTCAAGGCAATGACATCGGTATCAGACAGAAGCAACGGGATGGTGGAAGGTCTCCTGTATCCCACATACAGAATCTGATGAAGTAGTATGCACGTTCTGTATTTCCGTCGCTGGTAGGCAAACACGATGTGGTTAATGTCATCTCACACTCTGTATTGCCATATAGTGAGCCCACCCTCCTAGTTATGTGAACATGTGGTTTAAATGGTTCTTGCTTGAATTTTAGGAGTGCCAATGCTTCATAAGGACTTTGCACCATAGTTCATCTAGTATACCTGTGCAATTGTCGTATATACCCTACCTTATATAAAAAAAGTGAAACTCCCAGAAACCATGGTCGGATAACAATGTAACTGCGTCTATGTACACACAATCCTTGCATTTGAAGCTTCCTAGCAGATTAAAACTGTGTTCCGGACCGAGACTTGAAGTCTGGAAGTTTCATATCAGCGAACACTCCGCTGCAGAGTGAAAATCTCATTCTGAATAAATGCATTTATAAAAGATTAGTGTAGCAATTCTCTAAGACAGAATGGCCACCAAACTGCGTTAGTGGCATTCAAGTTTGGTGTTGTACCAGAACTGGTAGGATATATAAGGAACGTGAACAGCTCCAAATGTTGAGTGGTCACTGTAAATGACATTGATATGCTGCATACACATGGGAGACAGCATTACCAGCTCCTGACTGGACTGAAAGTAGCCTTACAGTGGGCGTCCATTTGGTTGGCTGGTCAAATAATGCAGTGCCCAGATGTCACATTGGTTTAAAGTTGAACACACACACACACACACACACACACACACACATACACATGCGTAGGCTACTGTTAACACTACAAAACAAATGGATCCATTTGGAGTGATGCCATGACTGGGAAGTACAGACTGCTTACGAATGCATGTGCCATCATGCATTATCTCTCATGTGACAGTATCATGTTGCATTTTTAACAGGACAATGCCTATCCACACACGGACGTATATCTGTGAACTGTCTGCGTAACTGAGGTATCCTTACGGCCTGCAAGATCGCTAGATCTTTCCATGATGGTGAATGATTTAGACCAGTTCGGACATCAACGACGTCATCATTCCTGTATCCAGAACATCAAGTACGATTACAATGGTCGTGTATTGCGATACCTCAGGAGAAGATACGACGGCTTTATGAAACCCTTTCTAACCGATTTAGATCATGCATCCAGGCAGGAGGGATTTCAGCGTCTTGCTGATAAATGAAGTAAATTTGACTCAGTGTGTTAATCACTGAAATAGCACCATGTATCCTCTCAACTTGTGAAATTGCATTTCGTCTCCTCCGCCTTTTCTGGGCATTTCTCTATTTTAGTCAGACAGTGTAACTTGGACTCCACTATAGTGATGTCCTCTGGTAGAGGAAGATGTTATCTGTTTGTGTCTTAACGCTTCGTTTTATTTCGATTACAGATGACATGTTCTGGATCTCATAGTACTCTCGACTGCTCCTGGTAATCTCTTATTTCGCTAACCTCTCAACCATGTTAATCCAATTCGGATGACTATTTATCCTATCTGCAAAAAGGGACAAAAATATTGTTTCGGGCCATTGGAGGAAGTATATCTAAAACAATAAATTTTATCAATGGTGTTAGTTCCTCTGTGACGAATATTTATAGAAAGGGAACTAACGAGAACTTATTTGGAAATGAAAGTATTTGCATGTGTAAATACAATTGGCTTCTTGCTGCATCAAATGACAGTGACAGTAACATTTCAGAAGACATTTCTCTCCTTACATCTTTTCGCTTGGATTTGTTCATTTTGACAACTGACTTTTCATGAATATGAAATTTTCACTTTTTCTTCTTTTGAGACTGCCTTTGTTCTGCATCATGCACAGGGTCGGCAGTGTTTAGTACAGAACTGGCATGGTTAATTTTAAGGGATGACCAGATTACTTTCCTGCCACCACCGCATACCCCCCCCCCCCCCCTTCCCCACTCCGGGACGGTATCAGTGAACCCCAGCTGTCTGCGACGAGAGTAAACCATGAAATAGTGCAAACAAGAGCATCCTAAGACTTCATCGTAAATATCTCCAGACAAAGGAGTGCACCTCTGGTGGGTTAATTTTAAGGGGTGGTCGGATTACTAGTCGGGATGCATGTATTGGTTCAGTATAGAAGTGTGTCATAAAACCGTTGACCCGGCCCTGACACAAGCTAGCCAGCCCACAGCTGATGTAACTGGTCCTTGATATCCTGGATAGTTTCACTGGGATGGAGATGGCGTATGAGCTGATGTCCCTTATTGGGTACAGATCTAATAGCTAAACATAACACAGAGAGCTGATAGGAAATCATGTTGCATGTGGACGATCGTTGTCCTCTTGAAAAATGGCGCCATGATGCTGTCTCATAAGAGATACCACATGAATATGCAGGATATAAGTGACGTACTATTGTGCTGTCAGAATTCCCTTGGTCAATACCAGCCACGACCTGAAGTCATACCCGACTTTTCCCTACACTGGAAGAATCACACAGCAATACTCCAAATGCAGCCTTTTGTGTTGTGGTGTTAATGCCAGCCCACACATGACGTAGTAATCTCCTAGTCTGGCTGACAAGGATATCAAAGGGTTACATTATGTTTCGTGCACAATAAGGAGAATCTCCCTTGTGGTGTAATCATATGTGTTCGATTGGAACAGGCCTAGTAACAACACTAAACATGAACAACAGTAATGCACGTATGTATGTATGGTGTCAGTTCTTTGTAACATGTCCAAAAGAACAGACACCTTAAAATGATATCTTCTGTGCGGATGCACTTACTTGTCTGAATACTTGTGCGACTCATGTGAATAACTGCGAGCAGATGGGAGATAATGGATGGAGGACACTACATCTGTAGTGTGTGGCATGTAGGAATTTGTGCACGGCAGGAGTGATTAAAGGAACCGCTATAGAGAAGTGAAGCATCCGTATTCGAGTCCCGGTCCAACACAAATTTTCACATGTCGCCATTGGATTTAATACAATGCCTGTAGGTAGCTGTGTCTGCAAGATTTCTAACACTAGGGCACTCTGGTGGGCCATTCTAGCAGTCACAGAGTACTGCCAATCTAATCGTTTACTTACCATCGATGGTGTACAGGTATACAAAGTCACAGTTAACATCCGGCCAAGTCTTCTGTGTGCTTCATTAATTAATTTATTTGTTTTCGGGCAGTGTCACTTGTAGTCAGTTTGGAAGTGATTTTGTTAAATATGTGCTTTGTCAACTATCTGTCGACCTAACTGTTGATATCGCAGTGGAAGAGTACTGCATTAAGATTCTACAGTTTGATGGAATGGTAGACATCACTGTCTTCCCAACTCCTTTGTCGCGCCCGCCCTGCTCCGCCCCCCCCCCCCCCTTTTTCTGTGCCCTCTTCCTCTATTGGCTTCCCCCTCCCCCTTATTTGCCCCCCCCCCCCGACCCCCACCACTCCATACCCATATGCCATTGTACTCTATAGTGCAGTATTTTCCGTGAGTGTTCAGTGTTGTACGTCCCCTTTTTAAAGTGTTGCGAACAGAAACCAGACTGTCACCATGTTTTTTAATTGTGCCTGTCTGTTTCCTAAGCGTTTTTAATCAGCCTCACTGACCTCTTTGCTTTTTATTTTTCTTCACAACTTTTTTGCCATGTACAAGTTTTAAACAGTCACCATTTTATCACCTCTTTATACTGTTATATCATCTAATTATGTTTTTTAAATTTATCTGTAGGCTGCAGAGCGGCGTATTATGCTGCTGCCAGCCTGCCCCCCTTCTGGGGGGAGGGGGGGAATCAAAATACAATAAAGGAAGAAATAAATAAAGAAAGAAGAAAAGGTAGACATCTCGCAGGAAATGAATTTTTATCTTAAGAACCAGTTTCGAAATGGGTGTTCAATGTTGCGAATGTAGAAGCGAAATGCCCTAAGGAGAAACTTCAAAAGTGCATTTAAAAAGCTCAAAGTCAGTTCACAGGTCTCTCAGCAAAGATGAATTTCTGTAGGTTAGCCATGGATCAATCACTACTCCCTGGAGAAAAAAAAGTGAACTTAAAACAGTAGTTTTGCGAAAATGGTGAATACCGTTTTGCTAATGATTGAAGTGGCAGAACTTCATTAAGATTGGCACAAAAATCATATGCTACTTAATGTGGGGCGGTTGACTATACTTTTGCTATCGCATTAACCAAAGCTCGTTTCTGATTTAATTCACTATGTGCTTGGGTCAAAACCGGAGCGCAAAAAAAGAACCTGCGACAATTTTATCATCTGCCGAATAATTTCTTTACTCAGAAAGAGGTATCGAGGAAATCTCATCAGAAGCGTTTGCTACAGTCAAATGACATGTTTCATCCACATTTGAACTTATTCGGCACAGAAAAGTGTAAGAATCTATCGAACCTTCACAGCTCCATGAAGCCAACTAGAGTCTGAGACCTATAGCTATATACGACCATAGACTTTGGATGAAACTTCTGAAGTTCCTCAAAACGGGTTCCATTATTTTTGCATTCCCTGGCAAAATTCTGCAGACTGAAGCAAAGGCTAGGTCACAGGATTGGGTCTAAACAGCACATACAGTGCTTGCCTCACATGAACGTTTGTGACATTTCCAGGGTGTGGTACAGGTGCGCAGGAAGTAGCGGCGCCTACTAAATTGCATACAAGAAGTTGCCCCACTTACCAGCGACAAGGCTCAGGGTGTCCACGGATATCTCTCTTGCAACACCCTCCTCTGCTGCTGCTGCTGCTGCTGCTGGTGGTGGTGGTGGTGGTGCAGCAGGTGGCCCAGACCAATCTTCGTTCTTCGCTACCCGTTCATCAGACTTGCTGCAAGGACGAGAAACATGCTTCAGTATATGACTAGACTGCACTTTGACTAACGTTTCTACAACTTCCACTACTATGGACACCATCGTAATAAGAAAGAGAGTCATGCTCATTAGATTAGCACAGATAACGAAAGCTCTTTGTGCTCTGCCTAATTTTGAAGAATGTCTTTGGCCTAGCTTGTTCTGAGACGAGTTTCCCTAAGGTTCTTCCACTCTAGTTCTAGGACTGTTTGCTGATGTTATATCTCGAGAACCATTCCTTAACAGTGGTTGGAATTTTTAACGCTTGTCTTCCAGATTACTCATGTTGACACATACTATTGAAGAACAAGTTGTGTCACATGTGTGGCCTAGGATTTAGATGAAGTGGCGTTTGGACTGGGAGCTGTGTACATGTGGGACTCAATGTAACAATTATTTTGTTTAACATCAACAGATTAGAAATACAGTTTCCTTAAGAAAGATATTTCTGTAGCCTATAAAGATACTGACATTGGGCTCCAAAAAATCAATAAAAAGCATCTTCCATCAAATAACCTTACCTTAACTGAATCATACACAGCTAACAACGACAAAAATTTACAATACTTGGCTCTCGGACATAACCAGTAGTAATATTTGAGACAACTTCAGTAGCAAAACACAGAATGGAAAAACACTCTATGCCCTAACTAGGATCATAACACATAATTGCGTATTTGTTTACTACTACCACTGTTACCATATAATACCACAACGAACTACACACTATGCTATGTAAAAGTTCATTTGCAGCTGAAAGTGTTTTATTTTTAGAAACATCTTATCTACACTCCTGGAAATTGAAATAAGAACACCGTGAATTCATTGTCCCAGGAAGGGGAAACTTTATTGACACATTCCTGGGGTCAGATACATCACATGATCACACTGACAGAACCACAGGCACATAGACACAGGCAACAGAGCATGCACAATGTCGGCACTAGTACAGTGTATATCCACCTTTCGCAGCAATGCAGGCTGCTATTCTCCCATGGAGACGATCGTAGAGATGCTGGATGTAGTCCTGTGGAACGGCTTGCCATGCCATTTCCACCTGGCGCCTCAGTTGGACCAGCGTTCGTGCTGGACGTGCAGACCGCGTGAGACGACGCTTCATCCAGTCCCAAACATGCTCAATGGGGGACAGATCCGGAGATCTTGCTGGCCAGGGTAGTTGACTTACACCTTCTAGAGCACGTTGGGTGGCACGGGATACATGCGGACGTGCATTGTCCTGTTGGAACAGCAAGTTCCCTTGCCAGTCTAGGAATGGTAGAACGATGGGTTCGATGACGGTTTGGATGTACCGTGCACTATTCAGTGTCCCCTTGACGATCACCAGTGGTGTACGGCCAGTGTAGGAGATCGCTCCCCACACCATGATGCCGGGTGTTGGCCCTGTGTGCCTCGGTCGTATGCAGTCCTGATTGTGGCGCTCACCTGCACGGCGCCAAACACGCATACGACCATCATTGGCACCAAGGCAGAAGCGACTCTCATCGCTGAAGACGACACGTCTCCATTCGTCCCTCCATTCACGCCTGTCGCGACACCACTGTAGGCGGGCTGCACGATGTTGGGGCGTGAGCGGAAGACGGCCTAACGGTGTGCGGGACCGTAGCCCAGCTTCATGGAGACGGTTGCGAATGGTCCTCGCCGATACCCCAGGAGCAACAGTGTCCCTAATTTGCTGGGAAGTGGCGGTGCGGTCCCCTACGGCACTGCGTAGGATCCTACGGTCTTGGCGTGCATCCGTGCGTCGCTGCGGTCCGGTCCCAGGTCGACGGGCACGTGCACCTTCCGCCGACCACTGGTGACAACATCGATGTACTGTGGAGACCTCACGCCCCACGTGTTGAGCAATTCGGCGGTACGTCCACCCGGCCTCTCGCATGCCCACTATACGCCCTCGCTCAAAGTCCGTCAACTGCACATACGGTTCACGTCCACGCTGTCGCGGCATGCTACCAGTGTTAAAGACTGCGATGGAGCTCCGTATGCCACGGCAAACTGGCTGACACTGACGGCGGCGGTGCACAAATGCTGCGCAGCTAGCGCCATTCGACGGCCAACACCACGGTTCCTGGTGTGTCCGCTGTGCCGTGCGTGTGATCATTGCTTGTACAGCCCTCTCGCAGTGTCCGGAGCAAGTATGGTGGGTCTGACACACCGGTGTCAATGTGTTCCTTTTTCCATTTCCAGGAGTGTAATAACGCAACAAATTAATTTTTGACATAGAACATGTAACAAGATGAATTTTGAGTAGAATAGTCTCAAGAAGAGAGTTATGTACACAGCATAGTTTAAGCTAACATTGTAGGATCAATACAGTTAATCACTCACACATCATGTAGTTAACAAATTGAAGTCCTCTCACTCACTGCACACACACCTACACTTCTATGTGCAATCAATAAACAACCACACCTTGTCACACAACAATCACAGACTTCCAAGTGGAATGCTTTGCTACCAAGTGTACCCAATGTACAGCTAGTATACCACACGATATACTGTACCAACGATAAAGTCACCAGCAAGCAACCGTCAGCTCAGTTAGTGCTCCTCTTGATACACTGAAGCCAGGTTCTCTGCCTCAGCTGGGATCACTGTCCATCTGGCTGTGAACAGGCACCAACCACTCTACCAAGCTGTTGTGTCCACACAGCAGCCATGCCCCTCACAGATTTAGTGACATTTAGGTGACAGAAGTGCAGTGCATCAATTTCTTGAGGCCCTCAGCAACAGTTCTGCTCAGAACCTGCACAATCGTCTCCACGCAGCGGCTCAGTAAACTCCAACATCTTCAGGTCCACCACACAGTATGGACATATTGTCCACCATGACATTTTGGCCGCTGGTGCTTCGCTGTAGGCTTGTTCACCTCTTAAAACTTGGTGATGGTGCTGGAAGACATTGCTGGTTCCTCTGGTTGCAGCTGACTCACTATACCACCATACATGCTCGATACTAGCTCGATCGCAGTGGCACTCACAGCAGTCACATATCTGGGCTGCCTGCCATCTTGGGTCCACAGAATGACACTCCAGTCAAACGTACTCTCCAGACACAGGAAAAATCGTGCCAATCGACTTGGCACCCATGGTTGGGATGTACCGAACAGAAGAGCATACATGGCATAAGCTCTGCGATATCAGTACGTATGTCACTATTTATCCGATGTCGTGAGGACACAGCACTGCTGTGTCAAAGGTGCACCATGAGCACCGATTCGAGGAAAACCACCGCCTGTTGTCAACATGTGAACACTGTATTTGTACTGTAATTTGTTATAGTCAACTGTCTTGGCTTGTGACTGTGGATTGATGGGTAATAATGCAGCAACTATTAGCTATTTTAATGCTGGACGACAGCATCCTGCCAGCAGCCATATCACCATACCCTGTGGCAGGTAATTCATTGCTCCACATGTGTACCTACACTCGCTGCACAACACAAGCGCCGAAATTGCTATGGACGCAAAAAAAAAAGTTATGCTTTTATGTCCCCTTGATGCCGAGAGTGCTGGAGGTTGGGCACAAGGTTGGATTGGGAAACGATGGGGAAGGACAGGTAAGGAAACTGGTTGTTTTCTTACTGAGGAAATCATCTAGAAATTTACCGTAAGCTATTTAGGGACATCACGGAAACTCTAAGACAGGTTTGTGAGGGATAGAGTTGGAACTTCTGTATTGTCAAATGCAAGTCCAGTGTCTGACCACAGCACCACCTCACTCAGTCCCAACTATCTTATCGAGAGGTGTGTAGTGTACTCTGAAATACCGACAGTGGTCGAAGTGTTGGAGTTCGGAAGAATATTTGCCCTATAAGCTTGGAAAATAGACATCAGGAGTAACGTGTCACGATATAAGTTGGTGCACACCAATGGCAGCGATCAAATTCGTTCAAGCCACATGTTTAGTACGCAGGATGAAAAGAGGTGTTTGATGCACTACTATCATCTTCTCCCTGCCATCAGTACCTCAACCTACTGTTTGATTATAACTGTGTAAATCTGTTTCACCACCTTTGGCACCCAGCATTGACTTGTAGTTTCAGGAGTCCAATTCATTACTTTCGTATGTTAAGTGTGAATGCTTTGAAGAACACTCCACACACACGAGGCTACTGGTGTAAGCTTTCATGTCACATGACACTGGTGCTACTAAGTACACCTGGTAGAGCATCGAGCGAGATGTCTATGTCTTGGAGCTACCACCAGCTGATCTACTCCAGTTGTGGTAGCGGTTCGACTTCGCAGAATCTTCTCTCTGCAAGACGAAGCATTGTTTTTTAAGATGCAATGGCACTCCATCCAGCAGTGGGCGGGAGGACCACAGGACAGGTAGAGATCTGTATAGCTCATTTCCACGCAGGAGCTTCTCATTCCAAATAAAACTGTATGATCTATTTGTGTATCACTGGAAAATAAACCAGGGCCATAAAGACGAAAAGTTGTTAAAAATTTTATAAATGTTGCCTATATAGACGTTCCATACATGAAGATTCAGAGAATTTGGACACGCCTTTGGAACAAGCCTCTTCGGCTGCAGCTATGAACAGGATGTGTAGGCGTTCAGTCTATGGATTTTTTGGTGTAAGTCCTCTTGATACGAGAGGTTTCCATAGGTTTCCATCAGACTGATGTTCAGACATAGTTTTGGATACTCTCTGGTCACCAGACTATATGTCTGCGCCTCGGTTTCAATGTCCAGGCGTTCTGCAGAGACATATTGAATTACTGGGTACAAAAGTGTCAATTGTGGTTCGTTGCTCATATTGTGACAGTGTTTATTGCCCTCTGGTTTGATACTGGAGAAGAAGAAGTTAGCTGTGATAACTGCTGTCACCTCCTCTTTCACCATCAAGGACACAAAGTCACCTCTACACTCTACACAGTTTCATTACAACCCTCTGCACTAGACAGATTCGTATGATACAGCACTCATATATACACAAGGATTGCTGCAAATGTATGTGAAGATGATATCCCTTCCAAGTAATGGCCTAAACCACATTCTGGATTCCTGAAGCTTACATCGTCCTGGGACATATCATTATTTCTGTGACATCTGCCGCAGTCAGGAACTTGGGGACCCTAAGTTATTCCACATACTCGTTTCATTTTGATGATGGAAGGATTGTAATCAAAGGGAATGTACTTTGCTGTGACCAGGAAAAGTAATTAGAAATATCTATGGATAATGTAAAGTAAAAGAAAAAGCTACAATGGGTCTTACCGATCCAGGACGATACAGGTCCACCAGAGGAACCTGAAACATGAGAAGTTTAAATATTAGACTGTATACTGCAGTAAACACAAGACAGTCAGAGTGTGTTACAGTGCGTGCGACAAGTGTTTCCGTGTCACTGTCTGTGTGAGCAGGCTGTGTGGCCAGCCTTGTTCTGTACGGCCCTGCTAACTGCTTCTGCTGTCTGCTGTCTGTGTTATGAGGAGATCCTGCAACAAAGAGGCTGTCGCCTCTCTTGTCGGCGCCTGTTCATACACTGGGAGGGACATCCACACCTCCAACTGTTTTGTCAAGTACAAAACTCAAACCACCCTTCCAGCTGTACCTTAACATCGTCCCTTCCGTTTTATAAACGTTTACTGATATTAAGGGCTTTTAGTAATTGACAGAAAATTTGAAAATGAAAGTAAAATTTAATTGTAAAGGTTGTAGAAGGTGGCCTACATGTGAGACACATTAATACTGCGCATGAGAAAACTCTAAAAACAGTTCAGCATACTGCATATTCGTATATTTAAGCGCCTACCTACATCCTAAGATACCTATGGAAAAATAATTAGTATTTATGTAGATCTCGTTCCCACAGGGATGAGTCTTATGAGACTTGTTCATCTTCCCCAGACAAACGCTATTTTAAATAAATTTTTGTCAGTGGCCACTGAGGAAACAGTTTGGGAAAAGATTTGATCTTGGAGACAAATATTTATTTTATTCAAGGCAACAATACCAGCCGCAGCAGTCAGTGGGCCTTAGGTTAAGTGTCTTTATTTCTTTATTCAACCGTTTTTGTAGGAACCGTTCCCCTTAGCGTCTGATACTTCGCCACATGTGAAATGAATCCCAGTCAATATCTCTTTTTCCGATGAATGGAAATAAGTAAGGGAGGTTGATTATTTGGACAGTACTTTCAGCGATGGACAATATCAACGGTTCTTCCATTGTTGCATCAAGGAAGGAAGACTGTAGATTGAAGTTTGGTCGATTGAACGATATTTAGAGTCTGTACACTTTCTTCAATAAACAGAAAAGAAGAAGTAAACTATCATAGTTTGCTAGAACCTTAACAAAAAAATGGCTCTGAGCACTATGGGACTTAACAGCTATGGTCATCAGTCCCCTAGAACTTAGAACTACTTAAACCTAACTAACCTAAGGACAGCACACAGCACCCAGCCATCACGAGCCAGAGAAAATCCCTGACCCTGCCGGGAATCGAACCCGGGAACCCAGGCGTGGGAATCGAGAACGCCACCGCACGACCACGAGATGCGGCGCTAGAACCTTAACCTTTTATTCACCTCAAATGATATCCGGCATGTATATATCTATATAACTGGTCTTCAATTCACACTGAAGTGCTTGACAAATGGTTCATCGAACCTCTTTCACACTATTTCTTTACCGTTCCACTCACTAACAGCACATGGTAAAAACAAACATTTCAATCTTTCTGTGCAAGCTCTGATATCCTTATTTTATTACAATGATCATTCCTTCCTATGAATGTGGGTGTTCATAAAATATTCTCGCACTTGGAGCAGAACACAGTATAAAGAAATGTCATGGGAAATTTTCACTTCAATGAAAAATGCCATTGTTTTACTGGTTGTCACCCCAACTCAAAAGTAGTAGGCCAAGGGCCGTGTCTGTGTATTTTGTTAGTGTGGGTTGGCTACATCAGGGGCAAGTAGGCACTCAGGGTCAACCTGTTGTACTGACAGGTCATTAACCTATTGTTTTGCTAACACGATCCTTCCTTTTGATTGACAGTTCCTTAACTTTTTGTTCCCCACCTCTCCATCTCCTTCTCCTCCCCTCTGACCCCTCAGGAAACCTCCAACCCACCCCTCCCATCACTTGCAGCTCTGAGTTATTTGAATAGCCCCCTCTCATTCTTATCAATATCATTGACTACTTAGTTAAACTGATCAATTAGTTAACCCCTCCCTCTCTGGTAAAAATCCCCATACCTCCTGACCCCTCTCCCCACCCCTCCCCTACCTGAAAATTGGTGGCTCTGCAATGGAGAGAAAGGATATAACAGGAATCTTGCTCATTGTTCTCTGCTGTTTGGAAAGATGCAGGTCTTGCAAAAAGCAATCACGTTCATTGCTTTTCTTTTTTTATTCCGATTGTGTGAGGAATGCCATCATCAAACACTTATGACACGTAATTACACTGGTAAAAATCTTTCGATCTCGAATCACGTGCTGTCCACTGGATTGGACAGTACGCCACCGCACACACCGCCAGGAGTCGGGGTGTACTGGCAGCCCCACAAAGCAACGACGCAGCCATCAGCTGCCGAGTCACGTGCAGATGTCCGTTCAGGTCCCACAGGCATGAAGTATTGACATCCCTTTCATACCTGACACATGATAAATCCCTGTCGAAGCAAGTGTTTTCCTGTCCACCATGGCTTTCACAGCTGCGGGTCCAGCACCAAGCGGCTCACCCTTGCAGGTGGAGCTAAAAGGTTGACAGTGTTATACTGACGTCATATGTCTATGTAAATAACAGCCAAGTCTCCCTCTGTTTACGAAAATATCCCAGAATAATACAGGTTGCATTCTTTCTAGCATTCCCAATGGGACAGTCCGTTCGGCATGTGTTATGCTGTCCTGCCTTCAACATACATCTCAGATATGGTAAACGTTCTCACCACTAAAATCCTTCATCATGGTTTTGCATAGTTTCGAAAACACCGTTTATCATAAACGCATTCTTGTTGTTTGGGAAGAGAGCACCTTCTAATCACAGATGGGAAATTCACAACAATTACACAAACAGAATTCGAAGCTCTGCCCTACAGTGGAGATGTCCTAATGCCACAATCCCGCCAGAGATGGATGGTATGCTTCAACTTGTCTTTGAACACTTGAACAAAAAAGACATCACATTACTCTGAGAACTTTTTGTAGATACCTTGCCCCCATCTTGTTTGAACCAGTCTGTACAGGCTAGTATGTCTCAGCACAAAGGAATTCTTGTGGATGAATTGAGTTTTCTGGTTAGCTCTTCCTGAATTCACCTGCCAAATTACTGACACTGCTGGTGTGGCAGCACTGTTCGCCATTCTCTTCTGCAGACGAGACTTTCAGTGGCAAACCTATTTTGTACAGGTCGCCATATTGCACTGACAGCTAAATTCTTCATATAGGTACGAAACGGGGCTCACTATACTTTCAATTATCTAGTTTCAACTACTTTTCAAGGCTATCGAAACACCCACTTCCCACATATGAAATAGATGCCCATGGATCTTTGTATATAGGAAATGTCTTTGAATTTTTTGTAGTTTAGCGAATAAAAGAAGCAAGTTTTCTAGTACCAAACCTTCATTAACTTTCGCAAATACATTTATGTACAGAAAACAACAATTCCCTTGTTTTTGTTAGATGTAGTTTTAATAATGTCCAATTAGATTTATAATTTTTAAATTAAATCCACATCTAAATCATCTATTTCCTTCTGCAGCCAGTAATTTGACAAATACAGAGAACGTATATTTTCGAACTAAAGTATAAATCTAATTTTTCTCCTGTAAACTACCTCTTTTATGTCTTTAACAATTAGTTCCGTTCCTTCCGACAATTCTTGTAGATGAGAGCATTCGGAGATTTTAATTTTTACTCTTATTTCTTGCATAACACTGCTGTTATAACACTCCACATCATCCTGGGTGTAAGCTGCAAGTTCTTCTGCTCCTCTTCCTTGCGGAATTTAGGTATAGAACCTTAAGTTTACAACTTTTGCAAACAAATTGCAATTGAAGGTTGTTATTTCGTTGGTTTTAAGCTCTGCAAACAGTTGTTCTGTTCCTAAATGTATGACATCAAACGCACCACATTTCGTTAATATGTATACATTATTTTTAAGCAGCTCCAAGGGGTAATGGAGTTAGATAAGCTGATTTAACGTGTGTCCTTTAACGTAGTTAACATGCTCCAGTCCGTCGTTTACGGCCAGTACTCAAACATATGGCCACTTACCACTGCTTTTTACAGTAAACGCTATTATCTGGTATTCACTAGTCGTAGCTATGTTTGAAGCTCTATGCAAACCTCGCCCACACATCCGAAATAGCCTCTTTCTTTTCCATTTGCAGCTTACATTCTTCCTTTATATCAGTTGTTTTCTCTGTATACTCCAGTTTTCTTTACTTTACTTCGATGTCTTCCATTTCCGTCCACATAACACATTGACTGTGCTTAAAGGTGTAATTTCCTTAATGGGGAATGGTTTAAGTCTGGATGATACTTGGCTGTGTGCTCCCTGCCGCCGTTGGATAAGCAGCTGCCAGCAGCAAGTCGTATACTCCTAGCTTAATTATTTGTTACATAGTTCAATTCTTAATTTCTTTGTTTGTTTTTGGGTACTTGCATTGTTTAATTGTGGCCTGAGCTCCCAGTTGGTGCACATCGACAGCTCAGAAAGATACGTATATAGCTTCTTTTCTGTGTATACTTCGTAGATTCTTACTTACATTGCGTGTGAGTTTCGTATAGGAGGTGTAATTTCGAGTTTTAGTTACTGTACTCGTAAATTCTGGCAGGTTGTAGTGCAGTCGTTAGGCATTTGTACAGGTTAGTTCATACATTCTTTGCGTGTTTCCCTTGCATTATCTAGGCATGGACTCGTGTTTCAGTAACTGTTGCTCAACACCGATTAGAATGGACAGGGACTGTGATAGCTGTGTTCGGATGAGGGCTGAGTTCGCATCCCTTCGCTCACAGCTGCAGGCGGCGCTGACTTCGGTTGTGCAGCTTGAGGCTGTTGGCAATGGGCACCACTGTGGGGAGCCGGACTTGGGTATCACAGGGATGTCAACCTCGTCCCGTCTGTCCCCAGATCGGTCTGCCGCTGTGGTTGCCCCGGTTGCTGCCCACAGTGGGGCTGAGTCCTCGCCTGTCCTTGATTGGGAGGTCGCTCCAAGGCGTGGCAGGCAGCGAAAGACGTCCCCGGGGGCTGATCAGAAAGCCTCCCCGGTGCGTCTGACAAACAGGTTTCAAGTACTGTCTCTGGCTGAGCCAGATGCAGCTGCCTGCCCTGTTTCAGAGGATGATTCTCAGCCTTCAAGGTCCAGGCAATCGCAGAGGGTGGGCTTATTGGTAGTTGGGAGCTCCAATGTTAGGCGCATAATGGGGGCCCTTAGGGATATTGCGGCTAAGGAGGGGAAGAAATCCAGTGTGCACTCCGTGTGCATTCCGGGTGGAGTCATTCCTGATGTGGAAAGGGTCCTTCCGTATGCCATGAAGAGCACAAGGTGCAGCCAGCTGCAGGTGGTGGCACATGTTGGCACTAATGACGTGTGTCACTTTGGATCTGAGGAAATTCTCTCTGGATTCTAGCGGCTATCTGATTTGGTGAAGGCTGCTGGTCTTGCTTACGAGATGAAGGCAGAGCTCACCATCTGCAGCATCGTTGACAGAACCGACTGTGGACCTTTGGTGCAGAGCCGGGTGGAGGGTCTGAATCAGAGGTTCAGACGGTTTTGCGACCGTGTTGGCTGCAGATTCCTTGACTTGCACCATAGGGTGGTGGGATTTTGGTTTCCACTGAACAGGTCAGGAGTTCACTACACTCAGCTGGCGGCTACACGGGTAGCGGAGGCTGTGTGGCATGGACTGGGCGGTTTTTTAGGTTAGAAGGCCTCGGGAAAGTACTGGGTGGGCTGCAATCTCAAAGGGTGCATGGCAAATACAGGACGTGCTTGGATCAAGGAACAGTCGGAATTGTAGTTGTGAATTGTTGTAGTTGTGCTGGGAAAGTCCCTGAGATTCAAGCGCTAATAGAAAGCACAGAAGCTGAAATCGTTATAGGTACAGAAAGCTGGCTAAAGCCTGAAATAAGTTCTCCAGAAATTTTTACGAAGTCTCAGACGGTGTTCAGGAAAGATAGATTAGGCAGAATTGGTGGTGGAGTGTTTGTGTCTGTCAGTAGTGGTTTATCTTGTAGTGAAGTCGAAGTAGATACTCCGTGTGAATTGGTATGGGTGGAGGTTATACTTAACAACCTGTCTAAGTTAATAATTGGCTCCTTCTACCGACCCCCAGACTCCGATGATATAGTTGCTGAACAGTTCAGAGAAAGTGTGAGTCTCGTAACAAATAAATACCCCACTCATACGGTTATAGTTGGTGGGGACTTCAACCTTCCCTCGATATGTTGGCAAAAATACTTGTTCAAAACCGGTGGTAGGCAGAAAACATCTTCCGACATTGTCCTAAATGCTTTCTCCGAAAATTATTTCGAGCAGTTAGTCCACGAACCCACGCGAATTGTAAATGGTTGCGAAAACACACTTGACCTCTTAGCCACAAACAATCCAGGGCTAATAGAGAGCATCATGACTGATACAGGGATTAGTGATCACAAGGTCGTTGTAACCAGGCTCAATACCGTTTCTTCCAAAACCACCAGAAACAAACGCAAAATAATTTTATTTAAAAAAAACTGATAAAGTGTCACTAGAAGCCTTCCTAAGAGACAATCTCCATTCCTTCCGGACTGACTATGCAAATGTAGACGAGATGTGGCTCAAATTCAAAGATATAGTAGCAACAGCAATTGAGAGATTCATACCTCATAAATTGGTAAGATATGGAACCGATCCCCCATGGTACGCAAAACAGGTCCGAACGCTGTTGCAGAGGCTACGGAAAAAGCATGCGAAGTTCAGAAGAACGCGAAATCCCGAAGATTGGCTAAAATTTCCTGAATTGCGAAATTTGGCACGGACGTCAATGCGAGATGCCTTTAATAGGTTCCCCAACGAAACATTGTCTCGAAATTCGGTAGAAAATCCGAAGAAATTCTGGTCGTATGTAAAGTACACAAGCGGCAAGACCCAATCAATACCTTCGCTGCGCAGTGCCGATGGTACTGTTACCGAAGACTGTGCCGCTAAAGCGGAGTTATTGAACGCAGTTTTCCGAAATTCCTTCACCAGTGAAGAGGAATGAAATATTCCAGAATTTGAAACACGAACAGCTGCTAGCATGAGTTCCTTAGAAGTAGATACCTTACGGGTTGCGAAGCAACTCAAGTCGCTTGATACGGGCAAGTCTTCAGGTCCAGATTGTATACCGATTAGGTTCTTTTCATATTACGCTGATACAATAGCTCCCTACTTGGCAATGATATACAACCGCTCGCTCACCGATAGATCTGTACCTACAGATTGGAAAATTGCGCAGGTCGCACTAGTGCTTAAGAAGGGTAGTAGGAGTAATCCATCGAACTACATACCTATATCTGTGACTTCGGTTTTTGTAGCATATACTGTATTCAAACATTATGAATCACCTCGAAGTCGTATCTATTGATACGTAATCAGCATGGTTTCAAAAAACATCGTTCTTGTGCAACGCAGCTAGCTCGTTATTCGCACGAAGTAATGGCCGCTATCGACAGGGGATCTCAAGCTGATTCCGTATTTCTAGATTTCCGGAAAGCTTTTGACACCGTTCCTCACAAACGACTTCTAATCAAGCTGCGGGCCTATGGGGTATCGTCTCAGTTGTGCGACTGGATTCGTGATTTCCTGTCAGGAAGGTCGCAGTCCGTAGTAATAGACGGCAAATCATCGAGTAAAACTGAAGTGAAGTCAGGTGTTCCCCAGGGAAGCGTCCTGGGACCTCTGCTGTTCCTGATCTATATAAATGACCTGGGTGACAATCTGAGCAGTTCTCTTAGGTTATTCGCAGATGATGCTGTAATTTACCGTCTAGTAAGGTCATCCGAAGACCAATATCAGTTGCAAAGCGATTTAGAAAAGATTGCTGTATGGTGTGGCAGGTGGCAGTTGACGCTAAATCACCAAAGTGTGAGGTGATCCACATGCGTTCCAAAAGAAATCCGTTGGAATTCGATTACTCGATAAATAGTAAAATTCTCAAGGCTGTCAATTCAACTAAGTACCTGGGTATTAAAATTACGAACAACTTCAGTTGGAAAGACCACATAGATAATATTCTGGGGAAGGCGAGCCAAAGGTTGCGTTTCATTGGCAGGACACTTAGAAGATGCAACAAGTCCACTAAAGAGACAGCTTACACTACACTCGTTCGTCCTCTGTTAGAATATTGCTGCGCGGTATGGGATCCTTACCAGGTGGAATTGACGGAGGACATCGAAAGGGTCCAAAAAGGGCAGCTCGTTTTGTATTATCACGTAATAGGGGAGAGAGTGTGGCGGATATGATACGCGAGTTGGAATGGAAGTCATTAAAGCAAAGACGTTTTTCGTCGCGGCGAGACCTATTTACGAAATTTCAGTCACCAACTTTCTCCTCCGAATGCGAAAATATTTTGTTCAGCCCAATCTATATAGGTAGGAATGATCATCAAAATAAAATAAGAGAAATCAGAGCTCGAACTGAAAGGTTTAGGTGTTTGTGTTTCCTGCGCGCTGTTTGGGAATGGAATGGTAGAAAGATAGTATGATTGTGGTTCGATGAACCCTCTGCCAAGCACTTAAATGTGAATTGCAGAGTAATCATGTAGATGTAGATATATATGTAGGTGTAGGACTTGTGGAATAACGTTGCTCGTGTCGACCAGTTCCAGTTATGTAACATCTATACCGGACGGTATTGTGGAAAACAGTGTTCTAGACTGGGATAAAAAGTTTTCTCCTGCTTTATCATAACTCTTCTGTATAAACTTATACCGTCTTTATTCGAGTCAAATTTAAGAATCTCCACGTAGGTTACAGGTAGATAATTAAAACTGTATGCAGACAGATCATAGCTGATAAGCTTTTCTCTGTCTGAAGTATCTGGAAGACGTACTTGTGCACCTGTCAGTTTTCGGGTATTCTTATTAACCAGTACACAAACTGTAGAACGTTATTAAACACGACACAAAAATTATTCTGTAAGTTATCCGTTAATCGACGCTACATGGAAGCGAGTGGCACAGAGTAAAGTGGACCACATTGTAATTGTTTAGCTGTATGTTGTAGCCACCAACCTAATAATGCCATGCTGCTTAGCCAAGGAAGACCTTGAAGTTTCTCGTTGTCGCAAGTCTGGACACTTCATAAAATCTATAGCTAGGCTACCAATACGTTTGCTCACTCCTGGACTTGTGACTGACATATAAATTTGTTATATATCTTTAGTCTACAGCTGAAGTTTAACCACGTTAGACAGTCTATTCTAACTGTCTTATCGTTGTCCACAATCACATTGCTGTTTCCCTGGTGATCTCCTTCCATGCAGAAGTCCTGGGTTGATATTGTGTTATTGTGGTCTTCAGTCCTGAGACTGGTTTGATGCAGCTCTCCATGCTACTCTATCCTGTGCAAGCCTCTTCATCTCCCAGTACCTACCGCAACCTACATCCTTCTGAATCTGCTTAGTGTATTCATCTCTTGGTCTCCCTCTACCATTCTTACCCTCCACGCTGCCCTCCAGTACTAAATTGGTGATTCCTTGATGCCTCAGAACATCTCCTACCAACCGATCCCTTCTTCTAGTCAAGTTGTGCTACAAACTTCTCTTCTCCCCAATCCTATTCAATACTTCCTCATTAGTTATGTGATCTACCCATCTAATCTTCAGCATTCTTCTGTAGCACCACATTTCGAAAGCTTCTATTCTCTTCTTGTCGAAACTATTTATCGTCCATGTTTCACTTCCATACATGGCTACACTCCATACAAATACTTTCAGAAACGACTTCCTGACACTTAAATCTATACTCGATGTTAACAAATTTCTCTTCTTCAGAAACGCTTTCCTTTCCATTGCCAGTCTAAATTTTATATCCTCTCTACTTCGACCATCATCAGTGATTTTGCTCCCCAAATAGCAAAACTCCTTTACTACTTTAAGTGTCTCATTTCCTAATCTAATACCCTCAGCATCACCCGACTTAATTCGACTACATTCCATTATCCTCGTTTTGTTTTTGTCGATGTTCATCTTATATCCTCCTTTCAAGACACTATCCATTCCGTTCAACTGCTCTTCCAAGTCCTTTGCCATCTCTGACAGAATTACAATGTCATCGGCGAACCTCAAAGTTTTTATTTCTTCTCCATGGATTTTAATACGTACTCCGAATTTTTCTTTTGTTTCCTTCACTGCTTGCACAATATACAGATTGAGTAACATCGGGGATAGGCTACAGCCCTGTCTCACTCCCTTCCCAACCACTGCTTCCCTTTCATGCCCCTCGATTCTTATAATTGCCATCTGGTTACTGTACAAATTGTAAATAGCCTTTCGCTCCCTGTATTTTACCCCTGCCACCTTCAGAATTTGAAGGAGAGTATTCCAGTCAACATTGTCAAAAGCTTTCTCTAATATTAAGTAGTCGCAAATCTCCATTTTGTTAAAAATTTTGGCGAAGTCCCGCGTTATGTCCAAAAGAATGGGCATTAGTCGTCTACATGAAGCTGTTGTAGTATTCCAGGCACCTCCTCTATTATAACATCCATTTTAACTTCAGACAATTCCATTGTATATGGTAGTATCACAAGGTTCTTATATTTCTTCGAAATAGTTTCCAGTGGTTCCTCCCAATTTTTTCCCGTATCCCTCTTGCTGTCATACTGTCGTTCCCGTGTAGGAGAAAAGGCAGCTTCCCCTTAACACCATGCCTTGCAGAGACGAAATTGGAGAATTTAATACGTACATGATAGTAAAATGAGCCACACATTTCCTTCTTTAACATTACAGACCGTCCTCTTTCTTCTTGTTCTTCACAGTCCACTTGACCACAGACTTTTAGTGACCATACTGTTATAGCAAAACCGTTCTGTAATAGATGTAGGTACTTCTACATTCTTCTCGCTAAGTAGTTTACTATTTTCGGTGTAATTTATGTTGCCAATGTCAGTAGCCAGATTATCCAAGTTCTGCTATAATAACCACAAACCAAAGCGTTCATCCGTTGGTCTTGTGTTCCTCCTTAATAGCTGAGGGATGTTTAGCACTTTGGAGGAATCCATGCTGACACTTTCAACTACTGCGGAAGACTGACCAGTTGCGACTGTCAGGCCTTCTTTTATACTCTAAAGACCCAAGATGATTGCACTTCCGCTCATGTGATTTCCGGTAATGCACTCTGATGAACTCCTAGCCCAAAATATCCGTGGCAGGGGAAGGAAATAGATGATTCAGATGTGGATTTAACTTAAAAATTAAAAATCTAATTGGACATTATTAAAACTACATCCAACAAAAACAAGGGAATTGTTGTTTTCTGTATGTAAATGTATTTGCAAAAGTTAATGAAGATTTGGTACTGGAATATTTGCTTCTCTTATTCGTTAATCTACCAAAAATTCAAAGACATTTCCTATATACGAAGATCCATGGGCATCTATTTCATATGTGGGAAGTGGGTATTTCGATAGCCTTGAAAAGTAGTTGAAACTAGATAATTGAAAGTATAGTGAGCCCCTTTTCGTACCTATATGACGAATTTATCTATCGGTGCAATATGGCGACCTGTACAAAATAGGTTTGCCACTGAAAGTCTCGTCTGCGGAAGAGAATGGCGAACAGTGCTGCCACACAGGCAGTGTCAGTAATTTGGCAGGTAAATTCAGGGAGAGCTAATCAGAATTCTCCATTCATTCACAAGAATTCCTGTGTGCTGGGACATACTAGCCTGTACAGACTGGTTCAAACAAGATGGGGGCAAGGTATCTACAAAAAGTTCTGAGAGTAATGTGATGTCTCCTTTTTTCAAGTGTTCAAAGACAGGTTGAAGCATACCATCCATCTCTGGTGGGATGCTGCCTCTTATCCGTCATTGTGGCATTAGGACAGAGCTTCGAATTCTGTTTGTGTAATTGTTCTGAATTTCCTGTCTGTGCTTAGACAGCGCTCTCTTCGCAAACAACAAAAGTGCTTTTATGATAAACGGTGTTTTCGCAACCAAAACATGGTTCAAATGGCTCTAAGCACTATGGGTCTTAACATCTGAGGTCATCAGTCCCCTAGAACTTGGAACTACTTAAAACTAAGTGATCTGAGGACATCACACACATCCATGCTCGAGGTAGGATTCGAATCTGCGACCATAGCAAAAGTCCGAACTGAAGCGCCTACAACCGCTGGGCGACAGCGGCCGGCTTTTTACAACCATGTACAGACATGATGAGACTTATGTTGAAGGTAGGATAGCATTACAAATGACGAATGGGCTATCCCACTAGGATCGCTAGGAACAATGCAACCTGTGTTATTCTGGGATATTGTCTTAAACGTTTTCTGATAGTATTACATCAGATTTCTAGAGTATGTCCAGAGGGAGACTTGGCTGTTATTTACATAGACATGTGACGTCAGTATAACACTGTCAACCTTTTAGCTGCATCTGCAAGGGTGAGCCCCTATGCAAACATCTTGCTCGGTACTGGACCCACAGCTATAAAAGCTATGCATCAGTCATGGTGGCTAGGAAAACACTTGCTTCGACAGGAATTTCTCAGGTGTCAAGTATGAAAGAGATGCCACCGCCTCAGGACACGAATGGGTACCTGCATCTGGCGCAGCAGCTGATGGCCGCATTGTCGCTTTGCAGTAGCTGCCAGTACACCCTGACTCTGGCAGTGTGTGTGGTGGCGTTCTGTGCGGTCCAGTGAATGGCGCATGCTTCGCGATCGAAAAATTTTTACCAGTGTAAATACATGTCATAGGTGTTTGATGACTGTATTTCTCGCACGATTAGAATAAAAAAAGGAAAGCGTTTGATGTAATTACTTCTTACAAGACCTGCATCTTCCCAAACAGCAGAGAACAATGAGTAAGAGAAATCCAACTCTGCAAACTGAATTTTGTATAAATATACAATATACTCTTGAATTTCCTGTTATGAAATCGTTTGTCTCCATTGCACGGCCACCAATTCCCAGCTAGGGGTGGGGCAGGGAGAAGGGGGTGGAGGGATGAGGGGGTTCACCAGAGGGGGAGAGGTTAATCAATTGGGTTGGTGGTTTCCTGAGGATTTGGGGGGGGGGGGCCTGTCAATCAAAAGGAAGGAACCTGTTAGCAGAGCAGTAGGTTAATGACCTGTTAATCAAAGGAGAACAATAGGTTTGCCCCTGAGTGCATACTTGCCCCCTTGCCCCCGATTTAGGCAACCCACTCTAACCAAATGCACTGACGCCACTCTTGCCCTACTGCTTTCGAATATCATATCCATGACACTCGCTCCCATACTTCGCGATAAGATGAAACGAGGTGCCCTTGTTTTAACTTTTTCAATATCTTCAATATCGTCAGTCCTATCTAGTATGGGACCGATACTGCAAAGCAATATTCGAACAGGGGATGGACAGGTGCAGTGTATGCAGACTCTTAAGTAGACCTGTTGCATCTTATAAGTGTTCTGCCAATAAAACGCAGTCTTTGATTTGACTTTCCCACAACATTATCTGTATGATCATTCCAATTTAAGTTTTTCGTAATTGTAATTCCTGAACCCGTAGTTGAATTCACACCAACATCATGCAATCAAAATTTAACAGATTCATTCTGGTAGTCATGTGGATGACCTCACACTTTTCTTTATTTAGGATCAATTGCCACTTTTTGCAGCATACAAATATCTTGCATAAATCACTTCGCAATTAGTTTTGATCTTCTGATGACTTTACTAGACGCTAAATGAAGCACCTTCTGTAAACAATCTAAGAGGGCTGCTCAGATCGTCTCTTAATCCTTTTATATAGATGAGGAACAGCGAATGACTTGTAAGAGTTCCTTGGGTGACCCCAGATATCACTTCTGTTTTACTCGATGACTTTCCATCAATTACTACGAATTGTGATATTTGTGATAGTAAATCAAGAATCCAGCCATAGAACAGATAAGACACTCATTTTGTTTAAAAGCGGCTTGTGAGGAACTGTGTTAAAAGCCTTTTGGGGATCTAGGAGTATAGAAACAACTGGAGGCCCCCTGTCGATAGCACTCACTAGTTCGTGAGAAAGAAGAGCTAGTTGTGCTTGTCAAGAATGGTATTTCCTGCATCTGTTCTGACATTGTTTTCCTCGAGGAAATTCATAATGGTGGAACGGAAATGAAATGAAATATCGTGTGGCCAGGGCCTCCTGTCGGGAAGACTGGTCGTCTGGTGCAAGTCTTTAGATTTGACGCCACTTCGGCGACTTGCGCGTCGATAGGGATGGAGGTGATGATGAAGACAACAAAACACGCAGTCCCCGAGTGTAGAAAATCTGCTACCCAGCCGAGAATCGAACCCAGGCCCCTTTGCACAGCATTCGGCCGCACTGACCACTCAGCTACCGAGGCAGATTTTCAAATGCAGTACATGTTACAAAATCCTACTTCAAATTGACGTCAGTGATACGGGTCTGTAATTCGTCGGATTACTCCTACTTACTTTCTTTGACCTCAGTGACTTTCTAGTTTTGAGGTACGGATCTTTAGTGCAGCGAGCGGATGTATACGATAGTGAAGTATGGAGCTGTTATATCAGCATATTCTGGAAGTAATCTAATTAGTGTATAATCTGAACCGGAAGGCCTGCCTTTATCAAATGAATTAAGTAACTATGCTACTTGTTTGCTACTCATGCTGGCAGCAGTTCTTAAGTCAAATTCTGGAATATTTACTTTGTCTTCATTGGTGAAGGAATTTCGGGGAACCATGTATAGTAACTCCGCTTTAGTGGCGCTGTCGTCGGCAACATTACAATCGCTATCGCGAAGTGGAAGTGTTGATTGTGTCTTTCCGCTGGTGTACTTAAATATGACCGAAATCTCTTTGGAATTTTTGCACATTTCCAAACAGAGTTTCGTTGTAGAAACTATTAATATCATCTCCTACTGAAGTCTGCGCTAAATTCTGAGCTTCAGTAAAATTTCGCCAATCTTGAGGATTTTTCGATTAAGAAGCTTAAGTCAGCATAGCGAGACACTTTTTCCAACAACTCGTCTCCCTAATATGAACGACAGGTAGTCAAATGGATTGGCCTCTACCTTTATGGAAAACTGAGACTGTGTATGTGAACTGGCATCATTAGTTGCTTATCTGAATCAGTATATGGTTAAATTAAATTATAGATCATAAAAAATACGGGTAGATAATTAACCAGGAAAAGAAGGAAATGAAAAAGTGTAACCACTTAGAAACGTTTGACAACTTCTAAAGTAAGAATATGTATTTTGAAAAAAGAGCTTAGTAGTGATTCTAAGTGTTCCCTCTCAATACTGGAAACAGGACGGGAAGATGAACGAAAACGTTTATACAATCTGTGTACTCAGCTATTGTAGATGGCTTGCCTGAAGTCAAATTATGAACCTCTCTCTCTTGACCAAATCGGGTTCTCTCTTCCCAAGCCTGGACTACTGAGGGTCGTACACCACAGGCTCTTCTGCATACTGGTGCCTTGACACCGAAAAAGGATCCCACTCGCAGTGGATAGCGAGTGCCCTATACAGAGGTGGCAGACAGTGACGTAGTTTTGTCTGAGTGTCTGCAAACAGCCGCACTGGAAGATTATATAACTGATGGCTGACGAGTCCTTCAGAGCCACCTACTCCTCTTGCCATAGAGGCATGATTGTTGTGTTTCTACAGGGAAATCAGTGAATGTAGACGAATTTCACGCCGTGCTACAGTAGTTATCCTGGGAAAGCTACTGTCTGATCTTCATTCATCAGGAGTTTCCGTTGTGCTGTTATGAATGTAATTGAAACCTCGGTTTGAAAGCTAATCTAAAAAAGATAACGTTCAAATAATTTGGTTTTTCGTCACAGCTATACACTATTCCAAGTTCCTATTTTTTTCTTTGTTGTTTTTTTTCTTGAAACGACAGTCATGGTTTCTTGTGGCGGCCCCCCATGAATTCCTCTTGTCTTCCAGCCTCTTCATCTCAGAATGGCACTTGCACCATACGTCTTTAATTATTTGCTGGATTTATTACATTCTCTGTCTTCCCTTACGTTTTACACTCTCCTCCTCTCTCTGGTACCAGGGAAGTTACCCCCTTATGTCTTAACACATGTCCTATCATTTGGTCCCTTGATGGTGTCAGTGTTTTCCATGCGTCCTTTTCTTTGCTGATTCTGCAGAGAATCAGTTCATTCCTTATCTAATCAGTTCATTTAATTTTCAACACCGTTCTATAGTGAGCCGTACGGGCTTGGCCTTCTATCGATTTCGCCCCTTGTTGATGATCTTTGTCTGGATAACTTTGGAGGTACGCGGCTTGCGCCATCGGTGGGGACAGATGCTGCGAAGCAGGAAGGTTTTGAGCAGTGTGTGTGTGGCGTGTGGAGCGAGTTGGCTAGGATCGCGAGGGGTTTGGAGTTCTGGATGGAGCACGAGAGAAAGTATCGGCTCCTGTGAAAGCATCGAGTCTTGTTTTGACTGTCGTTTATCAACTGCGCTGCGAAGCGGTTTCTGTCCGGTTCGACGCTAGTGAAGGCGGTCCGGTGTCTTGGACGCTAAAGGGGTGGAAGGACGGCAACCATCCCGTCAAGATAAGTAACTTCCATATTTGTCTTTACCTCTGACTCTTCCCCTTCCCCCCCCCCCCTCCCCCGCACTTTCCCTGTCCTGTGGACATTATGCTACCACCACTCATAATTAATAACAGCTGTATAAAAGTAATTTGGTCCAAAACTGCTCAGTGAATTTTGGCTTATCGTAGATGCCTACTGAGCGTCCGTTAATTTTTTTTAAATTCTGTGTTTTGTTGTCTATTAAACGACAGTGAGTTCATAATTTATAGTAGTTGTTTAATAATCATTTACTTAAAATATGATCAGTGAATTTTCGTTAACAGTAGCTGCCTATTCAGTGATTGTTAACTGGTTTAAAATCCTGTTCCTTGTGTGTGTTCAGAAAGACAGTGGGTTATAATTAATAACAGCTGTTTATAAGTCATTTGCTTAAGATCTGATCAGTGAATTTTGGCCAACTGTAGCTGTTTATCCAGTGACTGTTAACTATTTTTAAGCCCGCATCTCGTGGTCGTGCGGTAGCGTTCTCGCTTCCCACGCCCGGGTTCCCGGGTTCGATTCCCGGCGGGGTCAGGGATTTTCTCTACCTCGTGATGGCTGGGTGTTGTGTGCTGTCCTTAGGTTAGTTAGGTTTAAGTAGTTCTAAGTTCCAGGGGACTTATGACCACAGCAGGTGAGCCCCATAGTGCTCAGAGCCATTTGAACCATTTTTTTTTAACTATTTTTAAACTTCTGCATTTGCTGTCTGCTGAATGATAGTGGATTCATAATTAATAACAGCTGATTAAAAATCATTTGCTTAAAATCTGATCAGAAAATTATAGTTAACTGTATGTAACTATTCATTGACTGTTAATTGTTTATAAAATTCTGTATCTTTGCTGTCTACTGAGCGACAGGGGGTACATATTTGCTGCTGTACTTAAAAAAACTGCTGAGTGAATTTTGATAACTGTAGTTAGTTTTGCCGGCCGGAGTGTCCGTGCGGTTCTGGGCGCTACAGTCTGGAACCGGGCGACCGCTACGGTCGCAGGTTCGAATCCTGCCTCGGACATGGATGTGTGTGATGTCCTTAGGTTAGTTAGGTTTAATTAGTTCTAAGTTCTAGGCGACTGATGACCGTAGAAGTGAAGTCGCATAGTGCTCAGAGCCATTTTTTTGTAGTTAGTTGTTTTAAAATTCTGTACTTTTGGCGTATAGTTAATGACTGGTGGCTCGTAATTGGTGGTATTTTTCTAAATCCTTCTCAGTCAGTTTTGTTGCTGATTGTTTTTTAAAACTCAATTGACTTTAATAAAGGAAAATTATGTATTAAAGATGATGAACGCTGAAACGGTTATATGGGGACCCCAGTCCTTCCATTACGGTGATCCGATCCCAAATCTTCCCACCCGAATTCGTAGTTATTATACGTACAGTCTCAGAAATGTCTTCCCCACAATAACGCTGATGTTTGATACTAACAGACTTCTCTTGGACAGGATTACCGTCTGTGCCTGTGCTGACCTGCTTTTCATGCCTTCTTTGCTTCGTTCATTTTGTGTCATTTTGCTTCCAAGGCAGAAGAAATCCTTAACGTAATTTACGTCGTGGCCCCAATTTTGATGTTAAATTTGTCACTAAACTCATTTCTGCTACTCAACATTACTTTCGTCTTTCTTCGTGTTACTCTCAATCTATATTTTGTAATCATTAGACTGTGCTTCCCATTAAACAGATCCCTTAATTCTTTTCACTGAGCTGGCCGGTGTGGCCGAGCGGTTCTGGGCGCTTCAGTCTGGAACCGCACGACCGCTACGGTCGCAGGTTCGAATCCTGCCTCGGTCATGGATGTGTGTGATGTCCTTAGGTTAGTTAGGTTTAAGTAGTTCTACGTTCTAGGGGACTGATGACCTCAGATGTTAAGTCCCATAGTGCTCAGAGCCATTTGAACCATCTTTTCACTGAGTATGACAACGTCACAGGGGAATCTTGCCACTGATATCCTCGGAACCTTAATTTTAATCCCGCTCTTGAACCTTTCTCTTACTGCAGCCATTGCTTCTTCAATGTATAGATTATCGCGCTTACTGTCTAACTGCGGTACTGGCTAACAAGACCTATAGTTTGAATGACCTCCACTTAGACTATACAAATCCTTAACTATTACACCACGCCATTGAATAGGACGTCAGACAAATTCAATAACTAGTAATTTCTTGCGAGTTGATAACCAAAATAATGTTAGTTACGTATAGCTTGTTTTTAATTTATGTAATCTATGAAGTGGAAGAGGAATTTTGAAGTGAGCCATACCCAGTTATTTCTTTTACGTTTATAACTGCATCCCTGGATGCACAAGCAATCTCCAAGATTTATGTACACAATTGTGACGAAGAGATACAGTATTCAAGCGCTCTAACGAAACAATTTTTCTTTCAGAATTCTTTAAAAAAGTACAAGGGCGTTTCTGTCACCAGATAGACCAAGGCACTGTCGGAATGTGAACCATCAGCCTATAGAGTAACTATGAAACTTGTAGACTACATTATACTCAAGGCAAGTTTGCGAAGTTTTCTGTATATGAGAATTTTTGCAGTGTTCTTTTAAGATGTCCATGTCTGTTGCATGGATGATGCGTATGAGTTTAGGGCGCATGACAGCGGGTCATCACCACCCCAATGCTTTTGCTGTCAAAAAAAAAAAAAAAAAAAAAGGAAGAAATATCAGAATTTAACGTTCGGCCAACAATGAGGTCAGTGGGAAAGGAGAGGAGCACATGCTTAGGTGCGAAAAACAGGGAAGGAAATCGGCCGTGCTAATTGCAAAGATTAATTCCGGAATTTTTCTCTGTAGCGATTTAGAAAAATCACGACAATCTAAATCTGCATGGCGGGACGTATATTTGAGCTGTCGTTCGCCTTTCTGCAAATCCGACGTGGTAGTAAGTAAGCCATTGCATTCGGTGCTGTCGGACACTTAAGGTTTAATAACATGATATGATAGGAGATATATACATACAACCTGACATGCAGATGATAAATACGAGGGCGTGCTGAAAAGTAATGCCTCCGAATATGTTATTATTTGTCAATATCGGTTGAGGTATTACGTGTCATGGATACTACTCGGTCAACTTTCCGCTTTGCTGACACAAGTTGCAACCCTCTGTCGCTAGAGAGCTCCAAACTGTAGCATTTAACATTGCTTCATCAACCATTCTACAGTGACAGTATTAACAACATGGTCTCTCGTTGGAAGGAATGTGTTCGTCACTAGGGTGGCTATGTTGACAAATAGATACGTAGACACGATGGCAGGGATGTAGAAAGTTAATAAAGGTCATTTCATTTAAAAAGCTTTAAGAGTTATCGGATAAAATATTCGGAGACATTACATTTCAAACGACCTCTCAGTACATATAGTCTACGTCTTGATTGAAAGGGTTGCAAAAGAAATGTAAAAAAAGAATCGGAAGTGTACAAAAAAAAAACTAAGAAATATGGTTCGTTCGCTAAGGAGGTGTACCTATTGATCAGCTACTCCGAAGAACGTTACAGAATTATAGTTCTTCCTATCAGTTTAGGAGGGCAGGGAACATATAAAAAATTAACAGGTCTTGCAAATTCAATTCATTACTTCCCTGAACAGAGGGTGGGGTACTATCGAGACAAATTTGTGCTCCTCTTCTGAATACACAGCGGAATCAATCAATATGTGATGCACTTTAACTGGTATGCCACAGCCACCACCAACCAGCGAATCCTTTCCATAATGGAGACGACCATGCGTTATGCAGCAGGCCTTATTCACTGTCTTGTTAGTTCCATTCCTTTCCCTCAGAGGGATTGGAATGGTGTCCGCCATTGCGTAGTAATAAGGCCTTACCGGACATATCTCTTTGATTTCTATCTCCAAGAACTCATTCTCACTTTGGCATATGGAAGTTCTTTTAAGGTGTGAGATGGTAGCATGTAACGTAGTGAAACACTGCATTACCGCATTTCCCTCACAGGTATTCCTGACTGCACTGTCTGGATTCTCATAAATAAGTGATACTTGTTTCCAGTGACGCTGCATCCCAAAATGTCTCATTGCCACTTCATAATCCATGAAGACATGTCAAGAAGATGTTCGGGCAACAAGATTAAATACTAATGACTGAAGGAATTAATATTTTAAGCATTCTAGCTGAGTACCCAGCGTGTCCTGGGTATGTATTTTTTTCTATCTTCCTTTAGTCCGTTCCCTCCTTTCCCCTCCCTCTGCCCATCGTCTCCACCCCACTCTCTGTTCATCTCCTCCTCATCCACATCACTGTCCATCTTCTCTTTCTACCTCGCTGTCTGTCCATCTTCTGCTGCATTCTCTCTTCACGTCATAACGCCCATCCCAACAGAAGGATAGTGGTTCTTATCTCCCCCCCCCCCCCCCCACCACCACCACACAGTTCTTGTATCCATATCCTAACTAACATATGTAATAAATTGATTGATGTCGTTTCAGGTCTTTAGGATGAACTTTTTGCCCTTGGATTTATCCAGAAACATACATGTCAAAAGTATTTCAGAGATATCAGATATTTAACATACATCACACGTGTTTGTACACATATTTCGCCTCTATCTCTAGCTAATTTCGCTCTGCAGTTTCATTTTCACTCAGGTCAATATTCCCGACGTCGTATCTGCTGAACTAGGCGCTGTACAGTGATATAATATGTAGGTACATTCAGCGGTGTATGTGGATATTATCTGTGAAGCGTAATGTGAATAGATTTAGAAATGAAAAAATAATACGTCACGCATGATGCGGCAGTTTTTCGTGCGTCTCAGTATTCAACGTCACATCTCCTGAACTATGTGCTATACAATGAGATAACTTTGATGGTTCGATCTGTGGTACATGTGAATACGGTCTGCAAAATGAGTCACGAATACAGTTTGTGATAAAGATATGATAAATTAAAATTATTGCTTCATGCGGCAGTTTTATTGCATGAACAGCGAAAATGTAGTAAGAGATAAACGTTTTTCATTTCATCATTTTTTGGGGTTCATCAACAAGAAAATGTTTCGTGAAGATATGGAATTATGTGTAAAGTTTGTTGCAAGTCTGCAAGTGCTCTCATTCTCAAATACTGGATGACAAAAGTAACTGGAATTTAGTCGAGATGCGTTCCTCTGGTTTTGCACCCCCACCTCTTTTATAGGTAGGAGGTCCTTACCTCCACAGTGAATCCTTCCGGAGAGAAAGTGATATGTGCATCAAGTTTCGTTGTAATCCGTCCAGTGGTATAGGAAGAGTTGTTGAATATACATACGTACACATGTATGTGCATCCATTTTTATAGTAAGTATTGATTGCACCCTCAGGATCTCTTGTAGGTTGTAGAGTGATGGCTCACAAGCTTCGGCAGCTAATGCTGTGTCTGGCTTGTTTTACAGACGCCTAATGTCTCGTAGCGGGGTGTTTATAACACTGTTAGATAAAATATTGCTGGTCGATAGATCACGTACCGGAGGTCCAACCGGAACCGAGGAAAGGCTTTGTAAAACGAAAAGAGGGAAGACTTGTCTTACCCGTTGTCCTGTAACGGAGGCACTACGAAATATTTGGAACCTTTAACGTTTTCGTTTTCATGGTTTTTGGAGTGATAACTAACTAGATTTCTCGTCAGATCAGAGTCTGAGCAGTCGCAATGATGCTTTAAAGCTGAGAATGGTGTCTCCCAAGCACCAATGTAAGTAAATTAACAAGATGACATAAAATTAAAATTAACACCTACACTCTTCTCACTGGAGAATGAAAGCCCTGTGGCATTCGACGCCAAAGTTTTTCCTCTACTCAGTTTCAGTTACGTTTTCAGACCGGAGACAAACGAGAAGATCGTGCAGTCGTCCATAACTATACAGCGATATTCGGAGAACATAAATGAGAGCTTTCTGTTATTTATTGTTTTATAAAGCCTGAAAAAGAGTATGGTGTTAAGACCATTGCCATGAAATGATTTCTGCTACAGTTTTTATCGAATTTCGAAATAACGATTAACACAGTTTTTCTTGCTGCCTACAGATGACACATTCGGTGACAGCTGTGTCATATTATACTCGAGTGTACTCTCACACTGACGCGGTGTGAAATGAGTGTGGAAAACGTTATTAAGTAAAAGTTTTTTTTGTACCTAGAGGACGACAACTGGAAATACTGAGCGGATGCAGCCTACCGAACCGTTTTATCATTATTCCTCCACGTTCTCCCTTCCGTTTTCTAATACCCAAGGACGTCACATTTGTTAGGACAAATATTTACTTTGATGGCAACGAAAATAGTCTGGAAATAATATTTATTTCATAAATTCTTCGCTTCAGGGTCTTGTTTTGGAATTATCTATCTTGATTGTTCGACGAGGCGACTCTGTCCTTTCGGTTAATGTGTTTTTACGGATGTATCGCATTAGAAGATCGAAGATACTTACATCATCATGTCGTACGCTACAGGTCAGCGTAATGGTATGAGTGAAAAATTGCAAAAGTAGACGACATTCTGTCATCTTACAGACAGTGAAAACCATTGTCACGAGTGTGAGATATAGTTTTTGATGAATCAAGTCCTTGGTAACATTTCAGTGCAGTTCAACTGTGACAGATTGCTACGTGAGAATGTTACACCAGTATTCACTCTCACGCTCAGCATGTATTATGTCTGATCCCTGAGCATGTCATACTACTGAATCTTATCAACGTCCATGTATTGTTTCACACTGTTTCCAATTTCTAGTCGAGTTAACATCGGAAAGGCAGTTTAGATGCACGAGGTTCGGTGGTAGTTTGAACAGACATATCGTGGTATTCCAAGGGCCCAATCGGTACTCTGCAAGATCGCATTACTGCCAGGGATTATGTGACTATTGTGGCTGATCAGGTCCATCCAACATGATGTTTTGTTTCAAGAGGACAGGGAGCCGCTCACACACCTCGTATCTTCCAGGACTAGTTTTGTGAGCAAGAGGATGAATTGTCGTATCTCCATTGCCCGCAACAGACATCAAGTCTCAGTAATATTGAGCCTTGGTAGTGCATTTTGGAGAGAAGGGTGCGTGAACGCTATCCGCCTCCATAATCGTTACCCGAACTTCCTACAATTTTGCAGGAAGTATAGTATAACATTTCCTCTAAAACCACGCAGGACCTGTATTTGTCCATTCCGAGACTATTCGAATTTGTTTTGAATGCTAACGGTTTTCTACACAGTAACTGATATGGCAATGTGTTGTGTTTTTGGTGTTTCCATGTTTTTGTGCACCCCCTGTACAACAACAGTTGTTGTTGTTGTTGTTGTGGTCTTCAGTCCTGAGACTGGTTTGATGCAGCTCTCCATGCTAATCTGTCCTGTGCAAGCTCCTTCATCTCCCAGTATCTACTGCAACCTACATCCTTCTGAATCTGCTTAGTGTATTCATCTCTTGGTCTCCCTCTACGATTTTTATCCTCCGCGCTGCCCTCCAATGCTAAATTTGTGATCCCTTGATGCCTCAGGACATGTCCTACCAACCGATCCCTTCTTCTAGTCAAGTTGTGTCACAAACTTCTCTTCTCCCCAATCCTATTCAATACCTCCTCATTAGTTACGTGGTGGTGGTGGTGGTTAGCGTTTAACGTCCCGTCGACAACGAGGTCATTAGAGACGGAGCGCAAGCTCGGGTTATGGAAGGATTGGGAAGGAAATCGGCCGTGCCCTTTCAGAGGAACCATCCCGGCATTTGCCTGAAACGATTTAGGGAAATCACGGAAAACCCAAATCAGGATGGCCGGAGACGGGATTGAACCGTCGTCCTCCCGAATGCGAGTCCAGTGTGCTAACCACTGCGCCACCTCGCTCGGTATTAGTTACGTGATCTACCCACCTAATCTTCAACATTCTTCTGTAGCACCACATTTCGAAAGCTTCTATTCTCTTCTTGTCCAAACTATTCTTCAGAAACGCTTTCCTTGCCATTGCCAGCAGTAGGGAAAGTTTTGACGTAAGTTTTCTTGACCGAAACAACTGTATAGTACCAAGATCTTTTTATTACAATGTATTTTTACTTCAACTTGAAAACGGTACTTGTGGTGATAGCATGTGTTTCTTCGAATTTTTTCGCGCAAAGGTGCTACTTTTAAGAAAGTAAAATGTTTTGTAATGTAAAGGTGATGAAATGCAATACTATATGGCAAAATAAGCACTATTTCAATTGGAACAACGAGGAGTTCTGCAACACTGAAATCGAAGTTAAGTCATCAAATTAAAATATCATTTAGAACAAATAAAGTTACGTAATCAGGTTTTTTATTATTTGCAACGACTTGTCTACCATCCTGGTACAAACTGCAGCACCGTAGCACATAACTAGGACAACCAAAAGAAACTGGTGCCTATTTCCAATTTTATCAGTGGGCTCCGCAATGTTAATATTAAATTCAGGGTTTATGCGTATGAAGCAGTTGTCTATAAGGAAGTAGAATCTAAGAAAAGCTGCATAAATTTTCAGTCAGATCTTGATAAGATTCCAACGTGGTGCACAGATTGGCAACTTGCTCTAAATGTTCGGAAATGTAAGATAGGATTTCAAGACTGTGCAGAGATTAACTAGTTGCTCTAAATGTTCAGAAATGGAAAAGTTTGCACTTCACATAACGAAAAAACGCATTGCCCTATGACTATATTATCAATGAGTCACCGTTGGAATCATCCAACTCATACAAATACGACGGTGTAACACTTGGAAGGGATATGAACTAGAATTGTCACATAGGTTCAGGTCGTCGGTAAAGCATGTCGTAGACCTGGAAGACTCTTGAAGACAGACGCAAACTATCCCGAGAAAGTCTATTAACAAAGTTTCAACAACCAGCTTTAAATGATTACTCTGGGGATATACTACAACTCTTTACGTATTTCTCGCATGTGGGTAGTGAGGATAAGATTAGAATAATTACTGCATACACAGAGGCATTCAAACAGTCATTCTTTCTGCGTTCCATACGTGAAGGAAACAGGAACAACTCTTAATTACGAGTTACAGTGGGACGTACCCTCTGCCATCCACCTCAGGGTGGTTTTCAGAGTACAGATGTAGATGTAGATGTTGATTTCGCTCACGTAGTGGCGTGACACCGTACTGTGGCGCCTGGCTCAGTGGGAACCAGACCTGCAGACATACAGGGGACACTGTTCTACCCCGGAACACTTTTCTATCACTTACAGCCAGCCCTGCAATATACACTACTGGCCATTAAAATTGCTACACCACGAAGATGACGTGCTACAGACGCGAAATTTAACCGACAGGAAGAAGATGCTGTGATATGGAAATGATTAGCTTTTCAGAGCATTCACACAAGGTCGGCGCCGGTGGCGACACCTACAACGTGCTGACATGAGGAAAGTTTCCGACCGATTTCTCATACACAAACTGCAGTTGACCGGCGCTGCCTGGTGAAACGTTGTTGTGATGCCTCGTGTAAGGAGGAGAAATGTGTACCATCACGTTTCCGACTTTGATAAAGGTCGGATTGTAGCCTATCGCGATTGCGGTTTATCGTATCGCGACACTGCTGCTCGCGTTGGTGGAGATCCAATGACTGTTAGCAGAATAAGGAATCGGTGGGTTCAGGTGGGAAATACGGAACGCTGAGCTGGATCCCAACGGCCTCGTATCCCTAGCAGTCCAGTTGACAGGCATCTTATCCGCATGGCTGTAACGGATCGTGCAGCCACGTCTCGATCAATGAGTCAACACATGGGGACCTTTGTAAGACAACAACCATCTGCACGAACAGTTGGACGACGTTTGCAGCAGCATGGGCTATCAGCTCGGAGACCATGGCTGCGGTTACCCTTGACGCTGCATCACTGACAGGAGCACCTGCGATGATGTACTCAACGACGAAGCTGGGTGCACGAATCGCAAAACGTCATTTTTTCGGATGAATCCAGGTTCTGTTTACAGCATCATGATGGTCGCATCCCTGTTTGGCGACATCGCGGTGAACGCACATTAGAAGCGTATATTCGTCATCGCCATACTGGCGTATCACCCGGCGTGATGGTATGGGGTGCTATTGGTTACACGTCTCGCTTACCTCTTGTTCGCATTGACGGCACTTTGAACAGTGGACGTTAAATTTCAAATGTGTTACGACGCGTGGCTCTACCCTTCATTCAATCCCTGTGAAACCCTACATTTCAGCAGGATAATGCATGACAGCATGTTGCAGGTCCTGTACGGACCTTTCTGGATACAGAAAATGTTCGACTGCTGCCCTGGACAGCACATTCTCCAGATCTCTCACCAATTGAAAACGTCTGGTCAATTGTGCGCTTGCAACTGGCTCTTCACGGTACGCTAGTCACTACTTTGATGAACTGTGGTATCGTGTTGAAGCTGCATGGGCAGCTGTACCTGTACACGCCATCCAAGCTCTGTTTGAGTCAATGCCCAGGCGTTTCAAGGCCGTTATTACGGCCAGAGGTGGTTGTTCTGGGTACTGATTTCTTAGGATCTATGCACCCAATTTGCGTGGAAATGTAATCACATGTCAGTTCTAGTATAATATATTTGTCCAATGAATACCCGATTATCATCTGCATTTGTTCTTGGTGTAGCAATTTTACTGGCCAGTAGTGTAAGTTTAATGTATTTTCGTACTAATTTTGAAACGTTCGCATTCACCTTATGATAGCTGCAGCCTTTTTACCAAGCTACAAAAACTACTCAAGGAAAGTAACGGTTTTCCAAAATTGAAAAACCAAATGTGAAAAACTGTTCCATGATAAAACATGACCATCTGCCTAGGAACAAACATTATAGAAAAATTTAAAAGTCTTGCAGTCGAGAAAATCTTGTCAGTACTGTATGTAATAGTCTGTGTGTTCGATTGTTGCTCTTCTAGATACCAAGAATCAGTAAGTGATATAAGTGAGTTCAAAAACTACTTACAAGTGCAAAACAATTTGAAGCAGTGCCTACTGGAAATAAAAGAAAATTTCCGTTCTCAAGACAGGGAAAATTGTTAAGACATTAAAGAGGCAAAATTAAAAATAACACTTGTTTCATGGGAGAAAACTTCCTGCCATTTCAAGACCAACGAAATGTGGCTCAATCGTCCACATGTTATGCAACTAGTATCAAAAATATACTGAACTTTACTTGCAATAAAATTCTGTAACTAAATAATTAACAATATGCTGCATATTGATTCAAAGTGTTACACGGCGTTTAAATATTCTGAACTCATAATACTAACGCCGCACAACACAAAATCTCATGTCTCTTTAACAACAAAAACTGCGGAAAGTGGAATGGCGGAAGTTGCTTACGGCGCTTTCTATTGCGTATTCCTTCATGCGATTCTAAAATCACTCGGTAAACTAAAACGCCGACCAGGAAACAATATGTTTTCCTAGATGCTCTATCATTTAGACACTACAATTTCCCCTACTTTCGCAGAATAAACTAATTACGTACTTTTATTATTTCGAAATGAACATTAAAACTCTATGGCTACCGGCGACTAAATCATCTTTAAAATTCGATGTGCTGGAAACCGGAATGTAAACATCGAAGAAAATACAGTACTACAGATATACTCTTCGCAGGACGCATTGCGAAGCTGTGATGCAACAAACATTCTAACCAGATGCGGAAAATACGTTATACGGATTGTACAAGGAATAGCATTAAATATGGAAATGTGTGGCTAGGAAACTGCGAGACTTCACTTCTAATCGTTTCGAATCCTTGTTAATTTCGACTCACATACACAAATCATCTTTGAAGTTCCTTACACGCCCGAGTTATTACTACACAAATCATTTTTGAAGTTCCTTACATATTCGATTTATTACTAATTTCACGTGTCTAGAAAACCAGGAACGTATCCACAGCAGCAACCGTCGTTAAGAAATCTACTCCAAAATGTGGAAGATGCTTTGTGGAGCCTACTTCCAATGTTCATCTGCCGCTAATGCCGAAATTGTAAAGTTAAGTTTAAGAACTGAGCTACAGGCGTCTCAAGCATAGCGCTGATGCAACTTACCACCCAATCACGTTATACATCACGAAAAGAGCAATCGCGACAGCGCTGGCAACCTCCATTGCGGCGATTCTGTGCCAACTATGACGTTTCCTCGGTTACACTTCTTCTAAAGAAGCTATTGTTGACACTGAATAATCAGCTTATCCATCCACTACGTACCGTATTAAAAAACCACATTGAGAGTCACAGTAGCTTTCAGTAAGTGCAATAGGATGTGGTATTCATTAGGTAGTCCGTTCGAGCACGATATGGCTGTACTGATAAATGCACAAAAGAATTTAACGGAAATTGACCCAAAACGGTTACGACTTCTTCACTATTATCTTTTCTGTAGCGTCATAAATAAAGGATGACAGCCTGTGAAACTGTTCAAACGAAAACTATTAAAATGAGAAATTATAACCGTGTTACTAATACCGGTACTGTTTCGCATTTTACATTCTAACGCACTCAAATTGTTCAGACACTTGAGAAATGCTCTCATCTTCTGTTGCAAGAAGTTATGTCAGCTCCAGATGCGGACGTGGACTCAGGATTGCAGTACTGCAAAAATTAGCAGGCTCGCTCGCGTTCTCTGACTCAAATAGATTATTGTGCGGAGTTTCCTCCCATCACTGAAAGGTGTA
This sequence comes from Schistocerca serialis cubense, assembly GCF_023864345.2. Lineage (NCBI taxonomy): Eukaryota > Metazoa > Arthropoda > Insecta > Orthoptera > Acrididae > Schistocerca > Schistocerca serialis. The sequence goes on along the minus strand of NW_026047471.1, from coordinate 1,180,820 downwards.
TGGAGAGATAAGACACAACATTTGTATTTGTGAACAGCATGTTTCACACCCGCGTTTGGGTATCCTCATTCAGCTATTTCGTGTTTCTGTAATCATGCCTCGTGGACGATGGAAGTGTACCATAGATACAGTTAATAGATCTCATCGGGTCCAGTATCACTATAGTTACAGCCCACTCCATTATGACATTAAATATAACACAGTATATATCTACATTTGTTCTGTAAAGTCTTTTGGATTTTCCAAGCTGTTGACTATTTTCTTGCGTCGGGGCCAGGATCCTAACATACAGATCACGAATAGGTAGTCGGTTAGACCGCTCTGTGACATTACATAAATGTGAAGTAACGTGAACATATGGAAAATGTGGATAGACTATCAATAAGAATCGCTTCTTTATTCAGTGAGCGATCAAAAGATTAACCTGCCACTACAATTGACACTACAGAAGTGACTGGAGGTAATGCCATATAATGCGCTGACGGAAATGAAACGCGAGACATCCGTTCTTGGCTCAAATGGTTCAAATGGCTCTGAGAACTATGCGACTTAACTTCTGAGATCATCAGTCGCCTAGAACTTAGAAGCGGTCGGTCGGCTCCAGACTGTAGCGCCTAGAACCGGACGGCCACTTCGGCCGGCATCCGTTTTTCGGTAAACTTGAAGAGGAAATAATGTTACATGAAATATTACGCGGAAAGAGCACTATAATCATTCTAGATGTATAGAAAAAATATATCTAAACTTTTCTACAAATGGAATACGCATTTATTGAAATATACATTTCATAGACGTGCTTGTCTGGTAGTTGTACTTACTACCCATGAGCATCGCAACGGAGCTGCTGGACAGTAAAGAGCTCTGGCAAGTAGAATTATCACTGGCAAGTAAAATTATCACCAGAACAAAAGTCGATGCACTGGTCGCATCGGCCGGCCGCTGTAGCCGAGCGGTTCTAGGCGCTTCAGTCAGGAACAGCGGTGCTGCTACGATAGCAGGTTCGAATCATGCCTCGGGCATGGATGTGTGTGGTGCCCTTAGGTTAATTAGGTTTAAGTAGTTCTAATTGTAGGGGACTGGTGATCTCAGATGTTAAGTCCCATAGTAGTTAGAGCCATTTGAACTGGTCGGATCCACTGATAGAGGAGACAGGAGAGCGACATTAACCTTTAGTACAGTCTTTGTGAGGTGCTGATCCTAGGAAATTATTGAATGGTCATTTTAGAGAATCTAGATTAAGGATGAGAACATCTATGGAACTAAGTTGGACGTATTCCAGAACTGTATATTTGTTAAGACTTAGTAGGGATAGCATCGAAAAAATTTACAGGAAATCACTCACTCTGTAAAAATCGTCATGTGGACGGAACTGTCAGCGATGTGACAGTAGCAGCTTCATGGAGGACATTAGACTCTCAAATCAGTAGTGAATCGTAAAATTTTTATTGGAATGTTTTTTATATAGTGTTGGTATATTGAGTGATAAATGTGGAAGAGATTTGAAGAGATTTGTGATACAAATATCACAATCGCGTCGTGATTGTCAGAATGGAAATTGTTAGCTACGTTGCTTCCTACGAAGCCGCGCATTGGCACAGGTGTTTCGTGACGTCCTGCTGACAGCCACACACTTGTGGGCTGTGCAGCTCAGCAGAGCTTAAGGACATCAGGCAGATAACTAGTCACTGCAGGAAACGCTAATACCGTGTGACACCGCCTCTACACTTGGAAATGTCCTAAAAACAGCGTAGAAGAGAATCAACAAGTTTCCTCAGTCATGCCATGTCCAGCTGAAACCCCTCATTGATCAGGTTCCATAGAGCTACCATAATGCACGGATGTAGATTAGTACGCTTCATATGTTGATCCAGATAGTAACAGACATTTTCTATGGTGTTGAGATATCGCGTTATTTAGCGCGCCAGATGAGGAATGGTGGGATGTCTGAGTGTACATCAAAACAGGACGGTACAAGTGCAGCCTAAGAACACAGCTGTTGTCATCTTGGAAGATAAGAATGTCAGCAGTACACTCAACAAGGTACTTTCCTAGGCACATGGATCTGTGAGAGATGGTATGTATCATATCGGTGCAAACAAAATTTGTTAAACGCAGTAAATGCAAAACAACAAAGCACTCGGTTAGTCCCGCCAGGGTAGTGCACGAAATGACAATGTTCGGTCGAGAATTCACAATAGAGAACGGACGTCAATTGCTCGGAAAACAAGTTGAAACTGCAATCCAAAACAGCACTTTATAATCACTGTGTGGCTACATTCAAGACTGGAGGTTGAAGGCAGGCGACGCTGAAGGCGTACAGGCACGACTAAACCGCCTTCCGAAGGCTGAGGCAGCGCAGATACAGGCGGCTGGTCGCTGGTGGTTGGTCACCGCGAGAGGCGTGGAGCTGCTTGCAGCGTCCCGCTCTCACCGTTGCACACAGCATTCAGCGCTGCTCTGCTGAGCGTGCTAGCCGTATTCCACTGCCATCGTCTGACACGATGGATACAGCAGCACGCCATTGTCTCCCTCTGAGTTTTAACTGGCTCGACTTTTAAATGATTATCCGAGGTTGGTGTTGTTGTTGTTCTTGGCAGTAGTATTTGGGGAGGTGGTGTACCTTTCCATTGGCATCTTACTATTCATTGAGTGGCAGCCTATGGAGAGTTATTTACTTTCACTAGCAGGAGCTTCTTTTGATTATTATTATTTCTTTTGTTCCTGCCTGCTATGATGGCATATCCTGATCACATTCGCTCTTATTTTTATTTGGCGACATAACCTTCTCTGAATAGTTTTGCCCGTTATTTGAAATCTAAATTTTAGGAAGAATTCCTTCACTGATTGAATTTATTAAGTTCGCAATGGATAATGCTATGGTATTGTATGGCGCAGTCAGAGAAAGCTACGTACCGTTAGCTAAACTTGAGCCAAGCACTTTGGAGTTTAGGAGCGTAATCATCAATACTACAAATGTGACATTATTTTCAGATGTATTGAAAATAAATTAACGCTCACGGAAATAGCTTCAAATGAAAAAATATTTATTTTTCACTAATATTTGGCATGTTAAAAATAATCTTTTTGTATTTAATAGATGGACAAAACATTCCTCGTACATTTATATACGATGCTATGGCTTTCTCATGCGAGACTATCAAGCCACGTTGGCCTTAATCTGCAGAGTCCAGTGGGGTGGGAAATTCTGGGGAGTACGTGATCACCGCTCAGGTTTGTAACACAGACATTCACATGCACTAATTCACACGGCAAACAAAATGTCGACAGCATTTATTAGAAGGAAGAATTGTATGCACCACGTGGTTGGCATCTAGCAGGATTTTGGTGGCTGCATCTCTTTGCGTGAAGCGCTTGGAATCAAATCGATTCATCTTGCCGAATATACGCTAGGTACAGTTTTACTAATAATTTAAAATGTCCCGCGCCAATAAAATAATATAGCAGACAGTAAATTTTAAGGCTCGGCCTGCGCTCTGAATCTACAGACCACGTGGTCGCGTCTAACGGAAATCACACTATTATGACACTGATTAACTGAACCAAAAACTGTAACCAGAACCTAAATGGTAATTCAAATTCAGGTAGGAAAAGAAACTTTGAGATTAACAAATTATTATTAACATATTCAAATACCTTTTGTCCTTTGTTAGACACAGACGTTCTGAGGGAACGTCTGGTCGCTTACCCGTCTTCAGAACAACTCAACATGTAACCGTCGCGCCGCGTCCTCTCCGAACCGCCCGAGGTGGTGGGGGAGGCCCATGGCCAACCTCTGCTAGGAAAGCGTTTTGCTTTACTCATCTTTGGTCAAGCCCTCCTGTTCCTGCTCTCTGACTTCCACCGACACGAATTAGGTTGGTAGAAGATGAAGAAACCCACCACTTCTCTGGTTCGTCTGCCACTGCATTCAAATCATTCACATTTGACCACACACTTTCAGGAAGGGTGAAAAATGGAAACCAGGACGCAGGACGTGCACATAAGAATGAAAAACAAATGTGTAGACCCATTTTGCTTCTACAGGCATGCGGTTGTTGGGGCTCAGATTAATTTGTTGCATCACTCATTTTTTAATCATGTAGTGACCCCTATTGTAATGTTACAGTGTGAGAGGGGATGTATCTACAGTTTAACGAGAACTTCGAACAGCAGTGCACCTTGCCATTTTTCACATTGACAAATAATTGCCAGAAATGAAAGGAGAGCCAAGTCACCGAAAAATGTTCTTAGTACTGCCCAAGAGCCGATACCATGATGTCTGCATCTGTAGTGTGCTATTTAGCTACTGAAACAACAAATGTAACAGCCCAGCATATTACTTTTGAACATATGTGGGATGTGACAGAAATATGAAAGAAAAGTTTACAACACTTAAGCGTGACAGCTGTAAATACATCGCTACTACAGGAAGAAATATTGGTGTTTAATGTCCCGTTGATGAGAGATGAAGAACGAGTTCCAGCAGAAGAAAGTTGAGGTTGGAAACTGGCAGAGGTCTCACTAGAGCAAAAGTTTAAATGTGTTTATGTGATGGGAAATTTAGCCACCTCCCCCTCACCCCCCCACTAACCTAACCTTTTTCCCCTTCTCCCCCATAAAATGGTGTACCTAAGAAAATAGCTGGAATAGTTTGGCGGGAAAATAGGTCACTTGGGCTAACTCCACTAACCTGTCATCTGACCACCACCTCTTCCTTGGAATTGGCGGGAAATAGGACTCAGCCTGTGCTGGGCTGCTGGAGAGGAAGGACTGTACTTCATTTATTTTCAGTGGGAAGTTGGAACAATTTATTTAAGGATGGATTTCACGTAGTTTATTTATTACACTGACACAAAACACTCGATCTGACGTGCTTCGTGCTTGGGGTCACAATACACAGCCTACAGACATGCAAACTACTTTTAAGTCACCGAAATAATGCAGTATACTGATGTACAGACACACAACTCGTAAATTGTCAAAATAATGCATGTAAAACGCTCTGCAGACGTGCTCACTTATTATAAACTGTTGAAATAATGCATTGCACAGCCTACAGACCTGTTCACAAAATAATTCAACGGACACGTTCACTACACGTAAAATTGTCAAAAAGTAATCCATATATAGCACTCTGCCAACATACTCACAACACTTAGATAGCCGAAAATAATGCAGTGCACAACCACTCATTGCACGTGAAATCACTGTCAAACAAGCATTAAGAAATTCGACTGCAGTGTATCAGCAAACTGTTCCCTACAGAGGTCCAACGCACTCATGCGCTGGTATGGTCTGCCCCACAAAGCGACGACCCGGCCATCAGCTGACAGGCCATTTGGTGTCCATTCGGGTCCTGCAAGCATGAGGTTCTGGCATCCCTTTCATAATTGACACCTGAGAAATTCCTGTCAAAACACGTGTTTATCTGGCCACTGTGGCTGGTGCATAGCTTTAGGTCCGGTGCTGAGAAAGAGATTTTTGCATAGCGGTTCACCTTCACAAGTGCAGCTAAAAGGTTGTCAGTGAGCTGTACACGGCCCCCGTTTATCCCATTTATTGGTTGTCATCTTCTATTACGGTACTGCCACCTCGTTTTCTTATTCCATTTACTGGCGTCACTAACTTCCTGCCTGACATGCCCATGAGCGACAGCAACAGCGCGTATCGATAAGTGGACTGTCGTACCATGTCTGGAGAGACTGATAGTATTTCCGGGTCGTCGAGTGTCTGGCAGTCAGTTCAGGATGGACCAGCAGTGCAATTGGGGCGCAGCGGCAGTGAAGTAGGGGACGGTGTGGCAGTGAGGCGCCGTCAGCCAGTGCTCCCCGACCGCTGGCGACACACATGCCCTGTCTGACGGAGGGAGATTGGAAGGGGACGACCTTTGGTTGGTCGTTCGGTTGGTCGTCTCATTGGCCGACGTATATTTGGTCCTTTCACCGTTTCCTGGCCAGGGCAGTTGGTCAGTTGGCGTCGAGGAGCGAGGAAGTCTCAGTGGCGCGTTTCTGGCTGGATCCGCTGGCGGCTTCCACGCACTGCCAGAGTGTGAGGGGCTGTTCCCATTGCTACGAGGTCTGTGGCTCATCGATCACGGACACGAAAGTTGAGTCTTTACTTGATCTACCAGCCAGCCCCAACTGTTCACATTATGTTGTTTGAATTTCGTTGTGGGCTGTTGGGACATTGAATTGAAGTGCACCAGCGGAATCTTCTGCCTTGTGGCCGTTAATGTTCTGGCTACCTGCTCTGACAGTTGACGTATATTACGGCAGTGTATTTTCCTTGTTGTCCAGCATGATTTGTAGTTTGACAGCTGAATGTGTAATTCGTTGTGGACGCCGATATCTTCTGCGTTGTTCTATTGAAGTCCCTGTTGTGTGCTGGTTGGGTGGAGCAGAAGGTATCCTGTCACTTCGTCTGTTGACTGTCTGTCGGTTGGGTTGCCGTCGGATTGAGAATTTGTTGGGCCAACTGCCTGTCTCACCTAAGCGAGCGTTAGTGTTTGAATTCCAGGCCGACCCTTGGAAACTTCTGAGCATCGTATGATGTGCTGTCTTGTCTTCTTTGTCCTCATTTGTTTATGTATGGCTTCTAGCATATTTTAAATTAAAGTTGTTTTGCCCTTAAGGCGTAAGATTGTTTGGGCCTTCAGCCTGATTTAAAGATATCTTAGGATAAGGCCTTCTGCCTTTTAAATTTCAAATTCCTGTTTTGAGCCTTAAGTTATTGGTCTTCAGCCGATTTTAAGTTTAAGTTGTTTTGTCCTTAAGGCGTGATATTGTTTGGGCCTTCAGCCTAATTTAGAGAAATGTTCTAGAATGAGGCCTTCTGCGTTTTAAAATTCAAATTCTTGTCTTTCAGAGAAGCCACGACGTAATCGCCATCAATACTGAAATCTAATATAATATCGTTATCAATTTTTAATTAAGGGTCACTAATTTATTAATTGTATTATGATTTATTTCACTGTTAACTGATCTGAGGATAGCCGGTCGCGGTGGCCGAGCGGTTCTAGGCGCTACAGTCTGGAACCGCGTGACCGCTACGGTCGCATGTTCGAATCCTGCCTCGGGCATGGATGTGTGTGATGTCCTTAGGTTAGTTAGGTTTAACTAGTTCTAAGTTCTAGGGGACTGATGACCTCAGAAGTTAACTCCCATAGTGCTCAGAGCCATTTGAACCATTTTTAGGATATAAGATTTGGTAGTTTTTATTTTTTTATTTATGCTTTTTATACTGGCATTCATAAAAGTTGTATGGTACCTAACCAGGCTAAGGACTGTATTGTATATTATTTGTACTTTTTGTGGATTTCAGTTTGGGTCTAATTTCACATACATTATATCAGTATATGTTTTTAATGACAGACGCTCGTTTAGCCAATGGGGAAAATTTTTTAACTAAAGACAATGCATACCGCATTTTAATCTTTATATTGGCGACACTGGTTTACTATGTACTCTGGCTGAAGTTCACTCTGCTGGCATTAGTGTTTTGTATAAATACTGGCGCAATCGATGATTTACATCAGAATATTTTAGCGGTATGTATGGCTGCCATACATGGCTATAAATATTTCATATTTTATATTTCATGCATCACTAAGACTTGTATTCATTTAATCTTAAGTAATATAACCTGGTCAATTACACAATATTTATATTTACAACAGATCTGAAGATGGCGATAAGCCGAAGCCGGTCATAAAGTGTAAAGAAATCAATTTGATCAAGACGAACTTGTGAAAACAAAGTGCTAAAAACAAAATGATCGCGGGCTCATATACAGACTTCATGTCTTCAATTGATAAATATATTTAGAAAGGTTGCAGAGAATAACGCCTATCAAGCAGCACGAATTGGGTTATGGGAGCAGCAGGCACATTACCTTGTCCGCTTTCAAAGATATATAGCAAAGATGTCTAAAATTATATCTCCTGTGCGTGAAGAAAACCACAGACATAGCATGTGGTTAAAACAGGGCTGAAGAAAAACACAGAGAATGTGAGATAAAAATTCATTTATTTCTCATCCAACTTGAAAGTAATTTTGCATTTTCAAAAGCAGACACAGCAACACTATTTTCACACATCTTCTTCTTCTTCTTGAGTCGATGGAGAGAAGGACACCCATAGAATTACAGGTCTTTAATAGCACCGAACTTGAAGACACTCTGCATTCATGATATCTTCTTCTTTCCTTCACGTAGATGATGGTATCCATGTGATCGAATAATTCAAGCAATGTCACAGTATCTTTATAGCGTATGCTAGGATCAACCCAGGAATTCCATGGTAGAAATGTTTTAACCAGTTTGCACTCTTCCTTGTCTTGTCACACTTCACATTCATTCTTGAAAGACCTCGGTAATGCAATGTTTGCTGATAATATCTCTATTATTCCTGCATCTCCTGTGTGCGCAACGAATGCATCTTTAAATATGAACTTTCTACGCTCACCATCATAGAAAACCTGAACGTCTGCAATATGTTCACGCCTTGAGATCCCACTGTGGAACGCTCTAGGTATGGAGCAGCACCTGTTCGTTGCACAACACCGGTGAGCGAGCAGCAGTTGATCACACGCTCATGCAGAACTAGAAGCCGGTCATGGTGGCCGAGCGGTTCTAGCCGCTTCAGTCTGGAACCGCGCTGCTGCTACGGTAGCAGGTTCGAATCCTGCGTAGAGCATGGATGTGTGTGATGTCCTTCGGTTAGTTAGTTTTAAGTAGTTCTAAGCCTAGGGGACTGATGACCTCAGATGTTAAGTCCCATAGTGCTTAGAGCAGAACTAGAGCATACACGGCAGTGTGTTCTGGGAAATTCGTAGAAGATTCAAATTCAGTTCGTACATCTATAGGTCCAGACTTTATTATCTCGTTCTGTTTCGGGCGGTCTGTCATGATGATCGGTGATAGGTCCTTGAACTTTTGTGGACTGAGTAGACACTCTCCTTCTTCAGCACTTTCACAGTAAGAAACACGAAATCTTGCATACATGTCATATACCATACTGTATAAACTTTCATACCACTGCAGGTGTAAATTGTCGTATGGGTATAATTCTGAGTTCAGGTAGACTTTGGAATTAGTTAACTATCAGTTGTGGAACACAGTGGAATCATTTGCTGTATTCCCTCTTGTATCAGTCTGAAACGCAAGTATGATGAATGTACTTGTATGTGCCTCTGGTTGTGAAGAGCCGGTGTTTGTCTGCTTGCAGTCGGTAACACTGGCTACTCGAAAACCTCCGACGAGTTAAATGTCAGTGATAGAAATGTACCAGAATTCAGGACTTTCAAAATCTTCAAACGCTCCTCGTCTGATACACTGATGTGAGGCATTTCCCATATTATCTCGCAGATTGTGATCATATTCTCCTCTTGAGCTCCTTGGATGTTTGAGTTATTAACCGTCGCACTCCGTAAAAAGGTGGGAATTTAAGGAGATGGGACCTGGATAAACTGAAAGAACCAGAGGTTGTACAGAGTTTAAGGTAGAGCATAAGGGAACAATTGACAGGAATAGGGGAAAGAAATACAGTAGAAGAAGAATGGGCAGCTTTGAGGAATGAAATAGTGAAGCCAGCAGAGGATCAAATAAGTAAAAAGACGGGGGCTAGTAGAAACCCTTGGGTAACAGAAGAAATATTGAATTTAATTGATGAAAGCAGAAAATATAAAAAAGCAATAAATGAAGCAGGCGGAAAGGAATACAAACGTCTCAAAAATGATATCGACAGGCAGTGCAAAATGGCTAAGCAGGGATAGCTAGAGGACAAATGTAAGGATGTAGAGGCTTATCTCACTAGGGGTAAGATAGATACTGCCTACAGGAAAATTAAAGAGACCTTTGGAGAAAGGAGAACCACTTGCATGAATATCAAGAGCTTTGATGGAAACCCAGTTCTAAGCAAAGAAGGGAAAGCAGAAAGGTGGAAGGAGTATATAGAGGGTCTATGCAAGGGCGATGTACTTGAGGACAATATTATGGAAATGGAAGATGATGTAGATGAAGATGAAATGGGGGATATGATAGTGCGTAAAAAGTTTGACAGAGCACTGAAAGACCTAAGTCGAAACAAGGCCCCGGGAGTAGACAACATTCCATTAGAACTACTGACAGCCTTGAGAGAGCCAGTCCTGACAAAACTCTACCATCTGGTGAGCAAGATGTATGAGACAGGCGAAATACACTCAGACTTCAAGAAGAACATAATAATTCCAATCCCACAGAAAGCAGGTGTTGACAGATGTGAAAATTACCGAACTATCAGTTTAATAAGTCACAGATGCAAAATACTAACGCGAATTCTTTACAGACGAATGGAAAAACTGGTAGAAGCCGACTTCGGGGAAGATCAGTTTGGATTCCGTAGAAATATTGCAACACGCGGGGCAATACTGACCCTACGACTTATCTTAGAAGAAAGATTAAGGATAGGCAAACCTACGTTTCTAGCATTTGTAGACTTAGAGAAAGCTTTTGACAATGTTGATTGGAATACTCTCTTTCAAATTCTGAAGGTGGCATGGGTAAAATACAGGGAGCGAAAGGCTATTTACAATTTGTACAGAAATCAGGTTGCAGTTATAAGAGTTGAGGGGTATGAAAGAGAAGCAGTGGTTGCGAAGGGAGTGAGACAGGGTTGTAGCCTATCCCCGATGTTATTCAATCTGTATATTGAGCAAGCAATAAAGGAAACAAAAGAAAAGTTCGGAGTAGGTATTAAAATCCATGGAGAAGAAATGAAAACTTTGAGGTTCGCCGATGACATTGTAATTCTGTCAGAGACAGCAAAGGACTTTGAAGAGTAGTTGAACGGAATGGACAGTGTCTTGAAAGGAGGGTATAAGATGAACATCAACAAAAGCAAAACGAGGATAATGGAATGTAGTCGAATGAAGTCGGGTGATGCTGAGGGAATTAGATTAGGAAATGAGACACGTAAAGTAGTAACGGAGTTTTGCTATTTGGGGAGCAAAATAACTGATGATGGTCAAAGTAGAGAGGATATAAAATGTAGACTGGCAATGGCAAGGAAAGCGTTTCTGAAGAAGAAAAATTTGATAACATCGAGTATAGATTTACATGTCAGGAAGTAGTTTCTGAAAGTATTTGTATGGAGTGTAGCCATGTATGGAAGTGAAACATGGACAATAAATAGTTTAGACAAGAAGAGAATAGAAGCTTTCGAAATATGGTGCTACAGAAGAATGCTGAAGATTAGATGGGTAGATCACATAACTAATGAGGTGGTATTGAATAGGATTGGGGAGAAGAGAAGTTTGTGGCACAACTTGACTAGAAGAAGGGATCGGTTGGTAGGACATGTTATGAGGCATCAAGGGATCACCAATTTAGTATTGAAGGGAGCATTTCTAGAGGTATGTCTGCAGTGAATCGCTTGTACTCTGCAGCTGTTCTATACCCCGGATCGTCTGTGAACCATAATGGATTTTCTAAACTATGCTAATCCGTAGGTGATGCAGAGACGTGTGTTTTAAGCGTTGATGTTATGCCGACATTGAGTGTACGGCTGATCTCAGACCCACTGAGTTCATAGCGTATATCTTGGAACAGGAATGTTAAAGCGTTACGCGTAACATGGATCCCACTATGTCGCTGCCGTGTCTTTTCTTGAATGACCCCTCCAGACATATGGAACTCTTGCATGGAAGCGTCAGCGCCTTTTGGTGCTGGATGACAGTCCTAATTTCATCAAACTTGTTAAAAGCGGTTGAAGCGTAAGGTTTATGTGAGAAGTATTCCTAACGTATAATTCTCTTATCATACTCTAATGGACTGGTTGTACTGAATGAGGACGTCATTGTGGGGTTTCAAGCCAACTGATTTAAGAAACTCGTAGTGCGCACGTGTTATCACTTTGGGGTTCGGCAGCGAAGTGACATGCTGCGGATTGCATGCACTGCTTCTATACTGTACGCCAATCCTGCCTTATATGTAGTCGGCAATGATTTCTTCATCACGGAAGCCAACGAGTTGACATTATGGTCCACAACACGCAGCTCCGAATAGTCCAGTCTCTGACCTGTCACTGGAAGGTATATTTCATTGGCAGGAGTCTCAACAATCATATATCCCGTTGCAGCAGGGGCGAAGAATCCATAAACAGTATGAATCAGACTGTCGTTGAGATAGAAGTTCGTTGCTATATTACACTCAAATCGGATTGCGCTGACGGGCAGTATGTCCACAGTTTGATCTGAGTTGTAAAATCCTTCTGCAGAACCTGCCCTTTTGTGGAACCCAGTAGGAGCCCTATTGAACCTTTCTGGCTAAAGTCAATCGTTGCATTTACAGCCCTCATTTCAAATTTAGTGTATTGATCTTTGCACATAGCTCAATACTTTTTCCAGACTGTTTAAGAATTCGTTTAAATGGTCGATATCGCATGCACCCGGTTCTATTTCCACAACGTATTTTTCACCATTAATATCCAGATGCAGTTTTTTGTTAGTCTCAGTGATATTTGGGATGCTCTTGTACGTCCAGAGTCCAATCAACGCAATAATCCATTCACCACTGCTCAAATCAATTGGCGGGAAGTAATTTGCACGCAATACAGATGATCGTTCTGCTATCGTCAAAGTGTACAACATTGCATCTGAACTTCAACTGATGAAGGAATGTTTAAAGGTCCTCGTTATAAGATCTGCTTCTTCTTCATTGTAAACGTCAAGAGAAACATGGTGCATAGATGTCCGCATAGGTTTGTGTTAAAGTCCTGACAGTACCGAAAACTGTGGAATACACGTCTTATGTGAGTGAAGTATCGTAATTCTTCTCCTGGTTACAGGTCACCAAATGAGTCGAAGTAGTAGACGGTATCCGCATTTTTCATAACATATGACACTCAGTTGGTGCCGGGGCCTCCAGCGACATCTGAATTCACCACATTCAACAGTTTTTCACAAAGTCTTCGGTAATGTATCCCGCATAAACACAGCACGGAATCTTGGAATGTTGATTTTTTTCCTATCAAACGTAAGGAGATCGGTATTTGTGAGTGGTCGATCTGGTTGGACCGTTAGTGGGCTTTTTTGATTTATGAATAGACCAAGCCCTTTCCTGCGCGGTTTCAGGTATAGTCCTTTGCCGATGGCTGCGGCTTCCATCATGCGGTTATGTCTTCACGCCTCTCCCAACTGCTTTTGGGAGTTTTGCGCGTTCTTGACTGTTCGAGCAATTGCTACAGCACCACAGGCAAGGGACTCTACCGCCGAGAGCGCGGAGAGGGCTGGGATAAGGAATGGAAGAAAACCACCAGACGTCTTGGGTATTGATAGAACTCGAGGAGCTTTAACCGTTCCTCTTCTTCTGCTTCTTCCCGCACCTTTCTGCTTCAGTGCGTTTTTTGCATCATAAATCACTACCAGGACACAGTTATTCTAACAGCTCTGCTTCCTGCCCTTCTACTTCTTGTTTAGTGCGCAATTTGCAGCATTCATAACTCGCTTGAAATTTATCACTCCTAAATGCAACTTAATTTTTCCACGCTTGATTTTATCAACTCAAATGCTGTGATGCGTTGACCTATACCAATATCCTTTCTTCTCCGAAACGCCTTAGCCTTATCAGCTAAAATCCTATGTGCAATGTTACGACTTGAGAGATCTTTATTTCCAGCATTTGCAATGTCGTGTTCCATATACACTTCGTCGAGCACTTACCACCTCATGCCAAGCGGTTCTGAAGCTTTGTTCCAGGCCCACAGTAGTTATGTCCCGGAATCTGTAATTCCATTGGCAGTTTGTCTAGAATACCACCTCCACCTCTAATGCGTCTACTAACACGCATGTTATGCTACTGCAGTGGTTGTGGACAGTGAGTCATGGACTGTGCGGCTGGTCCCGGCGGAGGTTCGAGTCCTCCCTCGGGCATGGGTGCGTGTGTTTGTCCTTAGGATAATTTAGGTTAAGTAGTGTGTAAGCTTAGGGACTGATGACCTTAGCAGTTAAGCCCCATAAGATTTCACACACATTTGAACATTTTTTTTTTGGTGGACAGTGTGCCCCCGTTATATAGCAAATCGTTAGCATCAATCCAACTGTTTTGTGCTGCAGGAAAACAAAGCCATTTGACTAGCGCTCTATTTCCCCGACATCTTATGACACTCTCCACGAGAAATACATCCGGTTCTGAGCTTTTCTACAACTCCTCGGTGCGGAAGCAGCCTGAAATTTCTTTGCCTTTACTATCCTTCAATAAATAAGTTCTAGGACTCGTTCGTTGCACCTTTGAAACTGTAAATATATCTGTTGACCAGTTCGGTAGGTATGATTTCTCAAATGCTGTCTTGTGTTTTCAGATATGTACCAAATCACCTATATTAAATTTCTGTCTAAGTGGAGCATTTTAATGCAATATCACACCGTATCCTTGGGTCCATTATCACGAACGTTGGTTAGTCTCACTTTTATTGTGCTATGTTTGGTTCGATTATACTGAGCAATTGTTTCCGGGAGGTTATCTATTAATTTGTATGAGCCGTGAAGGTTAAAACGCATCCACATTCGACCTTTTCTTGTTCTGTTCACACGCTCCACGATACTTGCCTTCAGGTGAGTCCATGTTGATTAGTGACGTATTCCATACCGTTGCATCACGGTCTTGAAATAATTATTGTAAAACTCTCCGCCCTCTGAAATAAAAAAACTGAGTAATGGAATCAACGATCAACTTGAACGTATGGCGTGTGAATCCTGTAAGTTGGTAAGCGTGCCACAAATAGCGTGCAGAATGGCCTGTAGGTGGCACATAGTGCAGATGCACACATACCGTCGAAGTATCAGTATGAAGATGGCCGCTCCACTTGTGACTTGCACCAGGGGAGAACAGCGTTCTCTTATGCGGTTTTTTCGTAGTGAAGGTGTGAACCTATTGAAATTCACCGACGAATGAAGGTACAGTCCGGTGCTGCATGTTTTTCACACCAGGAAGTCTGCGAATGGATTAGGAAGTTCGCAAATGGTGTGACTTCAGTGGAAGATGCTCCTCGTCCAGGTCAGGCACAACGAGTTGTGACTACACACAACATTTCAGCAGTTGAAGCCATAGTGAAGGAAAACCGCTGAGTGACACTGAATGACATTGCAGCATATTTACAGATTCGTCATGGGTCAGCACACCACATTGTGCATGATGTGCTCCAGTTTCACAAAGTGTCTGCAAGATGGGTGCCACGGCAGCTGACTCCTGGAATGAGAGAACCACGTGTTGATGCTTGTGAAGAACGTCTTCGACGCTTTGAACGCGAAGGTGATGGCTTCCTTGCAAGAAACTTTACTGGGCACGAAACCTGGGTTCACTTCCACCAACCGGAAACGAAGAGGGCGAGCAAGGAATGGCGCCATTTCTCATCACCAAAACCGAAGAAGTTTCGAACAGAACCATCAACAGGAAAGGTTATGCTGACTCTCTATCGGGACGAAAAAGGCGTCATTTTGGAGCGTTACATGCCTAGAGGGACCACTGTCACCAGTACATCATACACAGATCTCCTAAAAAATCATCTGCGACCTGCAATCATATCAAAGCGACCTGGACTGCTGTCAACAGGTGTCCTTTTGCAACATGACAATGCAAGGCCCCTCACTGCCCGTACAACAGTTGCAACAATCACAGACCTGCATTTTGAGTGTTTTCCTCATCTACCATACTCACCAGACCTTCCCCCAAATGATTTCCATATGTTTGGACCACTCAAAGACGCAATGGGAGGAAAGAAGTTCCGTTCTCATGAAGAGGTACGCCACGCGGTGCATGAGTGGTTGCGCGGACTACCAAAAGAATTTTTTTCTAAAGGAATTTATGCACGTTGTAAGCGCTGGAGGACTTGCATTGAGCTTTCTACTACTCCTGCACAATAAATAATATTTAAAAAAATATTTAAGGTTTTCATTTGACTCACCCTCGTATACTTGAAACCCTTATTCTCATGTGAATATTCCCTCGTATCTACAAGATCAGCCTGCCATAAGTCTTCCAAACCTTTAATAATACCGATGAGGGTATCTTTAGCTTGCTGATTTGTGCAGTTCTCGAACTACTGTCTCCATACTTATTCGATGATACCTCTCTCTCTAAGCTCAGAGCTTATTGAAACAACTTCATTCGAATGAGCTGTATTACCTGCAGCAGGTGATGCCATGAGCAGCCGTAGTCAATCTATTAGCCCATTGGGGTCGTCATAATATATATATATTGCGGGATTCGATTGTTCACTGCTTTATGTTCAATGTCAATACCATCGCCACTGCTGCTGCTGCTGCTGCTGTTGTTTTTGTTTTCGTCGTCAAGTGTTGGTTTTATATTAATTGTTGCTCAGACTTTTTGGGATCTTATGTACATCAGTCAAGAGCAGTATTTCTCGGTATATTTCCGTATCATTATTTGAATAATTTATAGGTTTCTTGGAAGATCTTAGGAAAATAAATTCACTAAGTTAGGGGTTCTCTTAAACCGCCTATCACTAATCTGTATTACGTCATCCGTTACAATTGTAGGATGCATGCCTAACATGTACGGTTTCAGAGATTCAGTGACCGGCTTAAAGGTATCTCTTAGTGTTTTGCTGTCGATCCATATGCCCTAACCTTAGCAACCGTACTTTGTCTCGAACTGCTTTCCGTGCTTGAATCACTTTCTGCTTCGTTAACATCTCGGTTTACACTAATCAGACGTCGCCGCAGCTTGACGCTTTATAGATCCGCTCTTCTTCTTCCCCTTACTATGTTCCTGCTCCCCATTCTCAACAACAAGGAACTCTACATGTATTTTCCCCTCAATAGGCTCTACTTTTTCAGTTAAGTCGGTTATTTTCTTAGCGATTTCATTAACTACCACATTTAACGCATTGACCATTCTCAGAAGAGTCTGGCAATACGTCTCTAGTTCCCTGCGCATATGTACAACTTTATGCACAATAGCCTGAATTTTCGCATCCATGTTCTGTCTGTGTACACCCATTCTCTAGGGTTGGTGCAGCGTATACTAACGTACTGACCTCTCTTACCAGGCTATATACACAGAAACTCTTGAAAGTTTCGCCTGTACCTACCATCATTCAGTTTTCTTCTTTTATCAATAATGAGAATCCTATACTGTGAATGATTCCAGCAATCAGCGCATATCTTTACAAAATCATTGAACCACATGTCAGTTCCTACATGTGCCTGGTAAATGTGTTTTAAATGCAGATTGTCTTGTTAAAAGGCTATAACGAGGTTTGCATTATCCTTATCCAACTGATTCGGGATTCTGGAATATGTTTGGATTAGATAAAATACATCAGCCCCATATAACGACCGAAATAAAAATATTTTCGAATTTGGTCTTGGTTTTCCACAGCAGCATCGTCAAATATGAAGACAGTGTTTGGCTTTGGTTTTTCAGGTGGGGGGGGGGGGGGGGGATATCACCGCTTTCACTGAATGTCGTGTATGTAACAACCTATACACCCCGCAATCTCTCCTGTATTAGCTGATACTTGGGTTGAAACAGTGTTTTTGAGAATACACAAACAAGTTCAAATCGGACTCCATCTACATGTGTTTGCAGAGTGATAAGGGCATTTGTCTTGGCACATTTGGATGGACCTACAGTAACTGCTCCTATATTATCAGAAATGAGAATTCCGTTCTTCTTCTTCAGGTGTTCTTTTGCATCTTCACTGGACCAGTCACCAACAACAAAGTCCTTATGATGAAGATGTCTCACCCACCCTGCCGTGACACTAACTACGCCAAGTACTGACAAGTCATGGGCATATATAGAAAGATACACTTGTAAGGACGGTAATAGTACGTTTAGCCACTATAGCTCCATTACTTAACCGACTGAGCTATATTGGCTACACAGAGAAATCGGGTATAATAATATGAAGAGAAACTTCGTCATTCATTTTGTCAATGACTGGTGAGGAGATGTTTGGGGTAATTGTCTGCTGCTGCTGCAGCATCATTATAGGTGTAGCATTGAAAAATAATATTAATAAGCGTAATATAATGAGAGAGGTGTGAAATAAAACATAAACACAGTTTGACATTATATACAGGGTGGTCCATTGATAGTGACCGGGCCAAATATCTCACAAAATAAGCACCAAACGAAAAAACTACTAGCTTGAAGGGGGAAACCAGATGGCGCTATGGTTGGCCCGCTAGATGGCGCTGCCGTAGGTCAAACGGATATCAACTGCGTGTTTTTAAAATATGAATCCCCATTTTTATTACATATTCGTGTAGTACGTAAAGAAATATGAATGCTTTAGTTGGACCACTTTTTTCGCTTTGTGATAGATGGCGCTGTAATAGTCACAAAAGTATAAGTACGTGGTATCACGTAACATTCTGCCAGTGCGGACGGTATTTGCTTCGTGATACATTACCCGTGTTAAAATGGACCGTTTACCAGTTGCGGAAAAGATCGATATCGTGTTGATGTATGGCTATTGTGATCAAAATGTCCAACGGGCGTGTGCTTTGTATGTATCCTGGACGACATCATCCAAGTGTCCGGACCGTTCGCCGGATAGTTACGCTATTTAAGGAAACAAGAAGTGTTCAGCCACATGTGAAACGTCAACCACGACCTGCAACAAATGATGATGCCCAAGTAGGTGTTTCAGCTGCTGTCACGGCTAATCCGCACATCAGTAGCAGACAAATTGCGCGAGAATCGGGAATCTCAGAAACGTCGGTGTTGAGAATGCTACATCAACATCGATTGCACCCGTACCATATTTCTATGCACCAGGAATTCCATGGCGACGACTTTGAACGTCGTGTACAGTTCTGCCATTGGACACAATAGAAATTACGGGACGATGACAGATTTTTTGCACGCGTTCTATTTAGCGACGAAGCGTCATTCACCAACAGCGGTAAAGTAAACCGGCATAATATGCACTATTGGGCAACGGAAAATCCACAATGGCTGCGACAAGTGGAACATCAGCGACCTTGGCGGGTTAATGTATGGTGCGGCATTATGGGAGGAAGCATAATGGGCCCCCATTTTATCGATGGCAATCTAAATGGTGCAATGTATGTTGATTTCCTACGCAATGTTCTACCGATGTTACTACAAGATGTTTCACTGCATGACAGAATGGCGATGTACTTCCAACATACTGGATGTCCGGCACATAGCTCGCGTGCGGCTGAAGCGGTATCGAATAGCATATTTCATGACAGGTGTATTGGTCGTCGAAACACCATACCATGGCTCGCACGTTCACCGGATCTGACGTCCCCGTAGTTCTTTCTGTGGGGAAAGTTGAAGGATATTTGCTATCGTGATCCACCGACAACGCCTGACAACATGCGTCAGCGGATTGTCAATGCATGTGCGAACATTATGGAAGGCGAACTACTCGCTGTTGAGAGGAATGTCGTTACACGTATTGCCAAATCCACTGAGGTTGACGGACATCATTTTGAACATTTATTGCATTAAAGTGGTATTTACAGGTAATCACGCTGTAACAGCATGTGTTCTCAGAAATGATAAGTTCACAAAGGTACATGTATCACATTGGAACAACCGAAATAAACTGTTCAAACGTACTTACTTTCTGTATTTTAATTTAAAAAACCTACCTGTTATCAACTGTTCGTCTAAAGTTGTGCCATATGTTTGTAACTATTACAGCACCATCTATCACAAAGCGAAAAAGTGGTCCAACTAAAACATTCATATAAAAAATGGGGGTTCCTATTTAAAAAAAAAAAACCGCAGTTGATATCCGTTTGACCTATGGCAGCGCCATCTAGCGGGCCAACAAAAGCGCCATCTGGTTTACCCCTTCAAGCTAGATAAATTTCGTTCTTTGTAGGTTTTTCGTTTGACGCTTATTTCGTGAGGTATTTGGTCCAGTCACTATCAATGGACCACCCTGTATATAATGTCAAACCGTGTTTATGTTTTATATTGTTTATGGAAATGTCGTACATCGGATGCAGTATTTCAAAAAAATCATCAGACTCTTTCTTTATCTTCTTCTTCGCACCTGTACATTATTTCCAAAACAAAGATTTTTGATATACAATAAATTCTGTGCGTATCTCCCTCAAGCCAATGGATGGCTCACAGTAATCGGTGTTTCACATGCATATTTAATCTGTTTCTCTTTTTGTTCAGCGCTCATGAGCAAACAAAGGTACTGCTCCAAATTATCAACATGTACACTATGCATACGTAGGAAGTTTACAACATCATTGTTTGCAGAACTTATCCTCGGTAATCAACGAAACAATCTCTCCAATGCAAGACGTAGCGCAGTATCCAGATGATATAAGTTCATAACTGAGGTGTGCCATAGATAACATACTTGTCACCTAATCTGAGCCGGCCGGTGTGGCTGTGCAGTTAAAGGCGCTTCAGTCTGGAACCGCGTGACCGCTGCGGTCGCAGGTTCGAATCCTGCCTCGGGCATGGATGTGTGTGATGTCCTTAGGTTAGTTAGGTTTAATTAGTTCTAAGTTCTAGG
Source organism: Schistocerca serialis cubense (assembly GCF_023864345.2). Lineage (NCBI taxonomy): Eukaryota > Metazoa > Arthropoda > Insecta > Orthoptera > Acrididae > Schistocerca > Schistocerca serialis. Next base: position 1,160,305 of record NW_026047471.1, on the reverse strand, counting down.
CGACTGATGACCTCAGAAGTTAAGTCGCATAGTGCTCAGAGCCATTTGAACCTAATTTGACACATAGTGCACAGTCATCATACACTGTTGTAATAGATAGTATCTCATCAGTAAGGCCAATGTCTGGGGGAAGAATGAGTTGGATAATACTCTGAAGTCATCTGCTGATTGCTGTAGCTCTCTACACGACATATTTCGTCCCAGTCGAACTCATAAATTGGCACTTTAACACCATTCGATGCATTTTCAATTTCTATTCTCGCATGCAAGCCCTATACATGCTGTGCTTCTATACCAACATCTACATGTTTCGTTCCACTGGAAGTTAAACTGTATAGAACTGAAAAGCATGGGTACACTCGATGCTTTCTTATCCACAGCATCTGCACTCTGTGCCAGCACTAGCACAGGGATGTTCTGCTGGAATGGTCATATGCTGGTGACCAGTACTGTCCTCCATCTGGCTGTTGTTTAGGACCACCAGCAGTGTTCGATGTTTTGGGACAAGATCGCATGTCCTCATCACACAAACCGATGAGTGGGACAGACAACATCAGCTCTGTGTCCAGCAAGTGGGCTATGTGTGCTACAGGATCCCACATGGTCACTACAGGCTCAGACATGCTTGAGGTAGTTGCTGCCGCAGGTCCAGATGTCAGTGGTCTCAACAAGATGGCAGCTGAGGTTGCTGCAGATCCAGAGGTGGCAGTGGTCGACATGCTGGTGTGCGACCCTGTGGGCTTGTACACATCAAGGGCTACTGCTGAACAAAGACGAGGAAGCATTACATATGGGCCAAGACACGAAAACAACCAATAATAATAATAATGCTAACCACAGACAAAAATGTGATATGGGGTACTTACTTTTCTGTTTCTTCCTTTCCTGCAGGGCTGTGTTGGATTGCAACTGCTGTTGATGCTTCATGGTTCTTCTTCTTTTTCTTCTTCTGCTGCTCCTGCTGGCTGATAGAGACTGAGGTCCCCGAGCTGCTGAGCCTCTCCTATTCCCCCTCCAATGACATTACCAGATACCGACATCCTACGGGATGAATTCTAACATGTGATTGGATTAAGGGTCCCTATTGGTTCCCACAATTTTTCACCAGACCGTCATCTTGGATTATGTCACGGGAGGGATGACAGCACCCTCGGGTGGCAGTACTGTGTACTAGGTAAGTTGGACTCCAGAACTCATGGTGAATACACTGGATGGAGCTACTGCCTATGACAGCTCAAATTGCTCCAACCTCCCACTGAAAATAAATACACTCCTTCCTCTCCAGCAGCCCACCACAGGCTTAGTCCTTTTCCCTCCAAGGAAGAGGTGGTGGTCAGATGATTTAGGCTAGAGGTGGTAGCTGAAGTGACCTATTTTCCCGCCACATTTTTCCCACCATTTTCTTCGGTTAATCAAAGTAGCCCAATTGACCTATTTTTCCCACCAAAATTTGAATGTCCTGCCATGACGTCTTTCAACATTGCCATACCTGTCGGCGCCATCTTGGAACCTCCATATTGAGTGAATCTGGTAACAGTGCAGAGTGGGATGATGCTGCCCTTTACCATTACTTACACCCACTTCACTCGCTGCTACAACGCGATGTTCCGTCGTCACATCTAGATGATGACACACTTCACTATGAGACGATACAGAACTGTGATAACAATCTCCAGATAAAGCCACTGAAGGCAGAAGAAAGCATTTAAGTAATATATATTCTGATAATGATATAGAGCTTACAGAAGGAGATACGAAAGCTGCCCTTGCACTTACACTGCCTGGCAGTCGAACATGGAAGAAGCGAATACTGCTCGCAAAAATGGAATTCTTAACGTATTCGGAGACAACTATGTCACTTTTAATTGCCAATCACTTCAGTTGCGTTAGATCAACGGCCAAAGATTACCTATGTGGATAGTACACGACAGAAGATAATACCACCAAGCAGAGAAAGGTCCTTTATCTGTTATTTGCGCTTCCCATAATTGGAGGGGGGGGGGGGGGTGGAAAGGGAGGAGGAGGGGCTAGAGCAGCGGTGAAGTTCTCACTCTTCAGTCTTTGATTAAAACAATTTTTAAAAAATAAAGAAAAACTTTTATAAAAACGAAACTTATCTTAATACGATGTGATGACGTGGACGATTTTCAGACCTGGAACGTCTCCTCTTAACATTTCCTGGGTGAGGTTTAGAAGCAGGTGCAGGGGAAGAAAGGGTTAGGAGAAAAAATGTGGAATGAATATTGGGAAGGTTCACGACACGAGATGTAGGTTGCAGGAGACGAGTAGCATTGCAGATAAGCAGGGAGAGTGTGGATTAAAATGGAAGAGCCTGGTTAGGTCATACAGAGGCTCACAAATGAGTAGATTTTAGTAATTATTTCATGTTCTGGGAAGGAAAATTACCCTAGGAAATGATATGGAGTTGGTGCAGTTTTAAGGACTGTGGCTCTCTGTCCATGTTAATCGAATTAACCGCACGCAAACATCTATTGCTTCTGTTTTTAGTGCTTCGATTTCAGCACCTGCATCAAGAGCTGGTAACATCGAATTATGTTCGTTGCACGTAATGTTGATGACTTTGCACTTATCCGCTAATAAGTACATAATAAACTTGTGTTTGCGCCTGTGCCTAAAATCCTTTGTGACGACGTCGAAGGATGACAGCACTCCGGCGCACTGTTCAGTGTTGGCGTCTGTGGTATTTCCTTACGTGTCACTAGAGGAGTAGAATACTCTTCGTCAGTGCAGATACAATGGTATTCCGATACAGTAAAGAAACCGTCTGAAGCTGTGACGGGGTTTTAAAAAAATGGTTCAAATGGCTCGGAGCACTATGGGACTCAACTGCTGAGGTCATTAGTCCCCTAGAACTTAGAACTAGTTAAACCTAACTAACCTAAGGACATCACAAACATCCATGCCCGAGGCAGGATTCGAACCTGCGACCGTAGCGGTCTTGCGGTTCCAGACTGCAGCGCCTTTAACCGCACGGCCACTTCGGCCGGCGACGGGGTTTTAAGTTTAAGGGCTACCGCGTCATGGAAACTGACTGTGGCAGACAAGTGCTAAACGTAGTTACTTAGGACAATCTGTTATCAATGACAGGCAAATTATTTCGAACGATACAAATGTGAATTATGTTCACCAGAGCAATATAGGACTGAAAGATATGAGTGCGGGAACAGATGTGGATGAATACGGCAAACTTTTGTACACTTATGTGTAATACAAGAGAAACGAGTTGGTCTAACAGTGGACTTCCAAGAGACGTGTACACGTACTGCGGCAAGGAAACTGTTAACTAAGGAAATCGTGTCTTGTGCAACAATACGCTCAAGCTAATGTGCCCAAAATGGAGAATATTAAGTCTGCCGTTACACGTGAACGGGAAACCAACTGTTTTGGCAGTCTAAAAACAACTGTCAACACTGACGATCGTGAGCATCGGGACAGTTTACGGATTAAGGAAGAAGTCAGTGTACCCAACTCAGGAAGTTCTGAGGACTCATAAAAGGGACAAACCGCAAGAGTACACAAAAAGAACGAGACTCGGGACCGACAGACTCCAGCCAGTACGTGTTAGACCACTGTGGTCAGTCCATTTATTGTATTCACTCAAGGGAATTCTCAGGTTCCGAACAATCCAGAGTGTAACCCGACTGCACATCATGTCAGTAGGCAAACTAATCCGGGAGGTTTGCCCGCTGTATAGGATGCCATTATCAATATAACGTATTTACGGGAATCTAACGCGCCGTGGAATGTAATGCAAACCCCATTTGAAAAATTAAAGTTGTACAAAAAGGATTTGTTGAAGCATCACTAGTAGGCTAACTTTATTTTACACAACAATGGATGTATACACGAACTATCATCCCAGTGGGGTCAGGGATTTTCTCTGCCTCGTGATGACTGGATGTCGTGTGATGTCCTTAGGTTAGTTAGGTTTAAGTAGTTCTAAGTTCTAGGGGACTAATGACCATAGATGTTAAGTCCCATAGTGCTCAGAGCCATTTGAACTATCAAAACAACAAATTTTAAGTGACCCATTGTTATGTGACACAGGTATTGTTAAATAAGAAGTACTAACTTGATTACCTACATGACATGTAAACAAACGTAGCGTAATCTACAGTCGTTACTCATCATTATCCACTACTGTCACCATTTTTGGTGTCCTCAGAGGAGTCTGCATCAGAAACCGATTCATTTCCTCTTTCCCCGTGATCTTCGGCGTCACTCTAGATCCTATCATTTTCACTGCCAACCAAAGTATTTGAAATACATGATTTCTTGAATGATTTTACTATCACTCGTGCTTCAATGCTTTTCCATGCAGCCGGAACCTAGTGTGGGGTGCAGCAAGCTTGATTTTTCCTGTCAGTCAGTTCACAGTTTGGTTTGCTTTATTTATACTAACGTCCAAGGGTTGTAACACAAAGTCATTCCTGCATTAATAATAACAGGAACTGGCTGGTCAGTGCATCCTCTTCTTTTACGTCGTCTGTTGATATGACCACAAAATGCATCCAGACATAGCATTAATGGTAGTTTGGAAAGCCCAAGAGGCTGGAGATCCCATACGTTTCAGAGACAGTCAAGCATTAGAGTTTATCATCCATTCCTTCTCTTTATTTAGAGCAGTGACATCATACGGGAACAGCTTTTTCATTTTTAGGGACCTTGGGGCTTGTTTTCCACTTCGAGATTAAGAGAGGGGGAAGTTGGCGCCCATCTGCTGTCACTGCCAGCATTCCAGTTACCGTGCTGTTTTTACACTCTGATGTTTTGACGGTATCGTCTTTTGTCCCCTTCTCATCAGTCGTTTAAGTACGTGGCATATCAAACCAAACTGGCGTCTCGACAGAGTTACCTGTTTGGTCCATCGAAAAATTCCTCTGTTTCCGAAGTGTGATGACATAGAGCTGAAATTCTTGATGTTTTTTCTCAAAATCTTGTGGAAGCTTTTGGCATACGGTTGTAAGGCATCGTAGAGATTGGACCGTCCCTCTCATAAAGCGATCAACCGATCCATGGCTAGCCAGAAACTCTTGACTCGGTAGTAGGAACTGCAACCACCTCTTTTGCATAGTTTCTTATGGTGTAATTGGTTTACAGGATGCCCATTTTCCCCCTTTCACGGACAAATTCTAAAACCATTACTTCAACGTCAGGATGTTTTCCTCTGCGAGCTCAGTTTTGAATATGCACATGGTAAAAAAGAGTGTGTATTTGATTCGCGTAAATACGGTAAGTGAGAAAAGTAGAAATCACGTGCACGTTCGGTTCGGATCGACGTAGTCGACAAACAGTGTTGCAATTATGGCAAGCCACAGGTCACTAACATCTTATATATCTCGTTTTTTTGTCGTCAAGCAGATGTAGATATTAATAACACCGACAAAGAACTTTCGAAGTAATTAGCTTCGAAAGTGAAAATTCTTGATGCTCACCGTATCCTGAAAAAAGATTCGAACCACAGTGAAGATAAATGCGCCACTTCTCAATCAGTTAAAATTACTTTCGCTGGTGAGAGATTTCAGATAACGGTCTATATTATGCATACGAGCTGCACTCTAGCCCTCGAGATGTGTGTCCTCTAGCAATTAACTTCAGCAAGTAACTTCTACAAGCACACCCTGAGGTGTTTACATTAGAAGCAAAACTTGCGCAAGTTTACTTCTGCAAGTTGCATGGGCAAGTTAATTCCAGGAATTTCCTACAAGTGCTTGCAGAAGTGTTTCCAGTAGAGTTTCGTCGTGGGATAGACAAGTTGAAGTTTAGTGTACTGGTTAAAAACCAGAGCAGCCGCCATCATCGCTGCATTATTATTATTGAAAAAAAATCGTTAAGAAAAATAACAAACTAAAAAATAAAAAAGTTTGTGTGAAGAAATGGACACAAAAGCGTTCAGTTTAAATTATTAATAAACACTATCGAATGAACAAAAATCAGATTAAAAACTACCTGAGAATTTCGTATGAAAGTTTCCAAAATCTCTTGCCTGTTGTACCATAAAATATTCGAAAACGGGGCACAAAAATGCTGCAAGCTATATGACCAAGAGATCGTCTTTTAATTACTCTTCGATTTTTCAGACAGTACTTATGACAAACGTCTTTGTTCACGCTAAAATTTAAACTCATTCCACTTACCCTTCTAGCGAAACAAATTAATAGGTAAATTCATTTCGCACATTCTTGGCTGATAGTAGCCAATTATTTACGTATTCCAATGGTACATTTGTTTCTGTCTATCTGTCTTCGCGCAGTTCTCCTTTTCGACGCTAACCTTTTGTATCGGCATTCAACACACAAAACTGCAGTAAATTTGAGAAAAACTTCCAGCAAGTACTTGCAGTAAGATGCATGAAAGTGTTTCCACTAACATGCGGAAGTTAATTCTGCACGTTGACGAAAGTTGCGGAAGTAGACTTTCTGGGGATGTTTCCACATCAAAGAAAGTGAAAAGCAGCTTCTGCAAGCGCTTACAGAAGTTTACTAGCTAATGGACAAATGCCTTAAAATGTACACAATATCATAGAGTGATATAGTTACGTTAGTCATGGCCACTCCGAGAACCAGGATCGCTGTGCTGTACAGTGTGCAAAATTTGCCGGACCGCTCAACTTATCTGAATGCAATTTCATGCGAGTTACTCATCGTGCCAACTGCCCCATCTCCCCACATACCCCCCTGGTCACGGAAAAAAATTGCACGGAATATATGAAACAGAAGTGTATTAAGTATAATGTGGCACACTACAAATGAAACCATGGAAAAGGCACTACAGCATGAAAACGAACGGTAATTCGTAGGCTGGACATGCTGCCTTTCCTCCAACAGTCTTACGTGTTTCTGATTCTCCGCCGCTGAAGAGTGGTGTATCGGAGCCGCTCGCAAATATCCCGCCTGTGTCGCTGCCGCCAAGCGATTGGCGATTCGGTAGAGTGACTTGCCGGCGGTGCGGAGCCGCGTTTTGATCATGCGACCCGTTGTTCAAACGCAAATACCCGCGACTGCTCACGGCAGTTCAGGCGCGGTAAACGCCTTAGTGGGATGAGAAGTGAAGGGGTAAACAGTTGCCGCCTCGCCAGGCTGTGCTGCGTTTGTCAGTGCCTTGTAATTTTGAGACGTGCTTTTCTGTGGAGTGTTAAATGAATTTTTTGGCCTTTTGTACTGCAAAGACGACTTTCGACATAGAACTTTTTGTCACTCAAGTTCAGCGTCGTCCTGTAATCACAGCAACAAGCTAGAAAAACGTAATGCTTGGGAAGAGATGTGTAAAAAATATCTTCCTGAATTCGAGAATAAAATTGTATAGCAGAAAAACGAATGTGGTATATATTACTTATTAGAGTACATTTTATATCATTTCCGCATTTTTTGTTGCTCATGAAAACCACACATCGCATGTTGTACCACCATACAGCGAGACCTTCAGAGGTGGTTGTCCAGATTGCTGTACACACCGGTACTTCTAAAACCCAGTAGCACGTTCTCTTGCACTAACGTATACCTATATTCGTCGTGGCATACTATCCACAAGTGCTTCAATTCATTGTTGGTCCAGATTGTCCCATCCCCAACGGCGATTCGGCGTTGATATCTCAGAGTGGTTGGTAGATCACGTCGTCCATAGACAGCCCTTTTCAATCTATTCCACGCATGTTCGACAGGGTTCATGTCTGGAGAACATGCTGGCCACTCTAGTCGAGCGATGTCGTTATCCTGAAGGAATTCATTCACAAGATGTTACGATGCGGACGCGAATTGTCGTCCATGAAGACGAATGCCTCACGAATATGCTGCCGATATGGTTGCACTATCGGTCGGAGGATGGAATTCACGTATCGTACAGCCGTTACGGCGCCTTCCATGATCACCAGTGGCGTACGTCGTCCCCACATAATGCCGCCCCAAAAAATCAGCGAACCTCCACCTTGCTGCACTCGCTGGACAGTGTGTCTAAGGCGTTCAGCCTGACTGGGTTGCCTCCAAACATATATCCGATGTTTGTCTGGTTGAGAGCATATGCGACACTCATCGGTGAAGAGAACATAGAGAACATGGTGCCAATCCTGAGCGATCCATTCGGCATGTTGTTGGGCCCATCTGTACCATGCTGTATGGTGTCATGGTTGCAAAGATTGAACTTGCCGTGGACGTCGGGAGTGAAGTTGCGCATTTGTTTGAATCGTAACACGACGTCCTGTGGCCGCACGAAAAGCATTATTCAACATGGTGGCGTTGCTGTCATGGTTCCTCCGAGCCGTAATCCGTAGGTAGGGTCATCCACTGCAGTAGTAGCCCTCGGGCGGCCTGAGCGAGGCATTTCATCGACAGTTCCTGTCTCTCTGTATCTCCTCCATGTCCGAACAACATCGCTTTGGGTCACTCCGAGACGCCTGGCACTTCCCTTGTCGAGAGCAGTTCTGGCACAAAGTAACAATGCGGACGCTATCGAACCGCTGTACTGATCGTCTAGGCATGGTTGAACTACAGACAACATGTGCCGTCTACTTCCTTCCTGGTGGAATGACTGGAATTGATTGGCTGTCGGACCCCCTCCGTCTAATAGGCGCTGCTCATGCATGGTTGTTTACATCTTTGGGCGGGTTTAGTGACGTCTCTGAACAGTCAAAGGGACTGTGTCTGTGATAACAATATCCACAGTCAACGTCTATCTTCAGGAGTTCTGGAAACCAGGGCGATGCAAAACTTTTTTGATGTGTGCATATTTCATAAGTTCGTTGCTTCTGCATCCAGTTTTGGAATAATCTTTCTTAGCTGTACCCCGTGGCGGCCCTATCTGTTAATTTGTTTCGTTTAACTGGTGCAACACATTAGAAAATCAAAAAAACTTACATAATCTCTTGTGCTACATATCAGCAAGTGCCTGGCATGATGGTATCAGTGCAAAGTTACAAACACAGTTGTCATTCTTTCAGCATTTTGACAGTTGTCACAATTATTGCCAAGTGTGTGAGCTAGAGTTTCTCATGAATCAAGCCGTGGTAAGCCGGCCGGGGTGGCCGAGCGGTTCTAGGTGCTACAGTCTCGAACCGCGCGACCGCTACGGTCTCAGGTTCGAATCCTGCCTCGGGCATGGATGTATGTGATGTCCTTAGGTTAGTTAGGTTTAAGTAGTTCTAAGTTCTAGGGGACTGATGACCTTAGAAACTGAGTCCCATAATGCTCAGAGCCATTTTCAAGCCGTGGTAACATTTCAGTGTAGTTTAACTGAATTACTACAACGGTCAGACAGATCGTTACGTGATAATCTTAAATCGGCATTCACTCTCACGCTCAGCATGTTTTATATGACCGTTAGGCCTATCATAAGTCTTTCTATCGTCCACGATTCCTATTGGTGTACCTCATACAACTGTAACATACGTGTCTTGTTATGTGATGTGCAGAAAATACAATGATTGGACAAAATTTGTAAACACCACAAGAAATGCACGTTTGAACATAAATGCATATCCTACTCAAGCCCGCATGTTGCGCCGTTGTATTTGATCACGAACGGCACCTCTGTAGTTTCCTCAATATGTTGGAAGAGTCGGTCATGGGCGTAGCATTATGCGGTGTACTTGTGAGTGCATTACATCGAAGATAAGTGAAGTCCAACGTAGGCCAATTTTTGTGCTTTTATTGGGGTCATACGTAACCAAGGTAGCGAAGTTTTCGATGTTTGAAGTGGCGCCGTATCGAAGTTTTAGGGAAAGCGGAAAAATCATCCACTAAGTTACAACACCGACGGAAAAATGTGTTGAGTGGTCGTGATGGACAGTCATTGATGAAAAGTAATAGGACGAGACGACTCGACATTGCAGTGCATGTGTTATTATGAATTACAATGCAAAGTTCCTTCGGACATGCATGCATTCTGAAGCAACAGGCACTGCGACGACTGCAGCCGTCATGAAATAATGAAATACGGCAAATGTATTCTCAGTTGCGAATACGGGAAACCATCAGCTGTATAACGGAATGATGACAGTGAAAATTTTTGCCGGACCAGGACTCTAGCCCAGATTTCTCGCTTTACGTGAGCGGTTGCCTTATCCATCCTTTTTTCCCAAAACCCCCAGCCTGTCGCTGTACTGGCCCTGCACATGGTACTGACCCTTTTCTTATCTGTTATTTTTTATTTATTTTGTGTGTTGAAACCGAACAACTTGGTACTCAAAAGGGAAAGAAACAAAATCGAACATAATCTTACACGGTTACCGCCACTGAAAAACGAAAAAAAAATATTCCCAATCGTGGCCTACAACAATTTTTATTTATTCTTTTAATTAAACAAGAAGGGAGAACAAACAGGGCCACAAAAATTAAATAAACTCGCTAACAATACATCTGAAGAGAGATCGTGACGAAAATATCAGGAGGACTTGTTAACTCACTGCCTTCCGTGGTTTTTTTGTGTCAAATTTACGAAAAGCGAGGTAACAAGAATGAAAGATACGAACAGGAAAGGGATTCCACACCTCCTCCAATTCCCTGACGGTTAAATATCAGGTACACCATATTCGCAAGAAGCTCACAATAGCATGGTATCCTTTGCTGTGTCCAATGGGCCCTGACCATGCATTGGTCATAATGAACAAGGAACACAGATCTGTGTCTTACCCGCACACCACTATATAGTATCCGAAAAGGCAAATTACCGTATTGTGCTTCGTTTTGGGAAAGAAGCTTGAATTGGGAACAGGAGAATCACACTGGAGATCGTCGCTTCCGTCGTCCTGGCAAGAAAATCCAAATGTTGGCGGAGCTAATTGCAATGTCTGTGTCCGCACGCGACCAAACGATTATATTATGTATCCATTTAATCGTAACGACTACATCGGTCTGCCTCACTAAGGCCAATGTCAAAAAGTCGAACGTTGGTGAGGACAAGGTTATGAACGACTTGGTAACATGAGGACGACACTTTCATCGGAGAAATAGGTAGGCTGAGATTGGACCAAACAACCTGCCAATCTGTCTCTGGCGATAAGCCCTCCACAGTGCAAGTGCGGTTTGGAAAAGTCCAGCGCCATAACACCATTCTGACGGAGAGATGCGACAGGGAAAGAATATCAGCCACCAAGTAACTGAAATAAAGAAAATCACGAATAAGCCGTAATTTACTATTTATCCTACCACCATCTATTGGAGGGGTTAAGCTCGCAGGTCAGATACAGGCAAAGAGGCGAGCTGTTAGTGACAGGGGTGACTTGAAGACACGTTAAAACAGTGTGTCCAAGAAATAAAGCAGAAGCCTTGACCCGAACATGAAGGAGGCCCAAACTTCCCAACAGTCGGGGTCTCGCCATAACCTCATAGCGCACCTGAAAAATAGAGTTTCACCAAATAAACTTGCCCGATAATCGTTGTAGCTTCCAGGACATCATCGCAAGAAGGGGTAAAATTTGGGCAACAAAATAGGCTTTGCTCAATACATATGTTTACAAGGTCCGAACCTCAATATGTAACATGAGGGAGCGAAGCTCGTGTTCAAGTATCGGGCCTTGAATATTGCCAATACGCACTTCCAATTTAACACAACCATCTTCATCGGATAACGATCAGTTATAACGTTCGACTTTCGATGGCTGGTCACAGCCGTCGCCCATAGACTCTCAGCCCGTCAAATCACCGAAGACTGAGTAACTGACACTTCCGGTCGTCAATATGTGCTCACATTAGACGACAAAATACACCCGAAACGTCTTTGAGCACCGGTATGTCATCATGAGTACGAAGAAGTGTCATAACGTCATCGGCATATGCAAAAACGATGAACCTTTCTTCCAATAACAACCAGCCACCCAATAAAGCAGCTACGGACCGCAGTAAGGATTTCAGGAATTGCACGAATAACCACATAGAAAGGGGACTCCACTGCAGGACACCTCGATACACTTCTGCGGGGTAGTAACACGACCATTCACGACAATAGACCCCTGAATACCATTAAGTAGTGAGGTGAGCATCCGTTGTGCGGCATCATTAAAACCAACAGCCGTCAACACTCACAACAGAAAATCAGGAAATCCTGTCAAATGAATGATTGAAATCAATGACAAGTAATGTTCATGACGCATGAAATGAGATAAAATCACGTTATTCAGCAACTAGAGTGTACGACCCGGGAGATAACTTTGATAACGCGTGCCAATGTCAGTAAGCGGAATCGACAAGCAGCTATTGATCACGCGTGCAACGATTTTATAACCAAAATTGAGTAGCGTTATAGGCACGACCTGACCTACGGGAAGACATCCCGTCTTTTTGGGAATTAAAACAATCTTTCCGTCCTTAAAGAAGGGCGGGATGTGCACACCTTGAACCACTTCATTCACCATAGATGTTATCGTATCTCCTATGTTGATGTTGTGGTCTTCAGTTCAGAGACTGGTTTGATGCAGCTCTCCATGCTACTCTATCCTGTGCAAGCTTCTTCATCTCCCAGTACCTACTGCAACCTACATCCTTCTGAATCTGCTTAGTGTATTCATCTCTTGGCCTCCCTCTGCGATTTTTACCCTCCACGCTGCCCTCCAATACTAAACTGGTGATCCCTTGATGCCTCAGAATATGTCCTACCAACCGATCCCTTCTTTTAGTCAAGTTGAGCCACAAATTTCTCTTCTCACCAGTTCGATTCAGTACCTCCTCGTTAGTGATGTGATCTACCCATCTAATCTTCAGCATTCTTCTGTAGCACCACATTTCGAAAGCTTCTGTTCTCTTCTTGTCCAAACTATTTATCATCCCTGTTTCACTTCCATACATGGCTACACTCCGTACAAATACTTTCAGGAACGATTTCCTGACACTTAACAAATTTCTTTTCTTCAGAAACGCTTTCCTTGCCATTGCCAGTCTACATTTTACATCCTCTCTACTTCGCCCATCATCAGTTATTTTGCTCCCCAAATAGCAAAACTCATTTCCTATTTTAAGTGTCTCATTTCCTAATGTAATTCCTGCAGTATCACCCGACTTAATTCGACTACATTCCATTACACTCGTTTTGCTATTGTCGATATTCATCTTATATCCTCCTTTCAAGACACTGTCCATTCCGTTCAACTGTTGTTGTAGATCATTTGCTGTCTCTGACAGAATCACGATGTCATCGGCAAACCTCAAAGATTTTATTTATTCTCCATCGATTTTAATTCGTACCCCAAATTTTCTTTTGTTTCCTTTACTACTTGCTCAATATACAGATTGAATAACATCGGGGATAGGCTACAATCCTGTCTCACTCCCTTCCCAACCATTGCTTTCCTTTCATGCCCCCCGCTCTTATAACTGCCATCTTATTTCTATACAAATTGTAAATAGCTTTTCGCTCCCTGTATTTTACCCCTGCCGCCTTCAGAATTTGAAAGAGAGTTTTCCAGTCAACATTTTCAAAAGCATTCTCTAAATCTACAAATGCTATAAATGTAGGTTTGCCTTTCCTTAATCTATCTTCTAAGATAAGTCGTAGGGTCAGTATTGCCTCACGTGTTCCAGCATTTCTACGGAATCCAAACTGCTCTTCCCCGAGGTTGGCTTCTACCAGTTTTTCCATTCGTCTGTAAAGAATTCGCGTTAGTATTTAGCAGCCGTGACTTATTAAACTCATAGTTCGGTAATTTCCACATCTGTCAACATCTTATTTCTTTGGGATTGGAATTATTATATTCTTCTTGAAGTCTGAGGGTATTTCGCCTGTCTCATAGATCTTGCTGACCAGATGGTAGAGTTTTGTCAGGGCTGGCTCTCCCAAGGCTGTCAGTAGTTCTAATGGAATGTTGTCTACTCCCGGGGCTTTATTTCGAGTTAGGTCTTTCAGTGCTCTATCAAACTCTTCACGCAGTATCGTATCTCCCATTTCATCTTCATCTACATCCTCATCCATTTCCATAATATTGTCCTCAAGTACATCGCCCTTGTATAGAACCTCAAATACTCCTTCCACCTTTCTTTGCTTAGAACTGGGTTTCCATCTGAGCTCTTAATATTCATACAGGTGGTTCTCTCTTCTGCAAAGGTCCTTTTAATTTTCCTGGTGGCAGTATCTATCTTACCCCTGGTGAAATATGCATCTACATCCCTAAATTTGTCGTCTAGCCATCCCTGCTTAACCGTTTTGCGCTTCCTGTCGATCTCGTTTATGAGGCGTTTGTATTCCTTTTTGCCTGCTTCATTTACTGCATTTTTATATTTTCTTTCATCAATTAAATTCTATATATATTCTATTACCCAAGGATTTCTACTACCCTTCGTCTTTTTACCCACTTGATCCTCTGCTGCCTTCACTACTTCATCCCTCAGAGCTACCCATTCTTCTTGTACTGTATCTCTTTCCCCCATTCCTGTCAATCGTTCCCTAATGCTCTCCCTGAAACTCTTTACAACCTCTGGTTCTGTCAGTTTATCCAGGTCCAATATCCTTAAATCCCTACCTTTTAGCAGTTTCTTCAGTTTTAATTTACAGTTTATAACCAATAGAATGTGGTCAGAGTCCACATCTGCCCCTGGAAATGTCTTACAATTTAAAACCTTCTTCCTAAATCTCTGTCTTACCATTATATAATCTATCTGACACCTTACAGTATCTCCAGGCCTCTTCCATGTGTACAACCTTCTTTCATGATTGTTGAACCAAGTACTAGCTATGATTAAGTTATGCTCGGTGCAAAATTCTACCAGGCGGCTCCCTCATTCATATCTTACCCCCATTACATATTCACCTACTACGTTTCCTTCTCTTTCTTTTCCTACTTTCGAATTCCAGTCACCCATGACTATGAAATTTTCATCTCCCTTCACTATCTGAATAATTTCCTCTTATCTCATCATACATTTCATCAATATCTTCGTCATCTGCGGAGATAGTTGCCGCATAAACTTGTACTATTGTGGTAGGAGTGGGCTTCGTGTCTACCTTGGACACAATAATGCGTTCGCTATGCTGTTTGTAGTAGCCTAGCCGCACTCGTATTTTTTTATTCATTATTAAACCTACTCCTCTTATATTAGAGGCTAAAACCGAACATAAAATTCCTTGGGAAGCCCATCCAAATCCGGCGCTCTGCTGGAAAGAGGGAGGACTACAATGTCAGATTCCTCGTTACGGTGAAAAGCTGCCAAGAACTCCTCTTGGGAAGCTGCCGTAACATCATTGTCATGGATGGAAGTACACTCATGTACAGAAAAAACAGAACACCTTGAGCGACTGGAGATAGATAGTTCATATCCACAGGACATGTACATTAGTATGTTCTACAGAAATGATAACGATTTCAGTCACCTCGGTTCAGGATTTATATTGTTGCCTAGTAGGCACAGGGTCCGACACGGGCCCTGATAACTTGATCCATGCGTGATGGGATCGACGCGTGTATAGCGTGGAGGGGGTCCTGTAGTATAGCCATCCATGCCGCATTCACCTGATTCCAAAGTTCATCTGTGGGGGGTTGGCATTGAGTCATAGTGATGTACCAGTCGTGTCACCATATCCCAGACATTTTCGATTGGCAACAAGTCTGGTGATCTGGCGGGCCATGGCATAAGGCTGATATCCTGTGACACCAAGAAGGTACGTGGCAGTGCATTGTCTTGCTGAGAAATGGCGTCTCGGGTGTGGTGCCGAAAGGGTGTGGCAACGGATCGCAGAATGATATTCAGTAGACCATAGTGGTTACAGTGCTCTGGACGCGCACCAACTGTGATTTTTTTGTTGTACCCAACAGCATCCCACAGCATAGGCCTTGAGTTGGCGCTGTATATCTTAAGCGACTGCAGTCACTGTGATACTACTCCTCCTGTCTGTGACGCACCAAAATGCGGCCATCATTTTCAAACAAACATAATATGGACTAGTCCGAAAAAATTATCTCATGCCATTCAATGGTTCAAATGGCTCTGAGCACTATGGGACTTAACATCTATGGTCATCAGTCCCCTAGAACTTAGAACTACTTAAACCTAACTAACCTAAGGACATCACACATCACCCAGTCATCACGAGGCAGAGAAAATCCCTGACCCCGCCGGGAATCGAACCCGGGAACCCGGGCGTGGGAAGGGAGAACGCTACCGCACGACCATGAGCTGCGGACTCATGCCACTCCTGTCCCCAGTAACGTCTTTCCGTACACCATTGCGTCTAGCATGTTTCTGCACATTTGTCAAAAGTAGGAGGACAAGTGGACGACACTCACGTAACGCATGCCGTAATAAACAGCGACGGACTGGCACAGACGGTAGTGTATGACGTATTACACTGTTACACCGTTGAGCCACAGCCGAGGAGGAGCAGATCTGTCCTGCAGTGCCATTCGGAGGAGATGTCGACCTTCTCGGGGGGTGGTCTTCGTGGTGCGATCTGTCCCATCTCGTCGCTTCCCATAGTCTTCCGTGAACTATTCTCCACACACCCGTTGCACTGCCAAAACACTTTGTCCAGCATGGCCAGCAATTTCCCGTATGGATGCATCGCATTCTCTCATGCCAATAATGCGCCCTCTTTCAAACTCACTAATTTGACGGAAGGGATCGCGCATACGTTTGCGAGGTATACTGCACGTCTGCTCACGTGTCACTGATTCATTACCTTCGGCTTATAGCGACAACGAGAGCCGCAGGCACATTTTACTGCTAGGTAGTGTTGCGCGGCGATATCGATGTTGACCTTGAACGCGCGGGCCGACATTGTTCAAATGTTAATAGTTTCTGAAGAATATACTAATGTACATGTACTGTGATATGAACGTCCTATCTCTAGTCAAAAATGGCTCTGAGCAGTATAGGACTTAACATCTGAGGTCAGGCCGGAAAGGGTGGCCGAGCAGTTCTAGTCGCTACGGTCTGGAACCGCGCGACCGCTACGGTTGCAGGTTCGAATCCTGCCTCAGGCATGGGTGTGTGTGATGTCCTTAGGTTAGTTAGATTTCAGTAGTACTAAGTTCTAGGGTACTGATGACCTCAGATGTTAAGTCCCATAGTGCTCAGAGCCATTTGAAACATTTTTTCAGTCTTGCTGACCTTCAGATTAGTAACCAGCATTGTGTATAACCCGTTGCCAGCGATGTGGAAGTCGTAGGATAATATTAGCAGTGCCAGTTGTGCTGACAGTTCGAGCGGCGCGCTCTATTGCCCGACGAAATTGTAGCAGTTCTGAAGCGAAAGCCGTGAAATGTTTCCTTCAGTTTAGAAATCGAGTTAAACTTACGACGGCTTAAGTCAGGGTGGTGCAGTAGGTGGTATAGCACTTAGCAACCCCATCAGTCAAACAAGTCAGTAACAGCTTGCACTGTACGTGCTTGGGCATTGTCCTGCAAAATGATGCTCAGGTCCTGCAGAAAGTGTCATCACTTCTGTCTCTACGCTGTTCATTTTTGGAACACAACCTACGACCAGCTTAGACACAGAAGTGATGATACTTTCTGCACGACCTGACCATCATTTTGCACCGCAATGCTCAAGCGCGTACAGTGCCAGCTGTAATAATTTGTTTGACTGATGGGGTTGCTAAGTGCTATACCACCTACTGCACCACCCTGACTTAAGCCCTCGTGAGTTCAACTTGCTTTCTAAACTGAAGGAAACGCTTCACGGCATTCGCTTCAGAACTGTTACAAATTCATCGGGCAATAGGCCGCGCCGCCCGAACTGTCAAAATGGTTCAAATGGCTCTAAGCACTAAGGGATTTAACATCTGAGGTCATCAGTCCCCTAGACTTAAAACTACTTAAACCTAACTAACCTAAGGACATCACACACATCCGTGCCCGAGGCGGAATTCGAACCTGCGACCGTAGCAGCAGCGCGGTTGCAGACTGAAGCGCCTAGAACCGCTCAGTCACAGCGGCCGGCTCTCGAAATGTCAACACAACTGGCACTGATAAGAGTATCCTAAGACTTCCACATCGCTGGCAACGGGTTATACACAATGCTGGTGACTACTTTGAATGTCAGTAAAACTTTGAAACACGTATCTATTTTGTACGAGCTGTAAATAAATAGTTGCCACTATTAAAGTTCCAACCTTCGTAACTTCGTGACGTGAAGAGTAGGAGGCTCATCAAGGTTCGCTGCGTGAGGGAGGCGTCCACACTCCACTAAGTGGAATGCGAAAAACACCACCTGAAACGATGATCCTCATCATATAAAGAAGAGACAGGGAATGCAGCATCTGAAGCTCGCTGGATCATCTGAATATCTGGAAGAGAATTCACAGTAACCTATTGCTCCATCGTATCAGATGGAGGAAGTGATCGCTCGTCGTAAAGGCTGAGCAGCAGACAACGTTTCCGTTAAATCATCGGAACCCACCGGAACAAACATTCCTACGGGTGGAGGATAGGACACATATGCTACATTCATTTGAACATCAACAGAACCAGCCTTGTCATGCCTGGCGAAACAAACACCGTAATTATCAACTCTGGAATGAAGCACCCTCCACCACGCCCTTCTCGGAGAGGCGAGATTGGGGAGCGGTGACTTCACCATTCTGAGTCCGCTGGTGTTTAAATTGTGCTACCGGTGCCGACGCCTTAAGGGGATGTGGACGTGAACAGCCTGTGTTTTCATGCTTCGCTTTCGTTGCGCGTTACCCGTGACCTTCAATGCGGAGTAAGTTGCGGTTTTGGACCGACACTGAATGAATTACAACATTTTGATTTTATAACACTCGTTTCATTTCTGGTACTATTTTCTGGGGCATCATCAGTCTAACAGCATTCATACTGTGGGAGGCTGCTGTTAACATTAATAAGAATCCATTATGCCTCTCATTTTGTAGTTTGTAGTGCACCTGAGGAAACGGAAAAATCTTTATTATACCACATAATTATTTTGCTCAGAAATTACCGCTAAAATTAATATGCAGAATGACAAACATAGAAATTTTCTGCAATGTATTAGGCATAATACAATGAGAATATACCATTCTTCACTTGGGAGAAATTTGGTGAACATGAAGACATATGTACCTAAAGTTCGAAAAATGTTGTTTCCAGAAAATGAGGAGAGACTGTTCACAGTGCTTTTGACTCACCGAATGCCTCTTTCAGAACATTCCAGCAACATATTCTTGTTGGCCAAGTGTTTTTTTCTCCGCTACACATTTTCAGGAGTCCTTTCCTTACTCTGAACTCTTCAGTGGTGGCCTCCGCAGCCTTTCAGCTTAAACTACTCGCTGAAGATCTATGGCAGTCGGAGGAACTATCATATTATTTCCTGGTTACATGACCAATCTGTCCGTTATTTTTGTCCTGCTAATTGCACCATCATTGAAACAGATGACAGCATCCATCAGGCCTATTTTGAGTACCGTCCTTCCAACAGACACTGTTTTTGGTGCTTGTTGCCACACACAACTGTTGAAACTCTTATTATGGTTCTGTGTGTGGCCATGTAGACATATGATAAATAATTTTGTATCAGCAAAGTCCCTGTATATTGACTTTATTGTTTGCATGGCTGTGGCAGTGCGACAGTGAACTGAGTGGAGACGTGGCTGGTGTACAGACTTTTGTTCAAAGAGCGTTTAAGAATAAACAAACAATTTGGAAGTTGATAATGCACACTTTTTGGAAACGGGAGAAATTTGTTTTTCAGATGGAGACAAAATTTTTTTTTCTATTTTTCATTTTCACGTCCATGTCCCCTTAACGGTAACAAGGGCTGCATCTGAACGTGCCGGTAACAGCAGAAAGTCGCGCGTATTGGCGGCAATGTCTCCCCAACGTCCTCTAAAGCTGGAGAAGTACTGACAGTAGATTGCGAAGATACTAATTCAGCTAATGGCAAAGGTTAACGTTGTTCATAACATGAATTTGAAACCGTAACATTGTGCTGACAATTGGGGCTGAGATGGCCGAAGGCATACATAACTTGAATCCGGTAACAACGAACATTCAGGTGTAGAGGAATATTCTATTGAACAAGTATTTCCACGGTTCGGATACCACTGTAACATTTCAAGCGATGTTCAAATGTGTGTGAATTCCTAAGGGACCAAACTGCTGAGGTCATCGGACCCTAGACTTACAACTTAAACTACAAATGTCCACAAAAAACTGAGTCTTCATGGACATGAAAGATTCCCCATCGACTCTTGTAATACCAGGTACCGTGGCGAATAAGCTTCACTGCCATCCTAGGCCTGGGATTCCTCCCACGGTGTGGCCAGGGAGGGGAACAATTTGGGGTTGTACTTGTGTGCGTTGAACTGATGCTTAGAGACTGCTGGTGTTTGACCACCAACAAGAGATGATGCACTACACTCCATTGCGTCTCATCCGCCCCAATGCCACCTACTCCAACCACGGGCCCTCCTGACAGGCGCCACCCAGCTGCAGCAAATGGGTACATGGCGGCCCCACCACAACGGACTGGCTGCCGTGCTGGATATCGGGTACAACCAAGCACACAAGTCCACTATTATAGTCAGCGTAGAAAACGATACTTCACAGTTGATGGAAAAATACACACCCAGGAGGGTGACTTCCCCAACAGTTGGAGAATGATCGAAAGGTCAGATCCACGTTGACGAAAGATGCGATAGGTGTTGGCGCATGATGGGGACGATGCACTATGTAAGGCATCCTACCCCAAATGGCTTGCTCTTCGGGAAAATTTTGAATAATGGAGGTCAAACCCTACAGGAGACCGTCACATAAAGCCCGAAATGTGTGGGACTTCTTTTGGTCGCCTCTTACGACAGGCAAGAATACCTTGGGCCTATTCTAACACCCAGGCCTACGGGGGGGATTACACACAACACACACACACACACACACACACACACACACACACACACACACACACACACACACACACACACACACATGCCCGAGGGAGGACTCTAACCTCTAGCGGCAGGGGCCGCGCAATCCCTGATATGGCGCATCAAACCGCACGGTCACTCCGCGCAGCCTCAAGCGATGTTGAGCAGACCGGCGTTCCCGGCGGATAGGCCGAACGATTCCATAAGGAAGCAGGGCCATCTTAAGAAATGAATCTTCCACTTCGGGTGGAAGATTGTAAACTCTAACTGGAATATACTCCATCCCCTGATTTGCAAGAAGCGCTGGACTAACGAAATCATCACGATGTGTAAACATCGCCTGAGAACCAACTCGAGACGGAAGCCGGTCTACTTGCAACGAATCGTGAAACTCCCATAAGAAATGCATACAAA
This sequence comes from Schistocerca serialis cubense, assembly GCF_023864345.2. NCBI lineage: Eukaryota > Metazoa > Arthropoda > Insecta > Orthoptera > Acrididae > Schistocerca > Schistocerca serialis. Next base: position 1,139,095 of record NW_026047471.1, on the reverse strand, counting down.
TCAGAATCAAAACAAGCAGTGTCTAACTGATCAGATGTAACTCGAATCGTATCAATCACACAGTCGTGAATTTCTAGAGAGCCCGGTTGCACATGCCGTGTACTCCTGTCAAAACTGAACCGAACTGTACCCAGATGTGGAATGTTCTTGTGAGACTCGACAGACATCATGATGCAGTCGGAGAACGCCGCCGCCAGAGAATAAACAACAATGAAACCCACGAGGTAAGAGTTACGTGACACCGGGGGATGCACATAAGACTGGGTACACTAGAGTTCGACACACGCGACACTGCTAGACAGGCGGAAGTAGGAACAACCTGCTCGTCGGACGCGCAAGGCAGAACTTACCTTTGGCTATCTGTGCACAATTCACCACCAAACGTCCATACATCGTCGTTCATGCGTCATAACCTGCACTTGTGCCCATTATGTAATTCCTGTAGGGGGGGGGGGGGGGTAATTATTAATTGAAAGTCGTTTCCTACTATCGACGGATACCACAACACTGCACTACCTGTGTTGTTTCCGTCATGCGTGCATGTCCTGGAATGGCAGGCCAAGCTGTAATTCCAAAACCAGTCTTTAGTGTTGCCAACTTCCGTAACAGGTAAACATGGTGCCAAAGCCATATACCTGGACTTTGGAACAATTTAAATATATCATTTGGCCGGATGAGTGTTATTTCACACTGTTTCCAACTTCTGGCCGAGTTTACGCCCTAAGAATGAAACATGGAGTTGTTAAGTGATAATTTGAGCTGCCATACCGTCGTATTCCATGCGCCCCGTGATTACTCTGCAAGTTACCATTACTGCCTGGGATTATGTGATCATTTGGCTGATCACATCCATCCCATTGTACAATGATTGCTCCCTAATGGTGACCGAGCGAGGTGGCGCAGTGGTTAGACACTGGACTCGCATTCGGGAGGACGACGGTTCAATCCCGCGTCCGGCCATCCTGATTTAGGTTTTCCGTGATTTCCCTAAATCACTCCAGGCAAATTCCGGGATGGTTCCTCTGAAAGGGCACGGCCGACATCCTTCCCCATCCTTCCCTAATCCGATGAGACCGATGACCACGCTGTCTGGTCTCGTTCCCCAAACCAACCAACCAACCAACCCTAATGGTGATGCTTTGTTGCAAAACATTGCCTCTGTTCTCACTGCCCACATAGTACACGACTGGTTTTGTGAGCACGACGATGAATTGTCGGATCTACCCTGGCTACCACAGACACCAGATCTCAGTGTTATTGATATTTTGTGATCGCTGTCCACCTCCATAATCGTTACCTGAACATGCCACAGTTCTGCAGTAAGAACAAGATTTCCTTGGACGCCAGACAGGACTTGTGTTTATCCATTCCGCGAGGAGTGGAAGTTGTTTTGAATGCCAACGGTTTTCCTACACCATAGTTGACATGGAAATCTGTGGTGTTTTCGGTGTTTCCATATTTTTCTCGACACCCAGTATGACAGCAGGAGAGAAAATTTCTGTGTAAATTTTCTTGACCAAAAGCAGCAGTACAGAAAGTTTTGGTGTAAATTTACTTTACCAAAACAGCTGTTAATTACCAAATTTTTTTATTGCAATTTATTCTTACGCTGGCTTGAAAATGGTACTTTCTACCGAAACTAGTCGCAAAAAAAAAAACATAATTCATTAAAAGCAGCTAATAGTCGTAACATTTATTTCGTTTTAAGAAAGAAAGTAAAAAGTTTTCCAGTATAAGTTGGTGACTGAGCGCTACCGATACTGGAAGGTATCGGGGCCATGTCTCTTCGTAACGCCTACCTTAGCGCCCTGATAGGATCGTACGATGAAGCTTTAAAGCGCTGTACGCTCTCCAGCTTGTGGTCCTGTCACCTCCAGCGAATTTAAGAGCGAATGAGTCTTATAGGATAGCTGGGGAGCTGCTCGCATATGGAGTTGATGCTGAGGGTTGGCACTATGTTACCTTGGACGGATGTTCGGCGACACCAATTGTAGTAGATGTTCACAGGGCTATATGCATGTGACGTGGAGTTTGAGTTGGAGTTTAAACTAAGCATTGTCTGGAAAGTGTTGTTCTTGCCGTACCGGCTAATTCGCTACCGAGATCACAAGTCCGCGTGCACTTGAAGGGGATGCCTGTTTTAGTTAAAGGGCAAGAAGCACAACTAAACGTGTCGTGTCGAATGGGAATTTAGCCGAATGTCACCGTATTGCCTGTGAATTTTGTGACAAGGGAAGGGAAAGACAGAGCAGACGAATAAATGGTGAGTGTTTAAAACGCGAACATTTGTCAGGTGTGGTATTAATGTGCACCACCGATTAATCTTAAGAGTCTCACGCTATTTGAGAGCATTCTATTCAACTCTACATTGTGAGCGGTGCACTCTGTGCCCAGATGGTCCCCAGATTTCTACATTTTGGTTTCTGTTAAAAGCCCTTAAGTTCTGTGTACTAATGTTGATGTTTATTGGTCTGGCCTTTGTAATAAACATATGCATATGTGAGCGGGTTCCTTGCTTGCTAAGCGTTTCTCGTTTTCTTTTTTGCAAGTAAATATATTTAAAGCTTTGCTAAGACGCACGTGCTTTTGAAATCATATTGTGGCATACTTGTTTTAATCTTGTTATGAGTCCAAGCCTTGGAAAAATTTCGTTGTTTAAGTCATAGTTAAGAGTAGCATTTTATTCAATGAGGTACCTGATTTAAGATTTGTTTTAGTTCTGTTATCGGCTTGCAGACCACATTGTCCAAGAAAGTGTACTTTTTGCTTTAGTGCGTACAGCACATAGTGGCTTGTTTCATTTTAAGATGCATGTTATAATTGTTTCTTACGTGTGTTTTAGATTACTGAAGAATGTGATTCCCTAAGTGACAAATTGATCTGTTTGAGACAGCCCACTGCATTTTCAGCGGCCGGAACCGGAAGTTATTTTGAAGCCGTTATTGGGAGTTGGGTTTCAGAAAGGAATTATATGGAATTTAATGTTTATATTGTGCATGTCTTAAAGGAAAATGATTGCTATTCTTTGTGGCCTTTATTGTTGTAATTAGTTTTAAAGTTGGCCTTTTCAATTAGAGTCTTTAGATAAAATAAAATTTTGTAAAATGGTGTGCATGTTATTTCTTGGTGTGCGCGTCTGTCACCTTCCACAACCGAGTTACATGTTATGTCTTACGAAGTACCGTGTTATCAAAAACCAATTACGAGTAAAAAAACAATCTGAAATATAACCTATTAAAAATTAACACAAATTTTCATTTTCAAGCCGGGGAAAATGGTTATTACATCAGGAAGATTCAGTTAATTTCCAGATATCACGTGTTTCAAGGTAGAAGACCTTCTTCCATTTCAGTTTACAGCAAGGTGCACAACCGGCTAAGTATGACTTCACCGTCCACGCATTACGTAACCAACTTCAAAAATATGCAGAATTTTATTAGTAATAAAACTCTGCAACTAACGATACACTCCTAATAGCTTTAATATATTACAAAGGCTTTAAATACGCAGAACTCGTAATACTGACAAACATTGCACAACACAAACCTCATGTCTCACAACAACAGAAACTGCAGAAAATGGCGGAAACTGCTTAAGGTAGTTTGGGGCATTCTGAATCATGATGCTATGTGGACTGAATTAAGAAAATATTCTGCTGCACAGACCGTGTACGCAGCTCGGATGTAATTACGTTAGCCGGTCGGGGTGGCCGAGCGGTTCTAGGTGCTACAGTCCGGAACCGCGCGACCGTTACGGTCGCAGGTTCGAATCCTGCCTCGGGCATGGTTGTGTGTGATGTCCTTAGGTTAGTTAGGTTTAAGTAGTTCTATTCATTTATTTTATTTAGCGTATGGCTCATAACATCACAGTAAAAATTACAGAAACAACACGATTTAAAAAAAAATCACATATGTATTAACAGAACAATAAATAACAGTTTGTATATAAGGACACCACCAATTGTAAATTTACACTCACAGAAGAGCAATCACAAGCAGACGTCCAGCTTAGATAATATATAGTCGTTTGCCTCTTGGGTCGCCATTAGGAAATCCTAAGTTCTAGGGGACTGATGACCTCAGAAGTTAAGTCCCATAGTGCTCAGAGCCATTTTGTAATTATGTTACAGGACCGTTGCTAGACAACTCATGCACAACCTTTTTGCAGATATATTTCATGGAGGCAGTAATAATGCAGAAGGAAACAGAAGAGGTAAGACAATATTGGTTATAAAAAACCGACCTTGCAATGTTAAGTTAGCTTGAAATAAGGTCTGTTGTTGAAATATGTGAATGCTAGTTGTAAATCTTTCCGTACCAGTTGTATAGATTTTGCCAGGTCGGTCGACAGAAGAACTGGCATCTGTTGTAAAGTTGAGCAACTGCTTGCATTAAAAAATAATAAGGGAGTGGGGATATGTGATTCCATCTTCGTGGGGCTTTATGAATCTGAATATAATATCTATTACCTCTTCCTTGTTAAAGTGTTCATGTAACGAAATCATACAAAACAATCCCTCAACAAATTACAATACCAATTTTTGGTAAAACTTTCAACGTCACCTAGAGAGGTATAGCTAACGTAGGAATAGTTATAAAGGGTTTTGAATTGACGGCAACATGTCCCTTCAATTCAGAGATAATATCATCTCACAAAGGCCTTCCTTCGTCCACATACCTGAGTGATGAGTTCCGTACTGTTACCACAGAATCAGAAACCCAGGCCCCGTGGCTCCTTCTGATTCTCCAAGAAATTCGGAAATTCAGAACGCAGCAATATTATCTTCATCATTATGTTCATCATTTTTTCTTTTTTGCTAACCTCAACGTAAACCATTGGTACCACAAATAGATAAGGTAAAGATAAGATATAAGATAAACATTCAGAGTGCCATCTGAATTCATCTGTTCATGTCAGTCTTACAAAAGAAAAGAGAAAATTGAATTTTGGAGCCATCCAAAGAAAGACGACCAAAAGTTGTAGAAATGCGCTTGATGTCCAAGAGAAACCTTGTAATCAACATCTACATGGATATTCTGCAAATCACATTTAAGTGCCTGGCAGAGGGTTTATCGAACGACCTTCACAATTTTTTATAATTCCAATCTTGTATAGCGCACAGAAAGAACGAATACCTATGTCTTTCATTACGAGATCTGATTTTCCTTATTTTATCGTGGTGATCGTTTCTACCTGTGTAGGTCGCTGTCAACAAAATATATTCGCACTCGGAGAAGACATTTGGCGATTTGGAATTTCATGAGAAGATTCCTCCGCAACGAAAAACGCCTCTCTTTTAATTATGCCCATCCAATATCCTGATCATTTCAGTGACACTCTCTCCAGTATTCCCCGATAACAGAAAACGTGCTGCCCTTCTTTGATCTTTTTAAATCTACTTCGTCAATCCTGTGTGGTAAGGATCCCACACCGCGCAGCAGCATTCTAACAGAGGACGGACAAGCGTAGTGTAGGCAGCCTCATTAGTAGATGTGTTACATTTCCTAAGCGACTTGCCAATAAATCGCAGTCTTTGATTAGCCTTCCCCGCAACATTTTGTACATTTTTCTTCTAATTTAAGTTGTTCGTAATTGTAATTACAAGGTATTTAGTTGAATTTACGGCCTTTAGATTTGACTGTTTTTATCGCGTATCCAAAGTTTAACGGAATCCTTTTAGCACTCGTGTGGATGACCTCACACTTATTGTTATTTAGGGTCAATTTCCAGTTTTCGCACCATACAGATATCTTTTCTAAGTCGTTTTGCAATTCGTTTTCATCGTCTGGTGACTTTATTAGTCGATACACGACAGCGCCATCTGCAAACAACCCACGACTGCTGTTCAGATTGTCTCCCAAATCGTTTATATAGATAAGGAACAGCAAAGGACTTATATCAATGCCTTGGGGAACGCCAGAAATCACTTCTGTTTTACTCGATGACTTCCCGTCAGTTACTAAGAACTGTGACCTCTCTGACAGGAAATCACGAATCCAGTCATTCAACTGAGACGATATTCCATAGGCACGCAATTTAACTACAAGCCGCTTGTGTGGTACAGTGTCAGAAGCCTTCCGGAAATCCAGAAATACGGAATCAATTTGAAATCCCTTGTCGATAGCACTCAACTCTTCGTGCAACTAAAGAGCTAGTTGCGTTTCACAAGAACGATGTTTTCTAAATCCGTGTAGATTGTATGTCAATAGACCATTTTCTTCGAGGTAATTAATGATGTTCGAATACAATATATGTTCCAAAATCATGCTCCATGTCGACGTTAACGATGTGGGCCTGCAATTTAGTGGATTACTCCTACTATCTATCTTGAATACTGCAGCGACCTGTGCAACTTTCCAGTCATTTCCGTACGGATCTTTCGTCGAGTGAACGGTTGTATATGATTGTTAGGTATGAAGGTAATGCATCAGCATACTCTGAAGGGAGCCTAATTGGTATACAGTCTGAACCAGAAAACTTGCTTTTATTAAATGATATAAATTGCTTCACTAATCCGAGGATATCTACTTCTACGTTACTCATGTTGGCGGCTGTTCTTGATTCGAATTCTGGAACATTTACTTTGTCTTCTTTTGTGAAGGCATTTCGGAAGGTTGTGTTTAGTAACTGTGCTTTGGCAGCATTGTCTCCAGTAGTACCTACATTGCTATCGCGCAGAGAATGCATTGATTGTGTCTTGCCGCCAGCATAGTTCACATACGACCAGAATGTGTTTGGATTTTGTGCCAGGTTTCAAGATAAAGTTTCACTGTGGAAATTATTATAAGCATCTCGCATTGAAGTCTGCGCTAAATTTCGAGGTTCTGGAAAAGATCGTCAGTCTTGGGGATTTTGCGTCTGTTTGAATTTGACATGTTGTTTCGTTGTTTCTGTAACAGTGTTGTGACCCGTTTTGTGTACCAAGGAGAATAAGCTCTGTTGTTTGTTAATTTATTCGGTATAAGTCTCTCAGTTGCTGCCGATACTATTTCTTTGAATTCAAGCCACATCTGGTCTGCACTTACTTAATTTGGAAGGAGCGGAGATTGTCTCTCAGGAAGGCGTCAAGTGAATTTTTATCTGCTGTTTTGAATACGTATACTTTTCGTTCCTTTATGGTGGATTTGGGGGTTACAACATTCAGTCTCACTACGTCAACTCTGTGTTCACTACTCTCTGTATCCATTTTGATGCTTGTTATTAACTCAGGATTCATCTTCATCATCACCTGAAGCTGAGTCGGGCGAAGAAAATGTATCTTGAGGTTTTTGCAACATCAAATTATACGACTCTAGATCTGTGAAGAAAGTGGTAAGTGCAAAATGAGGTCGCACGAAAATTGTGTGGGGACTCCTGGTCGTAAGAACTCCACTGTGAAAAATAAATGCAACAACTACTGGAAAGTTAAAAAGTGTGATCTTCCATACTGTGTGTAATTGTAGACAATTTACAGTGATTTTCGTCTCTCCATTTAAGATTCAAATCGCTCCAATGATTTTTTAATTTTTCTGCTTTTTCAACATTTTATATTTTGCTGTTTACAATGAAGAAGAATTGGAGTTAGAGAAGTATCGTTGTACGTTCATCATACGAACTTACAACTATGATCTATTCGTTAAAAACCATTCAATAAGTTTCAGAATCATTGTTTTTTCATAATTGATCAATGATTTGCCACATCACATTCCCTAATCTGTGACCTGCTACGCTGGTGACATAATGATAATTGCAACTCATCAACACGCAGCAGTACTGCAGCAAATATTATTGACAGGGGGTCTCAAAATGATTCCTTATTTCTAGATTTCCAGAATGCTTTTGGCACTATTCTTCACAAGCACTTCGAATCAGATTGTGTGCCTTCGGAGTATCAGAGTATCACTTCAGTTGTGTGACTTCATATATGATTTCCTGTCAGAAAGATCACAGCACATGCTACCTACTTGAAAATCACCATGTAAAACAGAAGTGAAATCCAGCATTCCCTAAGGAGAGCGTCATAGGCCCTCTGCTGCTCCTAATCTATATAATTAACATAGGAGACAATGTGAGGAGCACTCTTAGGTGATGATTCTGTCTTTGCCATATACTAAAGCTATCTGAAGCTCAAAACCAATATTGCAAAATGATTTAAACAAAATATATGTTTAGTGCAATAAGTGGTAATTGTCTCTGAATAAGGAAATGTGTGAGGTCATCCACATGAGCACAAGAAGAAATCCATTAAATTTTGGTCACACAACAAATCACAGCAACGAAAGACTTTCAATTCAAATAAGTACCTAGGAATTACTATTACAAACAACTTAAGTTGGAACAGTCACTTAGATATTGTTGTAGTGATGGAAACCCAAAGTTTAGAGTAAATTAGGTGTAATTTTTGGTCCAGTTGATCCATGGTAAGGATATTCTCCAGAATGTATGCAAAAGGCCTACTCAAGAGAATCCCTGCTATGCACTTGTCTATCCTCTGCTAGACTATCACTGTGTGGTGTAGGATCCTTACCACATATGATTAACAGAGGACATCAAAAAAGTTCCAAGAAGGGCACCACATTTTGTATTATCATGAAATAGGAGAGAATATGTCACAGGTATGATAAGTAGGTTGGGATGGCAGTCATTAAAACAAAGCTGTTCCTTGTTGCAGCGAAATCTTTTGATGAAATTACAATCACCGGTTTTCTCCTCTGAACACAAAAATATTTTATTGTCACCAACCTTTATAGGGTGGAATGATCATAATAATAAGAGAAACCAAAGTCCATTGGTCATTGTCCCCACGCAGTGTTCAAGAGTGAAATGGCAGAGAAATAGTCTGAAGGTAGTCTGAAGAATCCTCTTCCAGGCCCTTAATTGTGAACTGCAGAGTAATAATCTAGATGTTGATGTAGATATTCCCAGAATGTAGATGCTTCAGTGATATGGGTTTCCTCTAACAAACTTCTTTGTAATGCTGACAAGACCCATCATCCTCTATTAAAACTATCTAACAGAATAGAAAACACAATGATTAAAGTTTTAGAATTCCATTCTGGTCCCAGGTTGATCTGGGGGGGGGGGGGAACATATGAGTCATATCTACTGAAGAATATCTAGGGTAACATATGCCGCTGGGGGTAGCTGTGCAGTCTGAGGCATGTTGTCACGGTTCGTGCGGCTTCCCCCATCGGAGATTCGAGTCCTCTCTTGGGCATGGGTGTGTGTGTTGTCTTTAGCATAAGTTAGTTTAATTAGTGTGTAAGCCGAGGGACTGATGACCTCAGCAGTTTGGTCCCATAGTCCTTACCAAAAATTTCCAATTTCATTTTACAGTTGTCACATTTTTCCTATAAGAAAAGGCACCTCTTTTATTGCCTTTGCATCTGTGTGTGCCACAGTGGCAGTGAGATGCAATATTAACCAAAATGCCGATAAATTTGCCAGAGTCATTATAGACAAGTAATCTTCTGCCAACCTGATTCATAAATTGATTTTTCATGACATTTCTTCTCATGCCAGCAACAGCTGTACAAGTTGCACACTGTAACAGTTTTTTTCAATATTCTGAATGTTAGAAGGCTCTGGCTATGTATTGAAACCGAGAAAACATCTTCGTTAATGGTACATCACCTTGACGTTGTTTATATTCTTCTATCCTGACTGTTTTCTTATGGTCACCTTCTTGTAGTTTCCCATTGCTCACAGTGGAGACTCTCTATATGTTAACTACCTAAATGAAATTTTTACACAAACAACTTTCATCTGATTGCAAGGAAAAAGTGAAATACGTTTTTTCTACATGAATAACATTTACCACCACAGACCCCCCCCCCCCCCCCCCCCAAATTGAGAAGAAAGATGTCGTGTAAATTAACTTAATTCAAAAATGGTTCAAATGACTCTGAGCACTATGAGATTTAACTGCGGAGGTCGTCAGTCCCCTAGAACTTAGAACTACTTAAACCTAACTAATCTAAGGACATCACACACATCCATGCCCGAAGCAGGATTCGAACCTGCGAACGTAACGGTCTCACGGTTCCAGACTGTAGCGCCTAGAACCGCTCGGCCACCCCGACCGGCTAACTTAATTAGCTAACTAAAACTTAACTATGACATTGTCCTATCTGATAAATTATTAACATTACTAAAATAAATGACCCCTGAGACTGAATTCAAATTCTCCACTTAACCAAATCTGAATGAAGATACATCTTACGTCAGTCAGTTTAAGTTGATAGTCTCTATGTTAACCAATGGTAAGAATCATAGTTTGCGTTTATGTGTTTGTCTAAGGATTTATTATTCAGTTTAACTGATAGAAGGTTACTACATCCTTTTGATTCTTCATTCTTTCTTAATATAATTTATTTAAATTAATAGCAAATATATTATTAAAAACTAAGTCTTTACTCTCTACTTTATTACACTCTAGTAAACATTTTTTCTGGTACCAAATGCCGCGGGTTTCGAATCCGCTCCAGATGGCATGGAACTCTATGACTGCGAGAGGTCTCTGCAGCAGTCGCGCCATACGCCGTAGCTGCGCGCGCTTCTGGCCGCGAGTCTAACGTGAGGGCGCCACTGCGGAGCACGTGGTCCCAGCGGCCAGTAGCGACATACCCTGTCGTGTATTTAGGCAACTGCCTCTCACCCAGCGAACGCACATTCGAGGGTTGGATTCCCTCTCTTCTTCATCGAAGAGTTTCACTGCCTGGGCTACTCTCAGGGTGCAACTTCGACGTGGAAGATTCCCGCCGTTTCCTTGCCGTGTCGTCTGCTTGCCGTCCATACTGCTCGCCGTCCGGCCCTTCTCGCCGCCGCCTGCCGGTGCTCACCGCTGCCGCCGCTTGGTCGCCGCCTTCCGGTCCTCGCCACCGCCGCCGCCGCCGTCGCCGCCTGCCGGGGCTCGCCGCCGCCGCCTGGTCGCCGCCTGCCGGTGCTCGCCGCCGTCGCCTGCCGCCTGCCGGTGCTCGCCGCCGCCGCCGCTTGGTCGCCGCCTTCCGGTCCTCGCCGCCGCCGCCGCCGCCGTCGCCGCCTGCCAGGGCTCGCCGCCGCCGCCTGGTCGCCGCCTGCCGGTGCTCGCCGCCGTCGCCTGCCGCCTGCCGGTGCTCGCCGCCGCCGCCGCCGCCGCCTGCCGGTCGCCGCCGTCGCCGTCTGCGCCGCCGTTTGGTCGCCGCCTTCCGGTCCTCGCCGCCGCCGCCGCCGCCGCCGCCGCCTGCCGGGGCTCGCCGCCGCCGCCTGGTCGCCGCCTGCCGGTGCTCGCCGCCTTCGCCTGCCGCCTGCCGGTGCTCGCCGCCGCCGCCGCCGCCGCCGCCTGCCGGTCGCCGCCGTCGCCGTCTGGTCGCCGCCGCCGCCCTTCTCGCGCGCCGCCGCCATGTCCCAACCCACCACCACCACCACTATCATTTTCACCTCTCCCTCCGCTGCTCCAACCACCATCACATGGAGCTACTCCTCCACCCCACTTCCCGTCCTTCCTTCTCTCCCTGTCCACCCCACCCCTGCACCACTTTCGGCTGTAACCACCCCCAACTCCTCCTCCCCTCTCGCTGTCGCCCCATCGACAGCTACTGACTTTCCGCCGCTCCCCGCACCGCCTCCGACAGGCTCCAAGCCAGCACGGATCTCTGCTCGACGTTCCACAGTCTCAGTGACACCCACGCCCCATCCGTCTGCGTCATCCGCTGCTCAGGGTGGTCCTGCCCCCCGCCATCTCCCCCTGCAACCCGTACCCCTGCCCCCTCTCCACCCGGTCGTGCCCACGAAACCTTCAAAGCGCCCGAATGTTGACCCTTCCCCCGCAGTCTCCTCCAAAAAAACCCCCAACCCCCGTGACCCACCCACTCCCATGGACGCGGCTCCGACCTCCGCCCCTGCGCCGCCTGCCACCCACACCTTTGTCCAATCCTGACCCTCAATTCCTTGATGCCCGCTCCCTCACCCTCGCCATCCGGAAATACTACCCCAATGCTCCCATCTCCCAACTGATTCCTCGCAAGGACTCGGTCCTCATCAAATCCCCCAGTGCTTCCCTCCACACCGATCTCCTCTCCCGCATCCCCCGTATCCAATTTGGCCAACGTGCAACCCTCATCCCCTACCACACCCCGTCCTCTCCCCGTCAGCCTCAACCTCCCCGGCGTCTGCCAACCTTCACCGCTGTGACCACGAAGCTTAGCCCCGTGATCACGGAGGCTGAGGTGTTGGCGGAACTCAACTCCCGGCCCGACATTGAAATCCGCTCGGCCCGTCGCATCTTCAATGATGCCGGGCCGACTTTTCTCATGCGGATATTCACCGAATCCTCCTCCTCCATTGACCGCCTCCTCACCGAGGGAGCCCTCATCTACAATCAGCGCCATAAGGTGGACCCCTCCCGTTCCCCCGTCCAATCCTACCGCTGCCAACGCTGTCTCACCTACAACGACCACATTACCTCTGCCTGCAGGAACCCACCTACTTGTCCCCACTGCAAAGCTTCCCACTTCCTCAAGCATTGCCCCAACCTCACCTCTCCCCCTCCTGCAACACTTGCAACGAACCACATCCTACCTACTCCTCGAAGTGTAAAGCGAAACCTCCACCAGTAACCCCTGAGCTCACCGTGCCTGTCCGTCCTGTTGATGACCCCATCCACCCCAACAACTCGCTACGCCCTCCCCCTACTGCTGAGGACATCATCCGTTTCACCACCATTGTCCTCCAAAACATCCACCCCTTCCAGTGCTCACACACTCTTTCCCAAATCGCCCTCGCTGCCCGTTCCATCTTCCATCTTACCACCTATGCCACATACTCCCACAACCAGGCCCACTTCACCTTCACCCCCCTCACCACCCTTGTCTAACTCTCCACTCCCATGGTACAACAACCGTACCGTATCCTGTACCACAACATTCGCTCCCTGCCCACCCACAAACTCCTCTTCCTCCACACCCTACGTCAGCACCGCGTGGATGCCTTCGTCCTAAATGAAACCTTCCTTCAACCCCGTATCTCCGTCTCCACGGCTCCTTACACTCTACACCGCACCGATAACCCGTACCCTCTCGCGCGTGGCGGAGTTGCTATAGGCCACCTCAAGCACCTCCCTGTCCGGCCCCAACCTCTCCTTAACAATCCTGCCCAGCATCTCACCCTCAGCCTCTTCTTCCCCACCCTTACCATCACCTGTGCCACCATTTATGTCCACCCTCACACCCCCATCCCGTATGATTTCCTGGCCCACATTGACCGCACCTTCTCCACCTACGTGATTGCCGCCGACCTCAATATCCACAGCCATGATCCTGCCGACCTCCGGCGGTGGCATCAGTTTCTCACCACTCTCCAGGGAGACCTGGTTCCCCTGCCTCAGCACACCCGGCCCGAATCCAACACCACTCCTGATGTGGTCCTTGCCTCTCCAAACCTCCTTGGGCGCATCACCGCGGATGTCCTTGACCTCATTGGCAGTGACCATGCTCCTGTCCTCCTCACTATCTCTAACGGTCGCCATCCCCGCCACGCTCCTCGCCCTGACGTCCCTCCTAAACTTGTCCATGATTACTCCCGTGCCAACTGGGATGCCTACCGGGATTCCATTCACACCCAGGTTGACGGCCACGATCTTACCCTCCAGTCTCCTGCTGACATCGCTCGCACTGCTGCCTTCCTGCACCAGACCTTGTCTGACGCCGTCGCCACCCATATCCCCACCAAAGCCATCCACCCTCACCGCCCCGCCCTGCCTCCACAGGCCGTCCTTCTCCTTCGAGAGTCCCGCCGCCTCTACCGCTCTTTTCTCCACACTCGTGACCGGGATACACTTACCCGCCACCGGCAATTACAGCGACACATCCGCAACCTGCTTGTTGCGAAGAAACGCCGAGCCTGGCGCCAGACATGTACACAACTCAACACCACGCTCCCCATCAACTCTTCCAAGTATTGGTCTGCTTTCCACCGCCTTACTGGGAACCGCCCCACCCCCCAGTACCCTCTCCTCCTTAATGACCGTCCCTTTCCTGACAACCTCAGTAAGGCCAACCACTTTGCCTCCCACCTCTCTGATGTTTTTTCCATCCCAGATGATCCCCACTTTGATTATTCCCTCTTCCCTGATGTCATGGACCGTACGAATACCTCTGTTCCTCCCCTTGCTCCTAGCTTCCAGTACTTGGGCCACACCCCACCTTCTGCACTTAACACTCCCATCACTACACAGGACATCAGCCTCACACTCCGCACTAAACGCAACACTGCTCCCGGCCACGACTGCGTTACCTACCGCCACCTCAAACACTGCCCTCCCTCCTTCCTTTCCCTCCTTGCCACCCTCTACAATGTCATCCTTGCCACTGGCTTCTATCCCGACCTGTGGAAAATCTCCCGTATCCTGATGTTCTCCAAACCCAATAAGCCTCCATCTGATGCCTCTTCCTATCGTCCTATCTGTCTCACATCAGTGTTCAGCAAGCTCTTGGAATCCATCCTTTCCCGGCGCATCCATCTCCACCTCCACCAAAACCACCTCCTCCCGAACACCCAATGTGGCTTTCGACCTTCCTTCTCTGCTGATGACCAACTCCTCCGCCTCACTCATCTCCTCTCCCTCCAGCTTAACTCCCGTCGCTCCGCCATTTTTGTCTCACTTGACCTCAAAAAGGCCTACGACAGTGTCTGGCATCCCGGTCTCCTGTTTAAACTCCAAACCTACGCCCTTCCTATCAACTACATCCGCCTGGTGGCCTCCTTCCTCTCCCACCGCCCCTCCTATGTTACCATCCATAATGCCAATTCCCACACCTTCTACCCCTCTGCAGGTGTGCCCCAGGGCTCTGTCCTCTCCCCTCTCCTCTAACTCCTGTACACGGCAGATATGCCCCAACCCCCCCCCTCCAGTACACCTCTTGCAATATGCTGATGACACCGCATTCCTCCCCCTCGCTCCTACCCTCCAACGGTCCCAACGCCTTCTCCAGAATCACCTTGACCTTTTTGCTGCATGGTGTAACCAATGGCTCCTGAAACTCAATCCTTCCAAGACCCAGGCAATCATCGTAGGTCGCACCACTCGCTCCTTCCGGCTCCTGGATTTCTCCCTTACTGTCTGCGCACATCCTGTCCGCCTCACCCCCACCCTCACCTACCTTGGCCTCACCATTGACTGTCACCTCACCTGGATACCTCATCTCCGCTCCATCCAATCCAAAGCCCACAACCGCCTCCGACTCCTCAAACTCCTCTCTGGCCGGACATGGGGGTTGCACCCCTCTACCATCCTCCACACCTACAAATCCTTAATCCGTCCCATCCTCTGTTATGCCAGTCCTGCCTGGATATCTGCCCCCCCCCCCAAATTCTATCAGTCCCTCCAGATCCTTGAGTGTCATGCACTCCGCCTCGCCTTCCGTATCCGCCTCCCGTCCCCCACGCGGATCCTCTATGATCTCATTCCTTTCCCCCATCTGCTCCTATTCCTCGAACATATCCGCATCCTCTACACCTCCCGCCGTCTTGAACCCCCTCACCCCCTGGTTGCTCCTCTCCTCTCCCATCCCCGCCCCCTGCCACGTCTTCACCGTTGTGTCCCCCCTACCCTCCATCTCTACACCATCCATCTCCTTTCCCGAGGTGGCTTCCGTCAACTCCCCCTCCCGGATGATGCCCTCTCTCCCTCCATTTATCCTTCCTATCAACTCTGATCCTCAATCCCCCTCCTTTCCTCTGTCCTTTCCCTGGGCTCCCTCTTCCCCCCCCCCCTTCCGTCCTGTTTTTCTCCCCACTAAACCTCTCCCTACCTCCCTTCTCCCCCCCAGTCCTTTTGTATTCCCCTCCTCTGCCTACCCCACTCCCTGTCGCGTCTGCCCCCCACCCCTCTTATGGGTCCTCATCCTCCTTCAGCTCCCTTCCCGGCTCCCCCCTTCGCTTTTACTCTCCTTTCCCCCCTTTTTTGTTTTCCCATCTTCTGTCCAGTTTCCCCCCACCTGCTCTCGACTGTGGTGTCACATTTGCCAACTTTTTAGTGCAGTGTTCCAGTGACTATTCAGTGTTGTTTGTCTTTCTCGTGTTGCGAACAGAAACCATGCTGTCGCTAGGTGTGAATTTTATGTCCTTTGCGAACAGAATCCAGACTGTCGCCGTGTTTTTTTAATTGTCTATTGTTTTCCCTGTCTGCTTCGTATGTATTTTTATTAGCGTCATCATCCCTGTGTTGTTGTTTTAAGTTCCACGATTTCTTTTCGCCTTGTTACTCTCTAAGTCTCCGATTTTATCGCCTGTTTTTTATTATTTGTTCTCTTGATCTTTGTCACAAAATCTGTCGGCTGAAGAGCGGCATACTACGCTGCTGCCAGCCCGCCCCCTTCGGGGGGAATTGAAATTCAATTAATGAAAAAAAAAAAAAAAAACCAGCGAAGCAGTCTGGTATTCGCGTTGAGTAGGTTGATATCTCGCTTACAGACATCATGTTTACATTGCGTGTGTTTACTTCTCGTTTACGAGTGGACGTTGTTTTGATTTCGTGAGGTTATCTCTTGTGACTCCGTTGCTTAATACTTTGTTTTTGATCCTGGTGTCACACTGTCATAGCCAATTCGAAGTTCTTGTCATGATCAGTTGGGCTCTATCATGATTTCCGTTATTTCTAATCAATGGCAGTCCCATGTGATTAACTTGCGACAGTCAAATATTGTCAATTTTATTTAGTCGTACAAGGCGAAAACTTTTGTTATCCATATGGAGTTGCATGCTGACGTTTCACTCAATATTACTTGCCATAGTTCCAGATCTCAGATGTGTGATAAGGTTCTTGACTTTATTCAGAGTCTTCTTCACATATGCCTCTGAATTGACGGTTGATCCCCTTGGCATCACATCCACAAGAACGTCGGCATCACAATCCCAGAAGACTGTCATCATGACTTTTCCAGCTGAGGGGGTCGTCTTGAATTTCTTTTTTTTGTGGTGAATGAGGATGATGCCATCCCATGGACTGGCCTTTTATTTCCATCGCAACGTGGTGCACCCAGCTTTTGTTCCCTGTAACGTTTCTGACAGAAAGCCATCTCCATCAGTCTCAAAACGCTCCAACAATTCAGATGAAATAGCCTTTCTTTGAAACTTGTGGTCCACTGTGAGCATTTATGGGACCCATCGTGAGCACCTCTTCGAATATCCGAGAGTCTCAATTTTTGCAGATGTACTTCCAATGCTAACCGACAACTGTACACCCAGTTGTCTAGCTGTGATGCATCAGTTGGCATGAATAATGGCATCCGCATGATTCAGCATGTCTGGAGCCGCTGCTGTGACAGGAAGTCCTGAGCATGGCTGATCATGGAGCTCTGTTTCTGCATTTCCTGAGGCTGTAACTTTCTTTACCCATCGCCCAACTGTACTCCTATCAACTGCAGCATCGCCGTACACTGCACACAAATGTTTATGGATGTTCACAATGGTTTCTTTTTCTGCACACAAATTCAATAACAGCACGCTGCTTGTAATGTGAGTCGTATGTTGAAGCCATTTTGACGCTGTACTACGGCTCTGTCATCTGCCAGAATGGTTCGAAACTTCACCGGTGCACAGAACAAACATCAGATGTGAAGCACCAACAAAGACGTTCCTCCATTATCGGCTTTTTTTAAAAAAAGTGGGACATTGCTTGTTGAATGACCGTAGAATATTTCTTTGTTCTTTATTATTCAAATTGTATATTCTGCTCACCTAATAAAAACTAAAAGAAAAAAAACAACATGGGGAAATTCAGACTAATTTACCATTGATTTGTTATTTTTCCCTTTCATTTATATGAACCAATACTAGCTACATATATTAAACCCTAGATCCATAGATCCTTTTACGAACACCTCTTTGTTGTTTCTATTTAATATTTTTTATTATTACAATATATGAAACATATGGTTATTTGGTCTTCACTTTTTCTTTCTTACGTTAAAATGGAAATGCCGTGTGTCTAGGGCCTCCCATCGGCTAGACCGTTCGCCTGGTGTAAGTTTTTCGAGTTGACGCCACTTCGGCGACTTGCGCGTCGATGGGGGTGAAATGATGTTGATAAGGACAATACAACACCCAGTCCCTGAGTGGAGAAAATCTCCGAACCAGCCGGGAATCGAAACCGGGCCTTTAGGTATGACATTCCGTCACGCTGGGCACTCAGCTACCAGGGGCGGACTGCGTCAAAATTATCCACAGTTATTGCAGTATTTATTCTTATATTCACAAAAACCCTTCAGGCATTAGAACACTCTTCTGAGATAATGCATGTTTTCTGTAGATTAATTTTGCCCCTCTCCTGTAAAACAAGTTATCCACATTTTCTTATTGGCATTGTGCGTGGAATCTGAACATTCTCGTGATATTACTAGAAAAGGACTTCATCGTTACTAAAATAATAAATAATTATTGTCAAAGACATAATTCTGTAAAAACCTGTTTCTCACAAGGGAACCTCCCCATCGCACCCCCCTCAGATTTAGTTATAAGTTGGCACAGTGGATAGGCCTTGAAAAACTGAACACAGATCAATCGAGAAAATAGGAAGAAGTTGTGTGGAACTCTGAAAAATTAAGCAAAACATACAAACTCAGTAGTCCATGCGAAGATAGCCAACACAAGCATAATCTGATCGCAGGAGCACCGTGGTCCTGTGGTTAGCGTGAGCAACTGCGGAACGAGGGGTCCTTGGTTCAAGTCTCCCTCGAGCGAAAAATTTTTCTTTATTTTCGCAAAGTTATGATCTGTCCATTCGTTCACTGACGTCTCTGTTCACTGTAATAAGTTTAGTGTCTGTGTTTTTCGACCGCACCGCAAAACCGTGCGATTAGTAGACGAAAGGACGTGACTCTTCAATGAGAACCGGAAACATTTGATCGCAAGGTCATAGGTCAACAGATTCCTGCACAGGAAAACACGTTTGATATATTCTATACGACACTGGTGACGGCATGTGCGTCACATGACAGGACTATGTTGTCGACCCACATAACTTGTACACTTGACGAATGGGTAAAAACATTCTTCTACGTTGCCCGATTTAGGTTTTCTTGTGGATGTGATAATTACTCCAAAAGAAGTGATCTGTGTTCAGTTTTTCAAGGCCTATCCACTGTGCCAACTTATAACGAAATCTGAGGGGGGTGCGATGGGGAGGTTCCCTTGTCAGAATCTATCTATGGAAAGGTAATCGAAACCTAAAAGAAACAGTTCACTAAACTCCCCTTGAAGATCGCTATATACATTAAAGAAACAATACAGTTCACGAAAAAACTGAAACCCGGATGAAAAATCTTATCACGTGTAGTCCAGACGTTATTTAAATACACTGGAATATTATAACGAACATGCGTGTAAACACAAACGACGGTGTTTCACGGCTAAACGGTGACCATTAGGTTCTAGAATCATAAAAGAAGGTTGTATACATGGAAGAAGCCTGGAGATACCGACATGTTTCAGATAGATTATATAATGGTAAGACAGAGATTTAGGAACCAGGTTTTAAATTATAAGATATTTCCAGGGCAGATGTGGACTCTGACCACATTCTATTGGTTATGAACTGTAGATTAAAACTGAAGAAACTGCAAAAAGGTGGGAATTTAAGGAGACGGGACCTGGATAAAATGACTAAACCAGAGATTGTACAGAGTTTCAGGGAGAGCATAAGGCAACAATGGACAGGAATGGGGGAAAGAAATACAGTAGAAGAAGAGAGATGAAGTAGTGAAGGCAGCAGACGATCAAGTAGGTAAAAAGACGAGGGCTAGTAGAAATCCTTGGGTAACAGAAGAAATATTGAATTTAATTGATGAAAGGAGGAAATATAAAAATGCAGTAAATGAAGCAGGCAAAAAGCAATACAATCGTCTCAAAAATAAGATCGACAGGGAGTGCAAAATGGCTAAGCAGGGATGGCTAGAGGACAAATGTAAGGATGTAGAGGCTTATCTCACTAGTGGTAATATAGATACTGCCTACAGGAAAATTAAAGAGACCTTTGGAGGAATGAGAACCACTTGCATGATTATCAAGAGCTCAGATGGAAACCGAGTTCTAAGCAAAGAAGGGAAAGCAGAAAGGTGGAAGGAGTATATAGAGGGTTTATACACGGGCGATGTACGTGAGGACAATATTATGGAAATGGAAGAGGATGTAGATGAAGATGAAATGGGAGATACGATACTGCGTGAAGAGTTTGACAGAGCACTGAAAGACCTGAGTCAAAACAAGGCCCCGGGAGTAGACAACATTCCATTAGAACTACTGACGGCCTTGGGAGAGCCGGTCCTGACAAAACTCTTCCATCTGGTAAGCAAGATGTAAGAGACAGGCGAAATACCGTCAGACTTCAAGAAGAATATAATAATTCCAGTCCCAAAGAAAGCAGGTGTTGACAGATGTGAAAATTACCGATCTATCAGTTTAGTAAGTCACGGATGCAAAATACTAACGCGAATTCTTTACAGACGAATGGAAAAACTGGTAGAAGCCAACCTGGGGGAAGATCAGTTTGGATTCCGTAGAAATATTGGAACACATGAGGCAATACTGACCCTACGACTTCTCTTACAATCTAGATCAAGGAAAGGCAAACCTACGTTTCTAGCATTTGTAGACTTAGAGAAAGCTTTTGACAATGTTGAGTGGAATACTCTCTTTCAAATTCTGAAGGTGGCAGAGGCTATTTACAATTTGTACAAAAACCAGATGGCAGTTATAAGAGTCGAGGGACATGAAAGGGAAGCAGTGGTTGCGAAGGGAGTGAGACAGGGTTGTAGCCTCTCCCCGATGTTATTCAATCTGTATATTGAGCAAGCAATGGAGGAAACAAAAGAAAAATTCGGAGTAGGTATTAAAATCCATGGAGAAGAAATAAAAACTTTCAGGTTCGCCGATGACATTGTAATTCTGTCAGAGAGAGCAAAGGACTTAGAAGAGCAGCTGAACGGAATGGATAGTGTCTTGAAAGGGGGATATAAGATGAACATCAACAAAAGCAAAACGAGGATAATGGAATGTTGTCGAATTAAGTCGGGTGATGCTGAGGGAATTAGATTAGGAAATGAGACACTTAAAGTAGTAAAGGAGTTTTGCTATTTGGGGAGCAAAATAACTGATGATGGTCGGAGTAAAGAGGATATAAAATGTAGACTGACAATGGCAAGGAAAGCGTTTCTGAAGAAGAGAAATTTGTTAACATCGAGTATAGATTTAAGTGTCAGGAAGTCGTTTCTGAAAGTATTTGTATGGAGTGTAGCCATGTATGGAAGTGGAACATGGACAAGAAGAGAATAGAAGCATTCGAAATGTGGTGATACAGAAGAATGCTGAAGATTAGATGGGTAGATCACATAACTAATGAGAAGGTATTGAATAGAATTGGGGAGAAAAGGAGTTTGTGGGACAACTTGACTAGAAGATGGGATAGGTTGGTAGGACATGTTCTGAGGCATCAAGGGATCACCAATTTAGTATTGGAGGGCAGCGTTCAGGGTAAAAATCGTAGAGGGAGACCAAGAGATGAATACACTAAACAGATACAGAAGGATGTAGGTTGCAGTAGGTACTGGGAGATGAAGAAGCTTGCACAGGATACAGTAGCATAGAAGAGCTGCACCAAACCAGCCTCGGGACTGAAGACCACAACAACAACAACATCAGCTTTGTTTCCTATTGTAGCACACAAGGACCGCTACCAACTAGCAAGGAAAGTCTTTCAAGTGCTGCTGTCCCTCTCGCAGTCCCGTTAAATTAACAATCTTAGACTCCTCTTCATCTTATCCTTCCTTCCCCTAATTACGATTTATCAGGTTTATTACCGTTATCAACTTCGTTTCTGTAAAAATAGCTTCACATCCGTGGAAAAGAGAGGAACACGCAGTCACCAAAACATATAACACAAATTACATAGGAGTGCAGCAGCACTCAGACGAATACGTAAGACCAGTCTGAATGCGGGAACAGCGCAGCGTAATTTGCTGTGCCGCTCTTTCACTGCATTCAGTGAGTCGGTAGATGTGTTGCACATTGGCAAACACGTCTCTAGTAAACCTGGTCATACTGCTGTGTATCACCGTTAACGTAAAACACTAGCGTGAAAAAATCCGACACGAAACCCACCAGTATGGGATGGAAGCTTCAGGGCAGAATGCAAAATGAGCGTTTGTATTGTCAACAGTAAGTACTAGCAGTGAATATAGCACTTTAGCTATACAAGCAGGACACTCATCGCATGTCTTTGTTATTTGCACTGTTATACGGATATTTTCAGTGCAGTACAGATAAAAAAAAATTGGGAGCAAGAAATCAAACGAAATTCGTTTATGAGTCACCAAAATACTAATAAAACATTGGTTAAAAACCTCTGAAAATATGCCAGTGGAATTATAGTTCGCCCTTTAGAGACCTTACAGCATTCAAATAATGCGAAAGTTAATAGCACTTCGGTCCATCCTGGCGCCCTCCGCCTCTCTTACGCTGGTGAATGTTAGAGCTTATTTTTCAAGTACTGCTCTGAAATACGTTCTTCACTATGCCTGAACACAGTAGAAAATTAATAATGGGCCTGAATCTGACAGTCTCATTATCATTATTTACTGTAAACCGATAATTTGCTGTCAGATTACGAAACTGCCCGCCTAGGTTGCGAAAACAGGAATGGCCTTCCGATACCCCAGCACAAAAACACCACCATCCTGTTAATTTAATCTCTGTACTAAAGGATTCGGGATTTCTTTCGAAACACCGTGCATTAGTTTGCTCCGATAAAACCGTAATTAATATATTGTACGAACAACACATTCCAGAAAATCATTTTGAGTGTTACTGTGGGCACCCGTGTTGCTACAGTAATGTCTGGTTACTCTTATTCAGAAAAAGAGCGAGGAATGATTGATTGATTCGATAAAAATCATACGAAGGTCGTATAAAATGTTCACAGCTGGGACTACACAAGACTTCTACAGTAACTTGATGACATACTCAGTAAGGACTAAAGATGCGCCGCCGGTTTCAAACTGTTCAGTAGGATTGGTTTGAAATCGTTTATTAACAGATTTAAACGATATAACTGGATGGACTGCTGGAAGTATAATACCATAAACAAAATACTTGTGGGGCTTATCTATACATACGTAGTTTAAAGCCCTCCAACCGTGTTTTTCTGTCTGCATACGAAGACTAATCTCAGGAACTACTGTAGGGATTTTGACGCGGTTTTCACTAACAGACTGATTCACGAGGAAGGTTTAGATATATGGGCTATGCCAGACAACTCGTCCATCTACAGACACTTACACCCAAACCACCAGATGTTAGACACTCGGACCGGTACCAAACGTGTCGTCCAACAAAGAATACTGACAGTTTTTTTAATGTATGATGCGTGAAAGTGTTATATGGGACTATTAATACTTCCGCACGTGTTATGTAATTGTTCCTTTATTCTACTGTTTATGTTCATGTTTATTTAGTGAAAGTACAGATGCTGATTCATGACGAGTGGTGTCTGCTCTGCAGCACATGCCCGGCAGAGCACCACACCTATCTATACAAATGTACTCTGTAGGTTTGTTACTTTCAACTAACGAAGAGAAAGCAGACTGCCGTAAGAACATTGCTACAAACTCTAAAACGTCCTTTTACACGTCAGGAAGATGGTCTCCTATATAACAGCTTTACAGTTAAAACGAAGTCAAATCCCAGAGGTTCGAACGCGGAGCCTTTGGCACGACAATCATACGCTCTAACAACTCACCTACGAAATACTTACAGATGTATCGCCTTTCCTAAGCTCAGTAGCTCTGGTGTTATTTTTAATTACCATTTACGTATGTTCTACTGGACGACAGCACACAGCACGAACTAAGTCGGTGTTTTGGTTGATACTCTGTCTAAATACAACGTTTGGTACCGATCTGAGTGTCTGACATATGGGGGTGTGAGTGTTAATGCTAACCATGTGAACTATGAAGAAGGGCGGTAGTAATCTATACCTCACGCTCAAAATGGCTCTGAGCACTATGCGACTTAACTTCTGAGGTCATCAGTCGCCTAGAACTTAGAACTAATTAAACCTAACTAACCTAAGGACATCACACACATCGATGCCCGAGGCAGGATTCGAACCTGCGACCGGAGCGGTCGCTCGGTTCCAGACTGTAGCGCCTAGAACCGCACGGCCACTCCGGTCGGCCCTCACCCTCAGAATTTACAGTTACTGTGTAAAGTAACTGTTTAAAATCCCAAAGCTTTTTTTTTAAAATTGATTCTTTTATTCCTGGCAATAGCTTTACGCTTGGGTTAGAAGCCATAACTTCAACAAACAAGAGAACACCCCCTTCCTCGTCTCCCCTTTTCTAATAATCATGGTACCTCAGAGGTAAGGATAATGCATGCGGAAGCAATTAGTGACGTCACCCTGCAAATGATAGTCACAAAGAGTTTCACACATTAAATTATGAAGTAATTAGTTTCCTTAGGAGTCATTAATGAATATTGGAGAAAATGGCAGCCATTAATTGGCTACTGATTGACAAACAGTTCAAATATAACATAGTGATTTACTGAGCTAAGGACATGGGAAATATACTATACATTGCAATAAATTGCATGGTAAGTACACAATGATTGGAATATTAAATAAGAAGTTGGCCACGGACTTGAAGGGGCTCCCACTCTCAAATAATAAGAAGAGTAAGCTGATCAACCACTTGAGTCCGCACATAAATGCTACATCCTCACATTTTTAACAGAAGGGCGATGCTAGTGGGAGTAATTGGAAAAAGCAGATAAGTTCGATGGTATAGGCGATACTGAGAACTCGTGGAGCTGAGTGCTTCAGTGCAGGAAGTTTTACAAAATCCATACAATGCTGGGGCAGCCAAGATACTTTACCACAAAGGTCTTCAGCAGTACGAAGTCGGCAAACAGCAACAGGTGGTGCAGTCGCTGATATCTGCGTCTCCGTCTCTTTTAATATGCCCCGTGCGCGGGGAAGAACCAGACTCAAATTTCTTCTGTACGGATGACACAGACAGTGCATTTGCTAGATCACGATAAAGTCTATCCAGGAGGAGACACAGAGAAGAACGCCTAACCGAAATTTTCCCCCTGGACAATACTAGGGCTATATCCAGAGTCACTTCTATAGCGCACCACACTGACGCGTTCCAAGTTGGCCCATCCGCGACTACCACCACTGCCGAAAGTTCCCATTCAACGGTGGCCACGGGGACATCCGCAAGTTGTAAGATTCACGGTGCACTGAAACTGATGAACAATATATACCCATCCAATGGGGTCTTGCCGCACCATTTCAGGAAGACGTCAAAGATCATCATTGTGAGCTGCCCTGTCGATTTCTTACATCTACGCTAGCGCGGGAAATAGTCCCGCCCACCGCTACACATATAAGTTCAAAAGTTCATAGAGCCACCAGCACCAGGGAGTCGCACTCAGCGGGTCGTCCAGCGTCTGCTTTGGGGAAGGCCGGAATACGTTACTGTCAGCCAAGATAGGCCAACAAACTAGACTCTCATAAAGCTATTAAACCAGCGCCGGCCGTCACCAGCCCACTCGCTCCACAATGTGTACAACAGACCAGAATGTAACTCTGGTCGCAGGTGCAGAAGCACAAGCCGGTCACTATTGTCCCCAGACCCTAATTAATTCGCAGGAAGGCTGTTCGAGAACCAGCCCGTCTCTGCCTTCAATGGTCCCAAAGGTATCCTGGATCTGCCATTGACCACCCCAATAAAGGCTAGCGGTACCACAAAGAAAACTTGCCGAGTCCCACACCAAGGACGATTAGGTTTCTCAGTGCTATTGTGTTACACAGAATGAACTTGTTTGTCCTTCTCCCGTGGGGACATAATAAAAACGACGACGGAGATGGCAAAAATGAGAGGGGACAGGCCATAAAGGGCATGCAAGAGGCGTGTCAACCCTCATGTAAAACAAATACACAAACTTATTGACTCAGTTTGTAATATACACTGAAGAGCCAAAGAAACTGGTCCACCTGCTTAATATCGTGTAGGGCTCCCGCGAGCACGCAGAATTGCCGTAACACGAGGAGGCATGGACTCGACTAATTTCTGTAGCAGTGCTGCAGAGAACTGACATCATGAATCCTACAGGGCTGTCGATAAATCCGTAAGAGTACGAGCGGATGGAGATCTCTTCTGAACAGCACGTTGCAAGGCATCCCAGATGTGCTCAATAATGTTCATGTCTGGGGAGTTTGATGGCCAGCAGTTTAAACTCAGAAGAGTGTTCCCGGAGTCGCTCTGTAGCAATTCCGGGTGTGTGGGGTGTCATATTGTCCTGCTGGAATTGGGCAAGTCCGTCGGAATGCACAATGGACATGAATGGATGCAGCTGATCAGATAGGATGCTTACTTACGAGTCACCTGTCAGAGACGTATCTAGACATATCAAGAGCCCATATCACTCCAGCTGCAGACGCCCCACACCTATATAGAGCCTCCATCAGTTCTAACACTCCCCTGCTGACATGCAGGGTCCATGGATTCATGAGGATGTCTCCATACCCGTACATGTCCATCCGTTCTATACAGTTTCAAACGAGTCTCGTCGGACCAGACAATATGTTTCCACTCATCAACAGTCCAATGTCGGTATTGACGTGCCCAGGAGAGGCGTAAAGCTTTGTGTCATGCAGTCGTCCAGGGTACACGAGTGGGCATTCGACACCGAAAGCCCATGTCGATGATGTTTCGCTGAATGGTTTGCATGCTGACACTTGCTGATGGTCCTGCATTGAAATCTGTAGCAATTTGCAGAAGGGTTGCACTTTGTCACGTTGAACGATTCTTTTCAGTCGTCGTTGGTCCCGTTCTTGAAGGATTTTTTTTGGTCGCAGCGATGTCGGAGATTTGATGTCGTACCGGATTCCTGATATTCACGGTACACTCATGAAATGGTCGTACGAGAAAATCCCCACTTCATCGCTACCTCGGAGATGCTGTGTTCCATCGCTAGTGCGCCGACTATAAGACCACGTTTAAGCTCACTTAGATCTTGATAACCTGCCATTGTAGCAGCAGTAACCGATCTAACGACTGCGCCAGACACATGTTGTACACTACTGGCCATTAAAATTGCTGCACCAAGAAGAAATGCAGATGGAAACGGGTATTCATTGGACAAATATATTATACTAGAACTGACATGTGATTATATTTTCACGCAATTTGGGTGCATAGATCCTGAGAAATCAGTTCCCAGAACAACCACCTCTGGCCGTAATAACGGCCTTGATACGCCTGGGCATTGACTCAAACAGAGCTTGGATGGCGTGTACAGGTACAGCTGCCCATGCAGCTTCAACACGATACCACATTTCATCAAGAATAGTGACTGGCGTATTGTGACGAACCAGTTGCTCGGCCACCATTGACCAGACGTTTTCAATTGGTGAGAGATGTGGAGAATGTGCTGGCCAGGTCAGCAGTAGAACATTTTCTGTATCCAGAAAGGCCCATACAGGACCTGCAACATGCGGTCGTGCATTATCCTGCTGAAATGTAGGGTTTCGCAGGGATCGAATGAAGGGTAGAGCCACAGGTCGTAACACATCTGAAATGTAACCTCCACTGTTCAAAGTACCTTCAGTATGAACAAGAGGTGACGAGACGTGTAACCAATGGCACCACATACCATCACGCCGCGTGATACGCCAGTATGGCGATGACGAATACACGCTTCCAATGTGCGTTCACCGCGATGTCGTCATACACGGATGCGACCATCATGATGCTGTAAACAGAACCTGGATTCATGTGAAAAAATGTCGTTTTGCCATTCGTGTACCCAGGTTCGTCGTTGAGTACACAATCGCAGGCGCTCCTGTCTGTGATGCAGCGTCAAGGGTAACCGCAGCAATGCTCTCCGAGCTGATAGTCCATGCTGCTGCAAACGTCGTCGAACTGTTCGTGCAGATGGTTGTTGTCTTACAAACGTCCCCATCTGTTGACTCAGGGATCGAGACGTGGCTGCACGATCCGCTACAGCCATGCGGATAAGATGCCTGTCATCTCGACTACTAGTGATACGAGGCCGTTGGGATCCAGCACGGCGTTCCGTATTACCCTCCTGAACCCACCGATTCCATATTCTGCTAACAGTCATTGGATCTCGACCAACGCGAGCAGCAATGTCGAGATACGGTAAACCGAAATCGCGATAGGCCACAATCCGACCTTTATCAAAGTTGGAAACGTGATGGTACGCATTTCACGAGGCATTACACGAGTCATCACAACAACGTTTCACCAGGCAACGCCGGTCAACTGCAGTTTGTGTATGAGAAATCGGTAGGAAACTGTCCTCATATCAGCACGATGTAGGTGTCGCCACCGGCGCCAACCTTGTGTGAATGCTCTGAAAAGCTAATCATTTGCATATCACACCATCTTCTTCTTGTCGGTTAAATTTCGCGTCTGCAGCACGTCATCTTCGTGGTGTAACAATTTTAATGGCCAATAGTGTATTATATGCCAACTGTCTTGCCGCAGTGGTAACACCGGTTCCCGTCCGATCACCGAAGTTAAGCGCTGTCGGGCTGGGCCTGCACATGGATGGGTGACCATGCGGTCTGCCGAGTGCTGTTGGCAAGCGGGGTGCTCTCAGCCCTTGTGAGGCAAGCTGGGGAGCTACTTGATTGAGGAGTAGCGGCTCCGGGGTCGGAAACTGACATCCGCCCGGGAGAGCGGTGTGCTCACCACATGCCCCTCCATATACGCGTCCAGTGACGCCTGTGGCTGAGGATGACACGGCGGCCGGTCGGTCCTGCTGGGCCTTCATGGCCTGTTCGGGAGGGGTTTAGTTTAGTTTAGTGTATTAAATAGGCGTTGCCGACTGCAGCGCCGTATTCTGCCTGTTTACATATCTTTGTCTTTGAATATGCTTGCCTATACCAGTTTCTTTGGCTCTTCACTGTACATGCGGCCATTACTTTGAATCGTCATCCCGTGAAAGAAAGGTATTTTTTGGATGGTGTTGAGTATCTACTCAGTTACAGTTGTATCTGACGTAAATGACGCCAATTTTCCTGCCGTCGAGGGAGTCAATCTGTTTCGGACTGTTGCCTTCTTCCGCAGCTGATTTTGATCGTGCGTTTAAAGTCCTAGATGTCATTCTACACAAAGATTACATAGTGTGCATTCCTCGCCACCAGCTTGATGAAGACACGTGATTAGCAGCCAACATTCACTCCTGTCATATTTGGCCCTTGGTGCACCGCTTTTGCCTCAGTGCCGGTTTTGGGTAGCACCATTTTGCCATGCGCGGTGTACTTTAATTATAGCGGCACGCGTACAGTTTACAAACTTCGCCATTTCCAAAATGCTTCCACCCTTGGCCTGAAAGCCGTTAGCCGTTTCCAAAATGCTTTGATCCTTGGCCCGAAAGCCAACGATCACGCCCTTCTGGATGTCAGATAAATCGCTGCGTTTCCGCATTACAACGAGCGCACCGTTTTCCATGTTCCTCCACTGACACGCTTTATATTCACTCCATTGTTAGCGGTGCCACCCGCCTTCCGTTAGTGCTTATTTCAATCTAAAACACGTAGGTAGGCGTTGGTCACATCAATATAACTGTACCGCGGGGGCATACGGCTAGAACATTTTTTATATCTGTTATTCTATACTCATCTGGGTAAGGAGGGATGTTCTAGAACTTTTTAGTCAGATATCTCAGCAGACTGCGAGTCCCTCAGTGGAGTTCGCAACTAAGAATAATCTGGGAAGAAATTTCCACTTCTGGCATTCACCTGATAACCAAGGGAACCTCCAGAATCGGTATTAGATGTGTGTGTGTGTGTGTGTGTGTGTGTGTGTGTGTGTGTGTGGGTGGGTGGGTGGGTGTGTATGTGAGAGAGAGAGATACTGGGATGCAGGAAGAAATAGGAAAGAGGGACACAAAAAACCCACCATGAATCATAACAGGCTAATCCCAGAAATAGATAGTACGATATATTCCAAAGCTAACATGGTATGACAGTATCTTAAAAATACGAGAGAACTTCAAAAAGCAAGTTATGAATTATTATGACAGGTGAAATAACTTTAATTGAATGCTGCACTATACTTCAAAGTGACTCAGGGACATGGTATTATTTTTCAGCATAGTAACCAAGTCTCTGTGAATAACGGTCGGAACTCTCTACCAGTCATACAATTCCTCGCCGATAGAAAACCGCTCCTTGTCACGGAGTTTTAGAGAGCTGCTGTGAGGACGTCCTTATAGTTAGAAACTCTCTTTCCTCTAGAATGTTCTTTCAGTGTGCCGAAAAGATGAAAATCACATAATGTAAGATCTGGACTTTGATCAGCATCAGCCACGTCTGTGCTGCCTTGGTCAAACTGATGGTAACATTTCAGTGTGGTTAGACGTGACATAGCATTTGGTCCATGTATTGCCAGAATTTCGCTGTGAACTGCGTGCAGTTAAGACATTTTACGCCGGCCGTTGTGGCCGGGCGGTTCTAGGCACTACAGTCTGGAACCGCGCGACCGCTACGGTCGCAGGTTCGAATCCTGCCTCAGGCATAGATGTGTGTGATGTTCTTAGATTAGTTAGGTTTAAGTAGTTCTAAGTTCTAGGGGACTGATGACCTCAGATGTTGTCTCATAGTGGTCAGAGTCATTTGAACAATTTTTAAGACAGATTTGGAAAGAGAATCAGCATTGGCCATATTTCTTTGTTTTATTATCCGCAAAATCGATTTTCGGTCACTTAGTGACCATCCTCAGTGCTGTAATATACAATTAAAATTGGTAGGCACTGGTATCAACAAGTTTTGAGTGATCACTCTAAGCTTGTTGATACCAGTGCCTACCAATTTTAATTGTATATTACAACACTGAGGATGGTCACTAAGTGACCGAAAATCGATTTTGCGGATAATAAAACAAAAAAATACGGCCAATGCTGATTCTCCTTCCAATTCTATGCACTATTTGGTCGTGGTGCACATAAAACTCCATGGAGTCGCCAATCAATAAGTTTTTAAGATGTTTCGCACACAAGAGTTGTACTTTCCCTCACGTTTCAGTTTTGGAATACTTTTCCAGTTGCCGTGCTATTTCATTCCCACACTGTGATGAGCATGTTATCCGTATGGCAACCCAGCTGTGTCTGCAGAAAACCCGGAGTGAGTACTCTCTACTGCCAACACGCAGCTGTAGTTGCGCAATGGCCCTAGCGCGTAACTTACCTTCCGAAGTCCCTAAGTGTGAGAGGCCCTAAGCAGCATTAACGTTTAAAAAAGTTCTTTGTTCTTTTCGCTTGTATTTTCTGTCGACTATCTTAACCCAACTCCGCAAAGTTATCGAGCAGCCAAGGAAACCAACTTCTTGTAGAACTGGTTTCATTATTTATCAGGAACACTCATGTCGAGAGAAGTACTTGGAGATGCCAAGGCGAAAATCTTCTACGAAAACTGCTTAATTTTACATCGCACGCAATAAAAATTGAGTGACACAGAGATCGGTCGCCGCGATGGGGTAGTCTATCTGACGCCAGCGCACTTAAATGAGACGGAAAACTTGTGACGGAAAAGATTAATTCGACTTCCGCCAGCCGTCACTCGCACACTTCCTAGTCTGCGTCGCTTTCCACTACATTAACCGCTATCTGCTGTGAGTGACAGATAATATTTGAACTGACTACCTATCTTTCGTGAGGGATAACCGCCTATTAGTTAACTGATGATCGATAGCTTCTGCGGGGAAGCCGTCTTCTCGTGGATGTTTCAACGCAGTGACATTCGTAAATTCGACGGTTTCCAGTTTTTAAGCAGTTCTTTTGGAAATTAGCCTCGCGATAGGTATCTTACAAAAATATTTCTGGAAAACTCTGGCAATTTAGCGAATAACGCAATCTTAGAAATGTTTCAGAGAATTGCTAATAAGGAAACGTTCGCACGTGGACTAAGATATCTAGACAAATATAACTTTTTAACACAATGTTACAGCACTGGCGAAATAATGCTGTAACCTACAAAACATTTTCAGTGGCTACAGTATCTAGAATGAGAGAGTTGGTTGTGCATAAAAATATTGACGGTGCACCGTGAATTTAACTGTAGTGTCCATCTGCATTAAGATCGCCCCGATAGCTGAATGGTCAGCATGACGGATTGCCGTCCGAAGGGGCCCGGGCTCGATTCCCGGCTGGGTCGGGGATTTTCTCCGCTCAGGGACTGCGTGTTGTTTCCAACATCATTTCATCCTCATCCGGCGTGCAGGTCACCCAATGTGTCGTCGAATGTAATAAGACCTGCACCAAGGCGGTCGGACCTGCCCCGCAAGAGCCTCCCGGCCAATGACGCCAAACGCTCATTTCCATCTCCATTAACACTACACTGAGATGACAAAGGTCATGGGATACCTCCTAATATCGTGTCGGACCCATTGGAAGTCCCCTGCAGAAATATTGAGACATGCTACCTCTATAGCATTCCATAATTGCGAAAGTGTTGGCAGTGCATGATTTTGTACCGTACTAACCTCTAGATTATGTCCTATGAATGTTCAATGAGACTCATGATGGTGATCTAGGTGGCCAAATCATTCGTTCGAGTTTTCCACTAGATTCTTCAAACCAATCGCGAACAACTGTGGCTGGGTGACATGCCACATTGTCATTCGTAAAAATTTCACCCTTATTTGAGAACATGAAGTCCGTGAATGGCAGCAAGTGGTCTCCATGTAACCGAACATTACCATTTGAGGGCAATGATCGATTCAGTTTGATCAGAGGACCAAATCCATTCCATGTGAACACAGCTCACACCATTAGGGAGCCACCAGGAGCTTGCACAATGCCTTTTTGGCAACTTGGGTCTATGAGTTCGTGGGCTCTGTGTCACACTCTAACACTACCATCAGCTCTTATCAACTGAAACCGGGACTCATCTGACCAGGCAATGGTTTTCCAGTCATCTAGGATCCAACCGATATTGTCACGAGCCAGGGCAGGCGCTGCAGACGATGTCGTATTGTTAGCAAAGGCACTCGCGTCGGTCGTCTACTGCCACAGACCACTGACGCCAAATTTCATCGCACTGTCCTAAAGGACTCGCTCGTCATATGTCCCACATTGATCTCGGCAGTTATTGCACGCAGTGTTGCTTGTCTGTTAACACTGATAACTCCACGCAAACTGCCTTGTCCGTGGGAGAGGTAATACCTGAGGTCTGGCATTCTCGTCACATTGACAGTATGGATCTCTGAATATTGAATTTCGTAACGATTTCCGAAATGGAACGACCTGTGCGTGTAGCCCCAAACACCATTCCAAGTTCAAAGTCTGTTAATTTCCGTCGTGAATCACCTGAGTAAAAATGATAGCTCCGCTACTGCTCTATCCTATTATACCTTGGGTATGCAATACTGCCGCCACCTGTATATGTGCATATCGCCAACCCATGACTTCCTTCACCTCAATGTATGTGCTAGAGCCGTGTACTATCCGGTCTTCAAAAAGGCAATCCATAGATAAATTCTAATATCTTTCTCTTCGGATAGGCAGTCCATAGGTATATTATAACATCCTTCAAGCGTATCCAATAACTTAAGAACGTAGGAAGATTAGGGTTTAACGTCTGATTAATTAAAAAACAGAACCTACGCTAGGACTGAGTAAAGATAGGGAAGGAAATCAGCTGCATCTTTTTAAAGGGACCATCTGGACATTAGCACTAACATATAAGACACTGAGAAAAATGCCACATATTAATGGATAGAATATCTCTCCAAGATTCGATTGGCAATATGCACCGTGGCATAGTTGCTCTAGGGGGGGGGGGGAGGGGGGGGAGGGGGTCAGGCATGTAAGAACATACAGGGTGTTAGGGATATAAATGCAGACATTTTTACTGATGACTTAGGGCAGAGTGCCGAATATCATTATTTACTTCATTTGCAGACTAATAAATACAGATATTATGAGCTATATGTTTTTAGGTTTGTTACTATCTCCAAGTGCTCGTATGTGCGGCAAGACCAAGGCGTGCCGGCCGCTGTGGCCGAGCAGTTCTAGGCGCTTCAGTCCGGAACCGCGCGACTGCTATGGTCGCAGGTTCAAATCCTGCCTCGGGCATGGATGTGTGTGTTGTCTTTAGGTTAGTTAGGTTTAAGTAGTTCTAAGTTCTAGGGGACTGATGACCTTAGATGTTAAGTCCCATAGTGCTGAGAGTCGTTTGAACCATTTTTGTATATTGATTTCCGTAAATTGACCAACATGCTATTAAGAAAGCGGTCGTGCTGATGTAGCACATCAGTGTATGTCAGACGATTTAGGACCTAAAATTCTGACGCGTATTACTTTCTGGAGGTCAACATTCGCTACACGTTCCTCAGTACGTGCAGAATTAGTGGGTAGCTGTGGCGCATAACACTGAAAGTAGCACTTTCACAGAGAATTGAGGGTGACGAGTACGGTAAAGGAGGCAGCCTGCCACAGGAGTATGCAGAGCTACAAACTGCGGCAGCACAGCTGCTAACCATCGCAGATGCAGTACCTGAAGCTGTAAGGACACTTCGTGGGGACGCGTAGACCTTTCTAAAGCATTTGATTGTGTAGATCACGTTACACTCTTAGAAAAACTTAAGTTTTGTGGAATCGATGGCTTTACACACAACTGACTGGAATCGTAATTGGCAAACGGAATGCAAAAAGTTGTGCTGAATAACTCAGGCATAAAAGATACAAAATTTTAGTGACTGGGAAGAAATCACCAAGAGATCACAGGGTTGAATTTTGGATCTACTCCTATTCCTTACGTATCTGAGTAACCTTCCACTTAACATTCATCAGGCACAACTGATACTTTCTGCACACGATACTAGCGTTATAACAAATCCCATTAGAGAGCAAGCCAACAGAAGAGACTGTTAATGTTGTTTTTCAATAAACTATTGAGTGATTGTCTGAAAACTGACTTTCCCATAATTTTGAGAAAACTCACTGTATTCAGTACTATACAATAAATAGCGTCAAGCCAACAACTGATGTACCGTATGAACAGCACTCAATAAATTGGGTAGAATGCTCCAAATTTTTGAGTGTACATACAGATGAAAACTTGAACTGGAAGAAACATATTAATGAGCTTCTCAAACACTTAAGTTCAGCTACTTTTGATCTTTGTAGAATTTATAATTTTGGAAGTAAACAAATCAACCTCCTGGCGTAATTTACGTATTGCCACTCAATAATATCTCACATAATTATTTTCTAGGGTAATTCATCAATTTGAAAGAAAGTACTCATCACGCAAAAGCGAGAAATAGGAATAATTGGTGTTCACCCGCAGTTATCATTAGGCACCTCTTCAAGGAGTTATGCGGTTTAACAGCAGCATAACAATACATATTTTCTAATGAAATCCGTCGTAAATAATCCATCTCAATTTGACAAGAACAGTGAAATGCACACCTACAACACTAGACGAGAATATGACCCTAATTACCCACTGTTAAAGCTGTCAAGAGCTCAGGAGGGAGTTCAGCGTGCAGCAACAAAAAGTTTTGATCACTTGCCATACAAGACAAAATGTCTGACAGTTAGAAAAGCAAGTTTTTAATCTGACCCACAAATGTAACCTGGACACCTCCTTCTATTCTACGGGCGAATTTCTATTTAAAATCTGGTAGCCTATATAAAAATGGTTTTTAAGTGTAGTTGCATGAGGAGGACTAAAACAAAATACTATTACTGTTAACACTAATCATGTATCACCAGTGATCAATGACATGAGGATGCGAAGGCAACAGAAATCAGTGCATAGCGTGTATCCACTGGACATGTGGCCTGTAACTGAGAAAGTGTCATCATGATTTCTCTATTGGCAAAAGATTCAGGAATAGTCCCCCATTCGGATTACAGGATGTAACTGCCAAGGGAGAGACGACCATAAAAAGATTGAATAATCAAAGAAAGGATACCGTTCTACGAGTCGGGGGCGTGGAATATCAGAAGCGTGAATGTGGTAGGGAAGCTAGAAAATCTGAAAAGGGAAATGCAAATGCTCTATCTAGATATATTAGGAGTCAGTGAAGTGAAATGGAAAGAAGACAATGATTTATAGTCAGATGAGTATAGGGTAATATCAACAGCAGCAGAAAATGATATAACGGGAGTTCAAAAAAATGTTCAAATGTGTGTGAAATCTTATGGGACTTAATTGCTAAGGTCATCAGTCCCTAAGCCTACACACTACTTAACCTAAATTATCCGAAGGACAAACACACACATCCATGCCCGAGGGAGGACTCGAACCTCCGCCGGGACCAGCCGTACAGCTCATGACTGCAGCGCCCTAGACCACTCGGCTAATCTCGCGCGGCATATAACGGGAGTAGGATTCGTTATGAGTAGTAAGGTAGGGCAGAGAGTGCGTTACTGTGAACAGTCCAGTGACAGGGTTATTATTATCTTAATCAACAGCAAACCAATACCGACAACGATAGTTCAAATATACATGCTGACGTCGCAAGCTGAAGTTGAAGAGATAGAGAAAATACATGAGGATATTGGAAGGGTAATACAATACGCAAAGGTAGATGAAAATCTAATACTCATGAGGGACTGGAATGCAGTAGCAGGGGAAGAAGCAAAGGTTACAGGAGAATATGGGCTTGGGACACGGAACGAGAGAGGAGAAAGACTAACTGAGTTCTGTAATAAATTTCAGCTAGTAATAGCGAATACTCAGTTCAAGAATCACAAGAGGAGGAGGTGTACTTCGAAAAGGGCGGGTGATACGGGAAGATTTCAGTTAGATAGAGATAGAATTCAGATAGAGATTCCGAAATCAGATACTGGATTGTAAGGTGTATTCAAGAGCAGATATAGACTCAGATCACAATGTATTAGTGATCAACAGTAGGCCGAAGATTGAGAGACTGGCCAGGAAGAGTAAATACGCAAAGAAGTTGGATGCGGAAGTACTCAGGAATGACGAGATACTGTTGAAGTTCTCTAAGGCTGTAGATACAGCAATAAAGAATAGTCCAGTAGGCAGTACACTTGAATAGGAATGGACATTTCTGAAAAGGACAACCACAGTAGCTGGAAAGAAAAACATAGGTACAAAGAAGGTAGGAATGGACATTTCTGAAAAGGACAACCACAGTAGCTGGAAAGAAAAACATAGGTACAAAGAAGGTAATAGCAAAGAAACCATGGGTAACAGAAAAAATACTTCAGCTGATCGATGAAAGATGAAAGTACAAAAATTTTCAGGGAGATTTAGGAATACAGAAATACAAGTCACTGGTGAAATAAACAGGAAGTGCAGAGAATCTAAGACGAAGTGGCTGCATGAAAAATGTGGAGAAATCGAAAAATAAATAATAGTGGGAAGGACTGACTCAGCATATAGGAAAAAAAAAAACAACCTTCGGTGAAATTAAAAGCATGAGTGGTAACATTAAGAGGGCAACCGGAATTCCATTGTTAAAGGCAGAGAAAAGAGCGGAAACAGCACGTTGAAGGTCTCTACGAGGGGACAGATTTGTCTGATGTGATAGAAAAAGAAACAGCAGTCGATTTAGAAGAGATAGGGGACCCAGTAACAGAATCAGAATTTAAGAGAGCTTTGGAGGACTTAAGATCAAATGAGGTAGAAGGGATAGACAACTTTCCATCAGAATTTCTAAAATCATTAGGGGAAGTGGCAACAAAACGGCTATTCACGTTGGTATTTATGAGTCTGGCTACATACAGTCTGACTTTCGGCAAAATATCGTCCAGAAGACTGCAAGAGCGGACAAGTGCGAGAATCGTTCAGCTCATGCATCCAAGTTTCACACAAGAATAATATACAGAAGAATGGAAATGAAACTTGAGGAAGTGTTAGATGACGATCAGTTTGGACTTAGGGAAAGTAAAGGCACCAGAGAGGCAGTTCTGACGTTGCAGTTGACAATGGAAGCAAGAACAAAGAAAAATGAATACACGTTCAAAGGAGTTATCAATCTAGAAGAAGCGTTCGACAATGTAAAATGGTGCAAGATGTTCGAAATGCTAAGAAAAATAGGGATAAGCTATAGAGACAGGCGGATAATATACATTTTGTACAAGAACCAAGAGGGACTAATAAGAATGGACGACCAATAACGAAATGCTCGGATTAAGTAGGTAGTAAGACAGGGTTGTAGTCTTTCGCCCCTACTGTTCAATCTGTACAGCAAAGAAACAACTATG
Source organism: Schistocerca serialis cubense (assembly GCF_023864345.2). Taxonomy (NCBI): domain Eukaryota; kingdom Metazoa; phylum Arthropoda; class Insecta; order Orthoptera; family Acrididae; genus Schistocerca; species Schistocerca serialis. The sequence goes on along the minus strand of NW_026047471.1, from coordinate 1,100,863 downwards.
GAAATAAAAGAAAGGTTCAGGAGTGGAATGAACATTCAAGGTGAAGGGGTATCAATGATGCTATTCGCTGATGACTTCGCTGTCCTGAGTGAAAGTGAAGAAGAATTACCTTACCTGCTGAATGGAATGGACTGTCTAATGAGTACAAAATATCGACTGAGACTAAATCAAAGAAAAGCGAAAGTAGCAGAAATGAGAACAGCGAGAAACATAACATCAGGATTGATGATCACGAAGTGGATGAAGTTAAGGAATTTTGCTACCTAAGCATCAAAATAACCATGACGGACGGGGCAAGGAGGACATCAAAAGCAGAGTAGCGCTAGCAAAAAGGGCATTCCTGGTGAAGAGAAGTCTATTAGTGACAAATATAGACCTTAATTCGAGGAAAAAATTTCTGATAATACACGTATGGAGCACAGAATTCTACTGTAGTTGAACATGGACTGCGGGAAAACTGTAACACAAGAGAATCGAAGTATTTGAGATGTGGTGCTACAGCCGAATGTTGGAAATTAGGTGGACTGATAAGGTAAGGAATGAGGTTCTGCGCAGAATGAGAGAGGAAAGGAATATGTGGAAAACACTGACAAGGAGAAGGGAGAGTCTGATAGGACGTCTGTTAAGACATCAATGACTGACCTCCATGGTACTATAGGGAGCTGTAGAGGGCAAAGACTGTAGAGGAAGACATAGATTGGAATACATCCAGCAGGTAATTGAGGACGTAGGTTGGAAGTCGTACTATGAGATAGAGATGATGGCATAGGAGAGAAATTCGTGGCGGGCAGGATCAAACCAGTCAGAAGACCGATGACTCAAAAAAAGAAAAATCATGTATGCGTGTTCTGTAAACAGACTCGTCCCCCATCATTTCGATGAAAGAATCGCTCAAATGACCTATGGCACATGGAAGTAAGAAAGTAAGTAGCTCAGATGACTTATAATTCGCAGAGATTTAAAGCCTCCACGACTGTGAAAAAACCTAGGGAGGTAGAAGTAGGTGATGAAACAGGCAAACAAAATGGAATGAATGAACGGAAAGTATAGACTGATAAAGCAATAGTAGAACTAATACACAAATTCAGCATCGTAGTAAATAATATTACACTGAATTAGAATACGGTCAGACACAGTACCCGCCGGACCATCTTCTTGCTATAAGGTGACGACAGTGTCCATGTTTGCAGGAGAAAGAGAATCGAAAATTGTGCCCGGTTTGGCCGCTGTTGTTGTTTACAGTAAAGTATTTCAGTTTCTACTAGTTATTTATAAATGAATGTTCAAGTAATACGTTAGTGGATGAAATAACTTTACTACAAAGATATTGTGAATTTCAAATTCCGAATCGATTTTAAAATAAAAAATCTCTAAAGTTGCCGCTCTTCATGTAATTCGTGTTTTCCCAAATTCGAGCTCTATCCGGTTCCAGTTACTTCGAGTTAAGTGGGTATTATTGTCAAATGCGCTAAAGGAGAGAAATCTCGATGCCTACATTCTGAACAATTTGTTTCTTAGAAAAGGTCTCTTCCATGACGTGGATACTAATGTATTGCTAAACGAACTACATTCTTCGATAAAAGTTATCGGTGTGTGTAGGCTTACGTGGCAATTAAATCAGAAATCTGCTGTGATATTACGAGCGGTTTGTCCACTGGGGAACTGTATTTAAAAAAAACAGGGTGCTTGGTTGAGACACACGTTGCTGGAAAGTGGCTGTGTAGTTACTGAGCCAGGCAGATGAGCGGATACTGAACAGCATTCCGAGTCATTCCGGCGAGCAGTGAAAAAGGAAACGGGCTAACTGTTTGGCTGGCCACAGTGCGCTCGCTACTTGGCATTCCTGTGACGGTTGGGTCAACTGTGCCACCCCATGTTTATGACCAGACCAGGATCTCACTGTGCTAAAAAACGAAGTTTAATGTATTCACTAAAAGCGCGGAAATCACTTCAATACATCCTGCAGAACATCTAAAGACAGCGCTGAAATCGCAGTAAATAGAACTAAAATTATTGCCCTATAATAAAGTAATTATGAACAACGTTACTAACATTTTTGCAGAACATAGTTTATAAAAGTAATAACCGGTTCAACAAATGCAAAAATTGTCAGAAGCAATTCACCGATTAACTCCTGAAATAGTGCCAAAGACAAGATTTCTCCACATGTACTCTGAAGGTTAGTGTCAGCATGTGTACTCTGCCACGTTAGTACAATTTATTTATGTTTACTTTCTGAGAATTTCGTGAGATAATGTTTGTAAAAATGGTTCAAATGGCTCTAAGCACTATGGGACTTAACATCTGAGGTCATCAGTCCCTCAGAATTACTTAAACCTAACTAACGTAAGGATAGCACACACATCCATGGCCGAAGCAGGATTCGAACCTGCGACCGTAGCAGCATCGAGGTTCCGGACTGATGCACCTAGAACCGCTCGGCCACAGCGGCCGGCGATAATGTTTGTAAGATGACCGTTTCAGTTATATAACACTGGAGCGGCAAGCTGAATAAAGAAATGAACTTAATCCTTTCTCACCGTTCTGTTTATGGTGTGTAAAGATCAAAAAACTTCATTATTCATTTAATAATGCAATAAAAAATTAACTAGAATTATATCTGATGTATATCTGAAACATGTAAAAGTTGAAATGTGGATAAACTGTAATAAGAATGAAAGCCTAGGTGTAACCTACTCCATTGAACCTAGTAGTGGGTCACATGACCAAGTTTTTAAAGAGGTGGCCAGAGCACGATGCGGGGTCTTCGGATGTTCATGTCTTGGTTAGTAATGTTGTTAGGTACGGTTTGCAAGCAATTCAGCTACATGGGATTAAGTGTTGGTTAGGTTTCAGTGAACCATGGCGCTCGATTAGATGTATCGCTGTTTTTTGTTTTTGGTCATCAGTCTACTGACTGGTTTGATGCGGCCCGGCACGAATTCCTTTCCTGTGCTAACCTCTTCATCTCAGAGTAGCACTTGCAACCTACGTCCTCAATTATTTGCTTGACGTATTCCAATCTCTGTCTCCCTCTACAGTTTTTGCCCTCTTCAGCTCCCTCTAGTACCATGGAAGTCATTCCCTCATGTCTTAGCAGATGTCCTATCATCCTGTCCCTTCTCCTTATCAGTGTTTTCCACATATTCCTTTCCTCTCCGATTCTGCGTAGAACCTCCTCATTCCTTACCTTATCAGTCCACCTAATTTTCAACATTCGTCTATAGCACCACATCTCAAATGCTTCGATTCTCTTCTGTTCCGGTTTTCCCACAGTCCATGTTTCACTACCATACAATGCTGTACTCCAGACGTACATCCTCAGAAATTTCATCCTCAAATTAAGGCCGGTATTTGATATTAATAGACTTCTCTTGGCCAGAAATGCCTTTTTTGCCATAGCGAGTCTGCTTTTGATGTCCTCCTTGCTCCGTCCGTCATTGGTTATTTTACTGCCTAGGTAGCAGAATTGCATAACTTCATTGACTTCGTGACCATCAATCCTGATGTTAAGTTTCTCGCTGTTCTCATTTCTACTACTTCTCATTACCTTCGTCTTTCTCCGATTTACTCTCAAACCATACTGTGTACTCATTAGACTGTTCATTCCGTTCAGCATATCATTTAATTCTTCTTCACTTTCACTCAGGATAGCAATGTCATCAGCGAATCGTATCATTGATATCCTTTCACCTTGTATTTTAATTCCACTCCTGAACCTTTCTTTTATTTCCATCATTGCTTCCTCGATGTACAGATTGAAGAGTAGGGGCGAAAGGCTACAGCCTTGTCTTACACCCTTCTTAATACGAGCACTTCGTTCTTGATCGTCCCCTCTTATTATTCCCTTTTGGTTGTTGTACATAGTGTATATGACCCGTCTCTCCCTATAGCTTACCCCTACCTTTTTCAGAATCTCGAACAGCTTGCACCATTTTATATTGTCGAACGCTTTTTCCAGGTCGACAAATCCTATGAAAGTGTCTTGATTTTTCTTTAGCCTTGCTTCCATTATTAGCCGTAACGTCAGAATTGCCTCTGTAGTCCCTTTACTTTTCCTAAAGCCAAACTGATCGGCCCCCAGCGCATTCTCAATTTTCTTTTCCATTCTTCTGTATATTACTCTTGTAAGCAGCTTCGATGCATGAGCTGTTAAGCTGATTGTGCGATAATTCTCGCACTTGTGAGCTTTTGCCGTCTTCGGAACTGTGTGGATGATGCTTTTCCGAAAGTCAGATGGTATATCGACAGACTCATATATTCTACACACCAACGTGAATAGTCGTTTTGTTGCCACTTCCCCCAATGATTTTAGAAATTCTGATGGAATGTTATCTATCCCTTCTGCCTTATTTGACCGTAAGTCCTCCAAAGCTCTTTTAAATTCCAATACTGGATCCCCTATCTCTTCTAAATCGACTCCTGTTTCTTCTTCTATCACATCAGACAAATCTTCACCCTCATAGAGGCTTTCAATGTATTCTTTCCATCTATCTGCTCTCTCCTCTGCATTTAACAGTGGAATTCCCGTTGCACTCTTATTGTTACCACCGTTGCTTTTAATGTCACCAAATGTTGTTTATACTTTCCTGTATGCTGAGTCTGTCCTTCCGACAATCATATCTTCACATTTTTCCTGCAGCCATTTCGTCTTAGCTTCCCTGCACTTCCTATTTACTTCATTCCTCAGCGACTTGTATTTCTGTATTCCTGATTCTCCCGGAACATGTTTGTACTTCCTCCTTTCATCAATCAACTGAAGTATTTCTTCTGTTACCCATGGTTTCTTCGCAGCTACCTTCTTTGTACCTATGTTTTCCTTCCCAACTTCTGTGATGGCCCTTTTTAGAGATGTCCATTCCTCTTCAACTGTACTGCCTACTGCGCTATTCCTTATTGTTGTATCTATAGCGTTAGAGAACTTCAAACGTATCTCGTCATTCCTTAGTACTTCCGTATCCCACTTCTTTGCGTATTGATTCTTCCTGACTAATGTCTTGAACTTCAGCCTACTCTTCATCACTACTATATTGTGATCTGAGTCTATATCTGCTCCTGCGTACGCCTTACAATCCATTATCTGATTTCGGAATCTGTGTCTGACCATGATGTAATCTTCCCGTATCTCCCGGCCTTTCAATATCCTCATACACTTTCTCTATCTGTTCATCTTCAGCTTGCGACGTCGGCATGTATACCTGAACTATCGTTGTCGGTGTTGGTCTGCTGTCGATTCTGATTAGAACAACCCGGTCACTGAACTGTTCACAGTAACACACCCTCTGCCCTACCTTCCTATTCACAACGAATCCTACACCTGTTATATCATTTTCTGCTGCTGTTGATATTACCCGATACTCATCTGACCAGAAATGCTTGTCTTCCATCCACTTCACTTCACTGACCCCTACTATATCTAGATTGAGCCTTTGCATTTCCCTTTTCAGATGTATCGCTAGCGGACTGATTCGCGATCATTGCATGTAGAATTGGCTGGCTGGTGGTAGTTTGGAAGTCTGAGAGAGGCTGTGAGTGGTATGTAGGGAACGAGAGGCCGCGGGATTTAGCGGGGGCGCCCCGCTGTGAAAACGGGAGGCAGTTAGGAATTTAGAGTGGTGCGACGGGTGGCGCGTGCGGGGCCGAGGTGAGGGACCGATGGGGATATTGCCTTCATTTTGGTGTGAGTGGTGATCGGACGCTGATATCACTGCTGAGAGGAGCCACGATCTTCAGGTGCGGATTTGCATCCAGGACTTCTTGGCAACCTATGCAGCCAATTCCAGTTTCTGAGTCTGGTGAGATATTTCGTCTGATAAATGAGTATTTACACATAAAGGACAACGCACTGTGCTGCTCTGAAGTTACATTGGAACTTACGGACAAGAGTTCTACAATTTGTTGAGGCATAATAAGGCACCACTAAAGAGAGCTAATGTTCTAAGGCTGTGTAATACATGAGTCAAACTGTTGTGTAGTCGTGAATGTTAGATAGATCAATGGGCCTTTGTAAGCCTAATATTCTATCTCGAGTTTGGTGGCCGGTATTAATGTTCCGCCAACAATATTAATTGGCTCTCTTGTGATTGTGCCGAGTTTCTTGTAGTTTAAATTCGAAGCTTATAGACACTGTGTGGCCCAATGTACGAACAGTCACTTTCCTCAAGTGGAATTGATTTGTTCCCCATTTATAATTGTTCAGCATAGTGTTTAACAGTTCGTTGGTTTAGAATTAGTCTGTTGTAGTTCAGTCCATCCGTGGACCTGTGTGCCCTCCCGGGTTTACAGAAGTGTCCGATTCCACCCGTCTGCTTTGACCCATGAGGTGATCAATATGGTGGAAATGGGAATTCTAAGCATCTCCAATGTGTCGGCGCCTGTGACATCACTACATACACACGGCAACAATCACGAAAATACATATAAATAGGACAATAACATCTCCCTCCAGAAATATAGTCAAACTAAGGGGATGACCGCGGGAAATTGGGGGTTTTTAGATTGGGGAGAAGTTAAATATAACAGTAAAAAAATACACGATCCCAAAACACACAAAATGACGAACAAAAAAGAAATTACAACATTCATCTACTATAACAAATTCTACAGGAATCGGACACTTCCCTTGAGCCACTACGGGGTGTAGGAAAGGAATAAAGTAGGGGGAGAGAACACACAGTAGAGCGATAAAAATAAAATAGATTTGTACGGTTTTTTCTTTTGTTATTCCGTTTTATTGTTTCGTAATATTTTTTATTTCTCTTTTTATTGTATTTTTGTTTTACTTTATGTACCAGAATAACACCAGCCGCCAAGCGCATCTTCTCGAAATTTTGAAGCAGACCCATTTGTAATTCGATCAGAGCGTCTTGTCCTCAAAATAAGCATCAGCATCTCATGGCTTGCATGTTCCAGCTGGAAGATAGGTCACGAAAGGCGCTCCATATAAAACTGGAAAAAAACTGCTTGTACCTTGGGTTGCAAAGAAGTGCACAGCGTCGATCATGAAGGTACATCTAATAATCCAGTTCCGACTTCTCGCCGGGGCCAAAAAGGTAGTGGATTATATTCCCGCGTATGAAATTCACAGCGTTAGTTTTCGTTGCAGGGTAATGAATCACATACGGGAATAAGTGTCTGGAAAGTGATCTGAGCGGGTGTATGTCGGATAAGGAAAGTTAAGATACGCTGCGTGAGCCTCAAGACTTCAGATGACGGATCACAAGAGAATCAGTGGGCATCTGTGTCGTCCACACCACAAGTCAACACATTGGGGTGTGTCACCGAGGCGGATACAGCGCAAACAGTACTGGTTGACCTGTTCGCCGCGGACGGTGACATACCAGGCGGATTGGACGCTGGCGTCGAGAAAGCCTACATGCACTGCTTTCCACACAGGACGCTATATGATCTGGGAAACTTTTGTTCGATGTGATCGGGGGTCGACGCCTTTGTAATGCGTTGGGGTCCGTCTTGGTCCGAAATACATGTGGAAGTGCCAAGAAGAGGAGAATCTAATTCCAGAAATGCCGAAATAGACAAAAAGGGGGGTGGAATCTCTTATAACATGACTGGAGCTGACATGAAGACTGGGGCATATTTATATAAAAGCAGCCCGGCGGGCAATGAAGACAGATTTTCAATTGGGAGCTAACAAAAAGTGCCGTAAGTGGCAACCCCACCACACCCCTTGGGAAGGCAGCCGTGCAGCCGTTTGGAAGCATTAAGAGACCTGCCAGATGCTTCCCCACATATCGCCACTCATGTCAGAGCCCCCAGACATCTTCGCTGCATGGGTAGAGGAGAAGATCTTCAGCGGAGGCCATACAATAGAAGCAGTGTTCGTGCAATGTCAGACCCACCTGGCGTTGTCGAAGTCCCTGGAGTAGGGGTCTTAAAACCAAAGCATACAGTATTATTGAAAGTGCGCAACCCTGTCGGACAGAGCACTCGATCACTAGGTACGCAATGAGGCGACCATTATAAGTATTCTTGAAGGCCCGTCGCTCAAGATACGCATTACCATTGTTACTATATGAACCAGGAGACCCATGCACTGGAGGACCATCTTCAAAAAAGTGCTGTTGACACGGTCGATTGCCCGACTGAAGTCAAGCGATGCCTATAATACAGGTAGATGTCACGACCTGGCGAGTTCGGTCATGTCCCTATTACGGCAAAGGTCCATATGAATATTGCTTTTACCACCTAGGGAAGTCTGATGAAGGGACAATACGTATATTGCTGCCTTCTTGAGCCATGATGCCAACAAATGGATAAAAATTTCATGTCATTGTTGAATATAGTGATGGTACAGTAATTACAGATCTGCTATCGGTAATGTGGCTTAGGGACTGGGATGATGACCCCATCGAGGAAGGCGGCTGGGATTGTCGTTGTTGGGGACATCTGTTCACGACAGATTGATGTCCAAGTTGGTACCAACAAAAGGCTAAAACAGTTGTAAAATTCTATGGGGAGGCCGTCAGATCCTGGGAGCTTATTGGCAGCCCCCACCTTGATAGCTTCTAGGACTTCGTCAGTGGTCATGTCTTCCTGAAATTCTTGAGCCATTCCTTCCGCATGTTGTTGATGGTGGCGCCGCTACCTCCTCAGTTAAGATTGGGTGACGGGGGTTGGCAGCATACAGCTGGGTGAAATGGGATGGAAAGCGTGGCCAATGATGCCATGGGTCCTTCTGCGTCGGTGAAGTTATGTGTGAGAGCTCGATGATGACGTCAGCGTTCTGCAAGGAGGTGGTACACCGATGGCGTTTCGTGAGGCAGATGGTCATGGGTGTTGGACCTGACAAGGATCCCAAGTGTAGTCGTATGAGTGAAGTTATCCATGTTTTAGCACGATCCACTATCATCTAACAGATGGGAGAGAATGCCATTGAAGTGCAGTCACATAGGATCACATAAAAATTCATGGTGCTCGCATTCCGTCTTTGCCATATTCCATCATTACCCTGCGTAGAGCCAGTTTCATGCAGGAGAATAGGGTGGATGTATAGGCCGTGTGACGATGACGAAGGGCCCATGCATCCTCAAAGGTCTGTCGGCAGTCAGTGAGAGTCAGGTGGGAAACATTTAATTTCCACAGGCCACAACTGTTCCATACTTTGTTGTGAGCGAGGGCATCATTGCAGGGAAGGCCTCATGGTCAGAGAAAGTCAGAGGCCAAATTCAGCAAGGGAGCACATGAGGTATATACGATCGAGGCGACTGGATGAGTGCGCCATGTAGTATGTGAATCGTGGGTGCCATGAGCTTTCCTCCATGTGTCGATAAGCTGGAGTCGGTCGATGGTATTAGAGGGAATGTTCTGGAAGCTGATGAGTAGGCTCTTGTCTGGAGTTGAAGTCGTCATCGAGGACTATTTCATCCACAGGACCTTTAAAAAAAAGCTCCCTTAGCAAAGAAGGTGCACTGTTCGTGACGTCACTCGAGCTGGGCGGTGCATACAAATTTAGGATGGAGATACCAAATAGTGTGAGAGTCATACCTCTAGCATTAGGATGGTGTACTACATCTTCAGTGGGGAGTCCTTCACCAAGGAGGGTGGCCACACCGCAACTGTGTGGGAGATAGCAGTAGTGTAGCCAATGAGACTGTAGAAATCAACGATGATCACTTTTCGGAGGAGAGCAATGTCGACATCAGTAGTGTAAATGGTGTCTCAGAACATTGGCAGTTTAAATGAAACCTGAATGGCGGCCAGACATATCGTTGCAATGTGGTGGTGTTGTGAATGTGCTCCCCCCTATTGGCATGGAGGGTCCTGCAGAGATGTCTTGCTCTCATGAAACATCCGACACAGCCATTGTGGCCGCAATCGCTGGGTGGAGGCTGCATCAGGCGCCACTGTGGGATACCACCTGATAGGTTGGCCAACATCCAGATCTGCTCCGTCTTCGACATCGTCAGCCAGCAGATCGGAACCGGTGGTAGGAGACTATTGCGTCCACCGAGGAATATGGTTGCTGACGTCGCTGGGATGAGATCCAGGATACCTTCCTCGATGGGATCCTTCGTTGTTGGGTGGGACCACCAGCAGTGGGAAGGACGCTCGCTAGATAGGACACCAGGAGCGACTACTCCTGTCTCCGGGGAGCTCAAAGGAAGGTCATTGTCTGGTATCCGATCCACTGCCTGTGATGCCACATGAAGAAGTGTGTCAACGGAGGTCTTTCGATTTCACTTCTTCCGTTTTTGGAGCTACCGCTGATTTCGGAAATACTGTTTCGTGTCAGAATGTGGGCGTTCACTGTCTGAGGCTGTGCTCGTCTGGAGGAAATCCGAGGTAGGCGCCGTACTCGGTTCGATGTCTATCACAACGGGGGAGCCGTTCATCGAGCTCTGCAGAGTTGATGGCCACGTAGCAGTCAGAGGAAAACGTGCCAGTGAGTCCTCAGCCGCACTGTCATTCCGGAGGGGGAGTGGCGGCGGGTGAACAAGCGCTTCCTGAAGTCACATATCTGGTTTTACCCCTGCTGCCTTCAGAATTTTAAAGAGAGTGTTCCAATCAGAATTGTGAAAAACGCTTCTGTAAGTCTACGAATGTTATAAACGTAGGCTCGCCTTTCCGTAACCTATCTTCGTAGGGTCAGCATTCCACACACGTTCCCAAATTTCCGGAATCCTAACTGATCTTCCCCGAGGTCGGATTCTACCGATTTTCCATTCTTTTGTAACGAATTCCTGTTAGTATTTTGCAACCATGATTTATTAAATTGATAGTTCGCTAATTTTCACACCTGTCAGTACCAGCTTTCTTTGAAGTTGGAATTATTGGTTCAAATGGCTCTGGACACTATGGGTCATCAGTCCCCTAGAACTTAGAACTACTTAAACCTAACTAACCTAAGGACATCACACACATCCATGCCCGAGGCACGATTCGAACCTGCGACCGTAGCGGTCGCGCGGTTCCAGACTGAAACGCCTGGAACCGCTCGGCCACACCGGCCGGCTTGGAATTATTACATTGTTCTTGAAGTTTGGGGGTATTACGCCTGTCTCATACATCTTACACACGAGATGGAAGAGTCGTGTCATGGGTGGCTCTCCCAAAGCTCTCAGAAGTTGTTTCGACTTAAATCTTTCAGAGCTCATTAAAAGTCTATTCGCAGTATCGCATCTCCCATATTTTCATCTACGTGCACTTCTCTTTCTATAATATTGCCTTCAATTCATCTCGGTTGTATAGAACCCGAATTAGTCGACTTATTAGAAGAAGAATAGTCCGATTAAATGATGGGTCAACTATGAGGATAAAGAGACCTAACCAAAGATGCAATGCAGTAGATGTATCTTTTACATCATTTACAGTTGCCACAGAAATTGTTTGAAATCGGACAAGACCCACTCGGTTCAGATCATTTCCTCACTATAAGAAAAGATCAGCTGACTGAAGTATTAAGTGGAGGAGGGGGAGGAGAAGGAGGAGGAGACGGAGGTCAGTGTTTAACGTCGCGTCGACAGCGAGGTCATTAGAGACGGAGCACAGGCTCGGATTAAGGAGGGATGGCGAACGAAATCGTCTGTGCCCTTTCAAAAGAACCATCGGGGCATATGTCCGGAACGAATCAAGGAATTCACGGAAAATATAAATCAGCATGGCCGGACGCGGGTTTGAACCGCCTTCCTCCAGAATGCGAGTCCAGTGTGCTAGCCATTACATCACTTCGATCGGTTAAGTATAGCGGTTTACTCGTGTTGTAAGTGGAAAATGAATGACAACCAGGTGCAATAGAAACAAAATTAGGCGGTAGAAATTTAAGACATTTAGGTCATGGAATTGCTGCCGATTGATACAAGAAGTCATTCTTGTCCACTGAAAGAGCAGCAACAAATATAGTCCCTCAGAATAAGCATTTCACGCCACGGAAAAACGCATATACTATGTGGGGGGCTAAAGAAATAGCATCTACGCATCATTCATGTTTTTGAGTTACCACTTTGTGAATGTGGAATCACGGGTGATGTGAGTCACTTGTTCTTTGGCTGCGACAATAGAAGACACGATCTGCAACGTTGAGCTTCTGGTGACGTTAAAAATTTTTTTTTTCGTCGTTTCGCAGTTGCTTCAACATTCATAGATTTGTTCCTCTTAGCAACTGAATCAAAGACAGTTTATTTGCCACACGCGTTTCGGTCCTTTTATTTATGAAGCATCTTCAGTGATGATTTACAATGATGTTAATCCACGTTTGTCGTCCTGGAGATGTATTTACTCGGTCTCCGTACTCCAGACGGTTCTCGGAGTTTTTTCGACCACATTTATTTCAACACATTTGCATTTTGTATGTGTTTATACACCCTGCACCAGAGTGTACGTGGATTCCAAACTTCCTGGCAGATTAACAACTGTATGCTGGACCGCGACTCGAACCTGAGATTTCTGCAATTCGCTGTAGCCACTGAGTTATCTAAGAACGACTCGCCAGCAGAGCGATCTCCTCCATTCCGACAAATAGCGATTTTCAAAACATCGACCATGCGAAACTCAGCTCACAATTTTCTTACGTGGCATACTAAAAGGCTGTCGAATTCCGAAAAGCATAAAACATTAGCACCCCTACCCCTGCAGTGAAGTACAGCCTGAAAGAAGCTGCACAGATTTTCTGTCAGACGTTGATAAGATTTCAGTGTGGTGCTCTGTCAGCTTACTTTAAATGTTTAGAAATCTAAAAAGTATGCACTTCATAGAACAAAAATTACTCAGCATCCTATGACTGCAGTATCAACGAGTCACATTTGGAATCACTAAATTCATAGCAAAACCTGGATGTAATAATTTGTAGGGACAAGAAATGTAAGGATCGCATAATCTCAGTAGTGGGTATAGCAGGTAACAGGCTTCGGTTTATTGGTAGAATACTATGGAAATGCAAACAGTATACAAAGGAGATTGCTTGCAAATCACTCATGCGACACATCCTAGATTATCACTCAAGTGTGTGGACCTTTACCAAATAAGACTAATAGGGGACACTGGACGTATACGGAGAAGGACAGCACCGATTGTCACAGATTTGTTTTACCCGCATGATAGGGTCACAGAGATTGTGAAAGAATTGATCTAGCAAATACCTGAAGATATCTTAGCCTGTACCGAGAAAGTCTACTTACACAGTTTCAAGAACCAGCTTTAAATGACGACTCTTAGAATATACTGCAATCTCTTAGATATCGCGCGGACAGGAATAATGAAAAAACATTAGATCAAGTGCAGCAGGCACAGAGTCATTTAAACAGTCGTTCTTCCCGCGCTCCGTACTTGAATTGAACAAGAAGAAACCTTTATAGCTTGTAGAATGGCACGTACTTTCTGCTATGCACTTCGCGATTGGTTGATGAGTGTAGGTATAGACGTAGATGCAGACGACTCTCCCTCGCAGCTTTACTTCCCCCTTTGCCTCGTCTCCTACCTTCCAAACTTTGCAATGTTCTCCTGCGTACCATACGGGACCTGAACTCCTGTAAGCAACTATACTGCGGAGACACGGCTTAGCCACAGCCTAAGAAATTATTGTTTGAATTTTCGCTACATCTATAAAGCGTGTTCGGTTATAAACATGTAATAATATAAAAGGCAATAACTCGAGATATTTGACAATTATAGTAACTCAAAATGTACACACGTTGATATGCGCACGATTAGTGGTGCAACATATATCTAATATGTATTCCATTTCTCTCCAAATGTTTTGCAGCATTGAAGACGTAACATCTGCGGTAACTGCAAGAACGTGATGGCGCAGATCTGGCAGATAACGAAGTGGTGTCTCGTACACTTGGTTTTTTATAAACCCCCACGTGGAAAAAAGTCAAATAGCGCAGTGTCTAGGCTTCTAGGGAGGCAAGCAATCGATGTTGAAATTTTTTGACAGATCACGTAATGAGGAAGTTGTGGCACGGCATACAGCTACGTACGTTGTTGCGTTAGCTGTAGGCTCTGGGAAGGAGAATGCGTCTATAAACATGTCCAGCAAACCACGCTACACATTCACTTTCGGAGAGTCACGTTCGCAGTCTTACTACGTGGGGAAAGGAAAGGATTCATTTGTGCGTGTTTACCGTGCTGGAAGTGAGGAATGTAACCTCATCCGTGAAGCAGACGAAATCGAGGAATATCTCGTTTTCATCCATTTTTTGCCAGAATTCTCTCCGCAAATACCTTTCGTCGCGGTCTGTCCTCAAGCTGGGATTTGTTGCAGCTTGTGCCCCCGTAGACACAACCTTCTGCGAATGTCATCGTGTACTGTCGAACGAGGTAGCTGTAACTGTGTACTTGCTTGTCGGGTTGACTTACGAAGGATCCGCTAGAAGGAAGAAGGTACGGATTAATTCAATAGTAGCCTCTGGAACTGCATGCTGGGCATGGTGGCCCGACTTCGAAAACAGACTCCTAAAGTCTTAGCACTTCGAGGCAATCAGGATGCGACCGTGAAACAACGTGATGGTACTGGTCCCATTTCTTGATTTTTATATGACTGCGAACATAGTCAGTTGGTCGCAGAAAATGACGTTGTACCAGTGTAACGAGTTAAGCTTCGCGAGAGAAAGCACATAGAACTCCTTTTCTTTAGGAGCCTACATGGCTACTGACGCACGTTTACGCAAAAAAAGTAGTTACGTGGTACGAAATGACAAAAGCAAACACAGAAAACACTTCTAGAAATAAACTGACAATAAATAGCCCAATTATGATACAAGTTATTACATTTTATATTGTATGTTTAACTCGGACACGCTGTATTATCCCAAACGTCCACCTTGTCCGTTTTTGGCGGACACTCGCATTCCTGGGAACCGTGTTGGTACTTGGAGCAGTATAGGACACAGCAAGGTAAAAGAAAGCATGCGGTGACTGTCGGTCAATTGACTTACTGCAATGAGAAAGGTTGTGGTACCCCCGAGATGATAGGCAACGAAACATAGCGGTCATAGCGGAAAAATGCGTTGCATTGAAGGATTGGTATATAGAGAAGGACTAGTACCATCACGATGTTTCATGGCCGCAGCCTGATTGTCTCGTGGTGTTAAGACTTTATGAGCGAACACTAGAGTTGCACTCTACCAAATCTATAGTTCGGTAGTTTTAGTAAAATACATAAAGCAGGTAGGAAATGGTAGAATTACAGTTAGTATTGGTAGCATTGGTAGGGAAAGAAACATAAATGAATGTGTTTGACAGAAACTGTGAGCTGACGACTTCTTTTTAATTTTTAATTTGTGTGTTTGTTGCATAACGTACACTGTTAGTCTAATGTGTATTTTATATCGTTGCAAAATATAAATTGCATTTTATAGGTCATAAACATTAGTTGATCATGTAACTTCTGCGCTATTGTGTCAGCAAAGCATTTACTTTGAATGCAAGCACAGTTTACAAGCTCAGTCATAAAAAAGCGTACATAATTGTTATCTTGCACTCATTATCAAAGGCAAGAGTTTCCTGTTATTATTGGTAACTGCGAAAGTTGCCTACGCAAATCAGGAACATGCTTTATATAAGAGCTCGATGAAGTATTCAATCGATGTTTTTAAACGGGAATTACGTTTTCTAACAGTGTATGATAAATCTGTATCTATATCTCTGTTCCACTTTACACATCGACAGCTTTGCAATACGAATGTGAGTCAAATGAAATCTTAAATTTTTTTTAAGTATTATTTATTGTGTAGAAGTGGTACAAAGCTGTACCACTTTTCAACATGATATCCCCCACGCTCAATGCAAGTCCTCCAGCGCTTACAAAGTGCATAAATCCCATTAGAAAAAAATTCTTTTGGTAGTCCGCGTTACCACTCATGCACCGCGTGGCGTACCTCTTCATCAGAGCGGAACTTCTTTCCTCCGATTGCGTCTTTGAGTGGTCCAAACATATGGAAATCATTTGGGGCAAGGCTTGGTGAGTATGGTGGATGAGGAAGACACTCAAAATGCAGGTCTGTGATTGTTGCAACTGTTGTACGGGCAGTGTGGGGCCTTGAATTGTCATGTTGCGAAAGGATACCTGCTGACAGCACACTTTGATTTGATTGCAGTCCGCAAATGATTTTTTTAGAAGATCTGTGTATGATGCACTGGTGACAGTGGTCCCTCTAGGCATGTAATGCTCCAAAATGACGCCTTTTTCGTCCCAAAAGAGTGTTAGCATAACGTTCCCTGCTGAGGGTTCTGTTCGAGACCTCTTTGGTTTTGGTGATGACGAATGGCGCCATTCCTTGCTGGCTCTCTTCGTTTCCGGTTGGTGGAAGTGAAACCAGGTTTCGTGCCTAGTAACGATTCTTGCAAGGAAGCCATTACCTGCTCGTTCAAAGCGCCGAAGAAATTCTTCACAAGTATCAACACGTCGTCCTTTCATTTCAGGAGTCAGCTGCCGTGGCACCCATCCTGCAGACACTTTTTGAAACTGGAGCACATTATGCACAATGTGGTGTGCTGACCCATGACTAATCTGTAAACATGCTGGAATGTCATTAAGTGTCACCCGGCGGTTTTCCTTCACTATGGCTTCAACTGCTGCAATGTTCTGTGGAGTCACAACTCGTTGTGCCTGACATGGACGAGGAGCATCTTCCACTGATGTCTCACCATTTGCGAACTTCCTACTCTATTCGTAGACATGCTGCTGTGACAAACATGCATCACCGTACTGAACCTTCATTCGTCGATGATTTTCAATAGGTTTCACACCTTCACTACGCAAAAACCGAATAACAGAACGCTGTTCTTCGTTGGTGCAAGTAGCAAGTGGGGCGGCCATCTTTATACTGATACTGCGACGGTATGTGAGCATCTGGACTATCCTGCCACCTACAAGCCACTCTGCACGCTGTTTGTAGCACGCTTACCACCTTACAGGATAATGGGGCGAAATTTCGATTTGTTATTATGAATTTAAGTTTTTAACTTGACTCACCCTCGTACAAACTGAATTAGACTTTAAAACTTCCTGGCAGATTAAAACTGTGTGCCCGACCGAGACCCGAACTCGGGACCTTTGCCTTTGTCAGTTTGTTTTGCTACAAATATCGTACACTTTTAAGTACCGGACTGGAGGATGATAACAGAAGGAAAACGTTGCCTAGGTTACACGGCCCTTTAAATATCCTGACCCTGTTTCCAGACAGTTCACCGCTTCCGGTTTTAGGGGAATCTTGACACTGATCACATACGCAAACAAAGCGGTTAAAGTGAGTTAGCGCCCGACAGCTCTGCAAAACATCTGTCGTACAGGTAACGCGGTTATGGTCTCAAATGACCAAGTGTATTTGGGGAAAGTACTGTATACGTCTAGTTAGAATAGTCTACGGTAGCCTACGGTAGTTTTAGAGCTCTAGTAACCACGGCGCAGAGGTGAGGGCACCGCCTGGCACCCAAGTGTCAGTGTTGCGTGGGGCAGAGTGCGTCGACCCCCCGCGCCGCTGGGACGGCGGGCCAGCGCTGACAATAGCCACGTGGGGTCACGTACGCCACCGCCGCCGCACCGGCCGCATGGCAATGCACGCGCCGCACCGCGCAGCGCCGCCTCGCCGTTCCGCGTAAAGCGCCGCGGGCTGGCATCCGGCCGTGTGGGGCCGGCGCGCCATCGGGAGCGGCGGCTGGCGCGGCCGATGCGTCCGGGCGTCCAGCACGAAACGTCTCATATGCGGCGGCAGGGCGTTGGATCAGTTGGTTTACGACACAGAAAGCAATAGGTACCAGCGCACAGTGCGCCGACTCACTTCAAAAACTTGAAAAACAGGGAAAAAAAGGTGCGCGTTCCAACTTCAATCCCGCGAAATTTTGTGTAGACTGCGCTGGTGCATACTTCCAAATGCTGCGGCGCCATTCCAGTCTCAAGTCGATATGATACGTGCCGTGACAGTTGACGATAAACAGTGAATCGGACGACAACACATTATTCTGATATTGCTTGTGTGGCCTGTTTAATACGTGACAAGGACTCTGCCTAGCCGTCAGGAAAAAATAAGATGGGTAGAACTCCAGGAGGTATGTTAATGACATTTTTAACCAGTGCAATGATGTACACTACTGGCCGTTAAAATTGGTACACCAAGAAGAAATGCGGATGATAAACGGGTATTCATTCGACAAATACATTATACTAAAACTGACATGTGATTACATTTTCACGCAATTTGCGTGTGTAGATCCTGAAAAATCTGACATTTTTCTGATATTGCTTGTGTGGCCTATTTAATACGTGACAAGGACTCTGCCTAGCCGTCAGGAAAAAATAAGATGGGTAGAACTCCAGGAGGTATGTTAATGACATTTTTAACCAGTGCAATGATGTACACTACTGGCCATTAAAATTGCTACACCAAGAAGAAATGCAGATGATAAACGGGTATTCATTCGACAAATACATTATACTAAAACTGACATGTGATTACATTTTCACGCAATTTGCGTGTGTAGATCCTGAGAAATCAGTAATCAGAACAACCACCTGTGGTCGTAATAACGGCCTTGATACGAACGGGCATTGAGTCAAACAGAGCTTGGATGGCGTGTACACGTACAGCTGCCCATGTAGCTTCAACAGCATACCACAGTTCATCAAGAGTAGTGACTGGCGTATTGTGACGAGCCAGTTGCTCGGCCACCATTGACCAGACATTTTCAATTGATGAGAGATCAGGAGAATGTGCTGGCCAGGGCAGCTGTCGAACATTTTCTGTATCCAGAAAGGCCCGTACAGGACCTGCAACATGCGGTCGTGTATTATCCTGCTGAAATGTAGGGTTTCGGAAGGATGGAATGAAGAGTACACCACGAGTCGTAACACATCTGAAATGTAACGTCCACTGTTCAAAGTGACGTCAATGCGAACAAGAGGTGACCGAGACGTGTAACCAATGGCACCCCATACCATCACGCCGAGTGATACGCCATTATGGCGATGACGGATACTCGCTTCCAATGTGCGTACACCACGATGTCTTCAAACACGGATGCGACCATCATGATACTGTAAACAGAACCTGGATTCATCCGAGAAATGACGTTTTGCCATTCGTGCACCCAGGTTCGTCGTTCAGTACACCATCGCAGCCGCTCCTGTTGTGATGTAGCGTCAAAGGTAACCGCAGCCATGGTCTCCGAGCTGTTAGTCCATGCTGCTGCAAACATCGTCGAACTGTTCGTGCAGATGGTTGTTGTCTTGCAAACGTCCCCATCTACTGACTCAGGGATCGACACGTGACTGTACGATCCGTTACTGCCATGCGGATAAGATGCCTGTCATCTTGACTGGTAGTGATACGAGGCCGTTGGGACCCATCACAGCGTTTTGTATTACCTTCCTGAACCCATCGATTCCATATTCTGCTAACAGTCATTGGATCTCGATCAACGCGAGCAGCAATGTCACGATACGATAAACCGCAATCGCGATAGGCTACAATCCGACCTTTATAAAAGTCTGAAACGTGATGGTACTCATTTCTCCTCCTTACACGAGGCATCACAAAAATGTTTCACCAGGCAACGCCGGTCAACTGCTGTTTGCGTATGAGAAATAGGTTGGAAACTTTCCTCATGTCAGCACGTTGTAGGTGTCGCCACCGGCGCCAACCTTGTGTGAATGCTCTGAAAAGCTGATCATTTACATATCAGAGCATCTTCTTCCTGTCGGTTAAATTTCGCGTCTGTAGCACGTCATCTTCGTGGTGCAGCAGTTTTAATGGTCAGTAGTGTATATTTAATTACAACTAAACTGTTACCGATATTATCCGAAATTTTTGGTTAGAAAACGTCCCCTGCTTGGCTCCACTTCTGTAAATGCCCTCCTACTACCTATTAGTACAGTCAACAAATTCAAATATATCTGTGAGCACATATTTGCACGCTTTTAGCGGGTGGTAATTTTTCTACCGTGCGGCAGTGACACACAGTAAAAATGAGTCCTTCATTACTGCAATTATATCGTAAAATATTATCTGCACAAAAAATGTTATTAAGGTTTGAAACGTCCCCTTTTTACAATTATACAGGACTGTGCTTAACCTGACACACAATATTTTTAGCGCAACGCAATCTGACTTTCAGAAATCCCTACAAAAGAATGGCCCTGACTAACATTAACCTATGCATTTCACAAATCGCTTACCTCACAAAAATCTTGGTTAATCGAACTACTGCAATACAGCGAGCTCCATTACTGCCAGCTAAATAAAAGATTCAAACTACGGAAGGCACTAACTACTGATAGGCATAGTTAGCAAATGAAAGATTTTAATAGAGAACAAACAATGTATTTACCTTAATAGTCATAATATATATAGCAGTGCATGACAGTCTTACAAATTTCAAAACTCCGCCATCTCTCTCCCCACATCCATCACTGCTGGCGGCTCACCTCCAACTGCGCAACGCTAAGCGCTGTTAACATCCAGCTGCCGTTGCCCAACACTACAATGGCAGACAACAATGCAAACTGGCCATAGACTGCACACAGCACAGCCAGTGATTTTCATACAGAGCGCTACGTAACGTTGCCAATAAGAAAACATAAACAGCCTACTTACAGGTTTTCTGTAGAGATCTGTGTGAGTTTTCCGGAATTGTGCCCTTTTTTTTTCGCAAATTGCCAAATAATTTTCTTTTACAACATTTCGCGAAATGTTGCAGGACTATTCGAATTCTGTACAGAGGAACTAAAGATTGTCTGCCAACAACGCTGAAAGTAATGTATAATTCTTGTAGGTCAGATGCCAATAAGACCGGACTCAGAATATTCAGCAGTAATGCAGGACGCTTGCCAACGGCCTTGCCGCAGTGGTAACACCGGTTCCCGTCAGACCACCGAAGTTCAGCGCTGTCGGGCAGGGCTAGAACTTGGATGGGTGACCATCCGGTCTGCCGAGCGCTGTTAGCAAGCGGGGTGCACTCAGCCCTTGTGAGGCAAACTGAGAAGCTACTTGACTGAGAAGTAGCGGCTCCGGTTTCAGAAATTGACACACGGCCAGGACAGCGGTGTGGTGACCACATGCCGCTCCATATCTGCATCCAGTGACGCCTGTGCGCTGAGGATGACACGGCGGCCGATCGGTGCCGTTGGGACTTCATGGCCTGTTCGGGAGGAGTTAATGTCGGATGATGACATCAGTCTAGGTGGTTTGGATTCACAGATGTGCCATAATGGAAGTTGCTTCGTTGCCAATTGGTCGGGTATTGCAGAAAGCTAGGGATAAGGACAGACGGCGTTACCGAGAAGATTTTAAAACGCAAATGTCCCGGTGAGACAATGATGTGTGTCCAATTCCTTCGGCTTCTAGCGTCTTCGGATCCGTCCAATTCGAGAGTCAAGAACATACAAGTGAAGAAGCCAGATACCACCTGAGGTAAAAGAGCTTCTCCCAGTGGACAATCTGATAGCGGCAATACGGAAATTTCTACTTCTAATTTGTCATCGATGATCTCAAAATACTTTATACCCAATTATTTTCTCGAATTATTTTCGATTCGCCAAACTGGATCCGCCATTTTCTGTTTTGTAATTCCAATATCGGATTGTTAACAAGCGACCCAAAGAATACACAGTTTCGTAGGATTTTATATCCTCTTTATCTTATCTACAGGTTTTTAAGCTAGTTGCCCAAGTCTGCTGCACGCACGTTGATGCCGTGTACCTCGACTTCTGGAAGACTTTCTACATTTGTACTGTATTCTGGGTTTTGAGTTTATCTGAGAGAAGATCATAATGACCGACTTTCCTACGAGCAAGATCTCCTTTCTGATCGATGGCACAAGAGCAAAAGTTGAGAAAGTTCTCCCATGGTACTCTGATTAACTTGATTGCCGAAGAACGTTGCAGAACGATAGCACTGTCGAGGAAGTCAAAAGGCACAATCAAAACGTTTTCGTCTGAGGACACTGGTGCCCCGTATAAGCAACTCGATGCGAATACATAAGCACCGACACGAACGCAAGGGATTAGTGCGGCATTCCCATCTTCCCGATCTGCGTGCGGTAAATGCGGAAACGTGAACTATGACGATATTATTACCAAATAGGTCCAAACAGGACCAACGTGCTGCTATTCTTTTCTTGGCTGCCGAAAGACAAATACCGGTAGACATTCATCGGAGAATGAAGTACGTGTATTGGGCAGCATGTGCTTCGGAAACCACCGTTGTAGGACGGTGTGCGACAAGGGATTCTGCTGCCTCATGATAACGCACGTCCCCATACCGCAAATTTCGTTAACGAACAAGTTAAGCCATCTGAAGTGAGACACACTCGAGCACCCACCCTGTAGTCCGGATGTCTCTCCATGTGATTTTCACGGCTTCGGCCCCCTAATAACGCCTTGTAGGGTTGGCGATTCCTGTCAGCAGGCAGATATGGACTTCGTCACGCAGTAGGACACCGTGTTTTAGCAAACGGGTGCGTCGTTGGGACGATTGCTTCTGCGCTCACGGCGATTTTTTCTGATTGGCATTCCGACTTTGGACTGTAAGGCTTTCGAGATACGACACAAGTGCAACTGAAAACAAAAGACGCAGAGCATCTGTCTGGCGAGCAAAGGAAGCAATTGTTTGTCCTCTTGAATTAATACGTGGGGGTATTTGAAGAAAAATCCAGGGCAATACATAGGTATACACGTCACCTTGATGTAGTTACACAAAAAAACTTTTGCCATAATTTCGATCCTATTCCATGGTCGCAACAAAAAGCAATGGGAAGGAGAGGTCAGATTTTGACAGAGAAAGCATACAAGACGAAACATGATGACGGCAAGAAGCTGATCAAAATACGACGGTATGAAATGGACAAGAAATTGTTATTAAGAAATCATCCACGCTTACAACTCTTGAACAAAAGAACCAAGGAGGAAGAGATTAGTGGTTAACCTCCTGTCGAGAAGAACGGGTCTCTTTGTAATTTTAAGAATTCTGAAGCCCGGTGTATAATTATTAGGATACCCGGGAAACGATCTCTCTATCTTCATGGAGATTCGAGGAAGTATTATTCTGAATGAAGTTAGTTAGGCTAACTGGAGAAGACTGTGATGACTAATTTGAATGCTTAAACTGAACATTTTTGTTGATATAATGCATACAAAACTGGTTTTCTTTGATAATTCAACATGATATAAGAGTATATGTGAGATTATTTGACATATATTTATATATTTTGCGTGACTAATTACGCTTTTAATAGTTAAACTGCTGTCCGGTGAAGTTCACAACTGATTCTCGAATTTTAATTACTCATACTCTGGGATTTTATGATAAAACTTATTTTAGTTTTCCATAGGATTTTCTCACAAATGGAGCACATTAAAGAAATCTACGTTAATAGAAAGTCTCGTATCTAAAAGAATCGCTGATTTCAAAAGCAACGCATGTCCACAGAGGCTGCTTTTCAGAAAAACGCACAAAACATTTTAATTTCACGCGTTGGCCCTTAATTGTAGAAACATAGTGCACAATCTCAATGGTGTGTATGTATGTATTTTTAGATGCGATTACAGGGATCTTGCTGAAAGGGAAGTATTTCATTTTTAAAGTCGGGACAATTATTTCATAAACATATACTAATTTCAAAGGAAAACATGGCCATCATTTAATAGAGAAATAGTTATAGAATAATGCACAATAGCAGGAAAATAGTATATCATTAGCACACTTTTTCAATTTTTCAGTTTTTAACTTTATGAGCTATACGAAGCTGCACAGTCGTATTTTAAACTAAATCAGTCTTCACATTGTTTTACATTATGCTGTCCTTTATTCTTCTCATGGTCCATATCTCCACCTTCAACAGTTTATGAGTTATATATCATGCCGTACAATGCCTGGAATGTATCTAGTATGTACCCTTCTAATTTATTGATGCCAGCAACTTTTTCCGAACTTATTGGCACACAAGAGTTACATGATTTCTCTTTGGGAAAAGCGACTGAAGAGTTACAGTCAACACCAAGACGGAAACAGTGCACGACAGGTCTTTGGATATAAACCTTCCCAATTACAATACGAAGAGTATTACTCTTGTATTCATATTCAAAGAATTCGGACACCGCAAATGTCTGCTCCTGATCCCTGGGCACCTTTGTACAGGCACTCTCTAGAGAGATGGTATTCTTTTTGTAAAATGTAGGCTACCAGTTTCTGAATGCAAGATTATCGCTTGTTGAAATTACCTTCACTTGGAATTTACTGACTTTCGAACTTGAGATTGCAATCAGTTCAACAAATTGATTGATGATACACCCTATCCATTGAGCGGATTTTTTTCTTCATTACCGCGAAGTCCATATCGCAGGCAGAAATGAATATCCACGTACAGAAAAATAATGATTAATTGTGAGAAATCGCTTTGAGGCTGCCAAACCCAGGAAAAACCTTAAGACGGTATGATTTCTGTTTTGCCCGGGGCAACCATCTGAAAAGACATGCAGATGTTTAATGTTTTTTGGGATGTTGTTTGTGGTGAAATCTAATAAGAAAGAACACACCTCGTTGGGGTCTTCTTTGCCGTTCCTTCATGGTAGACGTAGAATTTTGATTCACGATCTTCACATAGTGTATATTAGAGACATTAGCAGGAAGCTGAAGGTAGGAGGAGACATCTTGACCTGTTATAGTTGGCGAGCATAGATTCTGCATGAAGTCAATAGCAATGCCTTCTACTTCGTCATCAATGCACTTCCACTTAATTTCACTAATGGGAGAAAACTTAGCTGGCCGTTTCTTTTGCATGACGAGTTCTGCAGAAGGTACCCGTTTAGATGTGTCATTAAGCATTGTACTTTTCATTTTAGTTGACAGTTCTTCACATTTGCCAGATGTGTCAACCTGCGCTCTTCCGAAAGAGAGTGAAATCTCTCTTGGAATATTGTCAGAAAGTACTCGTGTTTTACAGCCATGTTGGGATATTTCACTTGAAATTGTTCATGCATAATTTTTACATTAAGCTGTTCTTGTAAATAATGGCGCTCTCGAGAGACAGTGGGTTACTTTTTGCGGACAGGAGTTAATATGTCCAATAATAGCGTTTGTTTCTCTACCAATTTTCGCACTGCCTGAACAATTTTGACCTCTTTGGTCGGTAGATGACTTGCCTAGTGCGAGCAGTTTGATAAGTCTTCGTACTCTCACTTTCGTCATAGATTCATGTTTAGGAATGCTTGCTTACATACTTTCACTTTTCCCGTTCTAGAATTCACAGAGTACCCGAAGTTTTGCCGTCTAAGTTTTTTATTAGAATCATTTTCTATTTTTCGTGAGCGTCTTAGACAGTAATCAGCCATTGGAGATAAATCTTGTGCATTATTTGAGTCCATGTCATAAAAATGTGTGAAGATCTCTGTCCTTGCGTTTTCGTTAACTTTTTCAAAGCACCATCGAGAACATCTGTAAAGTGAGATAAATATTCTGTGTGAATCAGAAGTACCAGAATTCTGCTTATTACTAATTAACGCAAAACTGTACGTAACAATGTATAATGGTTACGTACCTACTTGCAGTCATCGCCAATTTGTTTCTTCGGCATATTTTCTCACTGGCGTTTTCGTAATCCTGCCCTTTAGTACGCACCCTTTCAATCTTCTCGTGTTCAGGTTCTACATTCCTCATTCCCTTCTTTCGTTTTATTGTCCTGCAATGTCGAATTGATTCATCAGGAGATATGTTGCATGATAAAAAGTACATGTGTTTCACACACTTCTCCCGAAAAAGAATTGGTGCGAGAGCTCGTTTGTCACATTTTTCACTTCTATAAACCCTGCGTACAGAACCGCTTCTGCAGGACAAGTGTTCTTTCTCTGCTCACTCTAAATTTTACCGGTCCAGAAATCCCACAGATAGTGCGGGTCAAATACTATTTCTCTTACCAACCGAGAGAGCTGCACTCACAGAACAGAGCTGCACGCTTAACCCAAAACCGACAAATTGTGAATAAGTATTGTTTCTGAAATCAGCGATTCAACCATATCAGGAATAATAAATGAATGAAATAAGCTTCTCCGACAGGGAGTACTTTTGAATGATGCTTCTATATGAAGAGGGTAATCTAGTTCATTACCAAGCAGCACCAAATTTGTTACAGGAGGCATTGGTTGTGAGAGTCAGTGTAATGTGTTCTGCACCCTTGTGTTAGGCCCCTCTTCAGAGTCGGGTGTTTGGTTTCTGAATATCGGTCTCTGGTATGGCGTCTAAGGACAATTTTCATTTTCTGTGATTGAGCTATTTGCTGCAAGCATCATATCACTGAATTAATACATGAGTGTTTTTGGGGGCTTAAAACTGTGCTTCGAGTGGTGGATATGTTTATAGAATCTTGAACATGAAGACATGTAACCAGGCTGATCTGCATCGAGTGAACAGCTGATTTCTCAGGGATGTAGCCTGTCAATCGACCCGCAAAATCAGTATTCTTGCCGCCGCAGAGAAGCGAGCGTATCAACCGACCGTGTTCTGTCTGAATGGAATGCTGCAGGAACAGTCTGTGACTGTGATATGAGGGCATAAAACGATCTGCCAACGAAACTGCAATTAAAAGGAGATGGTCTATCAACAACCCAACTGGGAAAGTATCAGTGTTCAGCATCTGTACTTCTTCTGAAGCAACCCAATTGAGGACAGCTGGTAACTTACAATGTACAGAGAATACTCGGTTGCAGAGCTTGTATTTGAATAGCGTTCTGCCGGCCGGTGTGGCCGTGAGGTTCTAGACGCTTCAGTCTGGAACCACGTGACCGCTACGGTCGCAGGTTCGAATCCTTTAAGTAATTCTAAGTAAGGAACCCGTGGTCTAGGAGTAGCGTCTTTGATTCATAATCAAAACGTCTTCGGTCCCAGGTGCGATCCCCGCCACTGCCTAAATTTTGATAAATAATCAGCATTGGCGGCCGAAGACTTCCGGCATAAGAAGTCAGCCTCATTCTGCCAACGGCCTTGTCAAAGAGGGCGAAGGAGCGGATAGAGGTTCAGGGCACTCTATTGTCCTAGGGGTGGGAAATTGCCCATAAAGGCGGAAGAATCAGCAATGATCAACGACATGAGGATGCAGAAGGCAATGGAAACCACTGCATTAAAGACACGTAACGTGTATCCACAGGACATGTGGCCTGTATTTGACGAAGTGTCATGATAATCTCTCCATTGGCAAAAGATTCCGGAATAGTCCCCCATTCGGATCTCCGGGAGGGGACTGCCAAGGGGGAGGTCACCATGAGAAAAAGATTGAATAATCAACGAAAGGATAACGTTCTACGAGTAGGGGCGTGGAATGTCAGAAGCTTGAACGTGGTAGGGAAACTAGAAAATCTGAAAAGGGAAATGCAAAGGCTGAATCTAGATATAGTAGGGGTCAGTGAAGTGAAGTGGAAGGAGGACAAGGATTTCTGGTCAGATGAGTATCGGGTAATATCAACAGCAGCAGAAATTGGTGTAACAGGTGTAGGATTCGTTATGAATAGGAAGGTAGGGCAGAGGGTGTGTTACTGTGAACAGTTCAGTTACCGGGTTGTTCTAATGAGAATCGACAGCAGACGAACACCGACAACGATAGTTCAGGTATACATGCTGACGTCGCAAGCTGAAGATGAACAGATAGAGAAAGTGTATGAGGATATTGAAATGGTAATGCGGTATGTAAAGGGGGACGAAAATCTAATAGTCATGGGCGACTGGAATGCGGTTGTAGGAGTAGAAGAAAAGGTTACGGGAGAATATGGGCTTGGGACAAGGAATGAAAGAGGAGAAAGACTGAGTTCTGTAACAAGTTTCAGCTAGTAATAGCGAATAACCTGTTCAAGAATCACAAGAGGGGGAGGTATACTTGGAAAAGGCCGGGAGATACGGGAAGATTTCAATTAGATTACATCATGGTCAGACAGAGATTACAAAATCAGATACTGGATTGTAAGGCTTACCCAGGAGCAGATATAGACTCAGATCACAATATAGTAGTGATGAAGAGTAGGCTGAAGTTCAAGACATTAATCAGGAAGAATCAATAGGCAAAGAAGTGGGATACGGAAGTACTAAGGAATGACGAGATACGTTTGAAGTTCTCTAACGCTATAGATACAGCAATAAAGAATAGCGCAGTAGGCAGTACAGTTGAAGAGGAATGGACATCTCTAAAAAGGGCCATCACAGAAGTTGGGAAGGAAAACATAGGTACGAAGAAGGTAGCTGCGAAGAAACCATGGGTAACAGAAGAAATACTTCAGTTGATTGATGAAAGGAGGAAGTACAAACATGTTCCGGGAAAATCAGGAATACAGAAATACAAGTCGCAGAGGAATGAAATAAATAGGAAGTGCAGGGAAGCTAAGACGAAATGGCTGCAGAAAAAATGTGAAGATATCGAAAAAGATATGATTGTCGGAAGGACAGACTCAGCATACAGGGAAGTCAAAACAACCTTTGGTGACATTAAAAGCAACGGTGGTAACATTAAGAGTGCAACGGGAATTCCACTGTTAAATGCAGAGGAAGGTGGAAAGAATACATTGAAAGCCTCTATGAGGGTGAAGATTTGTCTGATGTGATAGAAGAAGAAACAGGAGTCGATTTAGAAGAGATAGGGGAACCAGTATTGGAATTTAAAAGAGCTTTGGAGGACTTACGGTCAAATAAGGCAGAAGGGATAGATAACATTCCATCAGAATTTCTAAAATCATTGGGGGAAGTGGCAACAAAACGACTATTCACGTTGGTGTGTAGAATATATGAGTCTGTCGATATACCATCCGACTTTCGGAAAAGCATCATCCACACAATTCCGAAGACGGCAAGAGCTGACAAGTGCGAGAATTATCGCACAATCAGCTTAACAGCTCATGCATCGAAGCTGCTTACAAGAATAATATACAGAAGAATGGAAAAGAAAATTGAGAATGCGCTAGGTGAAGATCAGTTTGGCTTTAGGAAAAGTAAAGGGACGAGAGAGAGAGGCAATTCTGACGTTACGGCTAATAATGGAAGCAATGCTAAAGAAAAATCAAGACACTTTCATAGGATTTGTCGACCTGGAAAAAGCGTTCGACAATATGAAATGGTGCAAGCTGTTCGAGATTCTGAAAAAGGTAGGGGTAAGCTATAGGGAGAGACGGGTCATATACAATATGTACAACAACCAAGAGGGAATAATAAGAGTGGACGACCAAGAACGAAGTGCTCGTAATAAGAAGGGTGTAAGACAAGGCTGTAGCCTTTCGCCCCTACTCTTCAATCTGTACATCGAGGAAACAATGATGGAAATAAAAGAAAGGTTCAGGAGTGGAATTAAAATACAAGGTGAAAGGATATCAATGATACGATTCGCTGATGACATTGCTATCCTGAGTGAAAGTGAAGAAGAATTAAATGATCTGCTGAACGGAATGAACAGTCTCATGAGTACACAGTATGGTTTGAGAGAAAATCGGAGAAAGACGGTGGTAATGAGAAGTAGTAGAAATGAGAACAGCGAGAAACTTAACATCAGGATTGATGGTCACGAAGTCAATGAAGTTAAGAAATTCTGCTACCTAGGCAGTAAAATAACCAACGACAGACGGAGCAAGGAGGACATCAAAAGCAGAATCGCTATGGCAAAAAAGGCATTTCTGGCCAAGAGAAGTCTACTAATATCAAATACCGGCCTTAATTTGAGGAAGAAATTTCTGAGGATGTACGTCTGGAGTACAGCATTGTATGGTAGTGAAACATGGACTGTGGGAAAACCGGAACAGAAGAGAATCGAAGCATTTGAGATGTGGTGCTATAGACGAATGTTGAAAATTAGGTGGACTGATAAGGTAAGGAATGAGGAGGTTCTACGCAGAATCGGAGAGGAAAGGAATATGTGGAAAACATTGATAAGGTGAAGGGACAGGATGACAGGACATCTACTAAGAGGGAATGACTTCCATGGTACTATAGGGAGCTGTAGAGGGCAAAAACTGTAGAGGAAGACAGAGATTGGAATACGTCAAGCAAATAATTGAGGACGTAGGTTGCAAGTGCTACTCTGAGATGAAGAGGTTAGCACAGGAAAGGAATTCGTGGCGGGCCGCATCAAACCAGTCAGTAGACTGATGACCAAAAAAAAGAAAGTTCTAGGGGAGTGATGACCACAGATGTTAAGTCCCATAGTGCTCAGAGGCATTTGAACCATTTCTTTTGAATAGCGTTCTCTTTCTGGAATATATGTCAATAAAGTTTCATATATGTTTCATGTTCACGCGCCATCGATGCTGATTTCGATTACTGAGATCATGATCCCAATTTTGCAAACATCCTGCAGCCCTGGGTGATATAAAGAAGAGTTTCAGGCAGAAGTTCATGACGTTCCTTTCGGTCGTATGATGGACTGCATCATATTAATACTGTTTTCATTCTCATTCAGAAAGTGCTGCTGGGATCTATTCCTTCACCTAAAAAACTTTTACAAGATATGCAGAATGGAAAATTTTATTTAATCCAGATATTAGTTATTCGGACATCAAGGCAGACTACGCAAACCAACTTTTCCATAATACATACAATGTAAATAGCATATAATATGCGTTTCATACAATAATTTACACCATTAATTTCCTGTTATTAACAACTTCCTATGTATGTAAATTGTTTATTGTGAACCAAAATTGATAAGCTTAGCTCATGATTTTCCGTTGATGCTGAAACCATGTGGGGAAGATTAAGTTAAATCAAATCCAAGGAAGCACTAGTTGCTAACGAGTGGAAAAACGCCCTAGTTGGCTAATTTTGTCAATATTGGAACATTTAATGCTTTCCAGCTCGAATTTTATGTTGCATTAGAAAAAAATTAAAACATTATTTTCTACTTGTAAATACTTCTATAAACACATTGAACATAATTTCAAATTTTTTATTTTTTTTTCTCCACATGGACACATCGTGAATATCGGTGAAAACAGTCAATAATATTCATAACATAATTTCAAAAACTTTTTTTACTCACCAACAGGAAAAATTACAATGTAACAAAATTTCAATATTCGTTTCGTGTAAAATTTTACAAAACAGCCTTTTTGTCATGGAGACACAACGCCACGTCGTATATTCTACATAAAAAGCTGTGATTTAGTCTGTATATGCAGATTGCAGATTTGTCTGTTACTATTATCACAGACCAGTATCCAATTTGGTTGACCCTAACACAGTCGACGGGTGTAGGATGAACAGAACGTTTCCTTGGAGACTGGACAGGTTCAACTATCAAATACTAGGCTCTTCCCTCATTGCATCTGTCTTCAATTATTCCATGTGTTCTTTCCACATTATTTTGAATCACTTCATCCTCCAAATCTTACTGCAGTTCTTCAATGTCAGAGACAACACAATTCATCGGAATCTTCAGAATCTTTTCTGCTGATAATTTAAACATCTTCGAAGGGAAATGAAATTGGTTTATTCAGAAATATTTCCGTACATAACTTCACTTGGTGACCTGCTACTAGATACTAATGTTCCAACTGAGTCCACGTGGGTCTATATTTTTGTAAATTCGTAATACTGAAAGTAATACACTACTTCTAGTAAAAGTACAGTTTTTAAAAATGGTCTCATACTCTACATAATTTTTAAAATAAAAAATAATTAGCAAAACGTACCTAAAAGTAACTGAACTTTATTAGTAGAATATCTGATGTAACAACTCCATGCATTCGCCTGATTACAGAATGGAAGAAATGTCCTGCATACTCATGTCCGCCACGAATTCCTCTCCTGCGTTAACCTCTTCACCTCAGAATAGCACTTGCAACCTACGTCCTCAATTATTTGCTGGATTTCTTCCAATCTCTGTCTTCTACTACAATTTTACAAAACAGCTCCCTCTAGTACCATCAAAGTGTCTACCTGATGTATTAACAGATGTTCCACCATTCTGTCCCTTCTTCTTGTCAATGTTAACCATATATTCCTTATTCGCCAGTTGTCCAAAGAACGAAACTTACTGGCAGATCAAAACTGTGTGCCCGACCGAGACTCGGGCACACAGTTTTGATCTGCCAGTAAGTTTCATATCAGCGCACACTCCACTGCAGAGTGAAAATCTCATTCTGGAAACATCCCCCAGGCTGTGGCTAAGCCATGTCTCTGCAGTATCCTTTCTTTCAGGAGTATCCTTTCTTTCTGCAAGGTTCGCAGAAGAGCTTCTGTAAATTTTGGAAGGTCGGAGACGAGATACTGGCAGAAGTAAAGCTGTGAGGACCGGGCGTGAGTCGTGAATGCTGTGCTCCAAACGTACATTCTCAGAAATTTATTCCTTATATGAAGACCTATGTCGGATACTAGTAGACGTAATTGGCCAGAAATGCCCTATTTGCCAGTGCTAGTCTGCCTTTCTTGTCGTCTTCGGTGCGTCTGTCATGGGTTAGTTTGCCGCCTAGGTAGCAGAATACCTTAACTTCACCTACTTTATGATCACCAGTTCTGATAAGTTTCCCGCTGTCCCATTTCTGCTACATGTCATTACTTTCGTCTTTCTTCAAGAACGAGGGCGAAAGACTACCCTTTTTAATCCGAACAATTCGTTCATGTTCGTCCAGTCTTATTGTTCTTTCTTGGTTCTTACACAGTGTAATACCTGCCTTTCCCTCTAGCTTACTCCTATTTTTTCCCAAAATTTTCACCATTTGATATTGTAAAAGCTTTTTTAAGGTCAACAAATCCCATGAACGTGTCTTGATTTTTCTTTAGTCTTGCTTCCATTATCAACCGCAACGTGCTAACTGCTTATCTGTTGCCAAACTGATGGTCACCTAGTAGACCTTTAGTTTTATTTTCTATTCTATGTAATTATTGTTGTTAATCGTACTTTAAATGTATCGTTTAGGACATGCCGATGGCGTATTATATCTCTGAAACCGGTACACTATAAAATAAACAAGAGATGAACTTACTTGCGACAGGTATTTTGGTGACAGATATTTATTCGAACTGAACGACCAAACTGCCTTCCTCGCGACGTCGTGAACGCTAGCCAGTCAATAGATCCGATTCCGATCTGCCGCAAAGTGTAGCAGGTAGTTCTGCATGCGACGGCCGCCACTACGTAGTTGGTTGCAAGTACGTCACACGGGGATGGCTCGACGCCTACGAGAAAGACAGGCCGCGGCGAGTACGTCACGAAGGTATGAAGATGTCATCTGTTCTTTCAGACATGTCTGAAAGAACAGATGCCATCTTCATATCGTTTAAGGCTAACCAGCTGATGACCTTCTTCAGTGTGGATGCACACGATTTGCCTGAACTCTTACGGGACTCGATGGATTGTCTGCCGCGAGTAATGGGCATAATGGAAGGGGCACTACGAATGTAGTGTGTGGACTATAAGTTGTGTAAGTATGCTGTTTAGGTGCTATGTAAGTAGGCTGTTTAGGTTTTCTTATTGGTAACGCCACGTAGCGCTCTGTATTGTAAATCACTGGCTGTGCTGTGTGCAGTCTGTGGCTAGTTTGCGTTGTTGTCTGCCATTGTAGTGTTGGGCAGTTGGATGTTAACACCGCGTAGCGCTGTGCAGTTGCAAGTGAGCCGCCAGCAGTGGTGGATGTGGGGAGAGAGATGGCGGAATTTTGAAATTTGTAAGACTGGATGTCATGAACTGCTATATATATTATGACTATTAAGGTAAATAAATCATTTGTTCTCTATCAAAATCTTTCATTTGCTAACTATGCCTATCAGTAGTTAGTGCCTTCAGTAGTTAGAATCTTTTTATTTAGCTGGCAGTAGTGGCGCTCGCTATATTGCAGTAGTTCGAGTAACGAAGATTTTTGTGAGGTAAGTAATTTGTGAAAGGTATAGGTTAATGTTAGTCAGGGCCATTCTTTTGTAGGGATTATTGAAAGTCAGATTGCGTTGCGCTAAAAATATTGTGTGACAGTTTAAGCACAGTCGTAAATAATTTTTCAAAAGGGGACGTTTCAGTTGAGAATGTAGGTCTCACGGGGAGCTTGCCGGTGATAAATCCCTGGAATCACACTATCCTCTGTGCCCTCGGTGGCTCAGATGGATAGAGCGTCTGCCACGTAAGCAGGAGATCCCGCGTTCGAGTCCCGCTCGGGGCACACATTTTCAACTGTCCCCGTTGATGTATATCAACGCCCCTCAGCAGGTAATGGTATTGATGTAATTGTAATTTCAGTCACGTAGCCGGCCGGTGTGGCCGAGCGGTTCTATGTGCTTCAGTCCGGAACCGCGAGACCGCTACGGTCGCAGGTTCGAATCCTGCCCCGGTCATGGATGTGTGTGATGTCCTTAGGTTAGTTAGGTTTAAGTAGTTCTAAGTTCTAGGGGACTGATGACCTCAGAAGTTAAGTCCCATAGTGCTCAGAGCCATTTGAACCATTTCTTTCAGTCACGTAGGTAGGCCTTCGCTCGCTCAACTCAGCAGATAAACTACACTCCTGGAAATGGAAAAAAGAACACATTGACACCGGTGTGTCAGACCCACCATACTTGCTCCGGACACTGCGAGAGGGCTGTACAAGCAATGATCACACGCACGCCACAGCGGACACACCAGGAACCGCGGTGTTGGCCGTCGAATGGCGCTAGCTGCGCAGCATTTGTGCACCGCCGCCGTCAGTGTCAGCCAGTTTGCCGTGGCATACGGAGCTCCATCGCAGTCTTTAACACAGGTAGCATGCCGCGACAGCGTGGACGTGAACCGTATGTGCAGTTGACGGACTTTGAGCGAGGGCGTATAGTGGGCATGCGGGAGGCCGGGTGGACGTACCGCCGAATTGCTCAACACATGGGGCGTGAGGTCTCCACAGTACATCGATGTTGTCGCCAGTGGTCGGCGGAAGGTGCACGTGCCCGTCGACCTGGGACCGAACCGCAGCGACGCACGGATGCACGCCAAGACCGTAGGATCCTACGCAGTGCCGTAGGGGACCGCACCGCCACTTCCCAGCAAATTAGGGACACTGTTGCTCCTGGGGTATCGGCGAGGACCATTCGCAACCGTCTCCATGAAGCTGGGCTACGGTCCCGCACACCGTTAGGCCGTCTTCCGCTCACGCCCCAACATCGTGCAGCCCGCCTCCAGTGGTGTCGCGACAGGCGTGAATGGTGGGACGAATGGAGACGTGTCGTCTTCAGCGATGAGAGTCGCTTCTGCCTTGGTGCCAATGATGGTCGTATGCGTGTTTGGCGCCGTGCAGGTGAGCGCCGCAATCAGGACTGGATACGACCGAGGCACACAGGGCCAACACCCGGCATCATGGTGTGGGGAGCGATCTCCTACAGTGGCCGTACACCACTGGTGATCGTCGAGGGGACACTGAATAGTGCACGGTACATCCAAACCGTCATCGAACCCATCGTTCTACCATTCCTAGACCGGCAAGGGAACTTGCTGTTCCAACAGGACAATGCACGTCCGCATGTATCCCGTGCCACCCAACGTGCTCTAGAAGGTGTAAGTCAACTACCCTGGCCAGCAAGATCTCCGGATCTGTCCCCCATTGAGCATGTTTGGGACTGGATGAAGCGTCGTCTCACGCGGTCTGCACGTCCAGCACGAACGCTGGTCCAACTGAGGCGCCAGGTGGAAATGGCATGGCAAGCCGTTCCACAGGACTACATCCAGCATCTCTACGATCGTCTCCATGGGAGAATAGCAGCCTGCATTGCTGCGAAAGGTGGATATACACTTTACTAGTGCCGACATTGTGCATGCTCTGTTGCCTGTGTCTATGTGCCTGTGGTTCTGTCAGTGTGATCATGTGATGTATCTGACCCTAGGAATGTGTCAATAAAGTTTCCCCTTCCTGGGACAATGAATTCACGGTGTTCTTATTTCAATTTCCAGGAGTGTATGTTTCTACACCTGTCAACTCGTATCTAGAAGTGTAAGTACAAATGAGAATTGCATCTTCTACTGGAGTCCGCTATTATGGAGTGTTACTGTTATTATTAGCCCTACAATGATCGGAAATCCTTAGGCTACTAATGATTTGTTACGGCTGTACTGTGGTACAATAAAATTAAAATCATTCCAAAATGATTATCAGTTGGATAAGGCACCACTTCTGGTATGAAATTAGGACTGTTAAGCAGAAGAGACTCAAAACTATAAACAAGCCGTAACGCCATTTACATTTATTGATCTTCTATTAAATTTTGTTGAACTGCTGTTACACAGTAAGACTTCATAGTAGCAGATTCCAGTAGAAGATACAATACTCGTTATTACGAACACACCCAGCTGTGGGTTAGCAGGTTTAGAAATGCATTTTGTCTGCAGAGCTGAGCGAGCGAGTGAGTTCAGGCCTACTTTCGTGACGTACGCGCCGCGGGCTGTCTTTCTCGTGGGCCTCGGGGATGGCTGTTTGTCCGCTGCAAGAAACAAGCACGAGGTTCGGCGGCTGGGTGAACGTTCGTATCTCGTTATTGAAGGCTCCTCACGGCTATTTGCAAACACAGCAGTGAACTCACTTTCTGGGCCTTAACTTTGATTTGGAACTCGGATAGTCTGTTGTTGTTCAAGAGTATTTAGGCTTGTTCATTGGAACTGATCTCTGGAGACGAAAAGCGGCCTTTGGAGAAAACTTATTTCTTTCAAGGAAAAAAGCATGACTCATGCCAACTGTCTTCCGCTGCTTTCTCTGCTGCAGCTGCTTGTTCTTCAGCGACACATGAAAAACTTAAATCTGAGCACAGAACGCTCTCAAGGCTGAGACGCAATTAAATGTCTATGGAAATGCAAAAGCAAACCAAATCCATGACACTACCATCCTGTATCAATCGTTCTGTGAAGACCCTACATCCTCCCAAGTCCATAAATTTCTTATTTTTTTGACATTTATCGTACGTTTATTGATTAGCTTCATCACAGATTATGTGTTATATACTGCAGATATCGCTGGCTTAGCAGAGTCAGCATTTTGGAGTAATCTTTGCCCGCTTACAACGCGTTCTGATATAGTGATTGTTGTTGCTTCGGGTACGAGTATTGCCGTGCACAGTAGAAGCGGCAGCAGCAACAGCATGGAGCTGGCTAGAGCCTGTCATTTGTCGGCCGGGATCCCTAATGGTTTCGGGATAATTATCAGCACCGCTTTATGATGGTCTTATGACGTGAAAGCCAAGCAGTATTTATAGAAGTATGTGTAGCAACAAATAATCATGGACAAATAGGGAGTATCATGACGAATACAGGGATTAGTGATCACAAGGCAGTTGCTGCTAGGCTGAATACCGTAACACCCACAACCATTAAAAAGAAATGCAAACTTCATATATTTAAAAAATCTGATAAAAATGCTCTTAACGCCTGCTTAAGAGACAGTCTCTACTCCCGATCCGATCACGTAAGGGTAGAAAGATGTGGAATGATTTCAAAGAGAT
Organism: Schistocerca serialis cubense; assembly: GCF_023864345.2. NCBI lineage: Eukaryota > Metazoa > Arthropoda > Insecta > Orthoptera > Acrididae > Schistocerca > Schistocerca serialis. The sequence goes on along the minus strand of NW_026047471.1, from coordinate 1,063,511 downwards.
AGTAAGTCGGCCATAGTGGCCCAGCGGTTCTAGGCGCTTTAGTCCGGAAACGCAGGACTGCTACGGTCGCACGTTCGAATCCTGCCTGGGGCATGGATGTGTGTGATGTCCTTAGGTTAGTTAGGTTTAAGTAGTTCTAAGCTCTAGGGGACTGATGACCTCAGATGTTAAGTCCCATTGTGCTCAGAGCCATTTGAGCCATTTGAACCAAAGAGATAGTATCGACGGAAATTGAGAGATATATACCACATAAATTAATAAGTGACGGCACTGATCCCCCATGGTACACCTAACGGGTCAGATCGCTGTTGCAGAAGCAACAAAGAACCATGCCAAATTTGAAAGAACGCAAAATCCCCAAGATTGGCAATGTTTTGCAGGAGTTCGAAATATAGCGCATACTTCAATGCGAGATGCTTTTAATAATTTCCACAACGAAACTCTGTCTCAGAATGTGGTAGAAAACCCACAGAGATTCTGGTCATACACAAAGCACGCTAGTGACAAGACGCAATCAATACCTTCACTACTCGATAGCAATGGAGAAGTTACTGATCACAGTGCCACTAAAGCGGAGTTATTAAACACGGTTTTCCGAAACTCCTTCACCAAAGAAGACGATGTTAATATTCCTGAATTCCAATCAAGAGCAACTGCGAAGATGAGACACATAGAAGTAGATATCCTCGTTGTAGCAAAGCAGCTTCAATCAGTTAATAAAGACAAGGCCTACGCTCCAGATTGTACACCAGTCAGGTTCCTCTCAGAGTATGCTGATAAAATAGATCCATATTTAGCAATTATACACAACCACTCGCTCACAAAAAGTACAGTACCTAAAGACTGGAACATTGCTGAAGTCACACCAATACCCAAAAAGTGAAGTAGGAGTAATCCGCTGAATTACAGGCTCATATCACTAATGTCGGTTTGCATTAGGCTTTTGGAACATATACTGTATTCGAACATTATGTATTACCTCGAAGAAAACGATTTATTGCCACATAGTCAGCACGGATTCAAGAAACATCTTTCTTTTAAAATAAAACTAGTTCTTTATGCTCATGAAGCAATGAGTGCTATCGACAGGGGATGTCAAATTGATTCCATATTTTTACCCAAGGAAGTGTTATAGGCACTTTGTTGTTCCTGATTTATATTAACGATATAGGAGACAATCTTAGCAGCCGTCTTACATTGTTTGCCGATGATGCTGTCATTTACCGTCTCGTAAAGTCATCAGATGACCAAACGAATTACAAAATGATTTAGATCTGTGTGGTGCAAAAAGTGACAATTGACCGTGAATAAAGAAAAGTGTGAAGTTATTCACATGAGTACTAAAAGAAATTCGTTAAATTTAGATTACGTTATAAGTCACTCAAACCTAAAGGCTGTAAATTCAACTAAATACTTAGGGATTACAATTACAAATATCCTAAATTGGTACGATGACATAGATAATGTTGTGGGTAGAGCAAATCAAAGACGGCGATTCATTGGCAGAACACTTAGATGGTGCAACAGATGTAGTAAAGAGACTGCTTACACCATACTTGGCCGCCATATTCTGGAGTATTGCTGTGCGGTTTGGGATCCGCATCAGGTGGGACAGACGGATGATATCGAAAAAGTTCAAAGAAGGGCGGCTCGTTTTGTATTACCGCGAAATAGGCGAGATAGCGCCATAGACAGGATACATGAATCGGAGTGGCAATCATTAAAACAAAGACGTTTTTCGTTGCGACGGGATCTTCTCGTAAAATTTCGATCACCAGTTTTCTCTTCCAATTGTGAAAACATTCTGTTGTCACCTACCTTCATAGGGAGAAACGATCATCACGATAAAATAAGAGAAATCAGGGCTCGCACAGAAAAATTTAAGTGCTCGTTTATCCTGAGCGCCGTTCGAGAGTGCAAAGGTAGAGAGACAGCTTGAAGGTGGTTCATTGAACCCTCTACCAAACACTTCATTGTAAATAGCAGAGTAATCACCTAGATGTAGAGGTAACTAGACGAATACACGGTTTGCAGAGTCTTGAAAATACTTCTATTCAGCACTACGCATCTAGCTATTAAGGAAGGTGTGGGGTAAGTTTGCTCAAGTCGTACCCCTCACGGAAGAATTACCATATTTGGTAGGATAATTTAAATAACACAATTTGTTTTGTTAGTGTGTGCAAAAATGTGAACGCTGTAAATTAAGCTTTCAACCAGCTTCCAGACAAACAAAAAACATTTTCGCAAAATGAGTTTTCAACAGTTTCAACCCTGTATCTTCAGTACAATTAAAGCACCTGGTTTCCAAATCCGTACCCCTTTAGCAGTCGTACTTAAAACAGGAAGTCAGCGACGACATAATTAATCCATGGAGTAATGTGACACAATCTCACAAAACAATGAAAAATAAAAACATAACGTTACATCTACAGTCACACACACTGAAATTACACGCAGGAAACCATATTTAAATTCTTAACAAATTGTCAAATCGAAAGTCAGTTGATTTGAACACATAAATATTACGTAATTTTATTTTCCACTATAGCACAAGACCCTATACCCAACCCTTGCATTTCATACACTGATCGTGTCTTCATCTCGAGCTTCCGTACATAGTTGATAGAATCAGTCCGTCATTTTTTTATATCTTGTTACAGGTTGCATCTAGCTCTCTCTTTTTGCAGGTTTGTGCACAGGTACGATTAACGTACGTTCCACAGGTACGACTTGTTGTTGTTGTGGTCTTCAGTCCTGAGACTGGTTTGATGCAGCTCTCCATGCTACTCTATCCTGTGCAAGCTTCTTCATCTCCTAGTACTTACTGCAACCTACACCCTTCTGAATCTGCTTAGTGTATTCATCTCTTGGTCTCCCTCTACGATATTCACCCTCCATGCTGCCCTCCAATGCTAAATTTGTGGTCCCTTGATGCCTCAGAACATGTCCTACCAACCGGTCCCTTCTTCTTGTCACGTTCTGCCACAAACTCCTCTTCTCCCCAATTCTATTCAATACCTCCTCATTAGTTGTGTGATCTACCCACCTAATCTTCAGCATTCTTCTGCAGCATCACATTTCGAAAGCTTCTATTCTCTTCTTGTCCAAACCGTTTATCGCCCATGTTTCACTTCCATACATGGCTACACTCCATTCAAATACTTTCAGAAACGACTTCCTGACTCGATGTCAACAAATTTCTCTTCTTCAGAAACGCTTTCCTTCCCAATGCCAGTCTACATTTTATATCCTCTATACTTCGACCATCATCAGTTATTTTGCTTCCCAAATAGCAAAACTCCTTTACTACTTTAAGCGTCTCATTTCCTAATCTAACTCCCTCAGCATCACCCTACTTAATTCGACTACATTCCATTATCCTCATTTTGCTTTTGTTGATGTTCATCTTATATCCTCCTTTCAAGACACTGTCCATTCCGTTCAACTGCTGTTCCAAGTCCTTTGCTGTCTCTGACAGAATTACAAATTAGACAGGGATATCTCTACCGTTTCAAACCAGATATACAGCAATAGCCTCGAAGTTTTTCTCTGTTTGATTTTGCTTAAATGAATGGCGTATTACTACGAAAATGGAAACGATACAAAACAATTTTTTGTCATCATATTCTTCCCAGAAATTGCTTACAGATTAGAGAAGGAATGAAATAAAAGCAAACAAACTTTCCTGTTAATAATTTTTCTGTCGCGACTTCCAATGATCCGCTCACTTGTTTTTGCTTACTCGCACTACTGTACACTGACAGCCATAACATTATGACCACCTACCTGCTTTCGATATAAGCAATGGGTTGCATATACAGCGCAACAGTACCCTCATACGGAAATTTTTTATGGCTCCTTATACTTTAATACATTTCCTCAGCGTTGCTATTGTCCTGCATTGTTCCATGGCAATCAAGTTCATCAGAAAACCTTGGCAGAACCTTGCATGGCTAAGTTCTTTTCGTAAAATTTCAACTCCAGCTCTAGCACCATCGATCAGAAAGGAAACCGTGCCCATAGAAAAATCGATCATTGTGTCCTCCTCAGGGATAACCTCAAGGCCCAATATACAAATTATGTAAATTTAGAACTCCTTCCAGTAGTCAAGGTACACGTCATCGACCTGGGCGTTGTACAGTGGGCCAACTGGCTTCAGAACCTAGACCTAAAAACCTACAGTACTGTGTTCTTTTAGATTTCTTGGGTCGTTGAATAGGAATCCAATGTCCAATGTCGGAAGTATAAAAATGGAAATGATAGAGCCAATTTGGCTGACCGAAACGACACTGACCAGCTAGAACATTATGGCCATCGACATGCTATCGATATAAATCCGTCCAGGTGATAGCAGTGTCACATAGCGAAGAATTACTTCCAGTCACACAACGTACGGTGCATGATTATTGTGTATTAAACCAGGGACCGAAACGATGGAGAGGCTTCATCCCACCGCAGCCCTCAGTGGTTCACAACCCCACAACACGCCACAGCACCACCGCCCCATATCGAAACCAGGGTTATTGTGCAGTTCGGTCCCCTGTGGACCCTGGACCCTCCCTCCCTTCCCCCACCCCTCTCCACCCGGAAACATCTCATACCGAACGAGCGTAACCTAAAATGTTTGTGTGGTAGAGTAATTATGGAGTATGCGTATGTGGAGAAAATGTTTGCACAGCGGTCTCCGACATAATGTAACAGGCAGAATAAGGGGAACCAGCTAGCGTTCACTGGGGTAAGTGGAACCACCCACAGGCTCGCCAGCACACTGGACCTCGACACTAATGTGCCAGGCAGATTCGTGCCGAGGACCGGTACGCCTTCCCACTAGTGAAGCAGCGCGCTTGACCACGAGACTAGCCGGACGAGGTCATGTAGTATTTGTGCGAGTGGCATCCGTGTGTAGAGTGGGGAAGGCGTTCGATCTATCTGAGTGTGAAAGAGGGCAGCTTGTGATGACACAGTTGCTGGGCATTAACATTTCAGAAACTGCGTGACCAGTCGGGCGTTCGAGGAGTGCTGTGGTGAGTGTCTTCAACACTTGGAGAAAGCAAGGCGGAATCATGTCCAGACGTCGTGGGGTTGGGCGGCTACCCCTCATTACAGATGTGGTACATTGTAGGCTGGGCAGACTGGTAAAGCAGGACAGACAACGAACTGTAGCGAAGCTAACATGAAACTTTAGTGCTGGGCAGAGTACAATTGTGTCTGAACACAAATCGCATGGAACACTCCCAACGATGAGCCTCCACAGCTGACGACTCATGTATGTCCCCATGTTAACACCACAAAATTGGCAGCCCTCATATGGGTACATGACTATCGTTACTGGAGATTAGCGCACTGGCAGAGTGTTGCATGGTCTGATGAATACCAATATATTCCTCATCATGCCGATGGGAAAGCGCGAATCCGTCGTCTTCCAGGACCTGCACTGAGGGACAGAGACAACCTGGCAGCGCATCTATTACGCTCTGTGGAACATTCAAGTGGACATCCATGCGTCGAGGGGAGCTCATGCAATGCACCATGACTATCGCACACGATTGCAGACCACGTACATCCCTGCATGACGATCATTTTTCCCGATTGCAGTGGTACTTTTCAACAATATAATGTGCCATGTCACAAGGCCAGGAGTGTGATGGTTTGTGGAACACAGTGGCGAGTTCAAATTGATGTGCTTTCTCCCAAACTCACCAGATCTGAACCCAATGGAACACATCGGAGATGTGACTGAACGTGGCGCGTCCGCAGCTCGTGGTCGTGCGGTGGCGTTCTCGCTTCCCACGCCCGGGTTCCCGGGTTCGATTCCCGGCGGGGTCAGGGATTTTCTCTGCCTCGTGATGAATGGGTGCTGTGTGCTGTCCTTGGGTTAGTTAGGTTTAAGTAGTTCTAAGTTCTAGGGGACTGATGACCATAGATGTTAAGTCCCATAGTGCTCAGAGCCATTTGAACCATTTGAACCGACCTACTAACCGAAACCACAGTTTTACAAGAACGGGATGTAGGAGGGTGACCGTTCGAGGGTGTCAGACGTGAATGCAGGATTCTGGTGTGTAAAGGCGGCTAATTATGTAACACACCATTCTATTTTGCGAGCATACATTGATGTTTCAAAATTTTCACCAATAACATGAATCGTCTTTAAATCTTAAAAACGTTTAAAACAACCTGCCCAGATTTTGTAAAGTAAATCTTTACAGTCCAGTAAAACAGTGTTAAAATAATTAAAATTTTAAATGCCCTTAGTTCGCCTGATAAGGCGCACAAATTCTAATAATACATTTAAAAAACACAGCATTATACTTTCCGCTCTAAATAGAAGTTCCAAACGTAAATTTAACTAGGAGTAGCGACGCAGACTATAGCCAATACTATCTTTTGTCACCAAATTATATGTATCCACTGAAGGTGAAGACACCAACTCACTTCTTCAATTTAATTTATACTTGGTACGTATCTCAAAACCCTGAAATCTCTCTTGAGAATTTTCTTGAGAGTAGTATAGCAAGTCCAATCAGTTTATCAGATAAGTTTGTCCGTGAGGGATAGCACCATCTTCGCGAGTCCTATTTGTAAGTAGACCCACGCTATCCAAAAACATCTCTTCGGATAATACCTTCAGTTACTTCCAAGTTGCAAGCATGGTACAGTTAAAAATCTGTGAACTCAGCTCATTCATACGTCAAGCTATTCTCCCACTGGGTGTATAAAATAATTGCACGACATCATGTAACACTTAAAGTAGAACACCTTGGCATTAACAAATGGAATTAATTTCTTCGCCCTCCTGGGCATTTCACTTTTACGCTAGTGTCCTGGAGCTGACACACAGGGCCACTGCTTCACGGCCGGTATACTGCATAGCACCACAGGACCCGAACCCTGCCCACTCCTTCACAGTCTCCGGTTAAGACCAGTGTTACATCAGCCCCGATGTATATACTTCAACCGAAAAACGTCCAGTTAACAATACACCAATTAAGGATCCTGCCGCCGCTGCGAGGAAGCTTCTAGGCATGCAACGTCATTTAGGGATGCATTTTCGACAACGTCTTTCAGTAACAGGAAATCTCAAACCGTCGATCTGGTACATACTACCTGGACTGTGTTAACCAAACCCGTGAAGGTTAAAGAACATGGTTCACCTCCTCAGCAGAGGCGCATGGGCATCAAATGGTCCAAGAGTTTTAAACTGCACGTCTGCTCGCCAGAAAACGAAGTTCAGGCGCCAACCCGGTCACAGCAACTCGCGTTGTACCTCCGTCAGACAACATTTCCATCGGCTGGCCCTTCAGTCGAGTGTACTCTACTCCCTTCGCGCTGTACAAGTGACTTCTTAACTGCCACGGTGTTGGCCGTCAATAACATTCAGTATCAGCGCCCTCTATCCTTCGTTCCGAAATCTCCTAGACAGACCACACTTCAGTGATTCGCGCTGTTTAAATGCCGGCCGCTCGTGTACGTCCTCTGGACCAAGTACGTAATTACCGTTTCGACCTACGATACGCTCGCAGCAAAATCGATACGGGCGTATCACAAACAAGAAACCACTTGAAGAGAGGCCGCAAGTTCAATCTTTAGTAAGGCTCATTTGGAAGTGTTGTGGTGACAGTTATGACAGGAAAAATATAAACTGTTAGTGACTCACCATGTGCATCAAGAGGCGACAGAAAATGGGTGTCAGAGATATGTAAGCCTTCTTTGCGATGTATGTTACTACTACACAAAATGGACATGATGGACATCCAAGAAATGTTCAAACAAAAAATCCATTGACATGCACCATGAACACCGAATGAAAAATGACGCGTCACTCCTTGGGGGCTACAAACTGTGTAGGACATTCAGCTAGGTATCCGAAGAAATGCATAGGAATCATATTGGTATAACCGTACGATGAGAACTGGTGGAATGTGATGGCATGCAACAGAATGCGAAACAGTCTATCCTAGAGCTTATCGTGAAACTGCCTGCCCTTTAAGGCGTAGTTGCAGATAGTGCGATAATATATTTTATAGGCATCGAAAACACATACATCCAGAGGCAGAATGGGTTCAGTGGTTTCAGGTGGTATGAACCGCAACGTCAAAAATGTTTCAGGAGCGATAGATTGCTATAAAGAAGAATGATTTTTATATGCAGACCAGGAATCAAGCGAAAGCAAGTTATTGCGACACGCCATTATCCAAAAGCAGTGCTCGTAACGTATATGTACACCACTGGCCATTAAAATTGCTACACCACGAATATGACGTGCTACAGACGCGAAATTTAACCGACAGGAAGAAGATGCTGTGATATGCAAATGATTAGCTTTTCAGAGCATTCACACAAGGTAGGCGCCGGTGGCGACACCTACAACGTGCCGACATAGGGAACGTTTCCAAACCGATTTCTCATACACAAACATCAGTTGACTGGCGTTGCCTGATGAAACGTTATTGTGATGCCTCGTGTAAGGAGGAGAAATGCGTACCATCACGTTTCCGACTTCGATAAAGGTCGGATTGTGGCCTATCACGAATGCGCTTTATCCTATTGCGACATTGCTGCTCGCGTTGGTCAAGATTCAATGACTTTTAGCATAATATGGAATCGGTGGGTTTAGGAGGGTAATACGGAACGCCGTGCTGGATCCCAACGGCCTCGTATCGCTAGCAGTCGAGATGACAGGCATCTTATCCGCATGGCTGTAACGGATCGTGCAGCCACGTCTCGATCCCTGAGTCAACACATGGGGGCGTTTGTAAGACAACAACCATCTGCACGAACAGTTCGACGATGTTTCCAGCAGCATGGACTATCAGCTCGGAGACCGTGGCTGCGGTTGCCCTTGACGCTGCATCACTGATAGGAGCGCCTGCGATTGTGTACTCAACGACGAACCCGGGTACACGAATGGCAAAACGTCATTTTCTCACATGAATCCAGGTTCTGTTTACAGCATCATGATGATCGCATCCGTGTTTGGCGACATCGCGGTGAACGCACATTGGAAGCGTGTATTCGTCATCGCCATACTGGCGTATCACGCGGCGTGATGTTATGGGGTGCCATTGGTTGCACGTCTCGGTCACCACTTGTTCATACTGAAGGCACTTTGAACAGTGGAGGCTAAATTTCAGACGTGTTACGACCCGTGGCTCTACCCTTTATTCGATCCCTGCGAAACCCTACATTTCAGCAGGATAATGCACGACCGCATGTTGCAGGTCCTGTACGGGCCTTTCTGGATACAGAAAATGTTCGACTGCTGCCCTGGCCAGCACATTCTGGAGATCTCTCACCAATTGAAACGTCTGGTCAATGGTGGCCGAGCAACTGGCTCGTCACAATACGCCAGTCACTACTGTTGATGAACTGTGGTATCGTGTTGAAGCTGCATGGGCAGCTGTACCTGTTCACGCCATCCAAGCTCTGTTTGACTCAATGCCCAGGCGTATCAAGGGCGTTATTACGGCCAGAGGTGGTTGTTCTGGGTACTGATTTCTCAGGATCTATGCATCCAAATTTAGTGAAAATCTAATCACATGTCAGTTCTAGTATAATACCGGTATATTTGTCCAATGAATACCCGTTTATCATCTGCATTTCGTTTTGGTGTGCCACGCGGAATTAGCCGAGCGGTCTCAGGCGCTGCAGTCATGGACTGTGCGGCTGGTCCCGGCTGAAGTTCGAGTCCTCCCTTGGGCATGGGTGTGTGTGTATGTTTGTCCTTAGGATGGTTAAGTAGTGTATAAGCTTAAGGACTGATTACCTTGGCAGTTAAGTCCCATAAGATTTCACACACACTCGAATTTTTTTTTCTTCTTGGTGTAACAATTTTAATGGCCAGTAGTCTAGTTCTCTTATGCCTATTTATTCGCTCTTGCTTGCTGTGTTGTAAATATTCCCTACTGCCTTTGAGACCACGCACACGAGAAAGACTCGCACGGCACAGTGCACCTACAACATCTCGCAGCGTAGTAAGTAACTTTCGGGACGATTCCGCAGTTTGCTGTGCATCGTGAAGTTCACGCTTTGTTTGAAAGCTATGCAGCCACCCACTCCTTCCCTTGAAATCACTATAATCTGTGTCGCGAGCAGTTTGATGTGCATAATGAAGTAGGTTGCTATCATGCACATCAAGTAATTTGTGTCGAGCATCCTTGAAACAGGCAAGCACCAGTTTTTGTAACAAGCGCCCCTTATCCTGCCTTGAATATCCGTAGTTTTTCTTATGCAACACACAATCATTTTGCTGCGAACTTATTCGAAATCCGTTCACAATTATTTTTTTTACTATGTTGCGGACGAACCTCTCCAAGACAACGATTGTCCTTTACCACGTCTCGCTGGAGAAGGGATTTCAGGCTCTCTGTCCGACAAGGATGATAAACTACATGGCACGACACCTGTTTCAGTATCACTTTTACTTGTTAAGCACGTATCGTTATTACTGTACTGCTCATGAACATTATCCGCACATTCTAACGTATACATCATACAAACCACTGATCCATTTAGCAGAAACGCTAATATTTCATCTGCTACTTCTTTCTCCTTGCAATATTCCTCAGTTTCCTTTTTGACGAAATGTCAACTTAGGCAACTGTTGTAGACATGCAATGTTTGCTTCGTTTATCGTAGCCACTGCTCTGCTTTATATCAACACCACTAGCACTGCGGCAGAGTTTTGGACTGCACTATAGCACAGAACAGTTCAACTACGCTCCGTAGCCTCATGCTGCGCTCACCATTAGATACCTCCAGTTGCCATTGTGGCTGCAAAGTAGATAATATGTGATATGTGGATTGTCGAATGCTGTACACATCATTGGCCTTTTGCGACCTCGCACTCAGGGGGTTCATTGTAAGTGAACGAAAAACAGCCTTCTCAGCTGCTATTGTATTACAGGGTGTACATAAAGTCCAGGAACACTTTCAATTACTTATTGCACAAGAACCAAACATTGTACAGATATCATACATATGTCATTTTGAAGAGAAACCCTGAAAGTTTTTTTCCTTGCATACCACCACAGCGTAGTTTGGTAATTTGCCGATAGTCAGCGCTAGTCGCAAACATGGCGAGTTCAGGTACGGAGTGAGCTGTTTCATGAAATGGGCTCCCCGATCATTAAATCTCATTCCGTGTGATTTTTGCTATGAGGACACATTAAGGATCTGGTGTATGTGCTGCCTCTACCACGTGATGTAGCAGAGCTCCGGGAGAGAGTACTGGAAGCGACTGCCAAAGTCGACGATGCCATGCTGGGACGGGTATGACAAGACTTCGATTACCGTATAGACGTCTGCCGGGTCACTCATAGTTTGCATATCAAATGTTTGTAAAAAAGACTTTGACAGTTTCTCTTCAAAATGCAATAAGTATGACATCTGTCAATGTTTAGTTCTTGTGCAATAAATAATTGCAAGTTTTCCTGGACTTTATGTACACCCTGTACTTTTGGGTGGATGTGCCCCAGTTAACATACGATATGTCTTCCTCATAGCCTCCTCTGCAACATCAGGAGGTAGTTGGCGCTTGTGTTTACCGTGTGTGTGTGTGTGTGTGTGTGTGTGTGTGTGTGTGTGTGTGTGTGTGTGTGTGTGTTAGCTTTCCGGAGTTTCTCTGAAAAATCGAGGTTTTGTACTCGCTTGGATAGCATTTACTTCCTGCTATGGAGGGGAAGGTGGGGTGCTCCTGTCAAAATACCGGCGGTTGTCGGCTAGTCGACGTCAGCCGGCTGCATAGGTCTCAAGGAAATCAGTTGATCGGACACATCGTTATGAAGTAACAGTCAGTTCTAAACGGAGGGAGACCAACGCACAGCGATAGTAAACAGGTTGAAACCGAAGTAGGCCTCAGTAAATGGATACCTGTGTATAAATTAAGAGACTTTCTTAGGAAAGAGTGGCTTGAATTGCTGTATTACATTAGTCTTCGAATTAATGACCACAACAACAACAACTAATATCAGCAGCAGCACATTTGCTTAACTTTTTAGTTGTAATGTTCTGCTCCTGCTACTAGCGGGTGATCATCAGCATACGCACGTATTTCCATTGCTTTCTTTTTTTTTTTTTTTTTTTTTTTGTAGGCTGTTTAAAAGGGCTTCGGAATTATATCCAAAATTTGGGACCAAGTGCTGAGGGCAACGCGATGCGTAATTCGTAAGCAAAAGCGAATACTTCGGTGCCTGTTTAGTGATGCATCACTGCGCTTCAGCAACAGCCGGGAGACAAGGAATCACTGATTCCGGATTCTAATTCCAAACCTGTCCCATCACGGACCATCTAGCTCTCTTAGCAGGCGATGCAGGTAGTGGAGAATAAATTCTATGGTAATCTGGCGCAGGAACCGGTGCCAACTGTTCCTTAACGGCAGTGGACGTGCGTGGGCATCAAATTGGAACGACGCTGGTCTACCCTAAGACGACACTGGGCGACTTGACTCGTGTTGAGTGTCACTTGTCGGCAGTCATTGGTAGTCCGCTCACAGCTTTGCTCTTCCAGACAGGAATCGATTTGTCAGTTCCCGTATCGGACTCAGATCTACAAGGAGCCGGCGAGTGGAGACAAATATAAAGCCATACAAATGTACACATGCCTGCGAGGCCATTCATCGCCCTGTTCCGCCTTTCGCTGTTTCCTTTCACTGCTTGGACAGGGAAAACTGGATGCCGTTATTCCTCGTAACTGTGTCCTACCTGGAAGAATAGCACGAGCCTGGTTTGCGGTTTTGTACCTCTTTGAATACCGTATACATTAACGCACAATGCGGCACAGACGTCAGCGTTTACGCGTTTAAAGCTTAGAGGATTTGCTTGATCGGAATATTTCACTTCGTCAACACGCGAGGGCGGAGACAACGAAAACAGATCACACTTTCCACTGGCGAAAGGGAAAAATGGTGACAAATTCTTATAGGCCCCACTATAGTTCGCAGATGGTCAGGCAGAAATGATAAGAATTTAAGACAGTCCGTAAATAATAACGCTTTTCGAAACGTAAAAGTTTTTAATACCAATGGAGAAATAGTGTGTGTAATCTGGGACCACTTCGTTGGGGCGTTACCATATGAGAGCAACGTTCGAACGACCAGTGTGAAGCATAATGACCGCACATTAAGGCATGTGGTATTGTTCAGACCCAAAGGTTACGGAGCTACTTGTTCGAGTAACAGAGACAAAATTGCCAAGGAATCTCTGTTACTCGCTGTGTATCTGTAAGTATCACTAAATTAAATTCCCTCACAATGGTTTTCAGTCTGTATGTGAAGGTTAATCTCGGGAAGCACTGTAGGAATTTGGCTGAGGTTTTCAATAATAGATAGACTCGTTAACGAGCAAGGTTTGTGTATATATTTTGTAAATGTTTCGTGCAACTTGGCTGAACTCTGTCTGTGTCGGAAGGCTAATCTTGAGGCACCGCTGTAGTCGCTTTGACAGTGTTGTTACTAATAGATGGAATGATTGACGATCGAGATTTGTGTATATAATTTGTTACTGTTACAAGAGACAAATGGTCCAGCAGTAGTTATTTAGTGCGACCCGTGTGAATCCAGGGCAGATCGCTAGTCCCATATAAAAGTGAATTTTCACTGCAACGGACTGTGAACGTTATACATGTAAACCATTGCCCGATGGCAAATCTACTTTATATAAATAAGGCAAGTCTACGTCTACTTCTGAAATTAGCATTTTAGTAAGTAGTTTAGTGACTGTATAAAATTTTTAGAAAAGCAATTCATTTCTTTCAGTCAAAAAACGTATTTTACAATGAATTTACTGTCGCTTCATTATTCGTTATATTACTAACATATTTCGAAATTGATTGCGACATCACACTCTGTTCTATTATTTTGCTTCATGAAATGTACTCTCCTGACATTTTAGAGTTGTTGATCTTTAATTCATACATTACTATGTATGAAATGTAACCAATTTAAAAGATTGTTTTAAAACTTGGATTGTGCCTATATGGATTAAGGGACCGGTGATGTACTGCTACCACAGTGAATGTGACATACAGTACAATGAACATTTACATTCATAGTTACTTTGATTTCTTTTAGAAGTCAATGTGTGTCAGATTTACACTGATGGCCATTAAAACTTGGTATAAATAGAAAAAATTTCATCTAAGATGATGCACAATCACTTGTTAACTCTTGAGGGTATTTTTTTTCTGTCATTGTAACTAAAAAAATGCGTGATTTTTTCACCAGACGCGTTTCGCTTTATTGAGGTAAATCATCTTCAGTGGTCTGTAATTAAATTATTTACATTTTGATTTGCTTTTATATCGAAAAACAGTTCGTTAAGAATGTTTTCTTTATATCTTGTGTCGAATCAGCCACATCAGAGCATTTAAATACGATACAAATCATTCAACATTTGCGGACCGTCTAAAAGAAGAACACCATAGACCAAGCAATATTGAAAACCATATGAATATCATAAAAATCAGTAAAGACAGACACCTCCCTTTCCATGAAAATTTCCGTATACAAAAAGCATTAACACAAAATAAACGGTTGCTCAATGACCAGGTAAATACTGGAAACCGGACTGTATACAGAATAATTGATGAAACTGATGAAAGAGCATTTTCAATTCTTCACCCCCTCTCACTCTCCCAACACCCCACCCCCACTCACTGTTCCATTTCACTTCTTGCTCCTCACCTTCTCCTCTAACTCACACTCCATCACACTGCTACATACTTACGTCCACTCATGGTTTCCCCCTCCCCTAAAAGAATAAAAATACAAGAAATTTTTAAAAAATCCCTCCATCGCTGTTCCTTCTCTATTCTTCCACAGTGCATAAATACACATTAACATAATTAAATAGAATTACACACGTACAATTATCAAATTTTTTAAAAAATGTTGTAGGTCAAAGGCAAACCAGTGGAAGGATTATGTCGGCAACACTACAAAACACAATCAACACCCCATATTTGAAATACAAAAACAAACAGAATACAGAATACAGTCGCGTGCATAAAAGTGTGTTGTGAAAAGCATAAGAAATGCATAGTGCTGCAGAACATCTAAAAATTAGACCAAAATTAACAGTGTCTAACACAGAAAGACAACGATGTGCAAACAGACGGCATTTCCCGATGTAAGCGAGAAATCAGCCGAAAAATCACCGTTAGTACAAACCAACATATTCTTAACGAACTGTTTCTCGATCTAAAAGCAAATCAAAATGAAAATAACGTAATTACAGCCGCTGCTGATGCTTTTCCTCAATAAAGCGAAACGCGTCTGGTGAAAAAAACACGCATTTTTGTAGTTGCAATGACAGAATAAAAATACCCTCAAGAATTATAAAGGAACTACGGACACTATGGCCACACAAATGAAGAATGTAACTTAATGACTACAGGAAAATGGAAATATGTAGGACGAGAGAGTGTGGGAAGTAATGAACAACAAAGATGATTATATGAAGTTTAGGAGAGGGGAAGTGTTGAGTTGTGTCTGGTCATTTAGGATGAGATCTGGACTGTGAGCAAGATGTTTGTTAATTTCCAGGGCTTCCAGCAGGTTGAGTTTATGGGCTTTGTTTGCTAAGTGAAGTACATGGGACACTGGCTGGTAGTTGTGACTCTCACTCAGTACATGCTCAGCAAATGCAGTGTTTTATTTGTTGCAGTTGTCTTTGTATTCCACATATGCTGTAGTTTCAATAGTTAAGGGTTTGCTTTTAACTTGTACTTGTATTACTGTCCATGTTTAACTCCCCTTGTAGTTGTCTCATCAAGTACTGTTCATATTTTACTTTGCTCATTTATTTAATGTAAACTGGTGCAGCCACTGCTTTGATTATAATGTTAATGTTAAAATGCAGTACCATCACACTCTCAAACTGTAGGTTCCCTCAATCACCTCAATTTTCCTGCATTTACTAAATTCTGTTTATCTTATTGATATTGCTTAAGTTCCTCGTGTATTCTGTATTTACATTGACAACTGTCTCTTCTTTTTTAATTGGTTGGGTATCACTCTCCATGTTTCATACCTCTTGATGTAGCCTTGTCTAGTACTAATTTTATCTTATTTTATTAGTTTTGTTTATTAATAGAAACTGTTATGTAGGCATGCTATTCCTATTTTGTGCTAAAGGTTTTCCTGTCAACTCCATTGTTATTTATGTACTGTTCAGTTTTTATTATTTCATTGCAAAGATGTTACTCACTGTATGTTTCTACTTCACTCTAGATGTGTTACTTCTCTTCCAATGTTGTCTGCTAACATTTAACTTCTTTGATGATAATACTCAGTAAATGTCTGAAGATGGCCTTGTAAGCCGAAAATCGGTTAGCCATAAAAATAATATTGTAGAACAAAAGCAAACTGGTGCTTTTCATTTATTGTTAGGCTGTATATTTTTTAAACGACAACGTAGAGGAAATGTTATCCAAATTCATCATAAATTAATAGTCATAGCAACCGTTTTTCGTGATTATGTAAAGAAACAAGGGGGGGGGGGGGGGAGCCGCGTGGACCGTGACAAGACTCCTTAGACCGCACGGTTACCAATCGGCCATTAGGCTAACGCTATGTTTCATATGGGCATGAAATTTTGAAGTCACAGAGAATGCTACACAACGAGCGTGTGAAAAGAAAGTAATAAACGTGTTATTTTTTGTTCAAAATTAATATACACGGTGTTTTGAAAAAGAACATACATATTTCGAATCCATGTATTTATTAATCTGTAAGACATACGAATATGAAATTTTACACACATATTTACAAACCTATCAAAGTTCAGATTACAGATGTTCAATGTGTCTTCCATCAGTGACACGAATAATATCACATCGATACTAGAAATTCCTCCCATACTGGGACAAGCATGTCCTTCGTCACTGGTGTTATGGCAGTATGGGTCCAGTTTTTCAATTCTTCCAGGTTCTGTGAGAATGGTGGCACATAAACGTTGTCTTTAACGAATCCCTACAGGAAGAAGTGAGAGGGTGTCAGATTCAGTGACCGTGGAGCCCAGCTGAGACATGCTGAGTTTTCTTCAGGAACACGAGGGCGGCCAAAACTCTTTCCTTCGCTTACACATCCTGTATCTAGAAACTGTCGATACCATCTGCGAATTTTCCATCCATTCGGAGGATCAATTTGGTGCCTAAACCTGAAACGTCTTTGCACAGTAATTACGGGATTGCACTTTGCAATTGCACAAAAAGGCATAGTAGCCATTTGAAACATACGACGGTTACCAAGCAAAAATGAAGACTGTTGTCATCTAGCGGCTATTAATATAAACTAGACTATGTATTCGTTTCTCCATTAGCTGAACCAAGACCCAGCGACCGATAGTTTGCACAAAATAATACTTTGTAATACGTATATTATTTTTGAAACACCCAGTATTTACTTTGAAGTAAGTAGTGATCAGCGCTATGTGCCTATAATTGAATTTTAAAACGAAGAGGGAAGATAGTTAATTTCACTTTCGGCTCTGCAAATAGTTACTTGGAAGTAAATAAAACAGTATTTTATTTTTCGAGCTATATAGTAAGAAAGTGTTAAAGCAAAGAAACTGCTTGCCCACTAGACTCCTATGTAACCTAAAGAAAATCGAAACGGGATGGAAAAAGTAATGTTTGAATATCCATGTTTGTGATTTTACGTACAGAAACTTTTATTTTTGATTGCCAGTAGCTGTTCATTATAAAGACAGTCTTTGGTGGATTAGGTCCCGACATTTGTCACGTTCTAGGAGCAGAGTCGGATTCATTCCAAGATACGTAATCAATTTACGAAAATAGTAAACAGATGAGTAATGTTCAAACTGAGTGGAGTGGATTTAGTGTTTTTTAATGTTTAAATTTTGTTACGCACAAAAAAGCAAGGTCAGTGGGGACTGCTGGTGTGACACTGCAAAAACAACAGCGCAGCGATTACACAAATTTAGGATATAACGTCCCGCAATCGATGTGGTTACCAGGGAGTTGGAGCAAAAGCTCGAGGTGGGGAAGGATGGGCAAGGAAGTCTACATCGCCGTTTACAAACGAACCATCCGGAAAAAATCGGAGCACCAAAAGATAATTAATGTAGAGTATTGAAATGTCGGTTAACATTTCTCTGGATAAAATATTTAAGTGATTAACAAGTTCATGTCGGTTAACATTTCTCTGGATAAAATATTTAAGTGATTAACAAGTTGAGAGGTTAATGTAAGTGTGCGGTAAGCGATTCCAAATGTGAAGCGCTGATATATTAATAAGCGGTGTGCCCGTCAGAATGTTGAATTCAAACATGCAAACGTGCATGCATTGTATTGTTCATGCGACGGATGCCAGTTTCTGGGAGAGAGTTCCACGCCTGTTGCACATGGTCGCTCAGTATAGGGACGCTTAATGCAGGTTGTGGATGACGCTGGCGTTGTTGTCCGATGATGTCCCAAATGTGCTCGATTGGAGACAGACCTAGTGATCGAGTAGGACAAGGCAACATGTCGACGCTTTGGAGCGCATGTTGGATTGCGATAGTGATATGTGGGCGAGCTTTATTCTGTCGGAATAGTACATGTTTAATTCCGGAGGTACGCATAAAACATCATCCGAAATTGTGCTAAACGATTCTCTGAAAATTATTTCGAGCAATTAGTTCATGAGCCCACGCGAATGGTAAACGGTTGTGAAAACACACTTGACCTCATAGCAACAAATAATTCTGAGTTAATAACGAGAATCAAAACGGATGCAAGGATTAGTGAACACAGATAACTAACGCTCACGATCGTTTTATATTTATTTTTTTGAGTCATCTTTCTTCTGATTTGTTTGATGCGGCCCGCCACGAATTCCTCTCCTGTTCCAGCCTCTTCGTCTCAGAGTAGCATTTGCAACCTACGTCCACAGTTATGTGCTGGATGTATACCAATCTCTGTCTCCCTCCACAGTTTTTATCCTCTACAGCTCCCTCTAGTCCCATGGAAATTATTCCTTGATGACCTTCAATCGCACACATGACCCCATCAGTGGCCAACATCTCAGAACTGGTTTTTGTAGAGTACTGTGATAGCGATGCTGTTGTAAGTAGGCTGTTTAGGATTTTTTATTGGTAACGCCACGTAGCGCTCTGTATGAAAATCACTGCCTGTGCTGTGTGCAGTCTGAGGCTGGTCAGCATTGTTGCAATAGTCGCTATTGTAGCGTTGGACAGTTGGCTGTTAACAGCGTGTAGCGTTGCGCAGTTGGAGGTGAGCCGCCAGCAGTGGTGGATGTGGGGAGAGAAATGGCGGAATTTTGAGAGCGGATGATCTGGACGTGTTACCATCAGAAACAGTACATTTGTAAGAATGAATGTCATGAACTGCTATATGTATTATGACTTTTCAACACTTTTAAGGTAAATAAATTGTTTGTTCTCTATCAAAATCTTTCATTTGCGAACTATGCCTATCAATAGTTAGTGCCTTCAGTAGTTTGTATCTTTTATTTAGCTAGCAGTATTGACGCTCGCTGTTTTGCAGTAGTTTGAGTAACGAAGATTTTTGTGAGGTAAGTGATTTGTGAAACGTATAGGTTAATTTAGTCAGGGCCATTCTCTTGTAGGGATTATTGAAAGTCAGATTGCGTTGCGCTAAAAAATATTGTGTGTCAGTTTAAGCACAGTCATGTATAATTTTTATAAGGGGACGTTTCATAAATAATGAAGAATGAAGGGAGATCTCCAAGAAGTAAAGAAAGTTTTGTTTGCAAAATACTGCAGTAAAACAAATCCTGTCCTTTCCTTGTGTTATCCCTCTATGTGTCTGTGTACCTTGTGTATTTATGTTCTTCCTGTCTATATGTGTTTAGCTAATAAGATTTATGTTGTAGAATTTTTCTAATACTCAGCTACATTCACTATGATAAGGAATACTGTTATCTTCAAATATAATTTGCATTTATAATATGTTATTTACTTTGTAAAGACGTTTAGACATTATTTATTCTGCTTTGTTTTAATGCTCATGTGCGAAGTTGATGTTTCAAAAGTTATTCTCATCTTTTATGTGTTTACTTATGTCATAATTCATGTAACACTGATGTATATGTTTATATCTGTTCTTTTGTAAAGCACCTATTACTATAAATGTTATCTGTATTGTTATGTTCTTTAATGATGTATTTTGTACCTTTGTCATTCTATTCTCATGTTATAAAATTGTAATTGACACCGGTTCATCAAATAAAGTAACTTGTAAGTATTCATTTCACTGCACACATTTCTGTTGGTCATAGTATATGCACAGTATGTGAGAAGTTGTAACTGTTAGTGCTCACACGTGTGTTGATAATTCAGCAAGGGACTGGCAAACAGCACTGCTGGTTACAAGGACAATTCCAAAAACTTTGTGAGTGCACAAGTGGTGGTTCATGGACTTGATATATTGTCTGCAAGACTTCTAAGGACAATTCCAAAAACTTTGTGCGTGCACAAGTGATGGTTTATGGACTTGCTATATTTTCCGTAAGACTCTTCGATGGCGATTGTGCACCTGCACAGTCGCAATAGACGGCTGCTGGTTGTCTCTACAAGGACTATAGTGGGTCTGCATCTTTGATGGCCCACCAATACCATTCTCTCTACAAGGAGTACAGTGGGTCTGCATCTTTGATGGCCCACCAATACCATTATTTCTACAAGGACTGCACTGGGTCTGCACCTCTGGTGGCCCACCAATACCGTAATCTGTACCAGGACTACAGTGGGTCTACTCTGTGATGACCTACCTACCAATATTCTTCAGAACTTCGACTGACTCTGCGGTGGGTTTGCTCTGTTGTGACCCATTACCTGTCTGCATGTCGAGAGTCAGCATTGTCTTTCCGTTGGAAGGACAACACTACTTCTTCAAGACTGCATGGAAATCCACTACTTCCGTGTGCATTTTCTTTTACTGCTCAGACTTTGAGAAAAAAACTGTAATTAATACTGTGATGAATGATCAGGACTGTTTTTATGGACTGTGAGAAAATCTTTGCTTTTGACCAACAGTGTATCAATAAGTGTGTGCATTTGATTTCTTTGTTATTGTAATTGTGAAAAAATTTTAACAAATATGTATTGGCCAGTGCCCAAAACAATTTGTAAAATTTTTTGTGGGGAGCATGGGGGCTATGAAAGTAGGCTGTTTAGGTTTTTTTTATTGGTAACGCCACGTAGCGCTCTGTATGAAGATCACTGGCTGTGCTGTGTGCAGTCTGAGGCTTGTCAGGATTGTTGCAATAGTCGCTATTGTAGCGTTGGACAGTTGGCTGTTAACAGCGTGTAGCGTTGCGCAGTTGGAGGTGAGCCGCCAGCAGTGGTGGATGTGGGGAGAGAAATGGCGGATTTTTGAGAGCGGATGATCTGGACGTGTGTCTATCAGAAACAGTACATTTGTAAGAATGGATGTCATGAACTGCTATATATATATATATATTATGACTTTTGAACACTTTTAAGGTAAATACATCGTTTGTTCTCTATCAAAAACTTTCATTTGCTAACTATGCCTATCAGTAGTTAGTGCCTTCAGTAGTTTGTATCTTTTATTTAGCTAGCAGTATTGGCGCTCGCTGTGTTGCAGTAGTTCGAGTAACAAAGATTTTTGTGAGGTAAGTGATTTGTGAAACGTATAGGTTAATTTAGTCAGGGCCATTCTCTTGTAGGGATTATTGAAAGTCAGATTGCGTTGCGCTAAAAAATATTGTGTACCACTTTAAGCACAG
Source organism: Schistocerca serialis cubense (assembly GCF_023864345.2). Lineage (NCBI taxonomy): Eukaryota > Metazoa > Arthropoda > Insecta > Orthoptera > Acrididae > Schistocerca > Schistocerca serialis. Next base: position 1,041,781 of record NW_026047471.1, on the reverse strand, counting down.
TCATGTATAATTTTTCTAAGGGGACGTTTCACTGTCTCTGCAACCAGTGTATCGCTGGTAGAACAGCCTACAGAAACCACTTCTGAGATGTTGGTTGTAGACGAAGCATCGCAGTTACAGCAGTCCATGAAAACCAGTTCTTAGATACTGGGCACTGATGGGATCGTGTACACGATTGGATTTCACCTCCACAGTGTCGGTTACAGCTTGAAGAAGGTGTACTGAATCACTGAAACTGGTAGCTATATAATAAATAACATCAAAGGACGGCTGCAGGTGTTATATTTTAATACATAAATGAACGGCCGAAACTCCTCAGACCTTGAATCATAGGGATAGACATACAAAAACTTGATAACCATTTCCTGTCTATAATCGATTCACTTTGACCAGAGGACCCAGTCCATTCCATGTAAATACAGCCCATACAGTTATGGACCCACCAACAGCTTGCGGATTGCCTTATTGACAACTTGGGTCCATTGCCTCATGGCGTCTGCGCCATACCATCAGCCCTTACAAACTGAAATCTGGACTCATCTGATCAGGGCACGGTTTTTCTGTCGTCTAGTGTCCAACATATACTGTCACGAGCCCAGGGAGGACGCTGAAGGCGATATTGTGCTGTTAGCCGAGTCACTCGCGTCGGCCGTCTGCTGCCACAGTCCATAAACCCCAAATTTCGCAGCACTGTTCTAACGGCTAATTCAGACGTACGTTCAGCATTGATTTCTGCGGTTATTTCACGCAATGTTGTGTTTCTGTTAGCAGTGACAACTCTACACGAACGCGTGAAATTTAGTACTCTCGTCACATTGCCATGCGTCTAGCTTCAATAACCATTCTACTTTCAGAGTCCGTTAATTAACGCCGTGCAGTCATAATCACCTCGGACAACTTTTTAGATGAATCACGTAAATGACAGCTCCACCAATACACTGCCCTTTTTTATGTAGTGTACGTAGTATGGACGCATTACTGTCGCCATGTGTATAAGTACACATCAGTATACTATGACTCGTCAGCTCAGTGTATATTGCGGAATATGTGGTAGCAAGGGACTTTATAACTACAATATTTCGTGGATAACGTATTCTGAATTTGTATTCTGATCTTAATGGTTCAACAAAGGATTGGTTTATTTCTTCTGTCAAATTTTAATCAAAGATTACATTTCTGCAGAAAGTCCTCAATTACCGTGCTTGGAGAAAATGAACACACTATTAAATTTTCCAACAGCTTGTTGATGAATCAGTATTAATTACTTAATATTTGAACAGTTAGCTATGCAAAATTCATTTCAGTTGAGCGTAGTTTATGTAAGTCCGCGTGTTTAGACCGTTAAATATTCGTGGTCAGATGGCATGAACAATATGTTTTCTGGGGCGTAAAGGTTAATGTATGTAGTAAGGTTCATGCATTACTGCATTGCTTAATATGTAGTTCAGGATGTGATTTTACTGCTCATGGTAGTGGTTCGATTTCTAACACATTCGCCATAAAAACTCAGAGAATAAAGTTTACACGGTTCACAGACAGATAGCGCAGACGAATTCCCTCGCTTAGGCCTTTGACTGCCATTGGGATGTATATGTTCTTCGATATCATAGAGCCAGTGTGCATTTGTTGCATATTATGTATCAATGTCCTCCTGGTAAAGGGATACCTACTAATAGTTTGCAGGATTCTTATAATTACATCTCTTACCTGTAGTTTGTGATGTCTTCAAGTTCCATTGTTAATCATCTGGTCTGCGCTGCTTCATATTGTCGCATCGATTTAGTTCGCGCCTGCAGGTAGGCAACCTAATTAAGAGATCTGCAAAGCGGGCTACTGTCGCGCCTTTCTGGACGATTCGTGCCAATTAACTGTACCAATGTATTGACGTTTGATGCATCAGAGACCGTTTTTTCTGTTTTTGTATGTGTTGTAGTTTTTGCGCAGTCGCCTGGTGAAACACCCGAGGTACTTATGAGTAAATTTGTCATCTCACCCCTCCCCACACTGGATAAAGAGAGTGGAAAATATTTCTTTTTTCATAATGTTCTTACCGTGACTTTAGTTAAAACCTTTTTTGTATGTCCGTCCTTCTGAAAGGTGGTAAAGGTGGTCTGCGTGACTTTGTCCGATCGCTTAAGTAATAAAATCAAACACCTGCAGCCTTCGTTTTGATGTTGTTTTATTACATTACAAATTGTTACGGTGACTCATTACACCATCTTCGGGCCGTAACTGACGCTGAGGGTGGAGTGGGGAGGGGGTAACTCCAATCGTATACACGATCGCATCAGTGGCCAACATCTAAGAACTGGTCTTCATACAATACTGTACCAGCTATTTTGTCTCTGCAACCATTAACTACCAACTAAGGTGGTGTACTGAGTTACCGAAACTGGTTGCAGTAAAATAAAATAACATCACAATGACGACTGCAGGTGTTTCATTTTATTACTATAAAATAACCTTACATTACTACCTTTGACGCCGAATAAGATATTGGTGAAAGGGTTAAGTTAACATACATGAAGGGCATCTGGACACATAGTGAAATTAAATATATTTACTGAACAGCGGACTTGGTACAGCGGCATAAACGCTAGGAAACAGAAGGTCAGGTATAAGATGCGCAGCTTCAGGCTTGCTTAAGTTACGTATACAAATATGTTTCAGTTACGAGTTTCGTGTGTTTATACCTTCGAAGAGATTAGCATTTATGTGGGACAACACTGTTGGAGGGAATGGAGAAATGTCTTCTGTCCTCAGCAAAAAAGAGAAAATTTGTTGACATGTCCTGCAGTCATGCGTGAGGAGAGTTTTTACCCCACTCCACGGACTGAGCCTTGGGTGCTACAAAGTTTCTGCGAGGTGAAAGTTTGGAACATTTGGAAAATTGTGTGGAAGGTAAAACTTTTTGCAGTTCACCTCGAATTATGTGTGTTATAACTTTGCTCACAGAATCTACAAACGTAGCCATGTTTTAACTGCAAAACAGACGGGTCAGTGGGAAAAGAGTAACAGAAAATGGGTTTTCCAAGGAAAATCTGCCTTCTTTGTTTTCTAATACAGTCACGGCTAGATTAACAATAATAAAAACTATTTTATTGATTATCAGTCCTTTTACTTGTGATTACGTATTTGACTTGAAAAATGTAGTTACGTGTTTCAAATTATGAAAGTAACTGCATTCTTTTTCCAGTTACTGTTGTTATTATTTTACTTTCTTCTTCCCTGTGTCTGATTCTGACAAAAAAACGTGAAAGTCAGAAATTAATTGAAATAGTCTTCAACTTCAATTGGAATTCATTTTCAAATAAGTAATCGAAGTTCAACAGAACATTTTAATTTTTTAACTAACATTTGGAAGTTACGAGTAGATGTGTATAAAATCTTCGTTTCTGCACAAGTCAGATTTTTAGGTCCATCACACGTTCAGCAGCATCATTGCTCTTGTATACCATTTATGTTACTGTCATTCAAAATCTGGAACTTTTCTGTATACAAATTAGCTACAGCCATTCGCTGTAACAGATATAGGCGAATATGTAGTTTTCAGGATATCGGTATTCATGTTCTGAAGGTACCCTCTAGTTACTTTCGATTCTTCTAGTTTTAGCTGAAATGAATTACACCTCCTTTCCAGTATCATACGAAGAACAACTGTTTTAGCTCAGATGAGTCTTTTCCGATATCACTGATGCCTGCTTTCCAGTATTTTAGAAAGATTAACTGATTACGAATGTGCAGCTCCACACTCGTAGGAAATGTTTAATGAATAAATTGGTCTCGGGAGATAAACGTTCGAAATGGCAAAAATGTTCGTGGAATATAACATCATACTGGACTCGTGACACAGCACTGCCAAAATAATACGCATCGGTTCACCAGAGACCTATTTCATCAGTTATATTCACATTGCTGTGTTCGGTCATGACAGCATTGCTCCTGAATTAGGTGAATATCATTCAAGAAACATACGAAAACAATACAGGAAGTTTTCGTGTCTTATAAGTTCCATAGTTCTTTCCTTTGTGTTTCTGTTTCTTGTGTTCTCTGAACATTTCTTATCCAGGCATCTAGCATTTGAGTGCCACTGTGATTTAATAATCAGCGTCTATTGATTTTGATGCAGTGGTACCCCTAATTCCATTTATGCGTTGTAACTTCGTATCATCCTTGGCTGAGATGATCCACTCTGAGATCAAAGAAGAATAGCAAGTATTGACGTTCAAGCGGCCGAAGTCTAAGATCGAAAATAGTTTCAGACCGAGATACCACTATAGGTACTTACCTAGCCTATTTCATTTAAGTTTTCACGCACACCTTTCCAGTTTGTTGTTGTTGTGGTCTTCAGTCCTGAGACTGGTTTGATGCAGCTCTCCATGTTACTCTATCCTGTGCAAGCTTCATCATCTCCCAGTTCCAACTGCAATCTACATCCTTCTGAATCTGTTTAGCGTATTCATCTCTTGGTCTCCCTCTATAATTTTTTCCCTCCACGCTGCCCTCCAATACTAAATTGGTGATCCCGTGATGCCTCAGACCATGTCCAACCAACCGATCCCTTCTTCTACTCAAGTTGTGCCAGTATTCTGTTGTAATCCTCATTTCGTGCCGAAGCCACTGTTTGTCCGCATCTACCTGTTTACTTCACCTCATGGTTTTATTTTGCTGGTATGATACACATTGTACACTGTAACATTCGAAAGTGCTGGCCCGTAGGTTTTCTCTCTCCTACGTTTGAAATTTAAGTTCGTTCCTCTCGAGCACTTTTTTCGAATCCTACAGTATTCTTGAGCAGTTTGAGAAGTTTACCGAAAGCAATTGTTCGTCTTACCCTCGAGCGAAACTCCGCCTTTGTGGATCAGAGAGACGGGCTACGATATTTTGAAAGGCAAGAGGCAGCGCATTGTTAGAGCTAAGGGCTGTTATCCGAGTTGGGAGAAGATTATTGGAACCGCATTCGGAAGATCCGTCGCCAGCGGATCTGCGGCTAGGCGGGCTTAGCGGTCAGAAACTGCCGTCCGCTTTCCCAAACTCTGCCTCCAGGTCGTCTCTCCGGCAATTTCTTGCAGTCAAGTCCGCAACATACACGTGAAAAGCAAGACTGCCCACTCCAGACAATTCTCTACCACAGACGAACAGCGCCCGGGAGGCAGAGATCGGGTCTGTAAGACAGGCGTACAGATAGTGGGTGTCCAAAAACATCGATGTAGTTGTGGGTTGGGGAGACAGGGAAACATCTACATGGATTTCATTTCGGAATTTTAAAAAAATTTTCGGTTAGATGTACCACGTTTGAAACAGTCTCTTAACAAGATTATTAAAGTATAATTCGGAACAGATATATACTTCTAACTGAACATTACATTTAATAGTGGAAAATAATTTTATATAGGCTGATTTAGCTGCACCTCCCATTGAATTTTATGGAACCAGCAATGCCTTTAAATGCCACGCGCAAGATTTTCACGTTCTCTTGTTAGCTAAGCACACACTATTAGTCTTACAGAAAAAAATGAAAGGACGTTTCCGTAGGAAATTTAATGCAGTTAAATGTTGTACTGTGATATGTTTTCGTTAGACACCATAGTTTTCTAATTGTTCAAGAAAAACGTACAAAAGTGACCTTAAAACGCGTTTTTCTGTAATAACTCGAAAACAGTGGCCTCCAGCGAAAACTTATCCCAGTACATACCTTAACTACACAAAATTACCTATAAAAGCGTCCTGTTTAGCTATTTGTAGGACTGGTAATTTGCATGTAGCGAGCGAGAGAGTGTGAAAATCTCGAGCGTAGTTTCTCAAGGCATTGCGCGTTGCATAAAACCAATTGTAAAGGCAGCTGAATTACTCTGCATAGGCTGAAGTCGAGTGCATAAATGTGCCCTGGGTATGGGGCAGGTTTATGCACCTACAGGGGCATGTTCATACAAATTAAAGAACATAATGATGAGTAAACAAAACACATTTATGAACTTGTCAAAATATGTTTGCAGGACACGTAATTACAGACAAACAATACTTAACATAGTAAACCAACAATTTTGCCAGCAGTAAAAAAAATCTTTGCAAACTCACACCTTTTAGTATAATGTGGTCTACACAGAATTTTGAATTTTATGTAAAGGCCTATTCATGACCACTGCCTATGTTGCAATTTACACACAAACACAAACTAATGTGTTTCCTGTGGCACAATCGTCGTGAGCCCACCATTTACATCTGAGGTACTGAACCGTTTCGTGATATCTTTTTGAATGGTTTTATTGTTTGAAGCAGTAAATACAAAGGCAATTTTCATCCTCTTCACCTGCCTGTTTCAGGTTATAAGAGAAGGGAAGAAGATCTGGATGGAACATTCGTGGAGACGGCAGTGCCTGGAACAGTGACTTTGTAAGAATTCATTAGTGAGAGGAGGTTGAGAAGAAGGACGAGATACAAGATGACAGACGACATAAAGGGAATCGTAAGTTACTCGGATAAAGATAAGGGCACAAAACAGGAGAGTGTGGAGAATTACCAAGTCTTTGTGCACAAAACTAATGATTACATTAAAAAAAGGCCAGTCCACATTTTTCCTTGTTCTTGCATTTAGAAATTTCTTGCCCTCATCAGTTCTTCCTCTCATGGAATTAATTCTTTCTGCTTGAGATTCATTAGGCTCAAATAGCTCTTTTAGCAATTTCTATAATTTATTCTCCTGTGCGTCCGCAGGTCGTGGTCAAGTGGCTAGCGTTGCTACCTCTGGGTCCCGGGGTCCCGGGTTGGATTCCCGGCAAGGTTGGGGATTTTCTCTGCCCAGGGACTGGGTGTTTTCCCCATCATTTCATCATCATCATTCGTGACAGTGGATACATTGGACAGTGAAAAAATTGGGACTTTGTACGGACGCTGATGACCGCTCAGTTGAGTGCCCCACAAACCAAACATCATCACCACCATCATCATTATTGTCCTGGGCATTCATATTTTTAGATTGTGTTCCCAACTGCTGTTGTCTTAAACTTTTCTCTGACTGCGGTATCCGTTTGTATGGAAATGAAAACTAGTGAGTAAACGTGACGCAACAAATCTGCGTAAATCTGCCCCGTCGCCATGTTTGAATTAGTTTCGAAACTACAGTAGTAACTTTCAGGCATTAAAGTTACATAAATCTACTTTGTAAAGTATAGTAATCTCCTGTAAACGGAAGCATATTTATCTGTTCTCAGTTCTAAAAGATATACTCGCTATGAGCTTCGCTATTTGACTAACAAAACCTATTCACCTTGCACAAACAAAGAAGTATATTCTTCGCATTAAGACGTTCCCTTCAGTGGTCCTGTCCTAGATGGCTGTACTAATCTTCAATTTTCTATCAACAACAGTTCCCGCGAAAATGACTCTGTGTAAACGTGCTACGACCTCGACTATCTATCATTTATGGAACTGTGGACCGTAACCTTGCCCAAGTGTGTCTTATATGAAAGTATCACCGTCAGACTCTGAAGGTAAAACGATATTGACGAACCATCTTCCTCTATCTTTGTCATCTTTGCCATTTGTTTGTAGTTTCTGCAGTTCATTCCAGTGATAACACTTTGTAAGACTGATATTCTAAGTCTGCGCTTTGATCTAATCTCCATAATTTTTCCTTCTAAGAAACTTTTTTATGGAGTTTATGTCCAATTACTGACTAATTAATTTAGTTTCTCTTCTTATTAATCACATTAATTAATCCCCTTTTCTTTCCATTTCCTTTAGTTTTTGTTCGTTGGATTTTTATTTCAGTCCAGGCTGTTTTTGTCGCTCTTCTCTATATTAACATCTCTAGTGCTTCAAATTTTTGCTTTACCCCGTTTCCTCAGATTTCACCCTTCACGAATACAGTGCAGGTTGCTCCAAATACATACCCTGATGAATCTATTTCTTGCTTCTATATGAAGGTGACTGTTACTTACTTCTGAAAATTTGTTTGGTCATCAGAATTCTTCTTTTCATATCTGTTATACCTCTGTTCTCATCTAGTACAGTACTTCTGAAGCAGCAAAATTCATTTACTTGCGTTTACGTGTATTTTCAATTTTAAAGTTTGCCCTCACCTCTCTGAAAGTATAACATACATTATAATAAAAAATTCTTAAGCTGCACTGAATTTGTGAAGATCCTGTATCTTCATACACCGGAGTTACTAACTATGAGTTTTAGCACTTTTTCGAACTTGTTTTTCCTCGTGGCTGCATATCGAGCAGTAATGCATCGACAGTGAAGCAAGGCAGCTGGTTAAACTGTAGCTGCTCGACATTAAAAATTATCTTCACCTGTCGATAATGTCTTATGAATTGTCTTTGTTTTTAGGGATGAGCACGAGGTGGGTATATTAAACGAATCGAACAAAGCTGGTTGGTAATGGTCATGAGGTGTAGACGTGATTGGTGTATGAGTATCGGGATGTCGTGAACGGAATTGCACTTCTCTCGACATTATGTTCGATTTAATTATTACGTCTCTTTTACTGTTAATTTACAATTTAAAGAATTTAATTGCGTTGAGGCACGTTTAAAAAAATTATAGTTAGTAATTTTTGCAGAAGGGACAATCGCTGCAATAAATTATTCCTTCTGTGATCCTCAATTACTTGTTGTCAGTCACATCTTTTACTGTCTGTACCAAAAATCGATAATCCGTATCAATATCCGCTTCTTAAGTAACTAGTAAATCATTATAGGATTCAAAAATAAATTTAATTAATTCATTATACTTGAGTGATTGCGGCCACAACAGATCTCACCAGGGCGCTATAGTGTGTGTGATTGGTAGTTACAAACGAAAGGGACGAGTTAAGGACAATGAAACACGCAAATAATACTAATAAACATAGATCCGGAACCCTGTGGTTTCTCCGATATTACGTATGCCAATATTACAACATCGCTAATGTTTATTTCGATACGCCACAAGTGAGGCATAAATTCTAAAATGATAAACTGCCCTAGTTTCATTTTATCATCATTACGGATATGTAAGTACTGCTAAATAGTGTTTCGATAAGTTTTTCGGTTATGGCTACCCAATACTATGACCTTCCAGGTTCCCGACTTCAATCCGCTGGATTTTTTATGCGGTTGTTTGAAAGCTTTGGTGTATTCCAGGCCTGTTAATAGTGAATTTTATCCATAGCGGATGCTGTTGAACTACGTGACTGTTCCTTTATAAGCTGTAGAAAAATTTCTGCTACCAGTCACAATAAAAGATTATTTATTCCTAACACAACTGGTTTCGGGCTTGTGCCCATCCTCAGGTGTTTATACATTTATGTACATGTTTATACATTCATGTAAATGTTTGTACTTCCTAGATATAAGGTCTCTGACAAACATGTGGATCAAACATTTCACAATTTATAATAGCTTTTTAAGTTCCTATGTGTCCAAGATCTTTGCACTACCTATGGATAAGTTCTTTGAGCATAACCTACACGTTTGTAGTGAAATATGCAGCTAAATTAAAAAAAAACTGAAACGTGGATATGAAAACGGTAACAAATGTGAACTGAGTGGAAAAACTGTTACCAAAAGTAATTATAATAAGGATACTTCACTTTATTTTCGACAAATGGTGCCTTAACACACAATTATTCCACTTGTATCTGTTTAGTCACCAGCAAATAATTTTCTTTGTATTTAAACGGCGATCTCCAACAATATAGACATGTACATGAATGTATAAACACCTGAGGATGGGGACAAGCTCGAAACCGGTCGTGTGACGAATAAATAACCTTTTATTGTGACTGGTATCGGAAGTTTTCCTACATCCTGTTGATAGTGTCGGTTAAGTCCGAGAACGCAACGTGGATGATTGTCAAAGCATTCGGAGATTTTAACGTGTACGTACATCGAAGAGGAGACATGCGAAGGCTGCCTTCACATGAAAACTAGTCATGTGGAACACTTATTGTAATGTGTTTGTCCTCAAGTGCACATTGGCAGTTTGCATCCTAAGGGACTCTAAGGGGTGCATGTACTAAGTCGTAAAACATGTTATCGATGAAAGCATTCGTTTCCGGAGCTGTTTTTATCAGGATTATTTGCTTGTTTAATTGTCCTCTAATCTACCCTTCCGTCAAACACCCTATATAATTAGCACTCGACACAAAGCCTGTTGCTATTGCTATGTAATGCTATGTATACTGCGCAGTACGACTGCCAGTACAACGAACCAATTTGCCTAAGGATTCCTCTGGCCAAGTGTATCAGACTTGAATGTTTATGGCTCTATACAAATGGTCTTCGCTTCCCAGCAAGATCACTTAATGAATTCCATTTCTTGCGAATCATGTTATACGTGTCTCTGCAGCTGGACTGTATCGATCACATAAATAGGTTTCTGTATTTTGGTATCAGAGCACGACAGAAAATGTAGTTCTGCAGCTGCTTGTCTTTTTGAGCACTACTTCTTTTTATATTTTTCTCATCAATCTGTTGACTGGTATGATGGGGCCAGCTCTTGTGCCAACGTTTTCATCTCAGTGTAGTACTTGTAAGCTACAACCTCAATTAATTCCTGGATGTATTTCAATCTCTGTCATCCTCTACAGTTTTTACCCTCAACAGCTTCCTTTGGTATCATGGAACATACTTCCTCATGTCTTACCAGATTGTACCATCCTGTCCCTTTTTCTTACCAGTGTTTACCATACATTGCTTTCCTCACGGATTCTGGGGAGAAGCTCCTCATACCTTACTGTATCAGTTTGTAGGTTGGCTGTAATTTCGCACCGTGCAAGGACTCATCTACATACATCGATATGATTTACCATCGGAATTAGGTATCATGTGATACGTTGTACATCGTATACATGAATAATTAAAGAAGACTGGTATTGTCACGTATACCTTGTAAATAGGTGTTAACGCTTATTGCATGGAAGGTGGTGGACTGTCTTTATTATCAAAACGGCGTAATAAATGATTGCTTATAATAGCAGAGGCTCAAACGCCAGTGGAAACGAAACAGCAGGTGTAATTTAGGCCCACAGTAGAAAAGCCCGCACAAGTGTGTTGGTCCTGAAACTTCCTGGCAGATTAAAACTGTGTGCCGGACCGAGACTCGAACTCGGGACCTTTCGCGGGCAAGTGCTCTACCATCTGAGCTACCCAAGCATGACTCACGCCCCGCCCTCATTCTGGAAACATCCCCCAGGATGTGGCTAAGCCATGTCTCCCCAATATCCTTTCTTTCAGGAATGCTAGTTCTTCAAGGTTCGCAGGAGAGCTTCTGTGAAGCTTGGAAGGTAGAAGACGAGGTACTGGCAGAAGCTGTGAGGACGGGGCTTGAGTCGTGCTTGGGTAACTCAGTTGGTAGAGCACTTGCTCGCGAAAGGCAAAGGTCCCGAGTTCGAGTCTCGGTCCGGCACACAGTTTTCTGCCAGGAAGATCCATATCAGCGCACACTCCGCTACAGAGTGAAAATCTCATTCTGGAAACAACCACCAGGCTGTGGCTAAGCCCTGTCTCCGCAATATCATTTCTTTCAGGAGTGCTGGTTCTGCAAGGTTCGCAGGAGAGCTTCTGTGAAGCTTGGAAGGTAGAAGACAAGGTAATGGGCGCGAGTCGTGTCTGGCCCCTAATCAGCGTGTTCTTGCTGTTTATTAATTTTCGATCCTTGGTTGTGGTTTTCACTTGTCTCGTGATTGAGAACGTTGACGTGATACAATGTATCTAATGAAGTTTCATATGGTTGACATAACACTCGTAAGGTAGAGATCCACGTGCTAGTCGTTGTACTATGTCTCTTAGGAATGGCGAAATGCAATATATATATTTTCTTATTTTCTGATACCAGTTTCGTGTCGTAGTTTGTAGCCTTTGCAAATGAGGAAATGCCTAAACTGTGTTCAAGACATAAGAAAATTTACCAAAGTGAAATTGACCTCTGTTACTCAGTGCAAGTTAACATCAGTAAGTGTAAGAACATAATACGGAAGCAATGGCAGGATATCTGAATTTCAGACTGAAATAATGTATAATTACACATAAAAAGGTAAACAGCATAAATTAAAAATATAATCTTTGAACCACTTCTATGAGTGTTTAAATTTAGGGGAATTAAAGACATCGACTGGATGGAAGGTAAAACAAATAAAGCCGGCCGCGGTGGCCGTGCGGTTCTGGCGCTGCAGTCCGGAACCGCGGGACTGCTACGGTCGCAGGTTCGAATCCTGCCTCGGGCATGGGTGTGTGTGATGTCCTTAGGTTAGTTAGGTTTAAGTAGTTCTAAGTTCTAGGGGACTTATGACCTAAGGTGTTGAATCCCATAGTGCTCAGAGCCATTTGAACCAAAACAAATAAACATAGGATGAAAATAGATGCGAGCGTTTTTGGTAAACTGAATAAAGCTTCAAAATAAAGTTTCCATTGTGTCTGGCACGAAAAATATACAATTATCATTTATTATCGGATTTTACTTGCGGTAGTAAGACATCGATCTTCAGTGCAAAAAATATTCAAAAATTTCTTTCACCTCTGAGGCGGCTCTGGAAATGACATTATATGACATTATGTGAAAAACGTCAAGTTGCGTAGTGGTTTGGAGTCCATATCAAATTGTGCGACGTTACCTAAGTGGTTAGGTGTATTGGGTCAAAAATCGGCTAGAAGCAGCTGCATACCATCCCAAATTGGGAGCTTAATTATTAAAGTGAATTCAGCGTTCCCTAAGCATAATTTAACCGTTGCGCTTAGTAAGTGTTTCTTGCGATGAGTTATTCAGTTATTCAGATCACGCTGTAATAGTATTTTTATGGGTCAATACTAATAGAGAAAGAAAATGGACAATTTAATCAGAGCAATTTTCTGCAGGCATTTCAATGTCCATTCTGATTACTTTAAACAACAAAAACACCGTTTCTAATCACCATTGATTGAGTATAGCGGTTACCTATTACAAAACTGTTGTACAAAAATTGTTAAACGCTGATTATTACGGTTTTTGCATTAGGTATGCAGTATCCTATTGTGTATATTTTAACCTTGTGATGTAGTTCACATGATACACTTTGGTTGAAAGGTCACAAATAGTAACCTCTAATAATTTTCAGGTTAGATGCCGCCTATCATAGTAGACTGAAGCGTTAGTATTTTCATCTAAGTCCAATGATCTCCTTGAACGTCGGTAAATTACTATGGTCAGAGTGACAATGTTTCATTCGCTAGCGGTATTTTCTTTCTCTTGTTTGTCTAATACTCTCCGCTGACGAAGAATAACTTCCCAGCTACATCCTTGCGAACCTCAAAAAATCGACCAATGTTTAAAATATTTCTTACGTTGTCTGGCATTTTTGACATTTTCTAACAAGATATGAGCTACCATTTTCATGTGAGTACAATATCTTGCTGGAAGTTTACAACTTCTGTGACGGAAGGATGATTATTCGTAAACTTTTTACGCTAGTTACGAGGATGACGTATCCACATCTACTGTGCACTTCATAATGAATACACGCTCGGAACTAGTTAGCAATGCTTACTACGGTACTTTTTTAAAATAACTTTTTGGGAAATATTTTTTTAAAACAGTACTTCGTGCATTCTAACCGTAATATGGTGATCTTTGCGCATATTTTGTGAGAGAATGGAAGAATGTATGTAACACAAGGACGGACCGTCGTGTTGCAGAGGCTAAGGTTGCTAAGTATCGAGGCAACGGTTTTCAGCAAAAGTACCTAGCTGCCAGAAAAAGTGGAAAAAATAGGCTCTTTTCTGTAGTTTGTGAGAAGATACAAGCAGCGGGAAATAATCCGCCTGTATAGTTTTATATGATGTTGGAAATTATTTATAACGCTGGGTCAAAATTTCACTGCTGTAATTTTTTTACATGGCTACTTTAGACGCAAGCGTTCTTTCGAATGAGAGCGATATTCTTATCTGACGGAGTGGCTTTACTGGTTTTAACGTCAGAATTTCCAATTAGAGTGAAACGTCTTGGAGATACGCTTATTCAATCGTTCTAATGGAAAAACACTCAGAACAGTAGACAAAAGCGCGCGCAAGAAGGGTTTGTCTTCAGAGTGAATGAATCGAAGCCGGTCCAGAGAAGCAGCTTTTTATAATAGTACTGTAATCAACTTCAAATTCAAAGCACGAAATTTTGGAAATTTCATAATTATGCAAATCGCAAAAATTTTAATAATTGTCATTCATCCTAATTTCTCTAAACTAATTATGAGCTTAACACAAACATCTAAAAGGAATTGTGAGTTTAACGCATTTCCGGCTTTGATACTGACCCTTCTGTTTCTCACAGACTGTGTATCTACTATGTGTCATTCTGCTGCGATATCTTATTCCTCACATTCGACGTGATGTTCGTAAGGCAGTTTATGATGTTAATGGTACAAGTTTCTTTTGACCTACACGAACTGTTTACCTATGTCTTTACGTTCCTGAGAACATTAATGCTAATGTTTTGATTTATATTACATGTTACGCCAAGTTTGATATTTATCATCCATAGCGACCGGGGGTTGCTGTTACTGTTGTCGATTAGATTGTGGTGGACAACGGTATCGTCCTCACGATACCTTTGCAGTCAACCAGAAAATTGTGACGAAAGTAGAAGCAGCCTTAAAAATGGAAAGTGCATTGAGGAATACATTGAAAATGTGAACGGGATGTCATAATTTAAACTGTAATTGCCTCATGGAAATATTCTATAGGATATTAAAAGATCCAACAAGTTTTACTACGTTTTCGTGGTCTATTCTTACTGCCTAAAATAGTGGCTAATTCTATCTAGGATCAAGGGCAGTCACTTTAAAATACCCAGGAAATTAAATTATAATCTGTGTGTTCATAATATACTGTGATTCTGGTTTTAATGCCATAAAAACATGCATCTCTGTATGAAATATGGCCCACAAGTGAACAAAACGCGATTTTCCTGCATCACCTTATATGCTATAGTGACCATGAGCTTTCTCATAGCACAACGGAATAATGAAAAGGGTATTAATATTAGCTGAACCAAAATAAATTGAAACCATGAGCTTCCGATATATCTTATATACCTATTCCTCCATCTATATGAATGGAACGCTCGCTGGGGTGTTCGTGCGAGGCAAATGCAATTGCACACTATATTCTAAAACTGCTAAGAAATTGAAGTGAGCTCGTATGGTATTTGAATATCGACATCTTCGTCATTGTGAACATGTGGTGATTTGAACAAAGATCAGAAGAATGAAAAACAACTTCGTAAGAGAGGCAGGTTATATAAATACTGAATAAGCACTTATGTATTGTGAAGGAAATGAATACAAAGTCTTATGTCTTACATACAAGTGCCCTTCAACAGACCACGTGACTTTCATGAAAGTCCTATATTTATCTTAATGTCCATAATATTTAATAGGTGAAAAAGTAATGAGATAAACAACTTGTAGATCTGGATGACTAATCAAAAAATGGACACGGATTCCCACGTATTCCGACGAAGTTGCGAAGCGGAAAAAAGAACTAACATTGCTCACATGAAATGCAATTCCAAAATATCTCTCATCAATAAATCTGAAAAACCACATAATGTATAACTGTGCAAAGGCAGCGCAAGCCAGCAACCATCTCACCATAAGCCTGGACGAAGTCGCTTGAGTGTGTCCACTTAAATATCACAAAACAAATCGCCTGCTCTAAACAGTTTGGCATGTCCGTACAGTAGCAAGCAGGAAGGCAGAGCACATTTATTGCAATAGGAGGAAGCGAATACTGTCTACAGGGCATTCGTGCCTTACTGATTCCCCTTCCAAGCAGAATGATTGGGTGGCGAATCTCAGAGCTTAAGCGATATGCTGAAGATGTGTCTTTGTGGTCCGCAACCAAAGCTACTATAGCACGGAGAAGAGAGGCTATAGGTTCTTTGAGACATTCAAATGCTTCTCGATATATGTACTGTGTGAATACATAAGATGAGAGGTGTTGTAATGGACTTACATTAGCCACTTAGATGAATAAGTAACAGCCTCACCCCCACTAAATACTTCATAGGGATGCATTGTAAACACTGCATACCTTTAAATACATTTTCTTTCTTGTAAATTTAGCTACTTTATATTTAGTGATAGTGTTTGTCAACTTGTAATGAGAAATTGTAAGTGGTGTTGCTTGAGCTATAGTTTCAGTTTCAACGCACATATGTATATTGACTCCCTAGTTCTGGAAGATTCAGCTGGATAAGGAATATTATCTTTTGTGTAATATAAATCTGAAAGAGAGGAGTTGACAGTTGATGAGCGAATCGGTTCAGGACGGGACTCTGCAGTATTAAGATGACTGGCGTTAGAGAGCAGAGCAGTATCGTAAGAAATTCATTTAATTTGTTGAAGGAAGCGGAGTTTCAGTAGTGGTGAAAGGAGGAGAAATTTGGAAGAAATCAGGGACAGTTTGGTGAAATGGAGAACGCAGCTTTTTATCCACAGGAGAGAGTCAAACTGGCTAGGAGACATGGCACCATTGTTGCCAGAAATTACTATACCCCAGAGAGAAGATTCTCTTTTTCAGAAATCAACGTAGAAGAGGAATCGCAATTGTTGAAGACGTCCGAGAGGAAAGAAGTAGTTACAAGCAACGGTATTTTAGAAGAAGCGACCATATGTCAGTAAATAGCCTCCAGTAATGAAATCAGTAGGAACCAAATCCACTGTGAAGTATTAGACCGAGAAAAAGATCTATCTTCGTGTTATAACTTATGTACTTGTCTCTATATTTACTAACAACAACCAACATTTAGCTACACCGTAGTATTTTGGAATTCATATCTATTTATGTATTTAATTGTAACCTACTAACTGTGTTGTAGGAGTAGCTGTGGTATAGACTACGTGCGTGCAGTATTGGTTGTTCCAGTCAGCTATAAAGAGAAAAGTGAGTCGACGGGTAATTTCATAGATACAGTCGTTCAAATTAAAATGTTGTGCTTTATATCAAATCTGACAGGAGGACGTGACCATTTTAATTAAATTTTGATCAGCAAGTGCACAGAGACATTAATTATTTGTGACAGTACACTGAAATCTGTCACCGCATTGTACACATCGTGGGTGGGAGATGGGGGAGAAATTGATTTAATTCATTTATGTTAATTGCAGTCGGAGCTGTCGTAAAGTACAACGATCTGCAAGCTCCACAAACTTTTGTAAAACTATCTTAACCAGGAATAGTAGTGACAGACACAGATCGCAACAGGAAGGGCACAAGGGGAGAGGTGTTAATACTGTTTTAGTGTAAATAGATGACAGCTTTTAACTCGTAGAATTACAAAGAGTTATCTCTCACCTAGCGAAAATGACAAAGTTCACAAACACGCTCAGAATAAGCGACGTGCGTTACGACGCGTGGCGCCCGTCAACAAACCGCGAGTGTCAACCAAGCCGGCGGGCTGTGAGTTCGAAGGCACGGTAAGCGACAAACACGGAATAAAAGAGCGTGCAGCGTCAAGTATTCACACACGAATGCAAGCAAGCGCAGTCCGAAGCAAACAAGCATCCACGCGAGAGCTAGCAGAATACTAGATTCGGAATCCGCGAGCTCGAATCAGGAAATATGAGACTCCAAAGGCACTGCCCAATGTACGCAACACTTACGCCAAGTACGGTGCGCATCCCTGTTGCTCACGACCGCGAACAATTCCTCGTCCGACGTACAGTAGACTGGCGGGGATACCCAATGAAATTCTCTCTAAGGCAAAAAAAAAGCGATACACCACGAAGGAATTATCTCAATGGGACGGAAATGGTTAAACGTGATGTACACGTACAGACAAACAAGTTATCACAGTTCCAGAAAAACTGGATGATCCTGAGGGCTATAGTGACAAATTCTGTCCAATTGGCGCTTATAAAGTCAAAATTCAAAAAATGGTTCAAATGGCTCTGAGCACTCTGCGACTTAGCTTCTGAGGGCATCAGTCCCCTAGAACTGAGAACTGCTTAAACCTAACTAACGTAAGGACATCACACATCTATGCACGAGGCAGGATTCGAATCTGCGACCGTAGCGATCGCGCGGTTCCAGACTGTAGCGCCTAGAACCGCTCGGCCACCCGGGCCGGCGAAGTCAAAATTCCAAGATAAGTGGAGAGTCCTGCCTATAATGCTCCAAACGTTCCTAAATCGGGAGAGATCTATCGATCTTCATAGCCAAGATAGGGTTTGCTAACCACGGAGACAAGCAGTTGAAAATGTCGCCGTGTGCGGGCGGGAATTATCTTGCTGAAATGTAAGCCCATTAGGGCCTACTATGAGGGGCAACGAAACGTGTCAACGTGTCATAGGATATCGTCGACGTACTGCTGTGCTGTAAGGGTGCCTCAGATGACAACCGATGGGATCAACCTGTGAAAAGAAATGGCACCCCACATCATTCCTCCTGGATGCATGGCGGGCGACAATCAAGTTCGTATCCTACTGCTTTCCTGGGCGTCTCCAGGCATGTCGTCGGCCTGGAATCTCATTGACTTTAATAGAATTGTCTTCAGTGATGAGTCCCGCTTAGAATTAGCCCCGATGATCAGGGAAGACGTGTCGACAGATGCCTCAGACAGTAGTGGGATATCAGCCTGGAAAGATAGTATGGGTTTCATTTCGTAGCAGCACCGCTTTGGTTGTCATCCGCAGCGCTCTTGCACTACTGCGGCACGTCGACGACATTCTGCACCCCCTTTTTGTTTTACTTCATGGCAAGCCATCCTAGGCTTACATTGCAGCAAGATAACGTCCGTCTTCGCATGGCGAGAGTTTCAGCTGCATTTCTTCGTACTTACCGAACCGTACCTTGCCCATAAAGGTCACCGGATCTCTTGTAAACAGAGAACATTTGGAGCATTATGGGCACGGGCCTGCAACCTGCTCGGGATTTTGACGATATAACGCACAAATTGGACAGACTCTGGCACTTTGTCCTTCAGGAGGACATCAGCAATTCTTGTCAATCGATGTCTAGCTGAATAACTGTTTCCACAAATTCCAGAGGTGAATCAACGTGTTATTGACCTGCTCAATTTGTAGAACTCTTTCCTTTGAATAAATCATCCAAATTTTCTGAAACTAAAAATTCGTTTGCCCGAACATCTCCACGATATCTAAAGATTTCCGTGCGATTCGGATAATTTCATGGCGAAGCTTCGCTTGCTTGTATAATGAGTTAACGCGGGGCACGTCTAATGTGACATGCCGGATCCACTGCACACTGGTGACTTCCAATTTGCCTCTGTTTTTTTTTCATTGTCGTAATCTAAAACGACTTTTTTCACAATATGAAGTAATATACAAAGTAGCATCACATTATTTTTAGAAACATGGTTGCTTCCGTAGAAGTTTGACAGTTTCACTAGATTGCCTTGGAACGTGCCCAACATAATGGCCCTTCCTTTTCTTAACGATATAGTGCAAAAGGCGTCCAGTAGGTTCAGTACCGTTTTCTGTTAATTGATTTTAAACATATTTAGTTAAAGGAGATGACGAAAATGTTTACGTCAACCGCACCTCATCGCCACACGTGTTTTTAGGACTGCGTAGATGTCTATTCCCAAGACAAAACATTATCAGGAAATATTTAGGTCGGCCTACATTTCTCTTCGGTGTCCGATCTGACATCAATTCTATTTCCATTATAAACTCTCAAACGTACTGAAACGTCTAGAATGTCACACGCAGACTCGTAAGCACTAACAGTCCATACCTGACTCTGGGGAGAGATTTGAGGTTTCAGTGCTACAATGACCAACTATAAATACATCTACACTCTCTCCTAAGATTTTTCTATACTTCGTTTCGCACACCGTGCACATTTCATGGCTTGCTGCATGGTAATCACTATTTTGACATTCTTCTGTTATAATTCTTCGATTGTCTCTGTTCCATCTATTCGATCTTTCATTCGTTCAACTTTTAACTCCTTTCGAATATCTTAATTTCCTTAATTTTATCTAATATTGTGCGTTTGTTAGCAGCTCTTAGGAATCTCATTTCAGATGCTTGAACCTCATATTTCTGAGAAGGGTCTAGCTCTCACTGCCGTAGTGTTTCTTTCTTCGTCTTATTTTTTTGATAGTTCTGTATATTTGGAACTATACAATTTTTTATACTAATCTTGTTATTACAGGTAACTTATTTGATTACCAAGATAATTAAAACTTTTTCCTTGTTTTCTTTCCTTGTCACAAAGTACAATTTTGGATTTTTTATATTCACTTCCTCTAAATGCCATTGCTTTTGTCCCATCAGTAGAGTATTCGAAGTATTGCACTAATTGTTTCTCCCATACATATTCTGATGGAATATTATCTATCCCTTTGCCTTATTTGTTCTTAAGTCCTCCAAAGCTCCCTTAAATTCTGATTCTAACACTTGATCCTGTATCTCTTCTAAATCGGCTCCTGTTTCTTCTTCTATCACGTCAGACAAATCTTCCCTTCTTAGAGGCCTTCAATGTACTCTATCCACCTATCCGCTCTCTCCTCTGCATTTAACAGTGGAACACCCGCTGCAGTCTTAATGTTACTACCCTTGTTTTTAATTTCACCGAAGGTTGTTTTGACTTCCCTGTACGCTGAGTGAGTCCTTCCGACAATTATTGCTTTTTAGATTTCTTCACATTTTTCAAGCCACCATTTAATCTTAGCTTCCCTGCACTTCCAGTTTATTTCATTCCTCAGCGACTTGTATTTCTGAATTTCCCTAAAAATTATTGTACTTTCTTCTTTCATAGATCAACTGAAGTATTTATTCTGTTACCCATGTTCTTCGCCGTTACCTTCTTTGTACCTATGCTTTTCTTTCCCTTTTTAGAAATGTCAATTCCTCTTCAACCGTAGTGCCTACTTAGTTACTCGTTATTGCTGTATCCGTAGCCTTTGAGAACTTCAAGCGTATCTCAAAATTCCTTAGTACTTCCGTATAGCACTTCTTTGCATGTTGATTACTCCTGGCAAATCTCTTAAACTTCAGCGTACTCTTAATAACTACTGCATTGTGATACCTGATTCTGTATCTACTCCTGGGTACGCCTTACAATCCATTATCTGATTTTGGAATCTCTATCCGACCATGATGTAATCTAACTTAAATCTTCCCGTATCGCCTGGTCTTTTCCAAGTATACCTCCTGCTCTAGAATTCCTGAACAGAGTATTCGCTATTACTAGCTGGTATTTATAACGGAACTCAATTAGTATTTTTCATTGTCCGAGGCCCATATTCTGCTGTAACCTTTTCTTCTACTCCTTCCCTTAGAACTGCATTCCAGTCCCACATAACTGTTAGACTTTCATCTCCATTTACATACTAAATTACTCGTTCTGTATTCTCATAGACTTCCTCTCTCTCTTCATCTTCAGCTCGGGACGTCGACATGTATACCTGAACTATCGTCGTCAACGTTGGTCTCCTGTCGATTCTGATAAGATTAACCCTATCACTGAACTGTTCACAATAATACAATCTCTGTCTTTCCTTCCTATTCATAACGAATCCTACTCCCGTTATATCATTGCTGCTGTTGACATTACCCTGTACTCATCTGACCAAAAATCCCTGTCTTCTTTCTATTTCATCTGACTTTCTCCTCTTATATCTACATTAAGCCTTTGCATTTCTCTTTTCAGATTTTCTAGCTTACCGCGTTCAAGGTTCTGTCTTTCCACGTCCCGTCCCGTAGAAAGTTATCCTTTCGTTGGTTATTGAATTTTTTTCTCATGGTCACCTCCCCTCCCGGAGATCCGAGCGGAGGTCTATTCCGGAATCTTTTGTCGATGGAGAGATCATCATGACACGTTTTCAGTTACAGGCCACATATACTGTGGATACACGTTATGTGTCTTTAATGCAGCGGCTTCCATTGCCTTCTGCATCATCAAGTCGTTGATCAGTGCTGGTTCTTCCGCCATTAGGGGCAGTTTCCACATCAAGGACAAGAGAGTGCCCTGAACTTCTGTCGCTCCTCCGCCCTCTTTGACAAGGGTGTTGGCAGAATGAGGGTGACCTTACGACAGAAGTCTTCAGCCGCCAGTGCTTGAACGGATATACGGTGTAAAAAATTAGTTCCAACTTTTGCCACGAGGTGCAAATCTTGCACTATACAGCATCTCGTCGACGTCTCCAGTGCGCATACTGAACAAAGAATGTAGACGACGGTTAATAATAACATGAACAATATTCTCACTTGACCTTTTATATCTACATCCAGTTCCTAATCCGTTACACATGGAAACATTTCTATATGTCTTTGTTGCATTCACAGCACCAGATTTGCCCCTGGTGGCCAATACTGGAACTAATATTTGCCAGCGCAAATCGATTCCGCTTTAACGCATTAGAATATCTACTACGTTTCGCTGCCATGCGATAATTTCTGTCCACACTGGACCTCTGTGAGCAGCTTCACAGTAATTATAACCACCCGGTGTTTAGCGAGTGCGAAGCATTGCTGCGTTCGCTAGTATGGTATTATGACAGTGGCTGTAAGGAAATCCTAACCAGCTGTAGGCAAGTGTCATGCCTTGTCAATGACAATCGCTCTGAAACCCGACCGGTGTTGCTGCTTTAAGGGAATGCATTCCGTATCCACCAGTTTACACTGCGAAATGAATGGTACGCAGTTTCGAGGTGAGTACCTCCCAAATGCAGTATGGATTCTCATACAGTACCGTTATGTATGGACATACAGTATAAATATTCATGCTGATTTCACAGCGGCACACCAAGCTGCACGTCTTCGATGGGATGAACCATACAGATATTGGACAGTAGCTGACTGCAGTCACTATGTGCTCTGCCTCATTTCAAACGATACAAGGCGTCGGGGTCACCGACGACCCAGTGAGGAGTTTCATCCTCAATATGTAGAGGATGTACACCCATAAGCCAAAACATTATGACCTCCTGTTTAATAGCGTGTTGTTCCACTTCTGAAACATAGGACGGCCGAGATTCTGCCTGTGATGGATTCTACAAGTCCTTGATTGAATTCCAGAAGTATGTGTGGGGCACTAGATGTCTAGGCACAGGTCAAGCAAATCACACAAATTACAGGATGGTGGTTTATGGGTATGCAACTGGGTCCATTATGTGTTCCAATGGATACAGAACAGGCACATTTGCTGGCCAAGACACCAGTGTGAGTTCACTAAAATGCGATTCATTCGACAGCCGACACGTTTCTATTGATCCAGTGAAAACTCTGTGATCCTGTGCCCACTGCAGTCATAACTGAAGATGCCGTTGGATCAGCACAGGAACACGTAGGGGTCGTGTGATCTGGTTTTCCGTGTTCAACAACAGGCTTTGAATGTTGTGCTCCAAAACTCTTACGCCTGCAACAGCATTGTACTCTCTCGTCACATCTGCCACAGATCGCTGCCTATCCTGGATTACACGGCGGTCATCCTTCGACCTCTAAGTTTTGTTGTGAGATGTGGTCTTTCAATACCATATGGCCCTCGTTATTTCACCTCCTTCAACTACTTTCCACAGGTGCTCACAACAGTAGTACGGCAACAGGCCACCAGCTTCCCCGTTTCAGAGATATCGTTTCCAGCCACAGGGGTATAACCATATGTCCTTTGTCAAAAACCGCTTATATCAGTGGATTTCCGCATTTTCGGCCCATATCTTCGCTATAATGACTGCCCGTTCGTCTCTCTTGCGCTTACACTCGTTCCTTACTACGTCACGTGCCAGGAAAACCACCAGGGGGCCCTCAACCTCGCGGTGGGCAATGATCATAATGTTTTGGCTCATCAGTTTAGTTGAGGCCGGAGGTGGTTCTGTGATGTTTTGGGTGTGCTTTTCAAACTTTGACTTCAATCAGGTTTCCATGAACACGAATCATGCTGATTATTTCTACATCTTGGTGAGCAAATGTGGCGCTTTTCTCTGCAACCTCATAACGAATGTGCTGTCTGCACTTGACATTCTATACGACAACAATCTTGTTCACTGGGACGAACGCATACGATCCTGATTTGGTGAACAAGCAGGCGACACATCGCACTTCGACTGACCAGATCACCCAATCGTAATCTCATAGGAAATGTCTGCGACTATTTAGAACACTGGAGGGAACGTACCAATCAATATCCAAGCAATTTGGTAGCTTCAGAAACTCGAACAATTAAGTGAGACCTACTCTAGCGGAGCCAGTACAAGGGATATGCGAGAAACTACGACTCTACTTAAAATCTGACAACGTCCTGAAACTCAGAAGGAAATAGCATTAAATCTTATCTTTGCACAAATCGCTATTGTATTTGAACAAATTTGCAGTGTGAGTTCTCATACAGCACTGTTATGTATGCATATACAGTATAAATATTCATGCTGCTCTTTAATTAAAGTTAACGAACAAACGCGAGAATGTAGTCCTACAAAAATTAAAGTGAACAATATGTACAATGTTTTATTTGGTTATGGGGGAACAATGATTTGTCAAGTGGGCTGCGAAACAGCATTTCAGTCCCTATTTGTGTATTACAATAATGGGCAAACACGTTACCAGACTTTAATCCGTTTCAGAACAAGTTTCGATCATTCAGATGAAACAAGGAAGGAACTTGTGTAAGTATTAAATGCCAAATAAATTAAATATATAATGGTAGATTGGCTGCCAACGCTGTCGAGAGAATAGAACAAAACAACTCTTGCAGAGAATACCAACATACGTCACTAGATTGCAGGACGAACGAAATCTGAGAAATGGACAGACTCATGGTTGCTGTCTCCTATTTATTATCTGCCTCTTTTACGTATGTCCTGCACACTAAAAACATTGTAGTTAGTCTTTCATAGTTATGCGTGTTGTTAAAATCCACAGTGCATGAAAAACATTAAGACAGGCTGTGGACAATGGTAACCAGATCGCAGACAAATCGAAAGATCCACCAGAACTCGATATTTCCAGAACTATCATATAAACTGTTCCAACAGTTCGCATCATGCTCAAACACAGCCCTACTTATCAAGAGTAACTTTCGCTGGCTATAAGGGCAGTTTCCTGCCTTTAACACGAAACCTGATTGTTGTTATTGGACTAGAGCGAGGGTTCCCAAACTTTTCCTCTGACGGAACCCCTTGAGGATCCTGGTAATATGATGGAGCGTCTTGTTTATTTTGAAAGTCAATAAGGCATAATAGAATTAAAAAAAAAGATTTAAACTTATTTTATTCAGTGATTACTTCAGTTTTAAATCATAACTAATAATACAGAAATCATAATAAATTTTTAAAAAAATAAGAAAATTCGAAGAACACCTGTGGGAAACCAGTGTACTAGAGTAAAAGTCCTACATATAGAAGAGATCTCTGTCGGCAGTAAACTATCTACGCTTAAGACGGTTTGAAAGACTAGTCTGCAAGTTGTGCAGTCTATCACTACGTTTGCGATGATTCAATTTGTTGCATTTTCTTGACGGAAGTCGCAAGACTAGCAAGCTCTTGGCTAGAACAATTACATCGGCTCCATTGTCGGAATGAAAATGTGTCTGTCTGTTCCGGGAAGCAGACATAGAAACCAAATAAACATAATCTGCTAGAAAAATCTTCCGCTGATATGAAATCTGCTCCCAACGGTAGTTAGGGTGATGATTCGGCTGCCTAGTAAATCAGCTAATGTACCAATGCCCAGACAAGTCCTGAACTTTCATTGTAAGGCTCATGTCTTTGAAATTATGCAGTGCATGTTGAAATGCCGTTGCTCAAACATTACGATGCTGCAGGTATCCCTATCCAATATATAACATTGTACTTCTCGTGCAATTGTTGGATATATGACGATCTGAGAAGGAGAATCCATTGTATAGATCCTGGTCTGGGAAGGCGAATCCTCAAACATCAGCAGAAGTCTCAACTCACCTTCGGGTGGTCCTTCAGATTTCATTGGTATTTGTCTACATCTATTGTATAATTAAATTTTGAGACGTAACTAGTGACGTTGTATTTATAAGAGTTATGTAGCTAAATGGTAATGTAGAATGCTAGTGTAGTGTAATACGCAGTGCTCTGTATTGATAAGTAGTTGGTCAGATGTGATTCGATTCCGTAAGCCGAAATGATGACCCTTGGTCTGGCATACTGCCAGTCTGTCAGTCATATTTAGGCGGTTTTCAGTATTTGTTTAGGTTAACGCGGGGCTATTTTCTCTATTTCAGAAAAACGCAATGCAGCTATTATGTTAATATACAGAGAACAGTGTTTACACAATTCAGTTACAGATGTCTTCATGACTTTCATCCGATAGTGTTATTGCCACTGTGATGACAGTAATGGTTGCGATTGCAGGGTTTCTCTGCGTATTTTAGCTATGAAGTATTCACGGGTTATCAGCCGAGTGGCGTCGTCTTCTAGTCGTAACGTTTCAATGGATTGCGTGGATACACAGTCCATTGAAACGTTGAGACTAGAAGACGATGCCACTCGGCTGATTACCCGTGAAGATATCATAGCCGATAGTAATGGCTTTTAGCCACAAATATAAAACGAAAAAAACGTAACTGTCAAACAATGAATGGGTTTTCACCCGTCAAAAGTAAACCCAGACAAAACCGGGAAAGGCGGCCGGGGTGGCCGAGCGGTTCTAGGCGCTACAGTTTGGAAACGCGCGACCGTTACGGTCGCAGGTATGAATCCTGCCTCGGGCACGGCTGTGTGCGATGTCATTAGGTTAGTCAGGTTTAAGTAGTCCTAAGTTCTACGGGACTGATGACCTCAGAAGTTAAGTGCCATAGTGCTCAGAGCCATTTGAACCAAAACCGGGGAAAATACTGGATAAAACATCTGGGTAGTTGGTAGTGTAATGGGAAATGTCCACTGACGATGAGCTGAAATCTGATATGCGGTGTAGAACATTACATATAACAACACAGTGCGCATATCATAAAATTGGGCATTTTTTATGACTTACAGACATCGCAGTTTTCGTTGTACTGTGTGGGATCCCTTCTGCCTATCATGGTAGAAGCATAAAAATAAGTGTGCGCTAATCTACAATTAAACAATGTAAATGAAGTAGCAGACAAAGTTAAATACAACTACACAGTATGATACTCGACTTTATGCGAGGGTTGTCCAGAAAGTCGCCAAATGGAAACCACTGGGAAAATCCGATAAAGCTTTGCACAGATGTCTTGGGCAGTGTCTCTATATGCCCGTCGATCGTGTCGAGTCGCACTTTTCAGTTTTGAGTGAACGGTGAACACGTAAAGACGCATAGGGAATAGCATCTCCGCCATGTATGAGGGCCTGGTTAGAGATTTCGCCTGTGTCATGCAACCCACATAACACAACTGTCGAGCAGTTCCTTCTTCATGCCAATTCTCGGCCGCACACTGCAGCGTTTCCGATGAGAAGTGTTTGATCACCCACAATACAGTCCGTAATTGGCTCCCCCTGAATCCCATCTCTGCTCACGAGAACAGCTGGCTGTGAAGACAAAATTTTTCCACAGGCAACGAGTTGCAGACCGGTGGAGATAACTGGCCGAAAGCACAGGCGGCTGCTTTCTATGACGAGGATACTGGAAAGTTGATACAACACTAAGAGAAAACTCGAATTTGGAGCGGCGACTGTGTAGAGAAGTAGGTCGAAGGTGTACCTAACTGTTGCAAATAAAACATTTCTGGTGTTCACTGTGGTTTCCATTTCGCGACATATCGGAACTTCCTTTCTGGACAACCCTCGTATTATTCGCAATGTCCTAGAAAAAGGCGACAGATTCAAATGCGTTAAGGGAGATTTGATTTTCCACTAAAACTAAGTATTCCTCTGTATCTGGACATATAAAAAGCCAGTCAACTCTTTCAGAAATTGTTGCAATGAGTGGGATCAAATTCCAAATCCGTTTAACAGATGAGACGTTCGTGGTTACACGTTCTAGAGTTTTCTGAATATAGGAAGGCAAGGCCTTGCTCAATGCTTCTTCTTCCTTTTACTGCAATAATAAAATGTTTAGCAAAGATTTGCTCTATTTCTATTTACATGTCTAAAATCAGACGTTTATCGCTCAGGAGAGCTAGCCTGCAGAGCTCTTCTGGTGATTACGTAGTAGTTTGAACCAATTGCTCACTACATCCACTGCAGAGCTTTGTTGTTACTGTATTTCTGCATTGGTCTTTGCGCTTTAGAATTTGATCATCACCAAGTAATGATTGTTGTGTTGGCTGAAGAGCCAACACGTGTTACTGGAGGAGGCCGAATGCACGCGTTTTAGCTCACGCAGGCTGGCGTGAGGAGGGAAGAATTATACTGACGTGAGGTCTGGAACATGACAAGAAATTAGAATTCAGAAAGCGTACATAATTAGTTTGATACTTAACTTTAATCCATTAATGAGGAACGTCGCTCTTGACGGTTCATGAGTCACAATATTATCTGTTCAGAAGACATAGTAACTGAATATGGCGCCTTGCTAGGTCGTAGCAAATGACGTAGCTGAAAGCTATGCTAAACTATTGTCTCGGCAAATGAGAGCGTAGGTAGACAGTGAACCATCGCTAGCAAAGTCGGCTGTACAACTGGGGCGAGTGCTAGTGAGTCTATAGACTAGACCTGCCGTGTGGCGGCGCTCGGTCTGCAATCACTGATAGTGGCGACACGAGGGTCCGACGTATACTACCGGACCGCGGCCGATTTAAGGGCTACCACCTAGCAAGTGTGGTGTCTGGCGGTGACACCACAATGATCTTAGTGAAAAGTATGACATAGTAACGGCCATGTATTTACTTTCAGAATATTTCCAAATGAATGAAGTTCACCATGAATATGACAGTATTCGACCTTTATCCACACAATTCGCTGATGTGAGTTTTGTTGTGGTCTTCAGTTCGAAGATTGGTTTGATGTTACTCTCCACGGCTAATTTGTTCTGTTCACGACTTTTCCTTTTTGTAGGATTGCTGCAACCTACATCCATTTGAAACAGCGTACTTGCAGTCAAGCCTTGATCAACTTCTACAATTTTTAACTTCGCACATTTCCCTCTATTATCAAACTGATGGTTTCTGGATGTCTCAAATAAGTCTTACCAATTTGTCCTTTCTTTTAGTAGTATCGTACTATGAATTTCTTTTTTCCTCTATTTCGGTCCAGTAACTCTTCACTTATTATCCGATATATAAATCTTATCTTCAGCACTGAATTGTAAAACCATATTCAAAACCGGCTATTTTCTTCTGATATGAATTTTTTATCCTCCACATTTCATTTACGTTTAAGGCTGCACCCAATGAAAATATAAAATTCAGTATTAACTAATTTCAGTTTTTCTAAACGCTTTTCATGCTGTTGTTAATCTGCATTTTATATCTCGTCTACTCTCGTCATATTCAGTTATTTTGCTGCCCGATAGAACATTCATTAACTACTTTTAGTGTGTTTACACCTACATGATTACTCTGCAGTTCACAAGTAAGAGCCTGGAAGGGGTTCATCGAACCACCTTAAAACTATTTATTTATCGTTTCACTTTTGAACAGCACGCAGTAATAACAAACACTCACATCTTTCCGTGCGAACACTGATCTCTCTTATTTTATTGTGCTGATCATTTTCCGCTATATGGGGGGGCGCTATTAAAATGTTTTTACACTCTGAGGAGAAAGTAGGTGATTAAAAATACGTATATGTTTTAATGATTGCCAGCCAAATACGTGTTTCATATCCTTGGCACTCTCTCCCCTGTTTCGCGATAATATAAAACAACTGGCCTTACTTGACAAGCGCAATGTAAGCAATTTCTTTCGTAGACCTGTTATATTTTCTATGTGTTCTGTATAAATAACAGTCTTTGACTTGCTTTCTCCACAACATTCTCTGTGTGTTCTTTCCAATTTAAGTTATTTGTAAGTAAAATGCCAAAGTATTAAGTTTAATTTACAGCCTTTAGGTTTGTGTGATTTATCGTGTAACCGAAATTTAGCTGATTCCTTTTAGCACTCATGAGACTGGCTTAACACATTTCATTATTTAGAATCTATTGCCACTTTTCGCACTATACAGGTATCTTGTCTATCTCATCCTGCAATTGGTTTTGATCGTCTGATGACCTTACAAGACGGTGAATAACTACATCATCTGCAAACAGTCTAAGAGTGCTACTCAGATTATCTCCTAAATCGTTTACGTAAAACAAAAACAGGAGAGGGCCTGTAATACTTCCTTGTGGAACACCAGGTATTACTTTTGTTTCACTGAATGACTTTCCGTTAATTATACGAATTGCGACCTTTGACAGAAAATCACGAATTCAGTAGCACAACTGATATGATAATCCATAGGTACGCAATTCGATCAGGAATCGCTTGAGAGGAAAGTTGTCGAAAGCCTTCCGGAAATCTAAAAATAAGAAATCAATGGTACATCGTCTATCGATTGCACTCATTACTTACTGTGAATAAAGATCTAGCTGTGTTCCGAAAGTACGAAACTTTCTGATTCAGTGTTCGTTATTTTTCTGTAAATAGTTTTTTTCCCGGGGTAATTCATAATGTTCGAAGACAGTATATGTTCCCAAATCCTACCGCAAATAGACGTTAGTGATGTGGGTCTGTAAGTGAGCGGATCAGTCCTGTGTCCTTTCTTGAGTGCTGGTGTGACTCGTACTACTTTCAAGTCCTTAGGTATGGATATTTCGACGAGCGAGGGGTTGAACGTGACTGCCAAGTACGCAGCTATTGCATCAGCATACTCTGAGAAGAACCCGACGGTCTACAATCAGAACAGGAAGCCTTGCCTTCATTAAGTGATTTAAGCTGCTCCGAGGACATCTACTGTTAAGTTACTAATGTTGGCAGTACTTTTTGATTATAATTCTGAAATATTTACTTCGTCTTCCTTGGTGAAGGAATTTCGGAGAAACCTATTTAGTATGATTACGATCGTTACCACGGAATGAAAGTATTGGTAGCGTCTTGCCACTGGTGTACTTTACGTAAGAGCAGAATCTCTTTGGGTTTTCTACCAGATTTCGAAACAGTTTCGTTGTGAAAACTATTGAAAGCATTTCGTATTGAATTCCGCGCTAAATTTCGAGGTCCTGTATAACTTTGCCATTCTTGGGGATTTCGCAATCTCTTAAATCTGACAAGCTTTTTTTGTTGCTTTTGCAACAGTGTTCTGATGTGTTTTGCGTGCTATGGGGTATCTACACATCTCTTATTAATTTATTTGGTATAATTATATATCTCTTAATTGCCACCGATGCAGTTTCTTTGAATCCAAAGCACATGTGGTCTACCTTTACACAGTGGGTTTGGAAGGAGTGGAGGTTTTAGTTAGACTGCAGCCCGCTACTCCTGTTTTGGTGTAGATGATATTCACCTTATTTCAAGACAATCCATTCTGTCCAATTAATCTCAGATGTCCTTTGCATCTCTGACATGATAAATATGTTATTTATGTTTGGTTTCTTGAACTTTAATTCGCTGTTCAGATTTGTCCATGTATTCTTATATCCCTTGCTCAAGGTGCAATGAATAACGTCGGATATAGGTCACAACCACGTCCGATTCCATTTTGAACTATTGGTTGCATGTTCTTCAACTCTTATAATAACTCTGTATATATCAAGGCATAAACTTACGTACCTTGCATAGCTATTTCTTTTAACATTTATAAATAGTTCTTTAACTTACTCAGGAACATGAAATTAACTGAAGTTCTAAGTCTGATCTCAGTGATAAAATTCACTATTCTTACATGCTGGATATTGGAGCAAGCGGGAATTTGAGGCAATGAATTGGTGGATTCATATTTGTCCATGTGGAGCTACATTACTCGTTGCATCGTTAGCAGCCCCTACAGTAACTCAATGTAAAGCGCCTCCTTCCTAGTAACCTTGGTAGTCAGGTAAAGCATTCACGCAGTAGAAATTAAGAGTGGTTTTATGTCACACGAAAAAACTGCAGTTAAATAAGATATACTTTTTACCCATTTGCTGCGCACCAACGTTCTCTTCTGTCTCCTTCCAAAATAAAGCCTCGTAGTTTCTTCCCTGAATGTGACAATACCTGCGAACTCATCTACACATTTTCTGGATTAGCAGTTTCCGTTTAAGATTTGTGCCTGTTAGCGACAGATAATGACACTTGCCAAGTGGGACAAATAAACACACTTTCTTCACATCTCATTCACGAAATGAATACATCAGATACGGAATAACAGACACCTTCCGCAAGCCTAATACAACTGAGGTGCTTATGCGTTACAGGTTTTGTCGGTAAGGAATGTTTCGCTTGAACTATCGTCTATTCCCTATCCACTGAGCACACCTTGAGACTCAGGCTTTCATTACACATATTTGTGCCATCTTCTCTTTGAAGGCGGTTAAGCACGGATCGCCGTACCCTGCGACATACAAAGTTCCACTGTTAAGCAGACACGCCCAGATTTTAAGTGGCAGAGGACTGGCGGCGCTGCCCAGCCTCCAGATGCAGGACCCTGGGTTTGCCAAATCCCCACCCAGCCCAGACTGGCGAAATTCCATGAGCTGTTCGCCATTTGGCTCGACCAAAGGGTCACGTGTAGCTTATTGAATGCTGTGAACGTGATGTGAATCATCACACAGCTCACTGTTGACCAAATGCAGAGTTATGTGAGCGTTTTGATCTATACGCCATTATTGTATGTGATTATAAAAACTCATATGAATTATATATACACTCTGTATTTGTACATTTAATGTATTCCAAAAGTTTTATTTTTAAATTTAATATATTCCAAAATTTTTATTTATAAATTTAATGTGTTCCAAAATTTTTATTTATAAATTTAATGTATTCCAAAATCTTTAAATTTCAAAATGGATAATTGAAGTTGCATTTTTTAAAAAAATAATTGTGTTTCTCCAGTGAAAGCTCAGAGATTATACTGAACTAAACAACAACATTCTGGACCTGGGAATGTGGAACAACATGTCGCTGTGTTGGAACACTGGACTTGCATTCGTATTCGGATTGTGAGCTAACATTCCAAAGATGTTCTGGCTCACATGCGGTTCCCCTTCGGCGAAATGTCTTGGCTCAAACTCGTCTAGGGGTTGATCCGCACGTGTCGCACTACACGCCCTAAATTAGACACTTGTGATCCTTTGGTTAAATTGTCTGGCTCATGGCAAGTTTGCGAAGATGTATGAAACATACAACTTTAATATAACATATAACAACAGTAATAATAATATTGCGAGCTAAACTAACGACCCGTAAATTACGTAGGCCACACAGTTGTGATTTGGTTAGAATAATGCTTATTCAGAAAGCAAACTAATAGCGAAAGTGGTCGTATTTAGAGTTACTGTTACACTCGAGCGCATACCCATTTGACACAGTTCGATCAGTCACAATCTCATCGCGAAATCCAAGTCCAATACTCCACCTCGTTATTTACACGAAAACTTAAAGTTCACACCAGGCGCGTGGATGCTCACCGCTCAGAGACTAAGTTCTGCGATACCACACAACGCGAATTTTTCTAAGTCATTGCACTTCCTAGCTACCTAAAGACAGATTGTCCGCTTTCGCGTCTCAATCCGAACTGTACCCATTGGTGTCTCCAGCCGAACTCTCCCTTTGCCCGTCCCCAGCCGCGTTTCCCGCGCGCCGAATATCCTCGCACAACTGACTCGTGCAGTTCCCTTTCCTGAAGCCGTCCATCTGACTGGCTACAGCTTGTTATACATTATTTTACATTCTGACGCATTTAAACAATCACAGCTTGACCACTTTAACGTTTTAAATAAAGTACCAATAATATCCATTACCTAACAAACATTAAATTCTTTTAAGTAAAACCAGTTCAATTTCCTTCTTAACTTTGAATGTCACGGCCAGTAGCCTAGCACCAATGTGCTGCCTGAAAAAATAAAGAAAAAGGAACTATTATGAACTAAACTTTACAACAAGTATTATATAACCTAATGATTCAGGAAGGTGTCATGCTGTCATTGTTTAATGTGTTTTGTGTGGAAATGATGATCTGATGCTTAACTGAAAATACTGATACTTTAAATTTAATATATCTTTTAAACAAATAAAGTTACGAGTTGGTATTTACAACATTTGTCATTTTATTGGTGCGCTTCTATACGAAATGTCGATCGTTAAGATCGACCAAAGCGTTCAGATTTTAGCATTGAGGTCTTTGTTACAAAACTTGTTAATATCACTTATACAACAGTAAATCCTAAACTATTATAGATATGACCAGTATTCAAGTTTTATGTGTATCACCATGAAATTGTATGAAGGTTGATTAAAATTACTGTGGCTTCATTCCCTGAATTCTTACAGAATTAAATAGTTTTATGAGTGTTTCCCTTTATGGCCGATCTTAGGTCTGCCATAGTTAACACTGCTACGCCACCATGGTCACAAACAGCTTCTACGGGGTTTCCCTATGACGTACGTTCTCGTCTGTCTCACTCGCACACTACAGCGCTTAGGCCGCATTCAGCACAATAGGCGTCTGTGAATTTCCCAATTTCGTGGCGAATCTGTGCTCTTTGTGGCACACGGTCTTGGACGACAGGGCCGGCCGTGGTGGTCTCGCGGTTCTAGGCGCGCAGTCCGGAACCGCGCGACTGCTACGGTCGCAGGTTCGAATCCTGCCTCGGGCATGGATGTGTGTGATGTCCTTAGGTTAGTTAGGTTTAAGTAGTTCTAAGTTCTAGGGGACTGATGACCACAGCTGTTAAGTCCCATAGTGCTCGGAGCCATTTGAACCATTTGGACGACAGGTTTCGTTTCACAATTCCTGAGGGCTGACTCTTTCGGCCATATACTTAAATGAGAGCGAAATGCTCTACTCACAGGGTGAACTGCAATTCAAACCCCTGTCCGGCCCTTCTGACTTAGTGTTTTTGTACTTTCGTACTTTTTTCCCTCTCAGAGCCTTTGCTTCGTCGCTAATGACTTTGCCGTCGACGGGACTCTACATTCTGATCTAGCTGGAAGAGCTATGTGTTGTTAAAGCTAACATCTACGAGGGCTATTCGTAAAGCAAGGAACAACCGGTCGCAAAATGGAAAGCCCACTGAAAATCAAAACTGTTTGGTTTTCTACGGTTAGTTACACTTTCCAGCTACTTCTCTACATAGCCACCGCTCCGAAATTGATATTCGTCGTAGCGTTGTACCAATTTTCCAATACTCTCGTCATAAAAGGCAGCCCCCTTGTTTTCCGAAAATTTTCTGCGTTGGACTGCGGCTTGTTGTCTGTGTCAGAATGTTGTCTTCATAGCCAGCGGTCAAGTACGGGCTGTATAGTTGGTGGTCAAACATTTCACATCGAAAACGCTGCAGGAACGTCCGCACTACCCCTGCAATGTGCGGCCGAGAACTAGCATGAAGAAGGAAGTGCATGACAGTTATGTTACGTGAGATTGCGTGAAATCAGGTGAAATCTGTTGGTAGGCAGCCGTACTTTGCGGGAGACACCATTTTCCAGGCATCTTCACGCACTTGCTGTGCGCTCAGAATTGAGAAGAGCGACGCCACGCTATCTACGAGCATACAAGAAACACTGCCCAACACATCTGTGCAAAGCTTTGTCGGATATTCACTGTGTCTGCCATTTAGCGACAGATCGTTCCTTGCTTTCCGAACACTTCAAGAGACAGTGGAGGTCCAAAAGGAATACGGAGCTGGCACTTAGGGAATGCGTCGCTCTTCCACATTTTCAGGCTTGTATGGTGACTGAATCCCTCACATTTTCATGGTCAAATACGTAATT
This sequence comes from Schistocerca serialis cubense, assembly GCF_023864345.2. Lineage (NCBI taxonomy): Eukaryota > Metazoa > Arthropoda > Insecta > Orthoptera > Acrididae > Schistocerca > Schistocerca serialis. The sequence goes on along the minus strand of NW_026047471.1, from coordinate 1,006,034 downwards.
ATATGCATACATATAGTCATGGATTATGCATTATTAGTGAACTTGTTAAGGCGCTGTAGAAGTTTCATGAGGCGCAATGAGTGAGCATTTGCTGTAAAATTTGCATAACGATTGCCATGGCAGAATAAGAGAGTAGTCTCCAAAGAAAGTGAATCGCTCTTCGAAAGAAAGGAATGGGAAGCTAGTCAACTACAGCAATGAGTTATTGCTAAATGGGAGAAATAATGCTGTTCATTTGCTCCTCTACTGTCTTATTGTGACAGGGCGCTGGGAGTTTTTACTGAGTAGGTGTTGTCGCTGCACTTCATGTTAGGTCTAGACGGGAGTGCGGTTAGCTCACATTATGATTTCAGTACATTTCACTAGAAAAACAATTGAGTCCAAATTACTTCTAAGCAAGATTTTATATAGTCGATGATAGTTTGCGCTGTCATTATGAGTGCAATATTTCGTATGAGGTTTTGCTGAGGGGGGGAAAAAGTAAATAGTAGTTAACGGTAAATTTACAGGTCATTATCCTACTGATATTAATCCGTGTGTACTTCCACGTCCAGTGTGAACGAAAAGTTTTTTCCTATAACTGAGAAAGCAATTTTCATAGCGAAAACTCTCTGTGTTTATACAGCTGGTGAATGGATAGTATTGTATTGGCATCGGATAGGTAGAAGATTTTCTGACTCACGATATTCCATAATGTGGAACAGGAAGAAACGTTGGACGTAGACAAAGTGATATTTCGGACTCATTGAAGTACAGGAAGCATTATTCTCGTCTTAAAGACAATTGGTTTGAGAGTCCACTCTCGCATGTACGAAAATATTCTGGGATACTGAGTTAGCTGAAATGGTCTAAATGATTTACTTCTGATTAAGTGAAAAGCGGTGTCTGAAAATTAGTTTTTTTTATTTTTATGAACAGGAAGGGCCATGTAAATAAATTAGCTGCAGGAAATGACTGTGGAGCTCAGGTGTAATAAGCGTATAAATAAAGGCTGCGATAAATAATGGAAATATTCCTCTGAAAGAAAAGAAAAAGTTTGTGTCAATGTACTTATTTTGTAGGTTTCCACTTGGCATCTTCCTTAAGTGCTTGAAATTAATACTCATGAATATTAATTTCCATAAAAGATTTATACGAAAGATTTTTACTGATATAAACGATAAGTATTTAATTATCAACTTATTAAAAGTTTGGGCATTCATAAAAGCAGCGATTTTACTCAGAAGATCGGTTCACAGTCAGATCATTTATTTTCGTTGAAACGTGGGGTAAATGTACCACAGAGTGCGTAGTCCCTAAGACAGCGCAGCATGTGTTATCGATTGTTGTCTAAACTGATCAGCTTGCTAGCGACGCACTTGTCTTTAGAGTGATATTAGAAACAGCTTGTGGAAGTTTTGTGAAGAAGTCTCATATTTACGAAGTGAAACAGGTAAGAATCACTTTTCAGCTTTCTTGATGTACTTCTGGTACTCTGTAGGACAAATTATTCACAGAATACACGAGCAATAGCCTCTAATTCTTGCCTGCATTTTGAAAGGCTGGCTTTCAGTCTCCCACACTGCATCTAAATGTTTTGCAAATGTGACGCGTGATGCAGTCTGTTGACTTTGCTTGAAATAATTGTTACTGTACGAAAGAACGCGCATATTAGGTCCCCAAAGAGTGCCTACGTTCTCTTCAGTGCACAACTGAAAATTAGTAGCATCCTGCATGTGTTATGGAATCTAAGGGATAGGCTTTGTTTCAGAATGACTACAAATAAAAACGAAAATTGGACAGGAAGCTAATCTTTACTGAAGAGCTGCTCAATGAGGACAGACAACAAATCTAACATGGAGAACGCAACGGAAAGGTTGCCGTTGCTCTTGGTGCGGAGTCTAAGAAAAGGCTCAAAGCTGTGAGAGAAGATATTAGAAACAAAGCCATTAGGATGACTAAGAAACTTTCCCTTTTTTAAAAGCTCGGACGTAAGCATCACAACCATATTATGACGGGTATAAAGCTACAATCCTTTTAAAAGTGCTGTACGGCAGCTCAGTCTGGGGTATGGCTACCCAAACACAAATAAGTCACCTTCAAGTAATTTGATGGATACGTGGTGCCAGCCTCTACACCATGATAGTAGATCTACATTACAAACTCCACACACGCACAAACACACACAAACACACACACACATACACACACACAGACACACACACAATAAATGAAGTAGTCAGTAAGCGGGCGACAATATTACAAGAAAGTAAACAAATTTAGAGGCTCAATGTGTCATACACGAACATAAGGTCGAACAGTGCCACTCCCATGGCATCATTATAATGTACCACGATCATTACACACATCCCTACTTGACACCAAGAAGCGTGGATCGCCGTTGTCGATGGGACTTGATTCTCCGAGCCGGAGAAAAAAAAATCTATGAGTAGAGAACATAGTTTTTAGCCTCTGTTTGTTAAGCGTCTAATATATATGTACATATACATATACTCCAATTACAGCTTGCATTTTCTTTTAGGGCACTATACCACCGTCGGTGGGACTTTTTTAAAAGACTTTCTCAGATGAGCTGGAAAAAGAATTATCAAACCACTTCAGGGTTCTTGATGCTAAGTTCTGCGGTATTAGCAGGAAGCAGCTCATGCAATTGGCATATGAGTACGCTGAGGCTAACAAGTTGGACAGCACTGGGTTAAAGATTTTTACAAAAGGCACCATATTATTAACCGGACACATTTTGCCCTATGCTATCGTTCTTCTTTGACCAAGATGGCCCCCTTCTGATTCCCTTCCTGCAGCACGGGACAACAGTGAATCCCCAGCGTTACTCGCAAACCTTGACCACCCTTCGCCAAGCGATCAAATCAAAACGACCAAGCAATCTCAACCGTGGGGTCATTCTGCTCCACGACAATATAAAGCCTCATACGGCGAACACAGTCGCAGCACGCCTGCAAAAATCCAATGGGAGGTTGTCGGCCACCTTCCATACAGTCCGGACCTCGCTGCTTGTGATTACGCCATTTTCGGTCCCCTTAAAAAGGCTCTGAGGGGCAAGCGATTCACCTCGGACGACGACGTTCAGCTGTACGTGCGGAACTGGTTAACATCGCAGCCCTGGGAATTTTATGAGACAGCCACTCATCGCCTTGTGTCACAGGGGGGCAAGTGTCACAACAGCCAGGGTCAATACTTTTAACATACAGGTACTGGTTTCTGTAATTATGCCTCCGGCTCGTTTCTTTTTGAACGCCCCTTTTACAATTATTACAGTTTGTAACTTCTAAACAGAATGAATAACAGGTATCGTATTATTAGTTGGACATTTCAATTTAAATATTCAGGGCAAATCTATTAGACAAACTCCTTATTGCTTCGTATAATGAAACTCTCCCTCTTCCAGTTTATAAGAAGAGTAACGGTATCCAGCAGTGCTACTATTGGCCGCATTTATATAGACACATAGAGATTGTAAAACAAATTGTGCACTATAAGACCAAATAATAACAAAAGTACAGAGTACTAAGAAACGAAGAATAAATTGTATTATCACACTAGAAAGATTTACACAACCCACTTGGCATCTGTGAAAAATGTAATATATTCTGTAAAGTAATCCACTGCTCCTAGAAAAACATTTCAAAACAAGTTTAATGATTATAATTTCCGTTTCTAAAATTTATTACTTGCAAGTCTTCGTGGGAATACATACACCCATAAACCAGAAAATTATGACCACCGACCTACTGTCGATACAAACCCGTCCAGGCGAAGGTAGCGTCACCTGGCGAGGAATGACTGCTAGTCAGACACACTTGCCAAACTCCTGTATAGTGTTTTCTGCCAGTCTAGCAGAAATGGAGTGGGAAATTTTTGTGGAGTAGCATCACTTCACAACATTCTTCTTGGTTTGTTCTTGCATTGAGACTGCAAGACGTCTCAGTTATTACCAATAAATGTCAATAGTGATGGTTAGAATTCTGGTAAGAAGTTCGTGATACGTCGTCACTGTTTCACCGGCTGCATAACGTTATATAAATTTAAGGTGGTGTGGGGATTGGGGGGGGGGGGGGGGGGGAGGGAGAGAGTGGAGAAAGGGAAAGCAATGAATTCGTGATGTCAGCTGCAACGGAACTGTATGCGGAGTCAGCGATGAGTGAAAATGTGTGCCGGTCGGGATTCGAACGCAGGAACTCCTCCTAGTTGCTTTAACCACTGCGCCAACCGGACATGGTGTTTGTCACAACTCCTCAGACCATCTCAGCACGGCCCTCGGACGGACAATATTCCCATCTAGCGCCAACTATCCACAGTCCCCGCTCATGTCCCCCTGCCAACTATCCACGGCCCCCACACATGTCCCCCACCAACTATCCACGGTCCCCGCTCATGTTCCCCCTTGGCTAGCTACTTTGAGATTCCAGCAGTGAATGTGGTGGATACATAGTCGCTTATAAATCTACATCTATGTGGAACCACGTTCACAATAATTCTCTGTTATTCCATTCTTGAACAGAGCATGGAAAAAACGAACGCCTTTATCTTTCTGTGCGAGCTCTGCTTTCCCTTGTTTTGTTATGATGATCGTTTCTCTCTCTCGTTTCGCATTCTGAGGAGAAACGTATTTGTATTTACATAATTTTTATTTGTATATGTCCGAAAGAATGTACACCATGTATTTATATACGTGGTGCGACAGTAAAGTAATGAGAATGACCGAAAAAAAATGTTGCTTACCGTTTTAGTCAATTTTAGTGTTGTCTCCTTCAAAGTAGTTCCCTTCTGATTGCAGACACTTTTTCCAGCGCTTCTGCCATTGATGGTAACGTTTCTGGAACTCATCTTCTGTAATATCCTCCAAGACGTTCGTCACAGCTTTTTGGACATCTTGTGTTGATTGAAAATGGTGTCCCTTGACCGCCGGTTTGATTATTGGAAATTGAAAAAAGTCGCACCGACGGATATCTGCTGAATAAGGTGGCTGTGATAGTACTGAAACTCGTTTTGAGGTTAAAAATTGCTGTACTGACAGAGCAGTATGGGATTCAGAATCCAATTATCAGCAATGTTGGCACGGACACGAAGAACACTTTTTACGAAGTCTTTCTAAAATTTCTTTGTAATAATATTGCTTAACTGTTTGTCCAGGAGGCAGCCACTCTTTATGAACAATTCCCTTGGAGTCAAAGAAGCACACAAGCAAGCATTTCACTTTTCACTTTGACATGCGAGCTTTTTTTGGTCTGAGTGATCTCTTTGAGCATCACTGCGAACTTTGTCGTTTTGTCTCTGGATCGTACTGAAAAAAAAAAAAAAAAAACAACTTTCATCACCAGTCACCAGTGATAACACGGCTCAACAATTCTGGATTAATTTCCGTTTGCTTCAACAGATCGGCTGCCACATTTTTCCGTGTTTCTCGCTGTTGTGGTGTGAGTTTCTTGGGGATCATTTTTGCACAAATATTTCTCATACCAAGATCTTCAGTTATTATTATTTCTCGATTGATGTTCAGTTCTTCTGCAATCGTTTCACGGCTAATCTTCGATCAGATCGAAGGAGTTCACGCACCCTGGCCCAGTTGACATCCGTTCGTGAGGTTGATGATCGTCCACTGCGGTCTTCAACATTCGTTCTGCCTTCACTAAACATTCTACGCCAACGAAAAACTTGAGTTCTTGACATAAACTCCTCTCCAAAAGCCTTCTGAAGCTTACCGTAAGTTGTTGTCGCGTTTTCACCCAATTTAACGAAAAAAAAATTGGCATACCGTTGCGCAATTTATGCGGTTCCATTTCCGTGACGAGAGACACAAACGCGTGTTAACTTAATACAGCACAACTCACGACTGAGCAGTTGCATGGATGTGCCACTTGGACTAGAAGCAGCTTATAGACCAAGGTCAAAAATATTGTCCCTACGCAAGCCTGCAGGGTTGACACATCTTGAAAAAAAAAAAAAAAAAGAATCCGTCTCAATACTTTATTGCCGCACCTCTTAAATTAAAAGAAAGCTAAACTCCACTCGAATAGGCCATGAAGGCTCACCGGTACTGATCGGCCACCATGTCATCCCCACCCCACGGGCGTCACTGGATGCGGATGAGGAGGGCCAAGTGGTCAGCACATCGCTCTCCCGACTGCATGATTAAATAATATTATGTTTCGTGGATGCGTGTAGATCTTTGTACGGGAGTTGCTGCTTTGTTTGGGCTCAGTCATTCCCTTCTTTTCCTTATGTTAGCACAAAGATGTCATTTCTCGTCACCAATAACGATACAGGATAGTAATGGTCGGTGTTGTTTATGAGCCAATTGACGACGAGCAAGCACAGACGCACATGTGTCCACTCGCAAATTTTTGCGATTTTGACTTAGAGAATCCGGTGCCCATACACCCGGTTTTTGAACTTTCCTCGTTGCATACAAATGTTGCACGATGGTGGATTGATCACAGTTCGTCGTATTTGCCACTTATCGAGTACACTGACGTGGATCGTTGTGAATTAATGCTTTTAAACGATCTTCATCAAACCCTTAAGGTCTTCCTGAACGTGGGGGTCACTATGATACGATTTATCTCCAAATGATAATATAACAACATGTGAACTCAAATAATAACACAAATAAAAAATCGCAGTCGATAAATAGAGCCATAGCAACGGCAATACTAACTTTCCAAACAAAAACGCCACTGATTTCTGCACCAACCTAATAACTAAAAAAACCATGATTTCTATATACAACTACCTGTACTGAAATATATCAAATAATAATTCATCAAAGCACAAATGAACAGGCAAGGGGAGACGTTCACAATGCGAATATATCTGCACTCTGATTGGTGGGTCTGTAGACCAAAGTTTACTACGTAACTGTGTGAAGTTAGTAACTAGCATTTGAGTACCGTCCTTTTTATTTAATTTTAACTTGATTACCTGAGGATGAATTGTTAAGAAGTCGAAATCGATTATGATACTGCTTGTGTCAGGACTCGAGTTAACATTTCGCACGCCACATTCCAATTTTATGTTCATATGTAGTTTCACGTCATTCTAAATAGTGGTTAATACAGCGGTCAATCAGCTGATCCTTAACAGCTGTGTTGCACCAGACTTTCACATCGGAAATCCGAAAGAAAATTAAATATAACAGATTTCAACAACACATAGCTTCCTAAAACCAATACCTTTTTCCTTACGTTACTGTGATAAAAAGAGTAAGCCATCTGAAGGTGATGGTGCGGCCTATCGAAACATTAGAAAAATAAAATAATTCATATGCTATGGTAAACATTCCAAAATTCGAATCAAGAACAGCTGCCAACATGAGTATCTTAGCAGATAACCTTGGAGTAGTGAAGCAACTTAAATCACTTAATAAAGCAAGTCTTCTGGTTCAGACTGTATACCAGTTAGGCTCCTTTGAGAGTATGCTGATGCAATAGCTCGACAGAAGATACGTACCCAAAGACAGGAAAGTTGCACAGGTAAACCAAATATTCAACAAAGGCAGTAGGACTAATTCCATATCATTCCATATCATTAATGCCGATATGCAGCACGATTTTCGAACATATACGTATCAAAAAAAGTTTTCCATCAACGTGGTTCCGAGAGTTCTGGAACCTGTACAAAAAATTGGAATAGAGATCAAAATAAACTACATTTCCGCCCTGTTTATTGCTCATGAAAACGACACATTGTAAGTTGTACCACCATACAGCGAGACTTCAGAGGTGGTGCTCCACATTTCTGTAAACACCGGTACCTTTAATACCCAATAGCACGTCGTCCCGCGTTGCTGCATGCCTGTATTCGTCGTGGCATACTATCAACAAGTTCATCAAGGCACTGTTGGTCCAAAAACAAAAAAAGACAAAGAAAAGAAAAATGGTTCAAATGACTCTGAGCACTAAACCTCTGTCATCACTCCCCTAGAACTTAGAACTACGTAAACCTAACTAAGCTAAGGACGTCACACACATCCATACTCGGGGCAGGATTCGAACCTGCGACCGTAGCGGTCCCGCGGCTCCAGACTGAAGCCCCTAGAACTGCTCGGCCACTGCGGCCGGCCCACTGTTGGTCCAGATTGCATCACTCCTCAACGGCCATTCGGTGGTTGGTGGGTCACGTCGTCCATAAGCAGTCCTTTTCAATCTATCCGAGGCATGACCGATAGGGTTCATGTCTGGATAACATGCTGGCCACACTAGCAAGCGATGTCGTTATCCTCAAGGATAGGGAATTGTTGTCCATGAAGACGAATGCCTCGCAAATATGCTGCCCATATGGTTGCACTATTGGTTGGAGGATGGCATTCACGTATCGTACAGCCGTTACGGCGCGTTCCATGACCACCAGCGGCGTACGTCGGCCCCACATAACCGCACCCTCAAAACAGCAGGAAACTTCCACCTTGCTGCACTCGCTGGACAGTGTGTCTAAGGCGTTCAGCCTGACCGGGTTACCTCCAAACACGTCTCCGACGATTGTCTGGTTGAAGTCATATGCGACACTCATTGGTGAAGAGAACGTGATGCCAAACCTGAGCGGTCCATTCCGCATGTTGTTAGGCCCATCTGTACCGTGCTGCATGGTGACGTTGTTGCAAGGATAGAGCTCGCCATGGACGTAGGGAGTGAAGTTGCGCATCGTGCAGCCTATTCCGCACAGTTTGAGTAGTAACACGACGTCCTGTGGCTGCACATAAAGCATTATTCAACATGGTGGCGTTGCTTTCAGGGTTTCTCCGAGCCATAATCCGCAGGTAGCGGTCATCCACGGCAGTAGTAGCCCTCGGGCGGCGTGAGCGAGGCATGTCATCGACAGATCCTCTCTCTCTCTCTCTGTATCTCCTTCGTGTCCGAACAACATCGCTTTGGTTCACTGCGAGACGCCTGGACACTTCCCTCGCCAATAGTCCTTCCTGGTAACAATGCGGACGCGATCGAACCGCGGTTTGACCGTCTAGGCGTGGTTGAACTACAGATAACACGAGCCATGTACCTCCTTCCTGGTGGAATGACTGGAACTGATCGGATGTCGGACCTACTCCGTCTAATAGGCGCTGCTCATGCATGGTTATTTACATCTTTGGGCCGATGTAGTGACATCTTTGAACAGTCGAAGGGACTGTGTCTATGATACAGTATACACAGTCAACGTCGATCTTCCGGAGTTCTGGGAACCGGGATGATGCAAAACGTGTTTTTGGTGTGTGTATATTGTCTTCAAAGATTATGAATTACCTCGAAAAGAGCGGTGTATTGACATACAGTCAACACGGATTTAGAAAACATCGTTTTGTGAAATACAACTAGGTATTTACTCACATGAAATGTTGAATGCTATTGACAAGGTATTTCAAATTGATTCTGTATTTCTACATTTCAGGAAGGCTTTTGACACTTTACCTCACAAGCAGCTTGTAGTGAAATTGCGTTCTTATGGAATATTGTCATTTATGTGACTAGATACGTGATTTACTGTCAGAGGTCACAGTTCGCAGTAACTGACGGCAAGTTATCGAGTAAAACGGAGGTGATTTCTGACGTTCCTCAAAGTAGTATATAGACCCTCCGCTGTTCCTTATCTATAGAAACGATTTAGGAGACAATCTGAACAGCCGTCTTATGCTGTTTGTAGATGATGCTGTCCTTCATTGTCTAATAAAGTCATCGAAAGGTCAAAACAATCTGCAAAACGTTTCAGAAAAGTTGTGTATAGGGTGCGAAAATTGACATTTGACCCTAAATCATGAAAAGTGTGAGGTCATCCGCTTGAGTGCTTAAAGGAATCCCTTAAACTTCGTTTACACGATGAATCACGTCAAATCCAAAGGCCGTATACTAAACTAAATAACTAGGAATTACAATTGCAAATAATTCGAAAGAACGTATAGAAAATGCTATGGGGATAGCGAGCCAAAGACTAGGTTCTATTGGCTGAACACTTGGAAAATGCAACAAATATACTAAAGAGATTGCCAACTCAACGCTTGTCCGTCCTGTTTTTGGAGTACTGCTGCGCAGTGTGGCATCCTTTCTAGTTAGGATTAACGCGGAACATCGTGAAAGTTCAAAGAAGAGCAACACGTTTTGTATTATCGAGAATAGGGGAGACAGTGTCACTGACATGATACTGGATTCAAGGTGGACATCATTAAAACAAATGCGTATTTCGTTGTGGAGGAATCTTCTGACGGAATATCGATCACCAACTTTCTCCTCCGAACGCAAAAATATTTTTTGACGCCTATGTACGTACGAAGAAACGATCACCGTAATAATATAAGAGAAATCAAAGCTCTCACGGAAAGATATAGGTGTTCATTTTATTCCGCGCGCTGTTCATGGCTGAACAATAGAGAATTGTTTAGGTGGTTTCATGAACTGGTGGAACAATAGAGAATTGCGAAGGTGGTTCATGAACCCTCTGCCAAGCACTTAAATGCTATTAGCAGAGTATCGATGTAGATGAAACAGTGGAGGATCATTTCGCTGTCCACTTCTTCAGAGGAAAAAATGTTTAAGGATTCTGTCATTGATTATTATGAGCCATGGTTGTATGATTCATTAATAATTTTCTGCTTACGTCCGAGGTCGATTCACTACAATGAGTCAGCATAACCTACAGATTAAATTAGGAAAAAATTCATTAAATTTTAAGTGATTTCACATAAAGAGCTGAAGGAGGACAATATCTCGCTCTTAACTAAATGCAGTTTTGCAGAGGCTGAAGTAGAAGGATTACAACACTTTCCTCGAAGAAGCGTCGACGACTCGTAGGTTCCTGTGGAGTCGGGATGCCGCTCGTTATCTTACTGCCCATCTTGATATACTCGTGTAGTCGAGGTAACAATGGTACGATCATTAAAGTCATGCCTACGATGTTTTTTGCTGAGGCTATGTAAAGACCCAAATAGCCAACCACAGGGACTTATTTTCTTTCATAATTTGAACTGTTACGGTAGTATATTGCAATGCTACTTTTCTATATTGCAAGATGAGTCGCGTTGTATATAACAGAACGGCTTTAATGAGTACAGTAGGAAAATATTATGTTCAATAAACTGCGAACTATGAGAGTTTTATGTTACGTAACTAATTTTGTCTGTTTTCGTTAGCAAAGTGGTAATTCGTACTTACTGCAAATTGTGGCGAATTTATAGAATGGAGGAATATGTCTTTGGTGGTATACCCACAGCTAAAGCCCACTGGTTCCTTTGCCTGATTAAAATCCAACGGTTTTTCTATGTGGTTGGCGATATTTTCTTGCATTACAGAAAGAGACAGATTTTCTATAGTTTGCTGAAAGTAGAAGACGAAGAGCATCAAAGCAGAACGCCTTGCCTCTTTTCCTTTCAGCGATACGTTGTTATGAAAATTGGCTACATCAGTATGTGCAAATTGGAGTCCAAATTGAGTCAGTCGGAATCCCGGAGACTGTGGAAACGCACGTTTATTCTCAACTCAATATGACAACAGCGATTGCGTAGGCGATTTCTTGCTTTTCTTCCATCTAGACACCTGTAGATATCCCATTGGATGTACTGGATATAGGCTAAGATGATTTCTGTGTGCTGTACTAGTCGCAGAACAGCAAGAGCAGTCCGACAGAAGACCCGTTCTAGCCCCCACTGCTTTGCATCGGCCTCTGGTGTCGGACTCAGGAACGGAGAGGATGGGTTTAGCAGATAGCTGTGCGCTGTATTCTATCGGCTCCTTGGAGAGACTGTCAGCCACGGGCACTCCGCAACATTTTTCTCCTAAAAATGTCTGCGAAACGTTTCCCTAGTGGAATGAAAATGTACCTTGAGTTTTTTGAGCCACTTTTAAGAGAAAACTTTCTAGGGCAGGCTACGATCTCGAAAGCTTTCTAAAAGTCCTGGGAAAACAGTTAAACGCTTCGGTCGTATGGTCGGAATGTAGCACAGAATTTTTCCCTTCTCTTTTCTCTTTTTATGTTTCCACCCTAGAAAGCAGCGCACAGAAAGCGCTAAATATGAGACGTCTCGATTGGTTGGAGGATTGTGACATAAAACTTTAAGACCCAAGCTTCGGAAAGAGAAGTTCCAGTAGACTCGATTGGAACGGCCGCATTTTTCTTACTGCGGTGGGAACACAGCGGCGTCTACTTCATTTTTTCATTCGTGTAAGAAAACCGTTATTTTATGATTGGCAATTGCAGCTTGAGACACCTGAAAGCTGCGCAGAAGCGATGCGCTTTGGATTTTTAACGCCACTTCGGTTTTTGCTCTGAGTAGAGCGAGTCCAGTCTCTGCGTGTGAAGGGGACACTTTGACTTCTGTTGGCGGCAGAGTCACTTCGCGCCTTACCCTCGGTAGAGACACACTACTGAGACGCTATGCGGTCACGACGCTCCAGGCGGAGACTTCGCCAGCCACTCCTGGGTCCCACGAGATTCATGGGTAGCGCAAGTGGTATAGGTTACGATGAATTTAATAACCGTCAATTATTTCACAACCGCCCCAACAGCTTTACTTGTATTCCAAGCTTGCATACAGTCCCTGTTGTCGTGACACGGGCTTGAGTGACTTAAAATTTAATATGTTTCTCGTTATTGTCGTTCCATCTGGAGTAAATTTTACTCAGTTGCTTGGAAATGCTTTTAACGAGATCAGCTTCTGCTACTAAACTCGAGAATTTATCGTATCCTTGAATTTCATTTCATAGCTAGTCATCCCTGCGTATAATTAAGGGAACTATGTGATTACTCCTACACATTGATCCATTGCTGCGCCAAATATCAGCGTTCATTAACTCCGTTGCGCACAATTTAATTGGCGTGGTTCATTGGGGGAGAGATCTAGACAGATAACTAACTAGCATCATTTCCAACTGTTTTTAGTAGCGACGGGGGATTTCGCAAACAACGGCAACGTTGTTAGTTTTAGAAAATCTTGCTCCGCAGATCTTCAGTAAATCGTGTGCATGCTCCTTTTATATTACATTCTTCGACCTATAGACATTTCTATTGATACAGGTTCATCTATAAGAGCCTTTTCATTCTACTTCCGGCATTTCATTGTTTTCATTACTAAGCGTCATGATTTTTTTCCAGTCTGATAGTTTGATGTGGTCCCTGACGTTTTTCTTTCCCGTGCCAATGTCCTCACCTCAGAGAACCAACTACACCTAACGTCCTAAAGTATTTTTCTGTACATACCAACCTCTGTATTCCGCTTAAATTTTTCCCTTTCTACAGACGATCTCCTCCCCCTCCCCCCTGCCCTGATGGAAGTTATTCCCTGATGTCCTAACTGACTATCTATGACCCTGTTTCTCCTTATAGTAAATAGTTTCCTCACACTCCGCAACTAGCATGACCCCACCTAATCTTCAGCATTGTTCCGTAACTACACACCAGGAAAACTTCGACTACGTTATTTTCTGGTTCCTGTTCTTGAGCTAAACAAAAATTTCTAAATAAATCACAATATACTTCGCACATGATGCTTATGTGACGTTACATTTCCAGAACTGATCACGCAGACCGTACACGCCTTCGGTCAATCACAAACGATTTGCCTTTTCTTCAGTACTTAACAAGGATTTCCTATCTTCTACGTCGACACACAGGTTAACATACTCAACAATGGGCTGAATTTATGCCTTGTAAATTTCCCTACGAGAAGTATATTTTTTTCAGAAACTGCTGCTACGTTCATGCCACAGGGCGTATCCTGAATACGATATAGTGCCAGTGGAATTGCACTGCTGGTCGTTAAAAATGAAACACATGTAAGGTTAGCAAAAAGCGATTTCTTACTGCTTTTTATTGTGGGCACGGTGGGCGTGGGTATAAACGGACTTGGCGTTGTTAGTTTAAGAAGCGGCCAAGTGCCCTTCCTGTCACTTCACCGTTCCAGAGTGATAATGCAATTAAAAGTGTGCAACTGAGATTGAAGAACAAACGAGAAATGTCTTGAGTATGTGATTAATTTGTAGGTGATCTGCAGGTACACCATCTCTAACTGTAAATATACAGAGACGAACTGAGCTCCGATGACGGTTATGGATACATAATTGTATGTTGCTTCAACACTTCGCCAAAGTTCATCAATGTTGACTGGCGAGTGGTGCCATGAAAATCTCTCTGCACACAGTGACCAGATGGTCCAGTGGGTCAGATACACTATCTGATGCAATGTATCCAGACACCCCTATGTAATACGAAACTGACCTCTAGATGACATGAGAGGCAGACCCTCCAGTATAAAAGGAGGCACGTGCTACGGCGTTGTCAGTAAAAGAGCAGTAACAGCACAACGGGTCTATCATGAGAACTCAGTGAATTCGAACGTGGGGATCAGTCACTGAATATTTCAACCATTCTGCTGCACCCCAAAAAAGTTCGGCACGTGTAGAAATTTTTTGATGTCTTATCTCGGCCGCTGCCACGGAATAGACGGCATTTAGACCCGATGTGCTAGCCATGTAAGCCACTGGGCAGCACTGTTTGACATTATGTCAAACATTCCAGCAGGACGGATTTGCGACGCCGCCCAAGGGCGAAGCAGATAGAGCAACTAACACCTGAATACGGTGTGACCAAGAATGAAGTAACATCTGGTAATTCCGAGCCCTTGCATGCTGCTGAAAGCTCGCACGTTGTAAATGTGACAGAGCTTAGCAACAGGGGCTCGATGCGGAGCCTTGCAGTGAACCAGGAAAAGCTGATTGGGACGAGAGAATGAGTAATACAGAACAAATCCAGTCGTCCCTCCCCAGGGAGACTATGTTAGAAGTCAAAAGTGTAGCACTAAGTGTGTGAGTAATCGAGTCTAGAGGCTCAGGGCTTGAGTCGCGTCGCTATTCTGTTTGTGTCTTGAATTAGAGAGAATGATGCTATGTTATGTTTCAGGAAAACCGCAACTAACACTTTGGTGATGAAGATCTGCAGACTGTCTGCCCATTGGTCCACTTCCCAAATTCTGGCCCAAAACAGTGTTGCAGGTTCTGGACTTGGAAACTTCACCGACCCGAAAAGCTTGTGCGCTGCCAGCCTCCGCCTTCTCCGGGCCATCGAATGACAGTTGCAAGCTGTCTACAGTCCAGCTGGGTGGCGCGCTCTCTCGCGATTTCCTGGCTGTTAAAACGCTTTGTCAAGCGTCCTGTTCGACCCCTAGTGGGGGACAGGACCACTGCCGCTTGGCATGATTATCTAATGTCGGCTGTCGTATCCAAGCCCACAATGTGGGGACGACGAATAAGCGTCTCGGTGAACAGCTGCCCAAACTCCGGAGGCTCTGAGCTGACCACGCAGGTTTCTTCGCCTGTTCGCGGGCCAGATGGCGCTGCGGCAGCAGCCACCTACGATCCAGAGCAGCGGACGCCGTCGGCATCAGCGAATTGCGCAACTGGCTGTGTTGACTCGCTTGTTGGGCGGCCTATAGGACGGCCGTCTCGGTGTACATTGCTGCTGGAAATAAAAAATTGTTAATCCTACCCGTGTTCCATTGTGCGCCCAGGTGTAAATCAACCTTCTCACGCGCTACTCCCTTCACCCCTCCTGATGCGTTGCAGCCCTGAATAGGCTGGGTCGCTACACTTCTAGAACTATCCAAATCGACTGTTGATGATATGACTGTGAAGTGGACTGCAAAGGAACAGTCATAGCTGAAGGAAGACTGGCCAGTCGTATACTGATGGATAGGAAGCGTCGAGCATCGCCGAGTGTGGTCTTAAAAAGTCGCATGAAAGCAGTAGAAGGAATCACTCTTGAGAACCAAAGTGTTGCCAGAATTCCACCTAGCACACTAATTGTACATAGAGAGTTCAAAAGAATGCGATACCACGGTCGAACAAGCCCTCATACGTCATACATTTCTGTAGTCCGTGCTAAGGGACGCTTGAGGCGATGTAACAAGCGACATCACCAGACAGTGAATGCCTGGAAGCGAGTGATCTGCAATGATGTACTGCACGGCAATCGGTGGATAGTGTTTGAGCCTGGCGAATGCCTGGAGAACATTACCTGCCACCCTATGTACTGATAATAGCGAAGTAAAGGAGAAATGGTGTTACGGCTTTGGCCTGTTTCGCTGGTTTACGGTATGGCCATTTTACTGTGATTAAGAAAATACTAAATTCAGAAGCTTTCTGTACTGCAACAGTTCGGACTCGATGACTGTATGAGCATGAAAATGCACACTGCCATACACCAACGTCTGTGAGGCAATAGTTTGAGGACAGTAAAATTGCTGAAATGGAGTGGCCTGCCCAGGGTCCTGATATAAACCCAGTCGAACAGCTTTGGAATGGGTTAGAATGGTGACTTCAGTTCCCAGCCTGCATCATTCCCTTACCTTGTTGCTTGATCTTGAGGAAGGATGGGTTGCCATTTCTCCACCATTCTGGCGCCTCATTAAGGGGGCCTCATCAGAGTCCAGGCCGTTATAAAGGCGAATGGTGGACACACACCATATTAATGGGAAGCAATAGGCGTCTAGATACTTTTGATCGAATTTTAGATATGTACAACGTACTGGCCACGGCTACAGTCAACAGCCTCCGTGTTACGTAGTACGGACATCAAAGTCTTCCGTAATTTTTTTGGAAGGTAATGCTGTGGAGATCACGTATATAGGGCATAGACAGCTCCCGTAACACGCTGGAAACAGAACATTTCGTGTCAAAATCACCAGTTATGGGAACCATAGGTAACTGGCTTATCTAGCGATTGGCCCTCCATATCATCACGATAGGAGCTGGGCCGGCGATGATGAATCCAAACAGCGATGTTAGATCTTCTCAGAGCATCAACAACCCAATGTGTCCATCCCGATACCGTACATCTAAAAGACAGAGCGGTGCCTCACCTCATTCCAGTCTTGTCCTGCTGCAAACATCCATATTTCCTGATTCAGGGTACATAACATGATTGCGAGATCCTGCACGGCCGAGTGTGCAATACATCTGCCCTTTTGGGCGGTAGTTGCCTCTAGAGTCGTGCATGGCACCCATCGACTCCATATTTGCGCAACACTCGTCATATCTCAACCCATTAGAGCAGAACGGTAAACCGCAAGCTAGATGCACCACTGTCCTGTCGCCGTCAAACCTCGGCAAGTGTTGTTCGACGTTTCTCCCACTTACATGATACACAACATGATCTTCTTACGAAAAAACAACATTCAAGAACGATGTCTACATGAGGAAACCGCTGCGTAATCTTTCCTTATACGCAGGATATAGATGGGATTACTCCTACGTACATTGTGCGGCTGTGCCGATGTCCACATCACCTGTATCCCCAAGCATGTAATACAGTTCATACTAATTTGACGTTCGTCGCGTGCCGTTTTCACGTAGCTTCTGGTTTAGTGGCCATAAGTTTACACGATGCTTAAAAAGTATCGCAGTGGTGTAAAGGATGTCTAGACGAACAATTTCACACTGGATACTTGTAGGCTATCAAGTCGGAAACTACCTCAAATTTTCCTACAAAAACCACCTGAGCTGCAATGCAAGCGGCCGGCCGTTGTGGGCGAGCGGTTCTAGCCTTTTAAGTCCGGAACCGCGCTGCTCCTACGGTCGCAGGTTCGAATCCTGCCTCGGGCATGGATGTGTGTACTGTCCTTAAGTTAGTTAGGTTTAAGTAGTTCGAAGTCTAGGGGACTGATGACCTCAGAAGTTAAGTCCTATAGCACTCAGAGTCATTTGAACCATTTTTGCAGTGCAAGCGCGTCGAGCGAGATTTTCAATATTCCTTCGTTCTCTTCGAGTAAACTGTTAATGCTAGAGAAGAAATGAATAGGACCTATTTTGCAGGAAATTTAATTTAGATTAATTTTGTACGGGGATACGTTTTCTCAAGCAGCTGCGGTTTTTGAATTATTAATGCAATACCTACAAAAGTGATCTTCGAACTCACCCCTACTGGTCAGGAGTTAGAGTACATTGGTCATAGCACTCACTCCTACCACTATACGAAAATTGACGACTGCACGACTCACTTCCCATGTTCAACTTTTTAGGGTTCCATACCTCAGTCGGTAAAAACGGATCTTTCATGGGGTCACTTTGTTGTCCGTATGTCTGCCTGTCTGTTTGTCTATCCGACTGTAAAAAATGTGTTTTCTCAGGAACGAGTGGACATATGAAGTTGAAATTTATGTCATTCCCTTGAATCTATGTACTTTGCTGGTATAGAAAATTTATGCTTCTACATGAGCACAGTCAAAAGATATAGACATTTATGTCACGTACTTTGATAATCAAAACCTATAGAGTAATTCCCGTATATCTAGAAGCATGAAGTTTAACATGAAGTAAGGTTTTACTGCAGAGGTAAAGGAAAAATCGGACAATAGTTAATTTGTAATAGTATCATACAAAATAAATTTTTTTGGCATGTTATCCAACTGCCTGTCACTGCGCCTGTTACGGCAACCTCTTCTCAGGAACAGGTAAATGTATTAAGCTGAATTTCTGTCACATACTAAAGTCTACGATCTGTTGGCCCTGCACAAAATTTAAGCTTCTACGTCAATGCAATCAGATGATACAGCCATTTGTGTCACGTATTTTCATATCTTGCCACTACCGATACCTATAGAGCAATAATCGTCAAAATTCTCGCTCCCCAGAATGGACGAAAAGTGTGTATCCAGAGTTACATTGTATGGAAACTTCAGTGCCCAAGTCCTACATGCACTTATTCGGAATTTTTCGTTTTTCGTTGACTGGGCTATTGTGCTACCAGCTTAATTCGTGCCTTTACAAATTATAAAACTGACGTTTCTGTAAAATGTACCCCACAGTTTTGTGAATTGTAACAACAAAAAAATTAAATTGTTTTGTGTTTGTAATGGTTAACTCTACATCAAATTGTATATGCAATTAGTTTTTGTTTTATGTTTAAAAATACTTTTTTACTTTCTTTGCCCTTATAGACAAGTTTGAGTGGTGGAACGGCCCGCTATCACATTAACGACATTGCCAGTCAGATTAACGTTCATTTTTTAGGTTATGATCTTGCTGTTCATTTGCTATGCATGGTTTATGACTTTTTTACACGAGGAAATTGTGGGCAGAACGTGTAGAGAACTTGAACACAAGGGGCTGTAGTGGAGACAAAGGAGAACAGGGAGAGAGAGATGGACTGAGGGGCCATAAATTCTGAGTGCAGTGACCCAGCTGTGTGAGTGATTCTGGGAATCAGCACTCAGTGGATTGTACCTGCAGAGGGACTTCTGCCACTCTCTTCATTCTGCTTAGGGGTTGGACAGGAAGCCACCACTTCAGCTGGGCCAGGCGGCAGTCTGTCACGAAGGCAGCTAGTTGGTGGAAAGTGGGTGGAGGAACTAATTTAACACGGACTGCTATAAACTGAGCCTTTGTGCAAATTGTGGGAAAGTCATAAAACTCTGTGCCGTCTCATGTTAGAAGCTGAGATGATATGGACAAAGTGGAGGCAAGACTGTAATTCCCCTGATACCAGAAAGTCGTCAGTTCACTTGTCAAGCGAAAAAAAAACAAAATTAGTGTATAATATCATGGGCACGACTGTCTGGGAAGCTTATTAGCCTGAAACTGGGAATGGTCAGCCTGGAATGATTGGATCTCTCCAAAAATCAGGAACTGCAGTCCCATATAGGCAGTTTTTTTTTTCAAACATGGCCATGCTTACTGCACTAATGACACATCCCTAGTCTAAAACTTCCTTTTTTCAGACAAGAGAGATTTGGAATCAGTTATTGGCTACTTTCAGGATATGCAAAGTGGAGGCTTTCTCCCCCAGTGTGGGAACACCATGCTCTGTCTGGATTGGCTACAAGGCCCAACGGACAGTCAAGAGGGGAGATCCAACGAGTAGATGATAGTTCGATTGGGGGCGGTTTCGTTTTTGCTGATTCAGCTCCTGTACTGAGGCTTGGTGGAACGTAGTTGTGATTCTTCGTCTTCTGGTCCTCCCCTGGTGGAGAACCCTTCAAGTCTTTACCTAGTGGGTGGGACTTGCGGTCTGTATCTTGTTTTTCGCTAAGAGCCAGTGGCAGTTTCTAACTGCACCGACAGTGCAACTGCATATCACCTCGGAAATATTGTGTGTTACGAGGATGTATACATGGAAGAATCCTGGAGATACTAGAAGGTATCAGATAGATTATATAATGGTAAGACAGAGATTTAGGAACCAAGTTTTAAATTGTAAGACATTTCCAGGGGCAGATGTGGACTGACCACAATCTATTGTTTATGAACTGTAGATTAAAACTGAAGAAACTGCAAAAAGGTGGGGATTTAAGGAGATGGGACCTGGATAAACTGAAAGAACCAGAGGTTGTACAGAGTTTCAGGGAGAGCATAAGGGAACAATTGACAGGAATGGGGGAAAGAAGTATAGTAGAAGAAGAATGGGTAGCTCTGAGGAATGAAATAGTGAAGGCAACAGAGGATCAAGTAGGTAAAAAGACGAGGGGTAGTAGAACTCCTTGGGTAACAGAAGAAATATTGAATTTAATTGATGAAAGGAGAGAATATAAAAATGCATTAAATGAAGCTGGCAAAGAGAATACAAACGTCTCAAAAATGAGATCGACAGGAAGTGCAGAATGGCGAAGCAGGGATGGCTAGAGGACAAATGTAAGGATGTAGAGGCTTATCTCACTAGGGGTAAGATAGACATTGCCTACAGGAAAATTAAAGAGACCTTTGGAGGAAAGAGAACCACTTGTATGAATATCAAGAGCTCAGATGGAAACCCAGTTCTAAGCAAAGAAGGGAAAGCACAAAGGTGGAAGGAATATATAGAGGGCCTATACAAGGGCGATGTACTTGAGGACAATATTATGGAAATGGAAACGTTAGAAACAGTCAAAATCTAAATGCAGCAGCCCATTATAAACAGTATTGTAAGGTGCTTAAAAAAGTTATTAGGAAGGCAAAAAGTATGTGGTATGCAGATAGAATAGCTAAGTCTCAGGATAAAATTAAAACCATATGGTCAGTCGTAAAGAAAGTGGCTGGTCTGCAGAGACAGGTCGAGAATATAGAATCAGTGCGTAGTGGAGATGTCCGTATTACTGATAAGTCGCATATATGTACAGTATTTAATAACCACTTTCTGAATATAGCAGGTGAACTAAATACAAATATAGTCCCAACAGGGAATCATATAGCGCTCTTAGAAAAAAGTGTTCCGAGACTGTTACCTGAAATGCTCCTCCACGATACTGACAAGAGGGAGATTGAGTTAATAATTAAATCACTAAAGACCAAGAACTCTCATGGATATGACGGGGTATCTAGCAGAATACTGAAGTATTGTTCCACGTATGTTAGCTCAGTACTTAGCCATATCTGTAACTTTTCCTTTAGGAGTGGTCGGTTTCCTGACCGATTAAAGTACTCGGTAGTGAAGCCACTTTATAAAAAAGGAGACAGGGATAATGTTGACAATTATAGACCTATTTCTATGCCATCGGTGTTTGCTGAAGTTATCGAGAGGGTTGTATATACAAGGGTACTGCAGCATTTAAATTCACATAATTTGCTGTCAAATGTACAGTTTGGTTTTAGAAATGGCTTAACAACTGAAAATGCTATAGTCTCTTTTCTCTGTGAGGTTTTGGACGGATTAAATAAAAGGTTGCGAACGTTAGGTGTTTTCTTTGATTTAACGAAGGCTTTTGACTGTGTTGACCACAAAATATTACTGCAGAAGTTGGAACATTATGGAGTAAGGGGAGTAGCTTACAATTGGTTCGCCTCCTACTTTAAGAACAGAAAGCAGAAGGTAATCCTCCGCAATATTGAGAGTGGTAATGATGTTCAGTCCCAATGGGGCACTGTTAAATGGGGCGTTCCCCAAGGGTCGGTGCTGGGGCCACTGCTGTTTCTTATTTATGTAAATGATATGCCTTCTAGTATTACAGGTGATTCAAAAATATTTCTGTTTGCTGATGACACCACCTTGGTAGTGAAGGATCTTGTGTGTAATATTGAAACATTATCAAATAATGTAGTTCGTGATATAAGTTCGTGGCTTGTGGAAAATAATTTGATGCTAAATCACAGTAAGACTCAGTTTTTACAGTTTCTAACCCACAATTCAACAAGAACTGACATTTTAATCAGACAGAATGGGCATGTTATAAGCGAGACGGAACAGTTTAAGTTCCTAGGCGTACGGATAGATAGTAAGCTGTTGTGGAAAGCCCATGTTCAGGATCTTGTTCAGAAACTAAATGCCGCTTTATTTACCATTAGAACAGAATCTGAAATAAGTGACATTTCAACACGAAAAGTAGTATACTTCGCATATTTTCATACGCTTATGCCATATGGTATTATTTTTTGGGGTAATTTTTCTGATTCAAAAAGGGTATTTTTGGCTCAAAAACGGGCTGTTCGAGCTATGTATGGTGTAAGTTCGAAAACCTCTTGTCGACCCCTACTCAATAGTCTGGGAATTTTGACATTGCCCTCACAGTATGTATTTTCTTTAATGTCGTTTGTTGTTAGCAATATTAGCTTATTCCCAAGAGTTATCAGCTTTCACTCAGTTAATACTAGGCAGAAATCAAATCTGCATGTGGAATGCACTTCCTTGACTCTTGTGCAGAAAGGAGTGCAGTATTCTGCTGCATCCATTTTCAATAAGCTACCACAAGAACTCAAAAATCTTAGCAGTAGCCCAAACACTTTTAAGTCTAAACTGAAGAGTTTCCTCATGGCTCACTCCTTCTATTCTGTCGAGGAGCTCCTGGAAGAGCTAAAAAATTAAGCAAATTCCAGTGTTACATTCTTGATTTTCTTTATCTAAACTAACGACTTGTCGCCTGAATATGTTTCTTATATTTCATTTAATCTGTTTCTACAATCGTTTTATAATTTCATGTATTGACTCGTTCCATGACCATGGAAACTTTTCCTAAATGTGGTCCCACGGAACAATAAATAAATAAATAAATAAATAAATAAAATGTAGATGAAGATGAAATGGGAGTTACGATAATGCGTGATGAGTTTGACAAAGCACTGAAAGACCTGAGTCGAAACAAGGCCTCGGGAGTAGACAACATTCCATTAGAACTACTGAAGGCCTTGGGAGAGCCAGCCCTGGCGAAACTCTACCATCTGGTGAGCAAGATGTATGAGACAGGAGAAATACCCTCAGACCTCAAGAAGAATATAATAATTCCAATCCCAAAGAAAGCAGGTGTTGACAGATGTGAAAATTACCGAACAATCAGTTTAATAAGTCACAGCTGCAAAATACTAACGCGAATTCCTTACAGGCACGTGAGGCAATACTGACCTTACGACTTATTTTAGAAGAAAGATTAAGGAAAGGCAAACCTACGTTTCTAGCATTTGTAGACTTAGAGAAAGCTTTTGACAATGTTGAATGGAATACTCTCTTTCAAATTCTGAAGGTGGCAGGGGTAAAATACAGAGAGCGAAAGGGTATTTACAATTTGTACAGAAACCAGATGGCAGTTATAAGAGTCGAGGGACATGAGAGGGAAGCAGTGGTTGGGTAGGGACTGAGACGGGGTTGTAGCCTCTCCCCGATGTTATTCAATCTATATATTAAGCAAGCAGTAAAGGAAACAAAAGAAAAATTCGGAGTAGGTATTAAAATCCATGGGGAAGGAATAAAAACTTTGAGGTTCGCCGATTATATTGTAATTCTGTCGGAGACGGCAAAGGACTTGGAAAAGCAGTTGAACGGAATGGACAGTGTCTTGAAAGGAGGATATAAGATGAACATCAACAAAAGCAAAACGAGGATAATGGAATGTAGTCGAATTAAGTCGGGTGATGCTGAGGGAATTAGATTAGGAAGTGAGGCACTTAAAGTAGTAAAGGAGTTTTGCTTTTTGGGGAGCAAGGTAACTGATGATGGTCGAAGTAGAGAAGATATAAAATGTAGACTGGCAATGGCAAGGAAAGCGTTTCTGAAGAAGAGAAATTTGTTAACATCGAGTATAGATTTAAGTGTCACGAAGTCGTTTCTGAAAGTATTTGTATGGAGTGTAGCCATGTATGGAAGTGAAACATGGACGATAAATAGTTTGGACAAGAAGAGAATAGAAGCTTTCGAATTGTGGTGCTACAGAAGAATGCTGAAGATTCGATGGGTAGATCACATAACTAATGATGAAGTATTGAATAGAATTGGGGAGATGAGGAGTATGTGGCACAACTTGACAAAAAGAAGGGACCGGTTAGTAGGACATGTTCTGAGGCATCAAGGGATCACAAATTTAGCATTGGAGGGCAGCGTGGAGGGTAAAAATCGTAGAGGGAGACCAAGAGATGAATACACTAAGCAGATTCAAAAGGATGTGGGTTGCAGTAAGTACTGGGAGATGAAGAAGCATGGAGAGCTGCATCAAACCAGTCTCAGGACTGAAGACCACAATAACAACAACAACACGAGGATGAACTTTTTTGCCCTGAGTCGGCAATCTGACGTTTGACAATTCCAGCACAGATTGTCGTGTCTATGAGTCAAATTTGTCTGACCAGATCAGCGAACGGGTGCAGCTCACACTGAAATCTATCGGGATTTCAGGGCACTGACAGGGAAGTTACCGACGTTCTGGTAATCAGAACACCAGACCATATATTTTCTAAAGTTTTGTGGGCGGGTTACAACATTACAGCTGGTGCAGCCCACCACCCTCCGCCCACAGAGCGTCATTTTCTGGTGCCGCCTGAATCCAGGTGAAACGGTAAAATACTGCTGCACTGGGGTAGGGTTGTTAAGGATATTAACAGCTCCATGTTCTCAGGTGAACCATAGTTTGTGCTGTACTCGATCATAGTTGAGTCCATGTGAATTAGGTTAGGCATCACAGTGTATTCATGTAAATAAAAACAGATTGCGTTGTAAAGAGGATTAGTTCAGGGGAGAAGTTGCACAGCTTCCATCCCAAAGTATGCTTTGCCAATCAAACACCATTCTTTTTCTGACTTGTGTTTATCATTTTTCTGTAAACTTTATCAGCTAGTTGTAGTTACAAAAGGATCAATTAAACATGTCATTATTTTGGAAACATAAATGCGCCATAATTCTCATTCATATTACCTCAACTATCCACTACAGCGGTAAACTAGGAATCTAAGATTCATTGTTATTAAATTAACTAATTTGATTATTAATTTGCGTTCTGAAAGTGACCGGAGGCATAAGCAACAAAAGTGCCATGAGTAAATTCAGTAATTTCATATATAAAACTTAAGGGTGTAGCTCACGATTTGAGGGTTAGTCAAAAAATACTTTTCTTTGTGTAAGCATAATGATATTTAGCATCTATGATTAAAGCAAGCAACGGCTTACATGTTTAAATTAATATCTGACTAAGGCGGTGGTGTAATGACCCAGTCACTGAATGCCAAAATGTGGCGAATATGGGAATTATTGCATGTAGTCGTGAATTTTTATACATTGGTAGGAGGGAGTTCTGTCACTAACATACTAAAAATCCTGCCCGATATAGGATAAGTATGGGGACGAGGTGGGGGTTGAGGCAACTTTTGTATGTTTCTCTTGAATAATTCAGAAAAGCGCGGCCTCTAACGATAATGTATCGAAGTACAAAATTACACTACGCTAAATTATTTACAAATAAAGTCCTATTCATTTCTTGTAAAGGATTAATAGTTTGCGCGAACAGGGAGAGAATACTGAGAAACTCGCGTGAGTTCATGAGCTGTAGCTTGGATGGTTTTTGTTGGCCAGTTTGAGACAGTTTCCTAACTTGATAGATCACAAGGGTCCCACATCAAATTGTTCTTCCCGACTACCTCTACAGAACGGGGATACATTGTAAACAGTTACCGCTTGTCCCCCCCCCCCCCTCCCCGCGCTTCCCTACCGTATTTCTGACAGTGATGTCAGTAGCACAACTCATTACCTACGCGTATTTGAAGGCTTGAGTGACTTACCAGTTGTAAGAGGTCTTTCGACGTCATTCGGCAGCGAACAATCAGCTGCGGGCATTCACGCTAAAGGTAATCTCTATGGTCACTGACCTCGCCAGGGCACAGTGTCGGCTGCGAGGCTGCGAGGATCGTAAAACCGCCAGCAGCCTGAAAGAGAGTCGCTGGGCTCCTCCCACGGTCGCAGCCGTTAAGAGTGGCCGCCTCGTAATGGCGGATCAAGTGGTCCTGTGTGTCCACGGCAACGGACTGCCGGCAAGGACGCGAATAAAAGGAAGCCCCTGCGGTGGTGACGTCCCCCCAGTAAGTAACGCGCTGAGCACTGGCCAGAGAATACAAGGCCGCCTCATAAAAGCCCCGCTGCACCTTCAGGCCCATTTTTATTTCCTCTCCAACCACCGACACAATCCGTCCGTCTTAGACTGTTACTACTTCTAGTGTACCGACCAAGGTCGTTCACCTTTCCCTTATTCTCTCACATCTGCGCTTCTCGGAAAAGTAATACCGTCTAACGTCATATTTCTTCACTTTCACAGTGACTACACATAACCCGATAATAGTAAGGTCTCTCGTTTCTGTAGTATTTTTCATCCAATATTATACACTTTCTTACATAAACTATGGGGATGGGTCAGAAATTACAACAATTCGCCAAGCTATACGTGGAATGAGGCGAAATTTCGAACACAGTACGATCACTCACATCATTTCTAGCCATGCTGGTATTCTCATTGCGTCTGGCAGAGTCAGTTTATTGTATTCGGCGGAAGAAAGTATTTCTTCATCCTGGATGTGATGGGCTACGTTAAAGGCATGTGACTTTCGCATGACAGGAGGTGTTTTCAGCGCCTATTGGAAATATGGAATTCCAGCAAGAAAGGGCTGTTAGTGGGAGTAGGAAATGACCCATCGGAATATCTATATTCAGCTCCTGAAGATGGACGAACAGCAAGCCTTCTAAAAACCATGAGAATAAAAAATGGAAAACATTTTCTAAGGCAAAATACCATAAACCACATTTGTGGAGAGATACTGAATAAGCTGTGTGATAAAAGAGAAGAAATCTGGTCCGCAGCTCGTGTTCGTGCGGTAGCGTTCTCGCTTCCCACGCCAGGGTTTCCGGATTCGATTCCCGGCGGGGTCAGGGATTTTCTCTGCCTCGTGAAGACTGGGTGTTGTGTGCTGTCCTTAGGTTTGTTAGGTTTAAGTAGTTATAAGTTCTAGGGGACTGATGACATTAGATGTTAAGTCCCATGGTGCTCAGAGCCATTTGAACCATTTTTGAAGAAATCCAAGAGAAAGAATAGAACTGATAAATATTAAGTGAGAGAAAATGGGTGGACCAGGACAACAGGATATAAATAATAGTATACACGAAAGTTACGTGCACAGAGAAGAGGAAGAGAGAACAGCAGACAGCACAAAATTGGAGGAATTAGAACATGCAATGAAAAATAGAAAAGTATTGGGCAGCTAACACAGATATAATTAAACCCGTCAGGGTAGCCGAGCACGCTAGCGCGCTGCTTCCTGGACTCGGGTATGCGCGCCGGCCCTGGATCGAATCCGCCCAGCGGATTAACGACGCGGGCCGGTGTGCCGGCCAGCCTGGGTGTGGTTTTTAGGCGGTTTTCCACATCCTGCTAGGTGAATACCAGGCTGGTCCTCACGTTCCGCCTCAGTTACACGCGTCGCAGACATCTGGAACACGTCCACATTATTTCACGATTTGCACTAGATTCAGACAATTGGGGTACACTGATTCCGCCCTGGGGGGTACAGGGTGGAGGCAGGAAGGGCATCCGGCCATCCCTGACACTAACACTGCCAAATCCGTTGTAACCACGCCGACCCTGCGATCGCTGCGGGACTATGACGTAAGCGAAAGAAAGAAAGAACACAGATATAATTAAATATGCATCTCCCACACTGAAATCCACATTTTTCAATTATATTAAAAATGCTGGACAAATAAGAGAATTGAAAAGTACTGGTAATTAGGTACAGTAACACCCATTTACAAGAAAGCAGACAAAAGGAATGGTGAAAACTAAAATACTCTTTGAAATAGTAAGATAGAGTCTAACAGTAATTCTTGAAAATGTTCTGCTAAAAGACCTATTTTAGGAAGGGAAGACCGTGCACACACAGTACATTTGTCATTGAACAAATCATTCAGAATCACAGGAATTTCAATAGAGAAGCACGTGTATCATTCAGAGACAATGTTAAAGGTTTCAGTAAAGTAAGTAAAGAAAAGCACGTGTATCATTCGGAGACAATGTTAAAGGTTTCAGTAAAGTAAGTAAAGAAAAGCTAAAGGTGATAAGGAACAAAAGAGGAATCGTCAGTCCAGGAAACAGAAAATCTAAACCAGAACAAATTTGGTAGTAAGACAAGAATGCAGAAATTCCCTGATTCTTTTAATATATATTTTAGGTACATGCTGAGGTAATGGATAAGTATATCAAGTTTTATATTTATGCTCCAACGAAAGTAATTATTCTATGACATCTTGCTGATGATCAAATTCCGATTGCAGATGCCCGTAGAACACTCCAGACAGCTGCTCATATGTCATCCACAACATCTAATTTATGTAATCTGTTACTATCTTCAAAGAAAACAAAACTTCGCCAGAGCCCATAATCCAATTCCAAACAAAATAATAGCAAATAATCAGGAAGCAGAACTTCAACTTATTAGGAAATAGTTTCTCATTCATGAAAGCATTGGACATACAAAAGAAAGAAAGTAGATAGATTTAACATTAACGGAACAATCGGTAGAACCCTCAAAAGTAAAGTAAGAAAGGAAACTCTGCTGAAGTTAAACGATGTCAGTACCAACCAAGCGTTTACTAGCATAGTTATGACAAAGGTTAGGTCCTATTTTCTTTTTGTGCTGCTCTTTTATTAAGTCTGTAGTTTTTATTTACGAAATAAGCCGAAAACTGTATGATACTTTAAAGTACCGTCTGGCCGTATACGCATTTTGCATGTACTGCCACACAAGGGTATTTTGACCCTTTATTTGATATTTTTGCGATTTTGGTAACTTTGTCGATCTAGTTGCATAACGGTCAGGCTCCTTTTAATCTTAACACGGTTTTCAGTGCTGTAAATGTTGTTTCACGCAGAATTAACGCTTTTTGGGCATTGACAATACTAACACAAACGGAATTGTTGCAGCTTTTCTGCAATATTTGCCAGGTCATAATGATGTTACGAAAGTATGGGATAATAAAGATGATGGTACTGATGCAAATGATTCTAATAATCCTGCAGGTTTAGGTTTTGACGAGACTTTAGATAAAGTTTTAGATTTAGATGCAGTTGTTGAAAGAGTTTAGACAGAACATGCGCCAGTGGATCTCGAAATCAGTTTACTTGAAACTGTAGAGAATTGTGAAAAATAAGGGGTAAATGACTGCTTACTTGAGATCTCAATTATATTCTTGAAAGGAAGAAACTTTGTGAAACAAGACAACACAGCGAAGCTTGTACAACGCGATTACGGGCTATAACGTGCTGCAGGCCTGTCAGGCTACATTATGATTTTTTTCCAGTGAGAACTGAAGCTTTGAAGACCGAATTTTAAGATTTTGTGTTAGGGTAGTTTTAGGTTTTTGAAAGAAGTTTTGAAGCAAAAACAGAACATAGGACTTCAATAACTTTTTTACTTACTTTCTTTTGCCCGGATGGCAAAAGTAGAGAAAATTGTTGTTTGTGGCATAATGAGGATAAATAGGGAAAGTTTCCTATCAGGACTTTCACCTACTAAGAAACTGAAATTAGATGACTTTCATTATAGGAAGTTTGGAATTGGAGTACTGTGTTGAAAGACAACAAAATTGTATGTCTGGCTTCCTATTACCATAAGACAGAAGAAGTAACATCTGTTTTCAGAAAGCAGGAGGACGACATTAATTTCAACATTTAGTGCTCTTTTGTAGTAAAGGGTCACAGTTGTAATATGGTATTTGTGACCCACGCAGACAGACGCAGATTTGCTTATGGGCTGCGAAGAAGGCGCAAAAGATACTTGTATCTGCTTATGAACTGTACTGTGTACTGTATAGAAAGATTCGACTTCTGAAGTTCAGGAGAAATGTTGCTCAGGGATTGATGGCACTGATGAATGCAAAGGATATCAATCCAACGGGTACAAGCCAGCTTCTGAAAGAAATCAATACTTGCAACAAAAGGAAGAAATTAGTAGCAAAGAATGTAAAATTAGGAAAGAGGGGTGTTAATTTGGTCACTTTTGCAGTAAACAATGGAAAATTTGATGTACGTAGTATCAGAAATGTTCAATATGAACGAAGCTCATAATCTTTGTTTTGTGGAGTATTTCTCTGCTGTAATGTAAATAAAAACATTTTTGCTGAGTTCCATTTAGTAACTGTGTATTTACCTTTCTAACGTTCACTGATTTGTAGCCTTATTGCATTCTAATACATTTGGATTCGTTACTCCAGAAAGTTGCTGTACTGGAGGACCAGACGGTACTCAAAAGTAACACCTTCGTAAAATAGTAAAAAAAATAATATCAAAATCGAAAAGCCGCTATCGTTTCGCTAGTATATATTGCTGTTCTCCATGAAAAAACTGGGAATTTTATGTGTTTCTGATAGTTCAGACAACAAAGAGTAATACAGAAACTACTAGAAGGACCGTCTCACAAGAATGGAAGACGACGGAATACGAACTTGATGATAAATTACTATCCAGTGGATAGAAATTTAGGAAGACCGAGGAAAATAGAGGAAGGTCGACAACTTCAATGAAGTGGGCGTAACAGGCAAATGCCTAATACGTGTAGAAAGAAGCAGAAAAAGAAGAAGCTGACTGCCAGAACGGCCTGGACGTACAATAAATTATTGGAGCGTTTAGAGGGTTTTGGAAACTGTGGTGTCCGCCATCAGCTTTTGACGAGCGTACGATTCACGTTTTGTCCCCACTCCCCAATGGTGGATTTCTTGAGAGATACATTTTCTTGTGCAGGCTGTTTTGAAACTGTCACTTTATTTCATGATTTATCTATTATCTCCCTTGGTCATTTTCAAGCTGCCTCTGTTAATTTCGTCACACTATAAATTGTAAGAATATAGTATCGTATATTGCACACAGCTTCGAGGAGGAACCAACGTGTGATGGCATCCTTAATAATAGTTTCTCAAAATCTTGGTGGTTACGGCCATAACTTCTCAGACATGAAGTCCATACGTAAATATGAGAATGTTATGCAGGTCATAAATCGTCCGTCGAGAAATACCGTGTTTCTGGCGTATTAGCGACGTTAGCGCAATAACTACGGTGACAGCTCGAACTAACAACTGGAAAATACAAATTTGCGTTCGACCAGTCAGTTGTGGGCAAGTGGTTTTAAGTAGCGGAAATGCAGCCGTAATGTATCAACATTGTTATGCCGCAAATTGTATTGAGCAACACCTGTAAACCAAGTGCTCAAGACATTCTCCGCAATTCTCTGAAGAAAAGGAGAATGTAATCAAAGTTTGTCCCGCACAGCTTAACTTCCAACCTAAGAACAAAGACTCTAGGACGCCTGCATAACCTGACTGAAATGCGAAACGCGGACAATTATTTTCTGAAAAAATCATCACGGTTGACGAGGCATGGTGTTGTCGGTACGACACTACCACAAAACGGCAAAATACAAAAACTCCCTTGAAGGGTCAACGCTTTGACGACGTAAACGACATTCAACCAAAGCGACACGCGAGGTGAACAGAACCCCAAAGGAGAACTTTTCAGACAGATTCACATGGTTGTATGACCCTTGTATCAATTAGAGCACATTATTTAGAACACCTGAAACATTAAAACCACCATCTTAACGTTCCTCTATTTTTTATTAATTCAGCCACGGAACTTTTTACTGATGGGTTATGTACTTGTCTTCTGACACAGTTGAGGCTGTAACTACCACGGTAGTGAGAAACCATTATTAAGGATGCCATCGCACGTCGCTTCCTCCACACAGATATGTGGATTGTACGAGAGGCATTCAATAAGTAATATAACACATATTTTTCTGAAAGCAGGCCGCTTTATTGAGGACTCCTGTACACCATATTATTCCCCACGCTTCTGGCTACAAAACCCTATTTTTCAACATAATAATGCTACGGCCTTACGCTGCCGTACTGCGAAGGTCTAAGTGGCCGCATTGTACCACTCCACTGGTCGACGCTGGAGTTTTGCTGCAGCTGAATGTTTAATTGTGATACGTCGACCACATCGAATGCGGGGCTAACGACATATACAGGCCCTGAAACGAACTTGAATGTCACTCTAGTTGGCTTGTCAGTCACATTTCGCGACTGCTCGGCTCCGTGGAAGACCCACGGGAGATCAATATCTTATTGAAAAGATACCAACTAAAGGTCTTAATTTTGTCGTGTGCTCTGGAGAACTTGTACGCATTTAGATACGCAGTTAAGAATCATTAAATTCCTCTGAAATAATTACTTGTTCTCCGCCAGAGACGACAGCTGGTACTCGCAAGATCTGTAGTTTAACGTGCTCTGACGTACGCGCCAGTGTCTGTCTTTCTTGTGGGCCCTGCATCGAATGGAATGTCCGCACATACCAACAATGCACGAATAAAGCTGTGTGCGGCCGGCACCCATCAGATAGGTTCGTGCGAACTTGTTGGGGTGATGACAGGTGTTTCGCCCAGTGACTTGCCGTGCTTTTGTTCACCACCTATCAGAACTTCAGGAAACTACAGGGGCCCAAATATTCCCCAACGTCCCACTACAAGTTCGGCATTTTTAAGCAGGAATTGTCCTAGGAAAACAGTATGTTCCGTCACTTAGTGAACACCCCTCATATGATGCTACGTGCTTATAATTTTCTACTGTGAGGCAAGTAAGAGAGAGAGCTTGAAAACGCCCAGTTATCTGGTAGCTGAATAATGAAGTAGCGATTATTTCAAAAATAAAGCGGCCTACATAGGAACCCTCCCCCACCCATGAACCATGGACCTCGCCATTGGTGGGGATGCTTGCGTGCGGTCAGCGATACAGATAGCCGTACCGTAAGTGCAACCACAACAGAGGGGTATCTGTTGAGAGGCTAGACAAACGTGTGGTTCCTGAAGAGGGGTAGCAACCTTTTCAGTAGTTGCAGGGGCAACAGTCTGGATGATTGACTGATCTGGCGTTGTAACACTAACCAAAAAGGCCTTGCTGTGCTGGTACCACGAACGGCTGAAACTCTTGCGTAATTCTCCCCGAGGGCATGCAGCTTTACTGTATGGTTAAATGATGAAGGAGTCCTCTTGGGTAAACTATTCTCGAGGTAAAATAGTCCCACTTCGGATCTCCGGGCGGGGACTACTCAGGAGGACGTCGTTATCAGGAGAATACTTTCTACGGATCGGAGCAGGTAGGTTAGGAAATTTAAAAACGAAAATGGATAGGTTTAAGTTCGATATAGTGGGAATTAGTGAAGTTTGGTGGCAGGAGGAACTTCTGGTCAGGTGAATACAGGGCTATAAACACAAAATCAAATAGGGGTAATGCTGGAGTAGGTTTAATAATGAATAAAAAATAGGAGTGCGGGTAAGCTACTACAAACAGCATAGTGGACGCATTATTATGGCCAAGATAGACACGAAGCCCACGCCCACCACAGTAGTACAAGTTTAGATGCCAACTAGCTCCGGAGATGACGAAGAGATTGATGAAATGTATGATGAAATAAAAGAAATTATTCAGATAGTGAAGGGAGACAAAAATTTAATAGTCATGGGTGACTGGAATTCGATAGTAGGAAAAGGAAGAGAAGGAAATGTAGTAGATGAGTATGGAATGGGGGTAAGAAATGAAAGAGGAAGCCGCCTGGTAGAATTTTCCAAACAGCATAACTTAATTGCAATTGACAGGAATTGGGGAAAAAGATACAGCAGTAAAAGAATGGGTAGCTTTAAGGGATAAAATAGTGAAGGCAGCAGAGGATAAAGTAGGTAAAAAGACGAGGGCTAGTAGAAATAATTGGGTAACAGAAGATATATTGAATTTAATTGATGAAAGGAGAAAATATAAAAATGCAGTAAATGAAGCAGGCAAAAGCAAATACAAACGTCTCAAAATGAGATGGACAGGAA
The DNA here is from genome assembly GCF_023864345.2 of Schistocerca serialis cubense. Classification (NCBI taxonomy): domain Eukaryota; kingdom Metazoa; phylum Arthropoda; class Insecta; order Orthoptera; family Acrididae; genus Schistocerca; species Schistocerca serialis. The sequence goes on along the minus strand of NW_026047471.1, from coordinate 971,973 downwards.
GTGCAAAATGGCTAAGCATGGATGCTAGAGGACAAATGTAAGGATATAGAGGCATATCTCACTAGGGGTAAGATAGATACTGCCTACAGGCAAACTAAAAAGACTTTTGAAGAAAAGAGAACCACTTGCATGAATATCAAAAGCTCAGATGGAAACCCAGTTCTAAGCAAAGTAGGGAAAGCAGAAAGGTGAAGGAGTATATAGAGGTTCAATACAAGGGTGATGTACTTGAAGACAATATTATGGAAATGGAAGAGGATGTAGATGAAGATGAAATGTGAGATATAATACTGTGCGAAGAGTTTGACAGAGCACCGAAAGACCTGAGTCGAAACAAGGTCCATCAGCACTACTGACAGCCTTGGGAGAGCCAGCTCTGACAAAACTCTACCATCTGGTGAGCAAGAGTATGAGACAGGCGAAATACCCTCAGACTTCAAGAAGAATGTGATAATTCCAATTCCAAAGAAAGCAGGTGTTGACAGGTGTGAAATTCACAACTCTGTCCTGTGCACTGGTGTGAACTTACTTATATGGTTCGTAATTCATTACAAGGATGCTTCCACAACAATTCTTAACGCTCTATGCAGTGCTAGTCACTTGGGCAGTATGCTTTCATTACCATATTAGGTTAGGTCTGGAAACATCCCCTCGGAACTGTCCAAGTCTTTGCATGCTGCGGGTTATACAACCCTGCCTGAAAAACTGTTTTGTCACATAGGACCACGAGATAGTATCTTTTTGTTATCGCTGTCAAACACCAAGGCAATGCTTCCTGCCCGTAATCAGCTGCAGCACTGCTCCAGCAGAACAATTCTCAGGTGTTCTAATGAATATATCTGGCGGCACTGAGATTCGCAACAATGGACACTAAACAAAGTTATTGATTTTGAACGTGAAAATTACTCACTGACATCACAAAAGGAACCATTGACAACTGGAGAAGGGAATACAACTCAAAGTATAACCTTGACATAGATATGTAGGGAGCAAAAACACAAATTATATTAACAGTCCACGCACATAGTTAGTGACTGAGTAAATTGTTAATCAGACGCAGAATGTAAACATAAAGAAAAGAGCGAACACCATAGGAATGTCAAAATGCACACCAAAAGCAACAAGCTGGAATTAAGATTGTATACTCGCCTGCTGAAGGGAGCAATTACATTAGTTTCTAGAGTAAACAGGATGCGTAAATAAACAGGCTGGCGGTGGCAGAAACAGGTAAGTCAAAACTATTACTCCATTCTACAAAGTGTTTCCTACAGGTACAAACGAAACGGGTGAGAAGGGGACAATGAAGCTAGCAAACAGTTGTAATAAACATAGGCCTGGAAACCAGTGGTTTCCCCGATATGATATGTGACGACTGCTTAGATGAACACCTTATAACAGAGCCCCCGAGGATCCAAATTGCAGACATGCACTTGAGGACAAACACATTGCAAAATGTTTCCCACCCAGCCACTTTTCGTGTGTAGGCAAGCATCAGCATGTCTCCTTATCGAAGACAGTACACATTCAAAAATTCCAGGCGTGTTCCGAATGCACCTACAAACACCTACAATGCGTTCCTGGAGTTCTTCGACACTATCAACAGGACTGGGAAACACCACAATTTTTAAATATTCCCACAGAAAAATATCCACCTGGTTTAAATAGGAGATCTGGTGGGCTGTGGTATTTGCAAGCCACTACTCATAGATTTGCTGTCGAAGATTCGTGCTACATGTTCCCAAGCATCCAAATGAAAGTGTACCTGTTCACCATAGTGTATGTACCAGCTGATCATCCTTTCACCATAAGGAACATCATCCAAAACGTAGCCTTAGACGTTAATGGTGTTTCTACATTGGCGTGACCGTATTTGTGCATACATCGTATTCGGGGAAACCATTGCTGTCTGGATCTATGTTTATTTGGATTATTAGCTTGTTTCAATGTCCTCTGGTCGCTCCAATACCCTGTGTAATATCATGACTGACTTGCAAATGGTACATTGTTCTACAGCCTACTAAGACCAGCTCGTTTCTCTGCAGAACCAAATTTTTTTGTGTGATACATGATAGTTTCAAAATATTTGATAAATCAAATTTACATTATGCACAGGAGGCTCATAGGTCTATCCCATGTGGTGTTTGTTTTCATTCCTGCGGTGTCGTGGATCGTTTCTCTAGTTTTGAGAAATTGTCTTTCTCCTTTCACGTTCTATAAATAATCTTGTAAAATATTATGTTTTCAGCTTGGATTATTTCAACTCAAACAGCATTGTTTCCAGCTGCCTTTCTGTTCTTCTCATCTCTAATTGCTTTGCGCACCTTATCTCTTATTGTTTTTTGTAGCAATTCTTTTCATTATTAACTCTCGGGGTATCTCACTCATATCTTTGTGCTTTAATGTGCTTGTCATGCGAGTTATCCGAGGTTTTACCAGATACAGCACAAGCTGCAGAACGTCTTCTACTCTTCACTAGCCACAGCAACATGGCGAAGGAAATTTAATTATTGACCATATACGCCGGTTATCCTAGAAGCTCTAACCGAACGGTCTCTTCAGAAAAGAGTATTGTTTTAGTTGTTGATATAAACTTACCGCTGTGTATTTGCGGTTTAAACTGTTACTGTTTCACTGTCACTATTCATTATACACCGCCTGATAAAAAAAGAAGTCAAGCATTCATTAGAGGAAGAGGATATGGAAGTTCACGAGTTGAAAGGATACTTGATGTTATTTCGTTGATTACAACATAGAGCCAAATTTACAAAGAACTTGGCAGTATCTGTCCATTTATTACATTTCTCTGGCCATGATGCATCCGGTCCTGAGGCCATCAATGGTACTCATTATTTGCAGGTCTAACTATAAACAATACATGAATAAAAATTAAAATCCCACCACCGTTGTAACTGGACCTTTACGTACTGGCACTGGAACGGGGTTGAGGTCCGAGCTGGTCCCAAATAAGTTCTTTCGTAGACAGATGTGCAGATATTGCTGGCTGCCGGAGTATGTCAACATCACACAGGTAGTTCATAGAGATACATTCCATACGTGGACCACTTTGTTCTTTTGAAAAATGGCATCACGATACTGACGCAAGAGAGGTAACACACGAGAACGAAAGATGTCCCTGACGTAACGTTGTGCTGTGGGAGCTATCTCAGTCCCTATCAGCCGATGGTCTCCCACACTATGACGTCAGGAGTACCTCCGCTATGACTCCCCAAAACTTTCGGAGAACGGGATTTCTCGCCAGATGGTCTTCATAACCGGAGTGGTACAGAGGGGCCGAACACAGTATGACATCTTTCCTTGCATGGCCAGAACTCCAGATGCAGTCGCCTGTATTACGGACGGCTCTCTACGATTAGGACGGTAATTCCTCAGTCCATCCGCTGCTAATCTTCAGTCAATGGTGCACGATGACACGCTACGTTACTGAGAAATCCATTACTTTTTTCCAATGGTAAGTGCAGACGTTAAGGGATTACGATGTTCTTGGTGTGTAATACAGCGATTCTCGATTGTGATAAAGACATGGTCGACCGGAACGTGAAGAGCGTGTATGCCTGAACCCGTGGTCTAGGAGTAGCGTCTATGGTGAGTGAACAGAACACCCTCGTTCCCGAGTTCAAAATTCTGATTTCTAATCAAGGCGCCCGAAGAGTTCCGGCATAAAAAGTCAACCTCATTCTGCCAAAGGCCTTCTCAAAGAAGGCGGCGGAGTGGACAGAGGTTCGGGGCACTCTCTTGTGAGATGGAAATTGCCCCCAGAGGCGGAACAATCAGCAATGAACAATGGCGTGAGGATGCAGCAGGCAATGGAAGTAACTGCTTTAAAGACACATAACACGTATCCGCACGACATGTGGCCAGTAAATGAAAAAGTGTCCTGATGATCTCTCCATGGGCAAAAGATTACGGGATAGTCCCCAATTCGCATCTCCGGGAGGAGACTGCAAAAAATGGTTCAAATGGCTCTGAGCACTATGGGACTTAACATCTGTGGTCATCAGTCCCCTAGAACTTAGAACTACTTAAACCTAACTAACCTAAGGACATCACACATATCCATGCCCGAGGCAGGATTCGAACCTGCGACCGTAGCGGAGACTGCAAAGGGGGAGGTCATCATGGAGGAGGAGGAGATTAGTGTTTAACGTCCCGTCGACAACGAGGTCATTAGAGACGGAGCGCAAGCTCGGGTGAGGGAAGGATGGGGAAGGAAGTCGGCCGTGCCCTTTCAAAGGAACCACCCCGGCATCTGCCTGAAGCGATTTAGGGAAATCACGGAAAACCTAAATCAGGATGGCCGGAGACGGGATTGAACCGTCGTCCTCCCGAATGCGAGTCCAGTGTGCTAACCACTGCGCCACCTCGCTCGGTGAGGTCATCATGGGAAAAAGCGTGAATAACCAACGAAATGTTAACGTTCTACGATCGGGGCGCGGAATTTCAGAAGCCTGAACGTGGTACGGGAGCAAGAAAATTTGGAAAGGGAAATCCAAAGACTCAATCTGGATATAGTAGGGGTCAGTGAAGTGAAACGGAATGACAACGATATCTGGTCAATGAGTAGAGAGTCATATCAACAGCAGCGGAAAAAGATATAACGGGAGGTCACTTCGTTACTGATAGGATGGTAGCGCAGAGAGTGTGTTACTGTGAATAGTTCAGTGATAGGGTTGTTCTTATTAGAATCGACAGCAAACCAACACCGACAACGACAATCCATGCTGCCGTCTCAAGGTGAAGATGAAGAGATATAGAAAGAACATGAGGATGTAATGCAGAAGGTATGGAATGTAACATGGTGTAAGATATTCGAAATTATGAGAAAAATAGTAGTAAGCTATAGGGAGCGAGGGTAATATACAATATGTACAAGAGCCAAGAGCGAATAACGAGACCGAGAATGAAGTGCTCGGATTAAAAAGGGTGTAACATAGGGCTATTGTCTTTCACCCCTAGACTTCAATGTGTACGTCGAAAAGTTAATGATGGAAATAAAATAAATGTTCTGGAGTGGAATTAAAATTCCACATGAAAGGATACCAATGATACGATTCGCTGATGACATTGCTATCCTGAGTGAAAGTGAAGCACAATTACATGATCTCGTGAATGGAATGGTCTATTGAGTACAGAATATGGATTGGGAGTAAATAGAAAAAAGACGAAAGTAATGAAAAGTAGCAGAAATGAGAACAGCGAGAAACTTAACTTCAGACTGATGGTCGCAAAGTAGATGAAGTTAAGGAATTGTGCTATATAGGCAGCAGAATGACCAATGAATAACGGAGCAAGGAGGACATCAAAAGAAGATTAGCACTGGCAAAAAGGGCATTCCTGGCCAACGGAAGAATAGCAGCGCCGAAGACAGGCCTTAATGCGAGGAAGAAATTTCTGAGAACGTATGTTTGGGGCGCAGCATTGTAAGTTATTTTAATAAAAATTGTGGAAAAACCGGAACAGAAGAGAATCTGAGCAGTGGCGCTACAGACGAATGTTGAAAATTAGGTGGAGTGACAAGGTGAGGAACGAGAAGGTTCTTCGCAGAATTGGAGAGGTAAGGAATATGTGGAAAACACTGACAAGGAGAAGGTACAGGATGATAGGATATCTGTTAAGATACCAGGGATCCACGCTATTAGGACGAGCTGTATAGGGACAAACTGTAGAGGAAGACAGAGACTGGAATACATCCAGCAAATAGTTGAGGATGTAGGTTGCAAGTGCTACTCTGAGATGAATAGGTTGGCACAAGAGAGAAATTCGTGTCTAGCTGCATCAAGCCAGTCAGAAGACTGATGAGTAAAAAAAAATATCCAATGGAAGGGTTTGCGCTCGACAAATACCTGGAGAATATTATTTGCAACAATGTGTACTGTGAACAGTGAACTCGGACAAGCCGGTGTCAGAATATGAGGGATCTTTTGTGATTAGGTTGTGGTAACCTTATAGTGTTTCAGGAAACGCTAAAGGCAGAAGGTTGGATCAGGTTTCACAGGATAGAGTGCTGCGTAGAATAGATGAACAGTTCGGTGACGATGACTGTATATGCTTGAGAATGCGCCCTGTCGTACAGCAGCCTCTGTTAGGCAATGGTTTGTGATCTTTAGATAGATGTGTGATCTTTAGATAGATGTGTACAGATACATGAATAAAAGGTCAGTTAAGACGGGATGTAAAATGCAGACGCCATGAGAGCTTATTCATCCTCGTTACTGTGATATCGCTCCTACTGCAAGCTCTTCACGCCCTATATTTTGGGCGGTGGTATTCTGGACCAAAACTAGAAAAAAGTGTCTAGTAAACAAGGGCTGTAAAACGTATATCTTAAAAGGTTTGAGTACTTGTTCAGCAGAAGAGATGTTTTCACAGCAGCGACGGTGGACAAGTGCTCATAGCTGTCAAGCTATGAATTTTAGATCACTTTTTTGATGGACTAGTTTTCTTCCATATGTAACACTCTCTGTATATAATGTGTATCATAATAAATATCGAAAACACACGTAAGTAAAAATATACGGTAATAGTACCAAAACGTAGGTCCACAAAGGAACCGTTTAAGAAATAACTGCGATTATGTTGTTAAGAGCGGCCACTGAACTCAATATTAGTACAAATATGCTTACAATGTAAACTGTTTATATTAAGTTTCCACATAACTGCCTTTACATTTCAAAGTTTTCAGACATATTCCTCTTGTAATATTTCAATACTACGCCCTTTGGGGCCACAGTGCACTCTCTAATTGTAATTTCATTTCCTTGTGTTTTTTATGTAGTTGTTGGGTCTGATATGATTCGCTTTATGTTGGAAGTACTGCATAGCTGAGGCTGATGTTGTGTGCAGCAGGCTAATACCCGCTTCGAGTCCCCATTGTCCTAGCTCGCTGCCTGAGTGCAGGCTGTTTTGCTCGACCGGTTCTTTTGATAGATTTATTCGCAGTGAACCCCGGGGCCTTTCATCTATCGGCCTGCGTTAGAATGGCAGCAGTCGAATGTGAGTCAGGCCGAGCATAAAGCCATCATTCGTTGTCCTGAAACTGTCGTGTGCAACGGAAGTAAACCCTTTGTCACAGACGATATTAGTGTCCGGTCCAGCTGCTAAACTAGTACGGCAGTAGCAATAGAAATCGTCTACGCTTTAAGAGTAGCCACAAAGGAAGAAATGGGCTTCCTTATATTTTTAAATTTTGTTTGGATTGTATAAATCTAGTAATGTGCTGGTCGCGACATGTTTGTGTTATGCCATATTGTGTCCATCACTGAATACCTGTATGGGAATAATTTTAGCGTGAAATGGAAAATTGGGTGCTCAAAATAAAAAAAGAGATATTTTTACAACAATGTGTAAGTAACTATGAAAGGGGAATGGCTAAAGCCTCTAACATATATACTAAACGTAAGCATTATATTGTGAAAATTACAAACTTACATCGCTATGGAATACCACACGCAAAAAATTTTCATTAGCAGTCAAAATCACAACTGCAAACAATAGAAGAAAACATACAAGAAGATTCAGAACGTAAAGGTTAGATACCGAGCCAGTATAAAGGAGAGACCTAGGAAGAATAATGTGTTTATATTATTCTTAAATTACTCTTCATATATTATTCTTAAATTATCAAAAGACTATGATACTTTCAACAGAAAGAAGTATAAAAAATATTGGAGCAAATTCCATTTCAGTAATTTTAATGAACTTCATCAAATTTATTGAAAACTAATAAAGGCTTCCCCCATTTATATGGATAAAATGTCAAAGTAACTAAAATAAAATGACGTCAGAAGTACGACTTTGGGCAACAAGAACTATGAAAACTATACTACTGTCTTGTGATCATGTATAACTAGCTGATTCAGATCATCTCCCACAAAATTTAACAAAAAGATGAACAAAATTCAAAAGGTACAAAATAAAACTTCCACTGAGTGAAACGGAGGCAGTGGAAGTAATAAATAATGCAATAAATGTTCAAACGGAATAAAAGACGGCCAACTGGTAGAACGAAGTTCACTGAAACAATTTATGTACTATCATGTACAGAAAAAGCAGAACGCCTTGAACGACTATAGATAGGACGTTCATATTCACAGGGCATGTGCATTAGAATATTCTTCAAAAATGATTATCATTTGAACCATGTCGACCAGCAAGTTCAAGGTCAATATCGAAATATAACTTGTTCTTGGGGCGATCTCTGTTTGTGAAACCAAAGATCGCTTGATTTTAAGACTTTTATTCCAATTACTAGTTTCGACAGAGCCGTGCTGTCATCTTCAGATTGGCATTACACTTTGCGTATACGTTCACATTCATGTGCCGCCGACATTTTGAGAACAGCGTGTAAATATATCGATCATATGGAGTTTTTTAATGTGTTTACACCTTGTTCTCAAAATGTCGACGACACATGTTTGTGAACATATAAGCAAAGTGCAATGCCAATCTGAAGAAGACAGCACGATTCCGTCGAAACTAGTAATTGGATTAAAGGTCTTTAAATCAATTGATCTTCGTTTTCACAAAAAAATATGTACAATATCAAAATGGCGGCGTGACACCACCTACCGGAAGAGTGTGCCTGTGGCTGTCCTTGCCGCCGTAGACCGAAGGTAATGGATCCGTGTGACTTGAGCAGATGTGCAGGATGCCCCGCAGATGTATGCGCGAACCGTACCGTCAAATCAGCGAAATTGGAAGAGGGCGCATTATTGGCATGGGAGAATGTGATGCATCCATCTTGGAAATTGCTGTTCAAGTGGGACGAAGTGTTTCGGCAGTGCAACGGACGTGTGCAGACTGATTCTCGGAAGGCCATGGAGCACGACGAGATGGGTCAGGTCGCACCCCTCACGCCATTCCTCAAAACGGTCGACACCTCAGCCAAATGGCATTGCAGGACTGCGTCCATCTCGGCTCTGGCGCAACAGCGGAACAGTCGAACACATCGTACACTGTCAGGGGTGACAGTCCATGGATTATGTGCGCGAGATCCACTTCTCTGCCTAGCTTTGACGAATGTGCAGAAACATTAGACGGCAATGGTGTTTGAAACGACGTCACTGGAGGCAGGGATGGCATCTGATAATGTTTTCGGACGAATCCAGGCTCGAGCGGTTCTAGTCGGTTCAGTTCGGAACCGCGTTCCTGCTACGGTCGCAGGTTCGAATCCTGCCTCGGGCAGTTCTAAGTCTAGGGGACTGATGACCTCTGATGTTAAGTCCCATAATGCTTAGAGCCATTTTTTAATCCAGACTATGTTTGTTTGAGAATGATGTCCACATTTTTGGTTCGCCACAGACCGAGGTAGCTGCATCACAGTGACTGCATTCGCACAAGACACACAGAGCCTTATGGTGTGGGGCGCTATTGGGTACAATCACATATCACAGTTGGTGCGTGTCCAGGGCACTATGACCAGTGTGAATGACGTCCTGCAGGCCATAGCCATACCCTTTCCACAAAATACCCCACACGCCCTTTTTCATTAAGACAATACACGACAACATGTTGCTGCACAAGAACGTGCCTTCTTGGTGTCACAGGATGTCAGCCTTTTGCTGTGGCCTGCCACATCATCATCATAGTCGCCCATCGAAAATGTGTGGGGTATGGTGAAACGGTGGGTGTAGCGCTGTGGCCCAATGCCAACCGCCACAGATGAACTTTGGAACCATGTGAATGCAGCATGGATCGCTATACCACAGGACGCCATTCGTGCCTTACACTACGCCATCATGCATGGAACAAGTTATAAGGGCCCATGGCGGACACTGTACCTACTAGGCAACAGGACACATGCTGAACCGAGGTGACTGAAATGCTAACCATTTCTTAGAACATACTAATGTACATGTCCTGCGAATGTGAATGTCCTGTCTCTAGCCTTTCAAGGTGTTCTGTTTTTTTCTGAATATGAGTGAATTTGAGATGCATAATATCAACTTACTCCAACAGGACAGATACAGAGAAACCGGTTCAAAAATTCAGTATGGACACACCAGAAAATATCACAGGAAAATTATGTGGAAACGGTTAAGTAGAAACCTTTTGTAGCGTGGTGTCAAAACCTAAAGCACGAAGTTCCAATGCAACTTAGATGCTGTCAGACAGTTAATGGAAGAAGATAGGTTTCTGAGCTCTGTGTTACGAATACTATTAAGAGCTCATACTGCATTCGTTGAAGTATAACATTCGATGACGAGTGATCTGGGGAAATACGTGAGAGAGGTGGCAAAAACGCGCTCTGAGAATGCCTCCTTGGAAAATACCACTGCAAGCATTTCCAGAAATCCGAACGAGAGAACTGTAATGAGGACGACCCAGAAAACGAGAGAGTAGTCCTTCCCTTCATTTGAAATGTAGGTTCGCTCCATCTTAGACTGAAGCGGAGCTCATACTGCAATCGTTGAAGTATAACATTCGATGACGAGTGATCTGGGGAAATACGTGAGAGAGGTGGTAAAAACGCGCTCTGAGAATGCCTCCTTGGAAAATACCACTGCAAGCATTCCCAGAAATCCGAACGAGAGAACTGTAATGAGGACGACCCAGAAAACGGGAGAGTAGTCCTTCCCTTCATTTGAAATGTAGGTTCGCTCCATCTTCGACTGAAGCGTAAGAGAATCGTGCGGGAGAATCAATGTTAAAGGAAACAGACTACTGCAGTACAGAGGAATTATAAGAAGCGTTTGAAATTATTTAAGGTTGTTGATACTTCGATAATCGAAAATAGGAAGGGCAGATTAGAGGCAATAGCAGGAGAGTGTTCAATAGAGGCGACAAAAGTACTGTCTCTACTGCAGTCGAAGCTGAGTGTGGCAGTGAAGTCATCTGCTCGCGTATAACCGGTGTGGGTGAAACCAAGTTAATTGTTGGATGTTTTTACCGGCAAATGATACCGCTTTGACATTTGTAGAGTCACTCAAAGTCTATGATCAATAGCGCGTAAACACCCAGATCATGCCATACTAGTTGGAATCGACTTTAACCCACCGAGTATAGACAGAGATGTCTATGCATTCATTGCCGGGTGTAAAACAGACATTCATGCGAAATACTTTTGAACACGTTTTCAGAAAACTATCTTGAGCAGTTGTCCTGGCAGCCCACACGCAATGGAAATACCTTAGACCTCGTAGATACAAACAGGCAGGACCTTATCGACGATGTCGGTATAGAAAGGGTGATTAGCAATCATGATGTCATCACGGAAACTACGGTTACGAAAGTTAATAATTCAGTCAAGAAGGCTAGAAAAGTGTTTCTGCTAGATACAGCAGATAAGCAAATATTAACATCTCACTTATACATTGAATTGGCATCACTTAGTTCAGTAAGATGATTCTATAGGAATTATGGGCACAGTTTGAGCAGATTATAAATTGTGGTTTTAAGAGTTACGTGACTAATAAGTGGACAAAGGATGGAAAAGACCCACCATGCTTTAATAACGATATTCGGCGGATGCGTAGGAAGGAGAGGATGTTGCACTGTAGATTCAAAAGGGGCCGCATAAATGACGATAAGCGAAGTGTAGTAGAGATTCGTATGTCTGTGAAAAGATCTACGCGCGAAGTCTACAATAACTACCACCGTTACACCTTAGCAAAACATCTGGCATGGAACCCGAGAAAATTATGGTCGTATTTAAAATCGCAAAGCGGGTTTAAGGCTTCCATTAAGTTTCCTGTTGACCAATCTGATGTGGCAATTTAAGACACCAAAAGGAAAGCCGAAGTTTTAAATTTCACTTTTAAGAAATCTCTCACATAGGAGAACCGTATAAACATACCGCCATTTCACTAACGGGCAGACTCCCGTATGGACGACATAGAAATAAGAATACCTGGCGTAGAGAAACAACTGAAAGATTTGAAACTAAATAAATCACCGTATACGTATGGAATCCCAATTTGATTATACAAGGAGCACTCTACGACATTGACCCCTGACACTGTTTGCATTTATGGTGAATCTCTCACCCTGAGCAAAGTCCCAAGAGATTGAAAGAAACGGCAAGTGACTTCAGTACATAAGAAAGGTAAAAGAATGGACTCGCAAAACTACAGACCAATATCCCTAACCTCTGTTCGCTGCTGAATCCTTGAACATATTCTCAGTTCGAGTATAATAAACTTTCTTGAGGCTAAGAAGCTTATGTCCACGAATCAGCATTGTTTTAGAAAGCATTGCTCGGGCGAAAATCAGCTTGCCCTTTTCTCACATTATACACTAACAAGCGAAACTCACCGATGCATCCCGCTCAGATTTAGTGCTAAGAGGGGCTAGTGAATAGGCCGTCAACCACCGAACGCAGATCAAACATGAAAACAGGAAAAAGGTGTACTGGACTGTGAAAAAAAGCAAAATAGCGGAACTGTGCAAGAACGCATGACCCATATTCTCTAACCAATGTATAGCATGACAACTGCAAATGTTCAAATGTGTGTGAATTCCTAAGGAACTAAACTACTGAGTTCATCGGTCCCTAGACTTACACGCTACTTAACTAACTTATACTAAGAACAACACACACACCCATGCCCAAGGGAGGACTCGAGCCTCCGGCGGGAGTGGCCACACAATGAGTGACATAACGCCTTTAACCTCGCGGCTACTCCGCGTGGCATGACAACTGCCAAGACCACAGAAAGAGAACAACCATTTTAATGACTGGTGGCCTCTAAAGCAATTTTTTTATTTCTGTGTGTGTTGCGGGGGGGCGGGGGGATGTAGGGTGGGAGGGGGCAGTTGATTTTTTTCCTGAGGGAACCATTTGTCCCCCAACGCATCCCCTGTTACATATATGGCGAAGGGTGTAAGAATACATAGTCATATATTTATGTGTGTCTCGAGAATGGGATGCATATGCAATAGGAAGCATCACAGAATGCGTGTGCTTCTATAATAGGAAGTATCCTAGACTTGAGTGACATGTTGCATAATACTGCACTACATGACAGGATGACATGTGTCATATTATATGACATGACGTAATTTTCCATGTTACTTTACTTTTTTCCCCTTTATTGTTATTTAAACACCTTTCCATAGGGTGGGCTGGCAGCAGCATACTACGCTGCTCTTCAGCCACAAGTTGACAATGAAAATACAAAGACGACACATAAGATACTGAACAAAGTGGCAGGCAAAAAAAACAGTAGACACAGAAACAAATAACACGAAGCCGTCCACAATCGACGAAAAACACACTAAAAAACTGTCGGTACTGCGCACAAACACTGATGACGTAGACGGTACAGGTGAATGAGGGAGCATGCCGGCGAATAACACTAAACCACACGCACTATGGCACACACACAAGAAGCTGATGACGATGATCTCCGGCGTGCGAATGTCCACTTAACGTGTGCGAGTCCGGTGACCTGCTGAGAGGGGAAGGAGGGGGTGGGGGGGGGGGAGAGGGGAGAACAAAGACGCCAATGACAGAGGAGATGGTAGGAGGAATGGTGTATGGGGATAGGGGAAGCCAAGAGGAGGAGTGGGGAGAAAAGGAGGAACAAACACAGGAGGTGGGAGGGGAGGATCAAAGTTGATAGGAGGGGTGGATGGAGGGGAGGAGCGCATCATCAGGGAGGCAGGGAGAGGGAGCTGGCGGAAGCCACCTTGGGAGAGGGTAAGGAGGGTGGAGAGATGGAGAGCAGGTGGGACGTGGAAATACAGGCGCGGTTGTATTTCGCCACACTGACGGGGGTGGGAGAGGATGGGAGAGACCAGCAGGTGAGGAGGATGAAGTTTTTGGGAGGTGTAGAGGATCCGTATCCATTCGAGGAAAAGGAGGAGGTGGGGGAACGGAATGAGGTCATACAGGATCCTCATGGGGGAGGGGAGAGGGATGCGATAGGCAAGGCGAAGAGCATGGCGTTCTAGGATCTGAAGGGATTTGTAAAAGGTAGGGGGAGCGGACATCCAGGCAGGGTGGGCGTAGCAGAGGATAGGGTGAATGAGGGATTTAGAAGTATGGAGGATGGTGGAGGGGTCCAGACCCCACGTACGGCCAGAAAGGAGCTTGAGGAGACGGAGCCGGGAGTGTGCCTTGGCTTGGACTGTCCGGAGGTGGGGGGTTCAGGACGCCAAGGTACTTAAGGATGGGGGTGAGGGCGATAGGATGGCCATAGATGGTTATATAGAAATCGAGGAGGCGGAGTTACTTTACTTGATACGGTGTATTATACTACATGACATGGGTAATAATACTAAGAAGTATAAGAGCGCAAATATGTCAAGATGTTTGGATTTCAATATATTTGAAGCCGTCAGTTAATATAGTTTCCTTTTTTTAATATCTCTAACTCTGGCTGGAGCAACTAAACAGTAAATGAATGGAAAATTATGTGCAATTGCGGTTATCTGAGGTTCAACCGGTGTGGTTACGAGACCAGGAGAGGCGCTGTAGGCGATGTCGTGCTGTCAGCACAGGTACTCGCGTCGGTCATCTGCTGCCATAACCTGTTAACGTCAAATTTCGCCACACTGTCCTACCTGATGCGTACGTCTTACTATGATTTCTACGGTTATTTCCCTCAGTGTTGTTTGTTGACAGTGACAACTCTAAGCAAACGGCGCTGCTCTTGGTCATTAAGTGAAGGCCGTCCGTGGTGAGGGATAATTCCTTAAATTTGGTATTCCCGCCACACCCTTGACACTGTAGATCTTGGAATATTGAATTTCCTAACGATTTCCGAAATCGAATGCCCGATGCGTCTAGCACGATTCCGCGTGCAACGGCTGGTGGTTCCCGTCGTGCGGCCATAATCACGTTGGATACACTTTAAGGTGTATCACCTGAGTGCAATTGACAGCTCCGTCGATAGACCACCATTTTGTACCTCGAGTACTCAATACTGCCGCCAAATTTATATGCGCATATTGTTGTCCCATGGCTTTTGCCACTTCAGTGTACTTAGCTAATTCGGGAATCGAATCAGTGAGGTTTGCGTTTACGCTTATCTTTTTAATGAATTATCAACTCCAAGTGCACAACTCACAACTAAAAGAAAATGACGTACACGTTATTAGCCAAATAACATCATTTCCTTAGTGCAGTGGTTCCTTACTTTCTTACAAGGGAACCTCCCCATCGCACCCCTCTCAGATTTAGTTACAAATTGGCAAAGTGGGTAGGCCTTGAAAAACTGAACACAGATCAATCGAGAAAACAGGAAGAAGTTGTGTGGAACTACGAAAAAAATAAGGAAAATATACAAACTGAGTAGTCCATGGGGAAGATATGCAACATCAAGGATAGTGTGAGCTCAGGAGCGCCGTGGTCCCGTGGTAGCGTGAGCAGCTGGGGACCGAGAGGTTCTTGGATCAAGTCTTCCTTCGAGTGAAAGGTTAATTTTCAGACAATTAATATCTGACAGAGCACAGGGAAAACTGTGCGACGGTGAAACTGTTGCAATCATTTGTTGCACTTTATTTGACAAACTCTTATGCTTTCATCACTTTTTTGGGAGTGATTATTACATCTACAAGAAAACCTAAAACGGGCAAAAAAAAAAATGGCTCTGAGCACTATGGGACTTAATTTCTGAGGTCATTAGTCCCCTAGAACTTAGAAATACTTAAATCTAACTAACCTAAGGACATCACACACATCCATGCCCGAGGCAGGATTCGAACCTGTGACAGTAGCCGCCGCGCAGTTCCAGACTGTAGCGCCCAGAACTGTTCGGCCACTCAGGCCGGCTAAATCGGGCAAGGTAGAAGAATCTTTTTACCCATTTGCCAAGTGTACAAGTTAGGTGGGTCGACAACATATTCCCGTCATGTGACGCACATGCTGTCACCAGTGTCGTATAGAATATATCAGACGTGTTTTCCTGTGGAGGAATCGGTGGAGCTATGACCTTGCGATCAAATGTTTTCGGTTCCCATTGGACAAGCACGTCCTTTCGTCTACTAATCGCACGGTTTTGCGGTGCGGTCGCAAAACTCAGACACTAAATATATGACAGTGAACAGAGACGTCAATGAACGAACGGACAGATCATAACTTTGCGAAAATAAAGAAAGTAAACCTTTCACTCGAGGGAAGACTTGAACCAAGGACCTCTCGCTCCGCAGCTGCTCAGGCTAACCATGGGACCACGGCGCTCCTGAGCTCACATTATCCTTCATGTTGCGTATCTTGCGCATGAACTGCTCAGTTTGTATATTTTGCTTATTTTTTTCGTAGTTTCACAGAACTTCTTCCTGTTTTCTCGCTTGATCTGTGTTCACTTTTTCAAGGCCTATCCACTGTGCCAACGTATAACTAAATCTGAGGGGGGTGCGATGGGGAGGTTCCCTTGTTAGACGCTACCCCTCAGTGCACTAGCAGGTACCCCCAGCCTCCCTCCACTCTGCCGCCTGTTGCCCCCAGCCTGCCCCCGCTTTATAACCAATACAGCACCTAACTAAACGGTAGAATGAAAGACGTCTCTTGGTTGACTATCCACAGTTAGGGTAGACACTCGTTACAACACACGTATTTCCCCTTCATTACTCCTCTCCATTGCCGGACTTCCTTGACCTGCATACCGAAACCCAGTTTAATATCAGCCATTTTCAAATGCGTGCCCTATACTGACTGTTCATTAATCAATTGATTGCTGCCCTTCTTACATCTGAACTGGCAGAAATTGTAATATTTCAGGTGTTAATGATTTGTGTCTGACTACAGCCAGCAACAGTAACAACAATAATAATAATACTATGTACAGCACTACAGTAGCCCTTATCTAGTTGCTACTGCGTCGTGCTGTTAATTAATTCATTTATCTGTTTAGAAGCGACTAATGAAGTAATTTCTGCACTGCTGCAGGTACTATCCACAACTTGGAGAAGATATTTTATTGAGTTAATTAGCCTTTGTTATGTATATGTCTCACTTTTATCATCAGCGATGTATAGGACGAAGCGAAACATGTGTGTGTGTGTGTAATGGGTGGACCATGTCAGGAACCTGTAACCTCCACCACATTTGTCCGCAGCTCGTTGTCTCGCGGTCGCGTTCTCGCTTCCCGAGCGCGGGGTCGCAGGTTCGATTCCTGGCGGGGACAGGGATTTTTACCTGCATCGAGATGACTGGGTGTTTGTGTCGTCCTCATCATTTCATCATCATTCACGAAAGAGAGGAGTTTGGACTGAGCAAAGGTTGGGAATTTGTACGGGCGCTGATAAACGGAGCAGTTGAGCGCCCCACCAACCAAACACCGTCATCATCCACCACGGCTAATTGAGAAAAAGGAATTACTGATAACTTATATAATCAATATTGGACTCTTACAAAATTGTGATAATAACAATTTTTTGAAAATAATTTAGTTTCGTGACTGAAACATAATCATATCGTTAGCTTTTCACGCGTCATAAAATTTCATTTCACCCCTCAGGGGGTAATTAGCCCCAGGTTGGGAACCACTGGCGCAGTGTGTACAGTAATTAGCGGTCATACCACACTATGACCATCATTCATTGATGGGATTTACTTTTGGAGTTATTTAGAGTAAATACAGACAGCAGTTGAGTAATAAAAGACTGTCTTTTTTTCCCCTTTATTGAACTTCGATTCCCCCCACCCCCCACCGAATGGGGGCAGGCTGGCAGCAGCTTAGTACGCCGCTCTTCAACCTACAGAATTTGTTTTAAAAAATGAAGATAGTAAATAATAAAATCTGGAGATAAAACCAGTGACTTAAATGGTAAAATGGCGGAAAATTGTGGAACTTAAAACATGCTGCTAATAAATGGTGATGCTAATAAAATACACTGGAAGCAGACAGGTAAAATAATAGACAGAGAATTAAAAAACACGGCGACAGTCTGGTTTCTGTTCGCAAGAGATATAAAAATCTCACCCAGCGACAGCATGATTTCTCTTCGCAACATTTTGGAAAGACGCACAACACTGAACACTCACTTGAACAGTGCACTAAAAAGTTGGTACAAATATGACACATCACAGCCGAGAGCAGACGGGGGAAACCTGGACAGATGATGGGAAGGAAAAGGAGGGAAAAAGACTGTCGCTATTGTGGAGTATATAAACCATCTCACAAAGGTATAGATTACTGCTGCATCAGATCTGCCAAATAAATTTGCGATACTGTAGATCTGTACGTGGCTCATGTTTGTGTCATCTATTATGTAACATCTTGTTTTTACTGTACAGCGCCCTCGTCATTTTAATTTCACTTACTGGTGTCACTGAATTGCTGTCTTGCCCTCGCGTGAGTGGCACCAGCAGCACATATCGATAAGTGTACTATCTCCCGGCGACCGAAGTATTTCCGGGTCATTGTGTGTCTGGCAGTCAGTTGGAGGGGTGGTCGGGACGCAGCACCATTGCAGTTGGGCATGGAGTCCCAGTGGGGTCCACACAGCCAGTACCAGTGGGGACGACCGTTGGTTGGTCGTTCGGACGGTCGTCTCATCGCCGACGGGTATTTGGTTCGGTTCCTTCCTGTGCAGAGATGTAAGCAGTGTTCCCCCTGCATGGTTGGGTCCGAACCTGTGTCTCCAGGACGTCGTCCGTCCGAAGGAAGTCAGTCAGTTGGAGACGCACCAGCAGGCCAGTCGCGACGGAGCAGCAGTCGCGGACAGACCAGCAGTCCAGTCGGTTGGCTGGCGTGCGGAGTCGGGCTGGAGCCGCTGGCGGCGTGCACACGCGGTTGGAGTGTGAGGTGCTGCTTGCGACAGCTATGAAGTTCGTCGCCCACCGATCTTGAACGTGAAAGTTAAGTCCTCAACTTATTAATGAGCCTCAACTGTTTACATTTCTTTGTTTGATCCTGGTTGTCGCTTTAGGACATTCCTGCGAGCAACAGCGTGTGTGTATTTAAGTCGGCTAACATTCCAGCTGTCTTCCTGTGGCCATTGACGTTCCAGTTACGTGCTCTGGTCGTTGACGTTATTTTAGGCAGTGTATTTTCCTCGTTGTGTTGTTGCTGTCGAGTGCGGCGTGTAGTTCCACAGCTGAGGTGTTACTGGTAGTTGGGGGCACAAATATTTTGAGTGTCGTTGTATTGAAATCTTGTGGTCGTTTTGCTGTTTGCGTGGAGCGGATCTGATTTGCTTGATTGGTCGGTCGGCTGTCAGTCGGTTGGGTTGCCTCCAGATTAAGGATCAAATGGTTCAAATGGCTCTGAGTACTATGGGACTCAACTTCTGAGGCCATCAGTCCTCTAGAACTTAGAACTAATTAAACCTAACTAACCTAAGGACATCACACACATCCATGCCCGAAGCAGGATTCGAACCCGCAACCGTAGCAGTAGCGCGGTTCTGTACTGAAGCGCCTAGAGCCGCTCGGCCACCACGGCCGGCCCAGATTAAGAAATCGTTGGACAGGTTGCCTGTCTCTCCTAAATGGGCATTAGTGTCACAATCCCAGGTCGACCCTAGGAAACTTCTGAGCGTTGTTCCGTGTCTGTTACATAGTAACTTCCCTGTTTGAGTTTTAGTTATTTGCTTGATGTGTGGCCTTCAGCTGAGTTTTAATATATCCTGAATCAATGTTCTTGTCTTGCCCTTAAGGCGTAAGATTGTTATTTTTTATATGGCGTTATCTCCCGAATTTTGCATGAAATCTTTTAAGGCTTTAAGCCGTTAAATTATTGTGTAATGCATGGCCTTCAGCAGATTTAATATCTCCTAAACTGATGTTCCTAAGATTGTGATGCTATGGGACCGTCAGCCGAGTTTGCTTGGAATGTTTTAAGATAAGGCTTTCTGCTGTTTGATTGAAACACTTCTTATTGCTTAACATGCGGCCTCCAGCCGAGTTCCGTTTAAATTATAGTGTTAAGGCCTTCAGCCTTTTTAGATTAAAGATTTAGAAAATATTCTTGCGTCACACCTTCAGAAGAACCTTGTATGTCAATTTCTTACATAGGCCTTGCACCTTGCATTTTGAGTGTGGCCTACAGCCGATCTAAAGTTAGTTAAAGGAGGTCGATTCTTGTGTAATATGGTGTGTGGACAAATAAAGTTTGTATGTTGAGTGAAACTGACAGGAACTCACTTTGGCCCATTTCCACAACCTAACCCGCTCTGTCCTGCTATACCAGGCATTTCAATTGTCTTTACGTATGGAAACGGATGTTCTCTCTCTGCTTTGGGATACTCTGTAATCCAATATCTCATTTCCAAATCTAGCTTGTATTGTCCCGTCTCTCCGGGCCTCTTCTGACATTTTTGAACAATATATTCGCGGAGCAGAAATTAATTACTCAATTCAGTTTGATCTCTCTCATTTCTACTACCAAGGCTATATTCTCTCACAACTTTTTCTTCTATCCTTTCCTCTATCAAGCTCCAGTTTCCCATGACTGTTAGATAACATCTCGTTTTACATACTCAATTACCCTCTCGGTATTGTCATGTACTTTCTCCACTTCTTCATCTTCTGCTCGTGTCTTCGACAAGTATACTTGATCCACCGTTGTCGGTCATGATTTGCTGTCGATTCCTACGGCAATGTCATTCCGAATTGTCCTCCTATTCATGAACACTCCTACTCCCCTTCTACTATTTTCCTACTACCCTACATTCGTTTGATGAGTAATCGTTCTTTCCATTTCACGTTACCGGCCCTAATCTATGTTGAGCCCCTGTATTTCCCTTCTGATTTTCCAGCTTGCCAACCGTATCCACACTTCTGACATTACACGCTGCAGCTCGTAAAGTGTTAACCTTATTTGGTTATTCAGTCTTTTTCTAGTGCTTACTTCCCCTTTTGGCGTCCCTTCCCGGACAGAAAGGAAAGGAATAACGCTTAATTTAGAGCAAGATATTCCAGCCATATATAACCATACCGATCTTCTCCTGTCAACCTATTTTGCTTTCAAATTTATAGTAACAGTTTCACAAACACTTGAAGAAAACTTGGTATTGTGGATCAGGTGTTTGTAATTTGTCTTGCATGCAGTATTCTCCGCCTCAGCAAAAGTGATCTTCATCAATACCTAGCTTGCTGCAAGCGATCTCTGCACAAATATATTATACTATATACAACAGTAATTAAGTTACATATTAATAAAAAAAGAGTAATACCTTGCACCATCTGGGAATTATACCTTATAGCAATAATAATTTTAGACAACGGCCTTGCCGCAGTGGATACACCAGTTCCCGTGAGATCCCCGAAGTTAAGAGCTACCGGGCGTGGTCGGCACTTGGATGGGTGACCGTCCAGGCTGCCAGGCGCTGTTGCCATTTTTCGGTTTGCACTCAGCCTCGTGATGCCAATTGAGGAGCTACTCGACCGAATAGTGGCGGCTGCGGTCAAGAATACCATCATAACGACCGGGAGAGCGGTGTGCTGACCCCCGGCCCCTCCTATCCGCATCCTCCCCACTGGATGACTCGGCGGTCGGATGGTCCCGGTAGGCCACTCGTGGCCTGAAGACGGAGTGAGTGCAATAATAATTTACGACAGCTGCAAATTTTATTAGTCGTGACGTATCGTCTTCGTCATGAACACACAAGGGACTTGACGAACGAAAATTGACCGCCTTATAAAAAGCACAAAACTCGAATCGCTTGCAATATGTAACGTTGTCAGACTATTATAGGTTTACATTGTCTGCAACAGAAGGACGTCTATATTGAGAACAAAAAGTAATTGTTTTTAAAGGATTGTATTCATACTGTGATTTCTGCTGGACGAAATAATGGCACAGAGATTAAGGATAATTTAAAGTTTGTGAAGCAGCTGTAGAGTAACGGAAAGTTTGTTTCAGATAAGATATTGAGTGGCTTGACACATTGATCATATTAAGTTGATCAGATTCTTCTCGAAGAATTAATGAGTCTTATAATAGAGAGAATTTTGTCCTGCTATTCTCATATAAATTGAGATACAAACTTCTACACGTAATTTAGGGAAAATTAAGCAAAGAAGCAGGAACTTTAATTGAGTTATATTTCCGAGTTCCTAAGAGTTCATGAAGCAACTACGAGCTATTTTAAGCTCAGTAATAAGAGCATAAGCACGAGCAAAGGCTGTAAATAAACGGCTGTAGCACGAAGGATTGAAAGTACTTGAATGCATAAACTTTGCGAATGATCCGTATAAAGGGAGTTAAAAAAAATGTATCCCATATTTTGAGAGGTGGTAGTATGGTACAAAGCAAGACAAAAATGTCGAATGAATATGGGATCTCAGACACGTACCTTGAGGGCTATGATATTGTTCACCTTCCATACTGATAAACATCCTTTCTACTGCGAACTAATTGTTATTACGAACGACCTACAGCATGCAGTACTAAAATGAGTAGAGAAATTGGAACACATTTTCCTATAACTGTGAAACAGTAAAATTTCTAATGTAATGTAATGTGCTGCAGTTGTGAACCAATACTAATGGATGTGCTAAGTATGTTCGACACCATATTCACAGTAAAGCCGTTGGCATAGGGGTGAAGTTAATTAACGTTTCCGTAGCGCTCTAAGAGTTTTCCGCCACCACTTACTGCTATTTCTCGTTGAGGAGCCATTTCGTCACGTGAAACACAAAATAAGTTCTGCGATATTTCGGCAACGTGTCATGTAAAGTATAACCAACAGGACGCAAGAACGCCCTCTACTTCATAAGCAGAAAGCAAGACGTCATACTGCATTTGTCGTGTTCAGTAGAAGCCCATATTCAGTGGGTTTTGCGTTATACGTTGCACCATATGAAAAAACGATGTTTCTCAGTACCAGCACATTGAATGTCTCGAGAAAGAATGAGTACTGGTACGATTCGTTGTAATAAAATGACGGGAAACGTATTGGTGATTAAAGAATTTTCGTATTCAGTTATTTTCACATTATAGCTCTAGTGTTACGAGAGTGAGCTGTTTTAAGGTAACACCCACTGAACATTCATGAAAACGTGTCGTTCTTATTAGGATTTATTTTAATTCAAAGTCAATAAAATGTAGACAAGCAAAGTCTTTAAAAGAGTATAAGAGAAAATAAGTGTTCAACATCAGTTGAATATCAGCATAGCGTAGTTGGTAAAGGGTGGTCCGGAAGAGTGTTCCCGTCCTAATGCATTCAAATCTTATTCCACCTTCACGTTTTCCAAAATGTTTGGCTCTTTCCTGTTAAATTAATAGAAATAATTACTGTTATAGTTGATGTTATGAAAATATTAGTACGCTGTCTGTCAGGAGTGAGGTTGTTCAATTTTTTGAACTTTTAGAAGTGGACATCCTTCCGTAGTGGATATGAATCTTTTACTTTTGTCTTTTATATATTCATGGATATTGAAGTTTTTATTTACATATACCACAGAGGGAACAACATGACTAGGAGATGGTCGAGAAAGTAAATGTACGTTTTAATGGAGCCAATGTAGGAATGCTACGCGTGTCGATTTTCGTGAACAACCTGTAAGGTCTGCGAGTCAAATAAAGCCGACAACTGCCGTTGGAGAGCGCTGAGAACGCAAAATCATGTTAATTAGCTCGTGCAGTGTGCCGACGGCGCTGTGTTTCGTGACTGGCCTACGTGTGCGTTAACGTTAGTTCAAGGCATGCTTCTGTCGGAGATGAACATCATTAATGCAGCTTGGAGGAGGAGGAGATTAGTGTTTAACGTCCCGTCGACAACGAGGTCATTAGAGACGGAGCGCAAGCTCGGGTGAAGGAAGGATGGGGAAGGAAAACGGCCGTGCCCTTTCAAAGGAACCATCCCGGCATTTGCCTGAAGCGATTTAGGGAAATCACGGAAAACCTAAATCAGGATGGCCGGAGACGGGATTGAACCGTCGTCCTCCCGAATGCGAGTCCAGTGCGCTAACCACTGCGCCACCTCGCTCGGTAAATGCAGCTTGTTTACACCAAAGATTTCGTGCGCTGTGTGGAATAGTAGGCTTCCATTACACTGTTAAGTGTAAAGAAAAAACTATAATTTTCAAACATTTCACAAATTCCTCAGAACAAAAGATGGTTCCATTGTAGCTAAGTATATGTGTACTGAAGTGCGAATACGGTTTACAGTAACTAACAAGAGTTTGCTGTATGCTGTATACATGTGTACAATAAAGATGAATGCATCCTCATTTGTTTACTGCATTCTGTAGGTAGTTAGTAATAGCAAAGAGCTTACAATAACACAGATGTGATTCTAGTAGCGAAGATGAACACATGATCGTAGCTCTTAAGGTAGCATTTGGGAGCCCACGTTTACTGGATACTTTTTTCTTTTTTTTATCCATACTATCACCTCTTGTAATACTTGTACACATTTGTCAACAGCCTGTACACAGTATTTTGCAGGAGGGTGTCATTTAATGTTTTAAAAGACGACTATCTGTTTTGAAAACCTCTGATTGATTTTATGTTTTATATTTTATAACCCTTTCATTGCAGAGAACACATTTAGTCCCGAAAAGACCTTTTCTTTCATAATATCAGAAAATTTAAGTTTTTTCGAAATCTATACATCCCAGACAACGTAATAACACATACTGATTGTTATGGTTATACCATTTCGTTCATCGTTCATCTCTTGAACTGATCCGTCCTGACAGCTGCGCGCTTTAGTACGTCACTTCTGGGATTGGCGGAGAAGCGCCGATCCCGGATCAGCTTGGCGAATTAACGACGAGCGCGTTGTGCCGTTCAGCCTGGATGTGGCTTTTAGTCGGTTTACCAAATCCGACTAGGTGAATACCGGGCTGGTACTCAAGTCCCACCTCAGATATACGATTCGCGAATATTTCGAACACGTTCGCACACTTTCAGGTGGGATAACACTATACACAAACTTAGCTATTCGTGCAGCGACAGGACGTCGTGTTACGACTAAAGCTGTGCGCAATAGGCTGCATGATACGCAACTTCACTCGCGATGTCCATGGCAGCGTCCATCTTTGCACGACACCAAGCAGCGCGGTACAGATGGGGCCAACAACACGCCGAATGGACAGCTCAGGATTCTCACCACGTTCCCTTCACCGATGAGTGTCGCATATGCCTTCAACCAGACAATAGTCGGAGACGTGTTTGGAGGCAACCCGGTCAGCTGGAACGCCTTAGACACACTGTCCAGCGAGTGCAGCAAGGGGGAGGTTCCCTACTGTTTTGGGGTGGCATTATGTGGAGCCGACGTACGTCGCTGGTGATCATGGAAGGCGCCGTAACGGCTATACGATACGTGAGTGCCATCCTCCGACCTATAGTACAACCATATCGGCAGCATATTGGCGAGGCATTCGTCTTCATGGCTGAAAATTCGCGCCCCCATCATGCACATCTTGTGAATGACTTACTTCAGGATAATAACGTCGCTCGACTAGAGTGGCCAGCATGTTTTCCAGATATGAACCCCGATCGGACATGCCTGGGATAGATTGAAAAGGGCTGTTTATGGGCGACGTGACCCACCAACCACTCTGAGGGTTCTACACCCAATCGCTGTTGAGGAGTGGGGCAGTCTGGACCAACAGTGCCTTGATGAACTTGTGGATAGTGTGCCACCACGAACACAGGCATCCATCAGCGCAAGAGGACATGCTACTCGGTATTAGAGGTACCAATGTGTACAGCAATCTGAACCACCACCTCTGAAGGTCTCGCTGTATGGTGGTACAACATGCAATGTGTGGTTTTCATGAGCAGTGAAAATGGCGGAAATGATGTTTATCTCTATTCCAGTTTTCTGTACAGGTTTCGGAAGTCTTGAAACGTAGGTGATGCAAACCTTTCTTTGATGTGTGTATATTGGATACACTGACGAGAACAAGGGCAGGAGATAGGATATGTGTTAAGACGTCTGGTAATACCTTCCACGGAACCAGAGTGAGCTGTAGAGGATAAAAACTGTAGAGGAAAACATAAATAGGAAAACGTTCAGCAGATAATTGAGGATGTACGTTGCAGTAGAGCTGTAAGATGAAAAGGATGGCGCAGTAGAAGAATTCGTGGTGAGCATGTAACGCAGCAAGTTATTACGAGATGACATTCGTTGCAGTAAGGCACACAGCCGTCGAGTAAAGTGGCTGCAGTATAGCTATGTTTTTTTTTCCTCTCTCATTGCTCACAGCACAGATGACGCTGCCTGACGTCAGAACTACATAGCGCCAACATTCAGTCGATACGAAGATTCGTACCCTCTACGAACGTACATAATCCTTATTAGGTATTATCAGATTTCGTTCAAATTTGGTACACAATCTTTTGTTATTAATGGAATGATGCTGTCAAAATTTCAGATTTTTATTTATTATAGTACTGGAGTTAAGCAGAATTATCTAAAAATCGTAAAACCTACGCTTCTTTTTTAAAACCAAGTTAGGAATACTAACAGATTGACTTTCATTATCATTTTAAGCCATTCCAGAGTTATCAGTGCATAAAAATCCATTAATTAGAATTTTATTTTTAAAACTTTAGTCACTGTGCATTACGTAAATTATTATTTGATTTTGTTGTGTGAATGCGTGAGAATGATTGAGAGAGTATATGTAGAACATACGTTAAAATTTAATATTTCACTTTGCGTAAAACCTTGTACAAACGAACCGTGGGAAAGTTATGTGGCAACAACGATTCAGGTGACGCATGTCTACCTTTTCCTCATTTCCATACATGGCACATAGGAACACTCACATCTGAGCCGAATGCCCCACAAATATTGGCGTCGCACTATTCGACACAGCGGCCAAATGATGACCCACTACAAGGCCCCTCTTAATCCCTGTCATGTGCTGATCACAGTGTCTCACGCGATGATGCGTCATCTCCGTGTCCTTCACAGTGATCACTTTACATCTGACGCTATTCACACCCCTTATCACACCTACTAGGCATAATAGGAACACTAAACACGAACTACACTAATGCACTGTCATAGTCATTCTGCCTCTGACAATGAATTGCAAAAAGTTACTTTACCACTCGACATGTCTTTTGGGTGCATCACTACTTTTATCAGGCAGCATGTATCGAAGAGTGAAAACTTTTTACCCAAAGATCGCTGAGGCACTGAATGCTGCCTAGTGGCAATAGAGGAACGTTACATGGCAAGGCAAGCTCCTTACCAGAGCAACGACTGATAGGGAATGATTCTACCGATGGAGAAATCCACTTATGTAAGCGACTTTGACAAAGATCCGATTGCAATGTCCGAGCACATCATCTCCAAAACAGCAAAATCTGTGGACTGTTCACCTACTAATGTCATGAGCATGATTTAAGGATTGTAAAACCATAAGTAGACCATGTTACACATAATCACAGCATGTGGAGGATGGAGGCTTGCCCACTCTGTAAGTGGGATAGGCAGCTGTCTGAGAGAGACCATGTTAGGTGTCTGTAACGATACAGAAGCTGCGCAGTATGTATGGTACAGCAAATAATTAACCTAATAACTTTACAATAATAGTAATAATGTGGTGCGTTTCTAAATGAATATTGGGGTTTTAAGACATTTTAACATTTATTGTATTCTATTTACAGTTATAAATAGCACATCAAATGAAAGAGCAGTTGGAACAGTTTTTCTCACAAGTCTTCAATGTGAGCACTATTCCTCACATGGCACACGTCGAATTTATAGGCGAGTTCTTCCTAATCCTTATTCACTGTACCTGGAGTAATCGTTGCAACTGCTCCAATCCAATTTCTTAAGTTGGTTAGATCAGCTGGTTTTGGAAGCACATGCATGTGATTGTTTATGAACTCTCAAAGGTAAGAAACACATGGCGTTCTATCAAGTAAGCATGGAGGTCATGTGAAATAAGCTCTGTCTTCCAGCCTCTTGTGGCCAGATCAGCAGTCGGCTGTTACATCGTTTAACAAACTGCATACTGAGTTATGCCAGTGAGGTGGCGCACCATGTTGTTAGCACAAAAAATTCTTTTAACTGAAGGAAGAGCCGTAGTTCTATCGCACCAAAATGAGAAACCCCAGTTGCAGCTGATTCCCCGAAAAAGAAAGACCTATACACCTTTCGTTGGCATACAGCACAAAAAAACACTGAATTTAGGGGAATCTCGTTGCAACTGTAGCATCTCGTGGTGAGTTGCTGACCCCCTAGGTTCACAAATTATTTGTGTTTACATTTCTACTCAGGTGAAACGTCAATTCATCATAGGAGACGAATAATCCAGAAAATCTTCATCTTCATGCACCAACATTTCATTTGCAAAGTTGGCACATAGACTATAGTTCGTAGTCTTTACAGCTTGCAACAATCGCAAACGATAAGGGTGTAGTCGTAAGCATCTCTTTAAAACACTCCATGCAAACGTCACTGGAACTACCAATTTACAAGTAGCCTTTCGAAATAATTTCTTGGGGCTCTCATTCATTCTGCATGTTCTTCAGTCGCTCTCGGTTGTCCCATACTCTTCCCTTTGCAAAGACAACTAGTCCCTCCAAACTGCTGACAATATCTATGTATGTTATTATCGCATGTGAGATTACAATGGAACAGAATATGTAACGCTTGTTGCACTGTAACAACAGACCCAGTCACTGCAAATGTAAAACACAAAAACCTTTCTGATCACTGGTCGCCATTTTTGCTATTAGCGCTTTCTAACGGAAGACACAGGAAGCAGTGTATGCGCATGGGCACAGGTATATAAACAAAATTGTTTGAGTTGCTCTATCATTTGATTTATTGTTTATGATTGTAAGTTGAATAAATTCTGAAACACGCGTTATTTTTGTTTAATATAAAGTACAATGTATTCTGTTTGCTTTTACTTGTTACACGCAAATCTGGAGAGGGCTGTCAGAAACTTCACACAGCAGTTTATCACGTCGCTAGATAGAAAGCCATAGTGGTCGACGGCTGTTCAGCAAGAAACTACACCACACCTGCTGTGGCCATTATGTTCTTAAAATTACATGAACGAATCAATATTCAGTGTCATGTGTATCTCTTAAATGTTTTGAGGATCTTCTTGGCCAGTCTCGAATCATATTCATTTTTTATGGAATTACTCAAGGGATTTCATTATATGGCAAAATTTTCTACACCATACTTCGACAAAGTAGATTTACAAAATAATATTTTGGTATGTTAGGGATAGGAAATGACGCAATATGTATATTGGTGAAGAAGCACACCATCTGATTCCTGGAAAATCTCAGGTATAACTGCTGGCGCAGAAACTAACGATTCGCCAATGTGACTAAGTATCTGTTTACACAATAAACTCATTGTCTGGGGACAGAGGAACATGACGCAAGAGTTAGCACACTGACATTCGTGGGGACGACGGTTCAAATATGCATCCGACCATCCCGATTTAGATTTTTCACGATTTTCCCAAATCACTCCTGGAAAATGCCAGGATGGTTCCTCTGAAAAGTCACTGTCTGTTTCGTTCCCTATCATTGCAACATGCGAGCTTGTGCTCTGCCCTAATGACATTGATCTCGATGGGACGTTTAGCCTTAATTTTCTTTTCTTTTTTGTTGTCTTAGCAACGAAATAATCAATAACTGACCTTTATGACAATTTCCGAAAGTGACCACAGAAATGAATTTTACTTTCTTCACCATAGTCACCACCACTCCTCCCAACCACCCTTGAACCCGTAGGATGACTTGTGTGTCTCACCCACACAGATAATTGCACCGTAGGTGCAACAACAACAGTAGGGTATCTGTTGAGAGGCCAGGCAAAGCTGTGGCTAGTGAAGAGGGCAGCAGCCGTTTCAGTAGTTGAAGTGGCAGCAGTTTGGAAGTTTGTGGATCGGGCCTTGTAACACCAACCAAAATAACTTTGCTGTGCTAGTATTATGATCTGCTGAAAGGAAGGAAAAATATCATCCCTAATTTTTTTCCAAGAGCATGCAGCTCTACTGTCTGGTTAAATGATGATGCCCATCCTTTTGAGTGGAATATTCCGGAGGTAAGATAGTCCCCCATTCGGAGCTCTGGGCAATGACTACTAATGAGGATGTCATCATCAGAAGAAATAAAACTGGAGTTTTACGGATCGGAGAATGGGATGTTACATCAGTCAGGTAGGCTAGAAAATTGAAAAAGAGAAATGAATAGATTGAAGTTAGACATAGTGGGAATTACTGAAGTTCATGTCAGGGACAGATGTGGACTCTGGCTACAGTTTACTGGTTACGAACTGTAATTAAAACTGAAGAAGTGGCAGAAAAGCAGCAAATTAAGGAGATGGGACCTTTATTTGAAAGAACCAGAGTTTGTTGAGAGGTTCTGTTAGGCAACGGATGATTTGGACAGGGGAAAGGAATAAAGTAGAAGACGATCGGGTAGCCATAAGAGACGAAATAGTGAGGGCAGCAGAGCATCAAATAGGTAAACAGACAAGGCCTATTAGAAATCTTTCGATTGATATTGAACTCAAATAAAGAAAGAAGGAAATATAAAAAATTAAGCAAATGAAGCAGGCGGAAGGGAATACAAGTGTCTAAAAATTAGACCGAAAGAAAATGCAAATTAGCTAAGCAGGAATGGCTCTAGGTCGAACGAAAAGGTTTACAAGCATATTTAACTAGGGGAAAATTAGATAGACTTTTTGAGAAAAGAAAGGTAACTACACAAATATCAAGAGCTCAGATGGGAAACCAGTAATAAGCAAAGAAGTGAAAGCTGAAATGTGGAAGGGACATACAGAATGTCTGTTCAAGGGAGATGCAATTGAAGTCAATACTTTAGAAATGGAAGAGGACCTAGAGGAAGATGAGGTTGGAGATACGATACTGCGAGAAGAATTTGATAAACTACTGAAATACCTAAGTCGAAACAAGGCTCCTTGAGTAGACAACATTCCTTCACACCTACTGATAGCATTGGTAGAGCCGGGCCACGACAGAACTCTACCATCCGGTGCGCAAGATGCATGAGACAGGCGAAATACCCTCACACTTAAAGAAGAATGTAACAATTACAATTCCAAAGCAAATAATTGCTGACAGGTGTGAAAAATTACCGAACTATCAATTTAATAAGTCAGGGTGGCGAAATACTAACACGAATTCTTTACAAAAAAATGGAAAAACTGGTAGAAGCCGACCTCGGGGAAGATCAGTCAGGATTTTGGAGAAGCGAAGGAACATGTGAGGCAATACTGACCTCACGCGTTACCTTAAAAGATAGCTTAAGGAAAGATAAACCTACGTTTACAGCATTTGTAGACATAGAGGAAGCCTTTGAGAGGATTGACTGGAATACTTTTTTTGAAATTCTGAAGTCAGCAGGGACCGAAAGGCTATCTGTAAAAACCAGATTGCAGCTGTAAGTTCGAGTGGCATGAAAGGGAAGCAGTGGTTGAGGAGGGAGTGATACAGGATTGTAAATTATCTCTGATGTTATTCAATCTCTACGTTTAGCAATCAGTAAAGGAAACCGAAAAAAAATTTTGAGTGGGAATTGAAATTCACGTAGAAAAAATAAAAATCCTGAGATTAGCAGAGTTTAGACAAAAAGAGAATAGAAGCATTTGAAATTTGGTGCTGGAGAAGAATGCTGAAGATCAGATGAGTAGATTATGTAACTAACGAGGGAGGAAGGAAGTTTGTGGCACAAATTGACTAAAAGAAGGGGTCGGTTTACAGGACACTTTCCGAGGCTTCAAGGGATCCACAATTATGGAGGGAAGAGTGTGGGTAAAAGCGGTAGTGGAAGAACAAGAGATGAATGCAGTAAGTGTGGTGTCACCGCCAGACACCACACTTGCTAGGTGGTAGCCTTTAAATCGGCCGCGGTCCATTAGCATACGTCGGACCCGCGTGTCACCACTATCAGTGATAGCAGACCGAGCGCCGCCACACGGCAGGTCTAGAGAGACTTACTAGCACTCGCCCCAGTTGTACAGCCGACGTTGCTAGGAAAGGTTCACTGAGAATTACGCTCTCATTTGCCGAGACGATAGTTAGCATAGCCTTCAGCTAAGTCAATTGCTACGACCTAGCAATGCGCCATTTATCCTTTGCTATGTATCTAATGAAGCATGTACAGTAACAAGACCAATGTTCACCAATTGTGGATTAAAGTTAAGTATTCCAGAAGCTACGTACTTTTCTTTATAGCCTTCATTACGTATCCTGTTTCAGACCTCACGCCATCCTGCGTGAGCTTATAGCGTGCATTTCGGCTTCCTCAAACAACATGGTGTTGGCACTTCTGCCGATACTTCAGTAAGCTGATTCAAAAGGTTGTAGGTTGCGGCAGTTATTCCAAGTTGAGGACGCTTGCACAAGATAGAGTAGCATGCAGAGCTGCGCCAAACTAGTCTTTGGACTATAGACCATAACAACAGCAACCATGTTCTTCATCAAATGAGGAGATCCTGCAGATATTGACTAAATTAACGATATGCAGTCAAATTTTATCCTGCTTCAGACGAAGCTGTGGTGGCGCGACGACACATTTCCGGAACCTTTAAACTATGTACTGTAACACAGTTCACCCCATAGTCCAGGCACAAGTGTTTCGGAGCACATTTTCCAGCACACGTTGTTGAATATTCTGCTTTGAGTAAACAATTCCTACGTTTTCCCACGTTGATTCAGCGATATCGTCGGTTACGGCCGCAGTGGGTTGGAGAGCACTGAGACTAGACGGTGGATCGATGAAAACGTATCGATGAAAACATAGTCGGATGAAATGCGTTACACGTTACACCAGTTCGCTGTGATAGTAATCAGAGGCTCCATCACGACTGTGGACTATGTGAATCTAATTGTGGACCAACCCCGTGTCTTCATGCTTGATGTCTTCCCTGACGGCGACGACATCTTCCAGCAGGATATCTATGACCATGGGCCAGAACAGTGCTTCAGTGGTTTGAGGAGCCGTCAACTCATACTGATACCTTGTCACGAAATTCACCTGATCTGAGTCCTGCGAAACACCTTGGCCCTTAATTTATATTAATTATGTGACCTATGCGTAGACGTCTAGTATCTCCGAAAATTTACAAAGGACTTGTCGAATCTATGTCACTGAGAATCGCTGCAGTACTGAGTTCCAAACTGGGACC
The DNA here is from genome assembly GCF_023864345.2 of Schistocerca serialis cubense. NCBI lineage: Eukaryota > Metazoa > Arthropoda > Insecta > Orthoptera > Acrididae > Schistocerca > Schistocerca serialis. The sequence continues at coordinate 938,973 of NW_026047471.1, read as the reverse complement.
AACACTTTATTAAGCAGGTGTTCATCATCATTATTTTTTGGATGTATATATAATTACTAATATTATGTGCGATTAGACACTGTTTGGATTACGCAAAGCATCTTGATTCTTTTTCCTTTTTTTCCTCACTGCTCTCATTTTCTCTGCATGAGCTCTCTTCCTTTCCTCTGTCCATTTTCTTCCTGTTTTTTTCGGAGCTTCATTCTCTGGCTTACCTTCCCATCTGTCAACTTGCTGCTTAAATACCTTTCTGTCCAAAATATCTGAATAATTTATCTGAGCTTTTCGTAGGTCCTTTTGACCTCTTGTATCCAGGGTATAGTTTTAAGTCCTTCTATGTATTTCAGAATTTTGTGCGTAAGTCTTGTTTCGAGAAGCCTGGGGACCTGCCCATAAAATTTTAATCACCTTTTTCTAATGTCTGCTGCAAGGTTGGACAATTTCTCAGTTGAAACTTCCTGGCAGATTAAAACTGTGTGCCCGACCGAGACTCGAACTCGGGACCTTTGCCTTTCGCGGGCAAGTGCTCTACCATTTGAGCTACCGAAGCACGACTCACGCCCGGTCCTCAGAGCTTTACTTCTGCCAGTATCTCGTCTCCTACCTTCCAAACTTTACAGAAGCTCTCCTGCGAACCTTGCAGAACTAGCACTCCTAGGTTCGCAGGAGAGCTTCTGCAAAGTTTGGAATGTAGGAGACGAGATACTGGCAGAAGTAAAGCTCTGAGGACCGGGCGTGAGTCGTGCTTCGGTAGCTCAGATGGTAGAGCACTTGCCTGCGAAGGGCAAAAGTACCCGAGTTCGAGTCTCGGTCGGGCACACAGTTTTAATCTGCCAGGAAGTTTCACATCAGCGCACACTCCGCTGCAGAGTGAAAATCTCATTCTGGAATTTCTCAGTTGTTTGACGAGATTCTGTAGCCCTCTTCCGTTTTCTTTGGCCCTAGTATCTCTCTGATGATTTTACATTCTTCCCTTAATAAGTTTTGTAGGTCACCTTTTATGTGGACTGTCAGGGTTTCACTGGCATAGAGGACTTTAGGTTTTATTACTGTATTGTAGTGCCCAATTTTAGTGTTTTTGGACAGTAATTTTTATTGTACCCCTTGTAGATTCTTCGATAGGCTCTCTTTAGTTTTAGGAGGCGAATGTTTTGTGCTATTTTCTCTCGCCCCGTAGGTTCAGGGACTTCACTTAAGTATTTAAAATATGGATACTCTATTGAAACGATGGTCCGTATTTTGTAGTCAAGTTTTGGGTGTCACTTTTTGTGGTGATGACTTTAGGAAAGATATTTGCAGACCAACTTTCTCTGCACATTCTTTAAGGGTTTCAACTTATTCGATTTCTTTTATATATATAAACTGGTCCACCCTGTATACATAGGGTGTTTTAGCTGCCCCAACCTATGGGTTTTATGCAAACTGCAGTGACTTCAAAGCACAAAAGTTACCTTCAAACGCGTTTTTTTTTTAGTAACTCGAGAACTGCCTCTTTTATGGAAATGTATCCCCGGTACAAAATTTGACTACTTTACATTTCCAACAAAAAGGTAATGTTCATTTTTCTGTAGAATCAATACTTTACGCATAGTGGGCGAGAGAATATGAGAATCTCACGTGTGGTTTCTGAAGACCTTACGGGTTGCGTAAAACCCATAGGTAGGGACAGCTGAATCACTCTGTATGTAGACAAAGTGAACGAGAACTCAGTCGACAAATTTCCACGGTGGTAGTACGAGCAAAACCCATATTTAGTTATTTATGTATTTGCCGTCACAACAATAGTAACACATGTACAACTACATATACGAGTGTTTGCGCCCGTGACATTCCTTAAGTCGCACTTGCCCACTATCTTTGTGCTAAAGAACACCCACTTCGAGGCAAACACCTGAAGCTGGGAAGCAGGGGCAGCAAGCTGATCTCAAAGATCTTCTTGATAAAATGAATTAGTCGCAAGATATGGTTTCACACAGTTCTTCTCAGGCCTCTACAGCTACAATCTTTGGACCACAACAAGAATAAAATCTAGTAAGCATGGTCTCTTTAACGCTTACCTTAAGAGCTTTGAGCCGGCCGTTGTGGCCGAGTGGTTCTAGGCGCATCAGTCTGGAACCGCGCGGCCGCTACAGTCGCAGGTTCGAATCCTGCCTCGGGCATGTATGTGTGTGATGTCCTTAGTTACGTTTAAGTAGATCTATGTTCTAGGGGACTGATGACCTCAGATGTTAAGTCCCATAGTGCTCAGAGCCATTTGAAGCATTTTTAAGAGCTCTGAGGACACGTACATCTTCGCTAGTGTGCCGGCCGAAGTGGCCGTGCGGTTAAAGGCGCTGCAGTCTGGAACCGCAAGACTGCTACGGTCGCAGGTTCGAATCCTGCCTCGGGCATGGATGTTTGTGATGTCCTTAGGTTAGTTAGGCTTAACTAGTTCTAAGTTCTAGGGGACTAATGACCTCAGCAGTTGAGTCCCATAGTGCTCAGAGCCATTTTGAACCATCTTCGCTAGTGTGAAACACATCTCTTCTACTGTGCAAGTGTTCATACGTCTTAAATTATGCTTTGTAAAGCTCACCTTTAACCGATTTTTTCTTGTTTTGGTGAATACTTTCTTCTCTCAAAATATGAAAAGCAAGGAATATGCAGCAGAATAGATGTGTTTCACAGTGTCGAAGCCGAACAAACGTTCATAGCTCTCAAGTTAGACATGTGCATTCTAGAGCCAATGTTTACTATACACTTTTTACTCGTTTTAATGCGTACTCCCACCTCGGAAAGTTTGTCGGTGGATTTACGGCTCAGGCTGTATAAATATATGTACCCTCGCTCTGCTCCCCATCCCCCGAAAGAAACATTTTCTCTGGTGTTTCGGCAGATATTTGCAATTTGGTATTTGCCACGTGTACTTTGAGTCAACCAAATAAACAGTGCTCATCACGTCTTTCACACGACGCCCGGTCTCAACGGAAAGTGTCGTAGCTTTTCCCATTAAGAACAAAACGATTTTTAAAGCGGAGCTTTACGTGCTAATTCAGTAGAGCCGTCGCAGATTAGTCTAGCGTAATATTCCTTTTATCGCTGTGTATTAACAGGCACATTGAGAAATAAGAATAGTCAGTACTCTAGCAGCGACTGAACAGAGCTGCTGCGTGATGGTAGTAGGCGATTTGGGCTCGAGTAATGAAATTTGGGCGTGATCGATTTACAGTTAAGTTAAATTTAAGGTTGTTAGATGGGGGATGTACCGGTATGTGTTTGCGAGACTCACCAGAGCTCGTTAGTGTAGAACATTGAGCTCTGGACTGTGTTTCTTACTTCTCTTAGGATCGACTAATTACTCATAACGGTAATCAATCGAGGAGGAACTTTTGACTTACTTTTGTCTACAATGTGACAAAATTCTTTTCCTTATTCCTTGTCAGTTTGACCTCTCCAGTGATACCGCAGCAGGTAGCAGTAGTTGGTGGTTTCTCACGGAAAGCCGGAATATGCCAGTCTGACAGCGAACAAAGGCCAGGTGCTTAAGTTCTCAGGCGGTTTACTGCTTCCGTCGACATCATCCGTCAAGGTTTTTTTGTTCCTGTTGTTTTTATCACTTATCGGGGAGAAACGCTCACGACAACATGCTCATACTAATATTTAATCGTTCGTAGAAACTACATTACGTTCTCTTATAAACTAATAGAACCACGAATAACAATGATCAGTGTATAAAAACGAGGTCGAAAATACATAACGAACTATAGAACTGGATAATTTAAAAACTTGGCTGGCCTAGCCAACCTGAGAATCATACAAATTTTCGCTCCCAAGACGTTTGGATTCAGAGAAAAAAAGGAAAAAATTGACAGTCTTATTGTCGGCACCCGAAAAAGAGAAAAGGCACTTGAAACATTGTTTGCCCTTTCAACTCAAACTTTGTGCACTTTTAAAAAATGTTGCCTGCAGACATGGGTATGCCACATGGACCACACGTTGCTGGAGTTTCATGCCGGAGGAAGGATCTCTAAGAATGGAAACTTCAATCTGGAGGTCAGTTTGGCCTCATTTACTTCAGCGCCATAGTCACTGAATCATTATATTGTGAGAAGATAACACCCGTAAACCACAGTGCAACAAAGTTTGTTCCTTCGCTTAGACCCAACGGCATAGATTGCAATACAATGTCCAAGAATAAGGCGTTATAAAATTTTAATTTGATTGTGTAATTCAGAGTATTCTTCAATAGTGGTGTAGTAGGTCTAGGAACATTCAGGGTCTCTCTATCAGCTTAATGTTAATGGTAACATTTTTGTTGTTATGTTTTGTCCTTTTGTACGGTATGTTTTTTTCATAACTTGCATTTGCTTTAGCTTTTGTTAAGTTGAAGAAAGCATTTGAAACATTAAAACAATAATATCGTGGATACTGAATTTAATTTCGTAGTTAGACGTAGCACATTTCCTTTATTTACATGGGGACCCTGTCATAGTAACACTGCTACTGGCTCAAATGGCTCTGAGCACTATGGAACCTAACATCTGAGGTCAACAGTCCCCTAGAAGTTCTTAAACCTAACTAACCTAAGGACATCACACACATCCATGCCCGAGGCAGGATTCGAAACTGCGACCGTAGCGGTCGCGCGGTTCCAGACTGTAGCCCCTAGAACCGCTCGGCCACCGCGGCCGGCAACCCTGTTACTATGTCCTACTTTTTCATTACATTAATTCCTGAGCAGTGCTTGTTACTTTTCCATCGCCTTCATGGTAGCTGGGTTCTTGGGAGCAGTCTGTTTCACGCGGGTCCTAGCATAGCAGGCACTTAATCGAATTTTGCTTCGAAACACATACGATGTCTAACAACATGACATGTTTATTTAAATGGGAAACGATACAAGTCAGAAACCCCTAAAAGCTGGGATAAGTAAGAGAAGGTTTATTCTGTAAGGTAATTAGCGCCCGTAACTATGTGAGTTGTTGTGTATGGTGCTGAGAAGCTCACAGCACGCTGTTCAGAACGAGTTCAGCGCTCTCACGCGGTGTGGAAGTCGTGACGGCAGTGCAGTCCGCCATGACGTGCTGCGAGCACTTTGCTGCTGCTGCTGTTGCTGCCGCATGCACCAGATCCCAGGGGACCAGTCACGCCCACCTGGGGCGAATCAGCGGCGGCCACATTACCTCTGCAATTTCCGACTTCCCCAGGCTACGAAATTTCTTTATGCTGGGAAAAAGGAATTTAGAGAAGTTAATGTCCGTTCATCGTGTATTACTTTTTTGACTACGTATCATGCGATCACCTCACGTGAGGTAATGTAACTAACGCGTGGAGAAAAAAAAAAAGTTTGAGTTGCGTTCAGATTCTTGTTCTGAAATTATCGGGTGTTACTCGTTACTACACCACACTCGACAACTGAATGCAAGTTCCCTAAGGCTTTCATATAGAAGTATTCCTCGTCTTGTGCAGTCTAGATACTGTTGAATACTACCTGCAGTATAAACAGAGGATGATTCGGATCTAAACGGCAACTAGTCGTGATTTATTGTTCTGACATCATTATTCTGCCACAACCTAGCTTTATATGTGGCCGTTGTATGGTGACATTTATATATTACTACATCGTGAATGACATCCATATAACAGATTATCCATTACAAAACATATATGTACATGGGGCATAATCGATACGACGATAGTAAAATTACTTTTTCATGTATTTTATTGTAAATTCCTTTTGTTTGTTACATTGCATTCAAACATGACACAAATAATGAGGAGCAAAATTCTAGACTTTTTTAAAATTCAGGTAAGTAAGAAAATACGAGAATGAAGTACAGTTGAGAAAAGAGTCTAATGTACTTAAACTGGCACGGATCACCTGTAGCATGAAATACGCAAGTATCTCAAAAGAACGTGTTCCTGATCCTTCTGGCAGCCGCTCAACATCGCAAGACGACAGTCCGAAAGTAAAAACAAACCTAAATTTCCAGACACCACAGCGCGTATATTGTTGTTGTTGTTGTGGTCTTCAGTCCTGGGACTGGTTTGACTGCATGCTACTCTATCCTGTACAAGACTCTTCATCTCCCAGTACCTACCGCAACCGACATCCTTCTGAATCTGCTTAGTGTATTCATCTCTTGGTCTCCGATTTTTACCCTCCACTCTGCCCTCCAATACTAAATTGGTGATCCCTTGATGCCACAAAACATGTCCTACCAACCGATCCCTTCTTCTAGTCAAGTTGTGCCACAAACTTCTCTTCTCCCCAATCCTATTCGGTACTTCCTCATTAGTTATGTCATCTACCCATCTACTCTTGCGCCTATATTAATATGTTAAATACATTCATCTTTAATTTTAAGATCCTGTGAGGGCGCAGGCGCACGCGCGCGCTCTTTCCTACTGGCGCCACTTGTGCGTGCGTTCCATCGACTCTGACCCTCGACGTACCATTTTTGCTAGGTTACGTGTATAATTTGGAGCTGTGTGGTAGTGGCGAAAACTGATCCGTACCGTACTTCTGCCACAATATACGCCCAATCAATGAGGCCAGACTATGCAGCGAATCGCATGAGGCGCGCTTGTTTTGAAGGTTGAAGATTTTAAAGAACGTCTGAACAACTGTCTGCATACTGATACATTTGTTATACTAGAACTGACATGTGATTACATTTTCACGCAATTTGGGTGCATAGATCCTGAGAAATCAGTACCCAGAACAACCACCTCTGGCCGTAATAACGGCCTTGATACGCCAGGGCATTGAGTGAAACAGAGCTTGCATGGCGTCCATGGCTGTCCATGCAGCTTCAACACATTACCACAGTTCATAGAGAGTAGTGACTGGCGTATTGTGACTAGTCAGTTGCTCGGCCAACATTGACCAGACGTTTCCAGTTGGTGAGAGGTCTGGAGATTGGCTGGCCAGGGCAGCAGTCGAACATTTTCTGTATCCAGGAAGGCCCATACGGGACCTGCAACATGCGGTCGTGCATTATCCTGCTGAAATGTAGGGTTTCTCAGGGATCGAATGAAGGGTAGAGCCATGGGTCGTAACACATCTGAAATGTAACGTCCACTGTTCAATGTGCCACCAATGCGATCAAGAGGTGATCGAGACGTGTAACCAATGGCACCCCATACCATCACGCCGGGTGATACGCCAGTATGGCGATGACGAATACGCGCTTCCAATGTGCGTTCACCGCGATGTCGCCAAACACAGATGCGACCATCATGATGCTGTAAACAGAACCTGGATTCATCCGAAAAATTGACGTTTTGCCATTCGTGCACCCAGGTTCATCGTTGAGTACATCATCGCAGGCGCTCCTGTCTGTGATGCAGCGTCAAGAGTAACCGCAGCCATGGTCTCCGAGATAATAGTCCATGCTGCTGCAAACGTCGTCGAACTGTTTGTGCAGATGGTTGTCGTCTTGCAAACGTCCCCATCTGTTGAGTCAGAGATCGAGACGTGGCTACACGATCCGTTACAGCCATGCGGATAAGATGCCTATCATCTCGACTGCTAGTGATACGAGGGCATTGGGATCCAGCACGGCGTTCCGTATTACCCTCCTGAACCCACCGATTCCATATTCTGCTAACAGTCATTGGATCTCGACCAACGTGAGCAGCAATGTCGCGATACGATAAACCGTAATCGCGATAGGTTATAATACGACCGTTATCAAAATCGGAAACGTGATGGTACGCATTTCTGCTCCTTACACGAGGCATCACAACAACGTTTCACCAGGCAACGCCGGTCAACTGCTGTGTGTGTATGAGAAGTCGGTTGGAAACTTTCCTCATGTCAGCACGTTGCAGGTGTTGCCACCAGGGCCAACCTTGTGTGAATGCTCTGAAAAGCTAATCATTTGCATATCACAGCCTCTCCTTCCTGTCGGTTAAATTTCGCGTATGTAGCACGTCATCTTCGTGGTGTAGCAATTTGAATGGCCAATAGTGTATAAAGACGTCGTTGGCACAAGCTACAACTGATCTGAACATTGGATAGAACTTATTTTATTTCACTTCGTTGCCAAAAGCAAATGATATTCGATGGGTCGATGTCATTCTCGAACAGCATTCGCTAGGTCACACTACAAATTTATACTGACAGCACTTGCAACCAGGGACGTGAAGGGGGAGGGGAGGTGCTGAGATTGTCAGTAACACTCTCATGTGTGGAAATACCATTGCCGTAATACTCATTTAACTACAGTGAGAGTTTAAATCTAAAAAAGTGGTTACTGCATGTGAGACACCTTTTTACGAAGGTGAGCTTGTGTCAAGAATACGAAGATTGCTACCAACCGCGAATCAAATTAATTACAGTTGATATTTATAAAGAAATAATGACTGTAGTGGCAAAAAATCATTTCACAAGTACTTACCATTACAGGGAGACGACGCAATTATAAAGCCAAGTTCCCGAAGTTCTTTGCAGCCAACGTCAACGCGTCTTTAAGAAAAAATGCGGCAAAATGTCACAACCTCCTAGAAGAAAACACTATTTACACTCCTGGAAATGGAAAAAAGAACACATTGACACCGGTGTGTCAGACCCACCATACTTGCTCCGGACACTGCGAGAGGGCTGTACAAGCAATGATCACACGCACAGCACAGCGGACACACCAGGAACCGCGGTGTTGGCCGTCGAATGGCGCTAGCTGCGCAGCATTTGTGCACCGCCGCCGTCAGTGTCCGCCAGTTTGCCGTGGCATACGGAGCTCCATCGCAGTCTTTAACACTGGTAGCATGCCGCGACAGCGTGGACGTGAACCGTATGTGCAGTTGACGGACTTTGAGCGAGGGCGTATAGTGGACATGCGGGAGGCCGGGTGGACGTACCGCCGAATTGCTCAACACGTGGGGCGTGAGGTCTCCACAGTACATCGATGTTGTCGCCAGTGGTCGGCGGAAGGTGCACGTGCCCGTCGACCTGGGACTGGACCGCAGCGACGCACGGATGCACGCCAAGACCGTAGGATCCTACGCAGTGCCGTAGGGGACCGCACCGCCACTTCCCAGCAAATTAGGGACACTGTTGCTCCTGGGGTATCGGCGAGGACCATTCGCAACCGTCTCCATGAAGCTGGGCTACGGTTCCGCACACCGTTAGGCCGTCTTCCGCTCACGCCCCAACATCGTGCAGCCCGCCTCCAGTGGTGTCGCGACAGGCGTGAATGGAGGGACGAATGGAGACGTGTCGTCTTCAGCGATGAGAGTCGCTTCTGCCTTGGTGCCAATGATGGTCGTATGCGTGTTTGGCGCCGTGCAGGTGAGCGCCACAATCAGGACTGCATACGACCGAGGCACACAGGGCCAACACCCGGCATCATGGTGTGGGGAGCGATCTCCTACACTGGCCGTACACCACTGGTGATCGTCGAGGGGACACGGAATAGTGCACGGTACATCCAAACCGACATCGAACCCATCGTTCTACCATTCCTAGACCGGCAAGGGAACTTGCTGTTCCAACAGGACAATGCACGTCCGCATGTATCCCGTGCCACCCAACGTGCTCTAGAAGGTGTAAGTCAACTACCCTGGCCAGCAAGATCTCCGGATCTGTCCCCCATTGAGCATGTTTGGGACTGGATGTAGCGTCGTCTCACGCGGTCTGCACGTCCAGCACGAACGCTGGTCCAACTGAGGCGCCAGGTGGAAATGGCATGGCAAGCCGTTCCACAGGACTACATCCAGCATCTCTACGATCGTCTCCATGGGAGAATAGCAGCCTGCATTGCTGCGAAAGGTGGATATACACTGTACTAGTGCCGACATTGTGCATGCTCTGTTGCCTGTGTCTATGTGCCTGTGGTTCTGTCAGTGTGATCATGTGATGTATCTGACCCCAGGAATGTGTCAACAAAGTTTCCCCTTCCTGGGACAATGAATTCACGGTGTTCTTATTTCCATTTCCAGGGGTGTAGTTTAAGGAAATCAGTAAGTGACATATTATGAACTGTTTATTTTTGATACCCACTGTTTATGATACAACCATGCCCAGTTTAGGTCCACTGTGGCCATCTTCAGATGCTACAATAGGAAAAAGGAAGAGAAAAGTCTTTTTTAAGAGCTTAAAATAGGTACTTTTTCCTAGGTTTACTTGTGCCTTAAGTAAGGTACTATTAAAATATGTGATTTGTACTTGTTTGTCATGAGTGGTTTGAAATACATGTATTTTAATTATCAACTTCTACTTCTTCTTCCTAAGCTAAGGCCTCCTTCCTTCAATACCCCTCAGTCTACCCTGAGGTTGTCGCTCCATCTTTTCCTTGGACGGTCGATATTTCTTTTACGAGCTGCTGATTTCTTCCTTATAATTTCCAAAATCTTCCGTTCATCCATCATGTCTATGTTTCTGTTCATTTTATGCTTTCTCTTATATATATAACATTTTTAAGCACCTTACAATACTGTTTGTAATGGGCTACTGATTGTGACTACTTCTAACATTTTGATATAATTCCCGCTTAGTTCTACAAGATATCCTTATCCCACTAGTCAGCCAACTGGGCTGTCCATTACTGCTAGTACCATGTTTAGAACGTTCTAATGGAAAGCAACTCTCAAAGAGCATAAGAAATGTGTTAAGGAATACATTGTATTTATCATATATGTTATCGATACTATAAACATCCCGCCACTCTTGTTCCTTTACAAGAATTTAAAAAAACTTTGTATTGGTGTTGGATTAACTTTCCTACAAAGTTTGTAATTAAATATGACATTGATTTGAGTACAAAAGCCTTTTAATGTTAAAATTTGTGCACCATCATCTGAAAGATCATTCACACTTTTACTAACAGAATGCCCATCTACTAATGAGGAATGAATAAAAATATTGCCTATGGTTATGTTACTGTTCCCCTGTACCCTAGTTGGAAAAAACATAGTCTGCATCAGATCATATGAGTTTAGGAGATCTATCAAGATTCTTTTTCTTGCACCATCATCTACAAAATGAATATTTAAGTCACCACTTATAACTAATTTCTGGTACTTCCTACGAAGTGAATCAAGAACCCTCTCTAGCTTGAGCAGAAATGCTCGGAGTCAGAGTTAGGGGACCTATAAACAACAACAATTAGAAGTTTCACTAAATTCAACTGCCCCTGTACAACATTCAAATATCTGTTCAGTGCATTGTCGTGATATGTCTATGGACTCAAATGGAAAACTGTTTTTTACGTACATAGCCACTCCCTCATCCCGCAAGGAACTCCTTGAGAAAGAGCCAGCTAATCTGTATCCTGGTAAAGGAAGCCTCTGAATTGTCAAATTGTTTAAGTGGTGCTCTGATATAGCAATAATTTCAGAGTCAACATCTATAAACAATTCACTAACTTTATCTCTAATACCTCTTATATTTTGATGAAATATGCTAATTCCTTCTCTGCTTGGAAACATTACATCCTCGTAAGGTGAGCCCTTAGTTAGAGGGACTTCCTTTAAGCAGGTATACCTATCAGCTGACTTCAATCTAAAAAAAGGTGCATCTCTAACACCAACTACTACAGCAATTTTTCCATGAGTGACCCCACCACCACCACCAGCCCCCACTACACTGTCACCTATAAGCCTAGCCAGCCTCCCCATCCCATACCTACAGAGGTGCAGGCGATGCCTAGTGAAACCCGATCTAATGATAGACCCAACGGGCACCACTGAGATGTGACCCATGGCCTCTGCCATCAGTGCCCTCCCCAGCCCCATGTTAACGCGCCTAACAGCCGCATTAAGGTGAGGCCGATCATGACGCTGAAACAGTTGCACGAAATGCACGTTAGTACCACCAGTTTGAGTACTATCTTTACAAGGTCGCCACTACATCATATTCCCCATCCCTATCAAGACTTTTCCCTGCTCCACCCACTATCACTACCTGACCCTCCTTCGTAAAATTCCCACATAGCTCCCCTACGCTGTGTCATCTGAGCCAACTCTGCACTAGGCTTCACAATGCTGGTGCCCTGGTACTCACTCCCCAACACTTCCTGCGTCTCCTGGCCCACACCGCTACCGTGAGAACTACCTAGCAGCAGAACCTTCATTCTGCTTTGCAACTAACCTACGCCTTCCAATTGCTGAGGACTGCTGCATGTTCCCTACATATACAGCTGGATGTGACCATGTTTAGGCCTTGGTTGCCAAGTTAAATACATGTAAGATTTTATTTATTTTATTTACACGTCATGTTTCGTAGGACCAAATTGAGGAGCAAATCTCCAAGGTCATCGAACATATCAGTACATGAAATTATAACATAAAAGTAATATCAGATAAAAATAAATGTTTCTGAAACCGAAAAAAGTAAATCCATAACAATACAATAAGAATCAGCTTAAATTTTCAAGGAACTCGTCGACAGAATAGAAGGAGTGACCCATGAGGAAACTCTTCAGTTTCAATTTGAAGGCTCGTAGATTACTGCTAATATTTTTGAATTGTAGCTTATTGAAAATGGATGCAGCAGTATACTGCACATCTTTTTGCACAAGAGTTAAGGAAGTCCAATCCAAATGTAGGTTTGATTTCTGCCGAGTATTAACCGAGTGAAAGTTGCTTATTCTTGGGAATAAGCTAATATTGTTAACAAGAAATGACAGTAAGGAGTATATATATTGAGAGGCCAATGTCGAAATACGCAGACTCGTGAACAGGGGTCGACAAGAGGTTCGTGAGCTTACACCACTTATTGCCCGAACCACCCGTTTCTGAGCTAAAAATACCCTTTTAGAATGGGAAGTTTCTTCATTGTTTGCAAGCAGAACTACATAATCAACACTGAAAATGATTTTTATTTCTTAATTTTCCATTCTATAACCATTACCAGCCAATACCTTCCTTATCCGGTCATCCATGACTACATTAAAAAGTGGCGAGCTCAGAGAGTCACCTTGTCTAATACCACTATTACTTGCTAAACAGCTAGTTAACCTGCGACCTATTTGGACCTGATTGGAGTAAAGTGTCTTCAATTGTTTTTGTTAAATTGAAAAGATTCCCCCGTTTTTAGAGTAGGCTTCACATAGTTTTTGACCGAATCCTATAGAAAGCCTTCTGTAAATCAATAAGACAAAAATAAGCAGGTCTGTTGTATCAATAGACTTCTCTAAAACGTGTCTTAGAATGAATACTGCATCTGTGCATGACCTACCAGATCTAAAACAATACTGCTCCTCTGCAAGGGTTGTAGCGCTTTTCATTTCTTTCCTATTATTTTTGTTATAAGTTAAGAACTGAACTCAGCAGGTTTATCCCTTTGTAGATGGATGGGTCTTTGTTATGTCCTTTGTTGTGCGTGATAACTGTATTACTAGTTCTCGAATCGTTTGAAATTTTGCTACCAGTTATAGCATTGTTAACCAGCTTGGTTAATTGTCCAGTTAGTGGATATTCTCCATATTTTAGTAATTAATTGGCAATTCTCTGTTTCCCTGGAGACTTTTTATTTTTTTAACAGACTTACAGCTGCTTCTAGCTCAGCATGTGAAACAGCTACGTAAACATCTACTTGTGCATTGGTCATTGATCTCTCTTCGTTTCCTGGTGATTTTTTACTTGTATGCAACTCTGTTGAATATTTAAACCCATGATTACTCACTTGTGTCGTTCAAATTCAAAATTCCTTGTAATTCTTTCCTCTGCTGTCGAATCCTTCTTTAAATTTGTTTCTACAGTCCGTAGAAGTCAGGTTCTAATTTTTTGGAAGGAGTTTCTTACTTTCTGTTTAAAGCTATTCTAGTGATTTTGTCTCCCTGCGAATTCTTTTGTAATCTTCATAAGACACTTTGGTTTTGTGTGTTTTATATTTCAAATAGACACATATCTTTTTCTGCGCACTTTTTTAACCTCTTCACGATATCATGGCGTTCTGTTTATTTTCCTCTCTTACCTTATAACGCGAGTACCTAGCGCTTCTTGAACTGCTGCTTCAGTACATCCTCCACATTATCCTCTGCATTAAGGAGTTTCTCTTTTATTTTCTCTGCTGATCGTTTCTGACATAAAATTCTTGTACATTCAATGCATAATGACTCTATACTAAATTTTTCTTCTCTTAAGGTTGGTTCTTTGTCAGTCTTGTTCCTTCCTACATGCAATCTGATTTTTGCCATCTCTAAGCTTTCGTCACTCCCTATGTCTGCAGAGTTGAAAGTCTTCTCATCTATCACTGACTAAGGATGAAACTACACTACTGACCATTAACACTGCTACACCACGAAGATGACGTGCTACAGACGCGAAATTTAACCGACAGAAAGAAGATGCTGTGATATGCAAATGATTAGCTTTTCAGAGCATTCACACAAGGTTGGCGCCGGTGCCGACACCTACAACGTACTGACACGACGAAAGTTTTCAACCGATTCCTCATACACAAACAGCGCTTGACCGGCGTTGCCTGGTGAAATGGTGTTGTGATGCCTCGTGTAAGGGGGAGAAATGCGTACCACCACGTTTCCGACTTTGATAAAGGTCGGACTGCAGCCTATCGCGATTGCGGTTTATCGTATCGCGACATTGCTGCTCGCATTGGTCGAGATCTAATGACTGTTAGCAGAAATGGAATCGGTGGGTTCATGAGGGTAACACGGTACATAGCCACGTCTCGATCCCTGAGTTAAGAGATGGGAACGTCTGCAAGACAACAACCATCTGCACGAACAGTTCAACAACGTTTGCAAGACAACAACCGTCTGCACGAACAGTTAGACGACGTTTGCAGCAGCATGGACTATCAGCTCGGAGACATGGCTGCGGTTACACTTGACGCTGCATCACAGACAGGAGCGCCGGCGATGGTGTACTCAACGACGAACCTGGGTGCACGAATGGCAAAACGTCAATTTTTCGGATGAATCCAGGATCTGTTTACAGCATCATGATGGTAGCTTCCGTGTTTGGCGACACCGCGGTGAACGCACATTGGAAGCGTGTATTCTTCATCGCCATACTGGCGAATCACCCGGCGTGATGGTATGGGGTGCCATTGATTACACGTCTCGGTGACCTCTTATTCGCATTGACTGCACTTTGAACAGTGGACGTTACATTTCAGATGTGTTACGACCCGTGGCTCTACCCTACATTCGATCCCTGCAAAACCCTACGTTTCAGCAGGATAATACACGACCGCATTTTGCAAGTCCCGTACGGTCCTTTCTGGATACAGAAAATGTTCGTCTGCTGCCCTGGTCAGCACATTCTCCAAATCTCTCACCAATTGAAAACGTCTCTTCAACGGTGGCCGAGCAACTGGCTCGTCACAATACGCCAGTCACTACTCTTGATGAACTGTGGTATCGTGTTTAAGCTGCATGGGCTGCTGTACCTGTACACGCCATCCAAGCCCTGTTTGACTCAATGCCCGGGCGTATCAAGGCCGTTATTACGGCCAGAGGTGGTTGTTCTGGGTACTGATTTCTCTGGATCTACGCACCCAAATTGCGTGAAAATATAATTACATGTAAGTTCTAGTATAATATATTTGTCCAATTATACCCGTTTATCATCTGCATTTCTTCTTGGTGTAGTAATTTTACTGGCCAGTAGTGCATGAATGGTCCTGTTAGGGACACTGCAACCTATTGTGCATATATGACCTCTTGAGTTCTGAAAAATGTGTTTAGACTGCTCTTTTTCAGCATAGAAGTTATTATTTACTCCCAGTTCGTTGCTTGATTGTAAACTGATCTTAACCTCACCATTATCATCTAGAAAGTTTTCATTAAATCGTTGTTTAACTCCGGGATACCATTATTTAAAATACGAGCATTAAAATCCCTCGTTATGGCTGCATATTTCTTTAAGGGTATCAGGTTGGCAACTTCTTGTGGCTGCTCATAGAAGGCCTCTTCCTCTTCGCTGTACAAGAAGATAACGTTCAGTTTGTGATGAACTAGTTCGTTTTAGTAAAATTATTCTTGTAATGTCTCTTGCAGCGGTCTCTCCGCGATATTTTCAGAAATTTTGTAAATTATATAACAGTACATATCTCGAAATATCTCTTCTTATCTTACCGATTCCTAAACTTTAATATACGTTGATTATCAATGCAAAGTAGTTTCAAGCCCTATTATTCATTGGAGCGTCCATTTACTCCATGGAATAGCTTCTCTGCTATCTGTATTCTCTTATGAAAAGAATGAAGCAATTCTTGCCGATTAGCCTTCAAAGAAGGAGGATTTATATGTATGTATTGTTGAGCTAGTCGCCATCTTGATGAGATTCTGTATGAGAAGGAATTTAAAACATGAACTAAACTAAAGTAAGTGTGGTCGCGTATTATTTAACTGATTATTATGACAGTGTCTGCTTACTACGCTGTGTTACACGGGATCAGTGGGGAACGTCTGATTTACACTGGACGAACCTGCCGTTTTGTATGCTCAAGATATCCAGTTACTTCAAATAAATAGGCTAACACGGTCTTACCAGCACATCTCCAGTCTTCCCCATGTCATCACCTAAAGTTAATAATTATTACAAATGTTTTCAGGAGATCGACTGACAATTTTCGTCGCACCGAGACTTCGAAATTGCTTCACTGCCTTATGGAATTTAAGTTAAGCTCAATTTAATCAGGATAGAACAGTATTGAACTGTGTGAATGTGATAAGCCTGCTTTGTGAATGAAAATTCGCTTAACATACGCGTGTTTTTACTATCCTGATCAGTGAAGCTAAATCAGGCCGGTGTGAGAGAAGTTTTAAATTTTTTGAATGCCACAAAAAAAAAAAAAAAAAAAAAAAAAATTCTCTCAGAGATAGATAAGATTTTGGTATTTTTTATGGATTAGTATCCTAATTCCTACCTTAGCCTTTGTCTCCTCCTCAGCTCCGCTATAAATTAATATGTACTGTTCACATTCCTTTTGTACTTTACCTTTATTTCTTGTCTTTTGGATACTACATACTGAGGTTTCATGATGTTTCAGTTCTTCTATAGGCTCTTGATATTCGTCGTTAAAGGATTTAATGTTCTAATTCTCAGAGTATTTATGTTTTTCCATCTCTTAGAGTCCCCAGGTCGTGGTCTCGAGGTAGCGTTCTCGCTTCCCAAGCGCGGGTCCCGGGTTCGATCCCCGGCCGGATCAGGGATTTTCACCTGCCTCGAGATGACTGGGTGTTGTTGTGTCGTCTTCATCGTCATTATTCATCCCCATTACGGTCGGAGGAAGGCAATGGCAAACCACCTCCACTAGGACCTTGCCTTGTACGGCGGTGCGGATCTCCCTCATCGTTCCCCTAGCTCTGTCACGGATTATGGGACATCATCATCATCTCTTAGACCCGTTCCTAGCCTTGGTCGTCCTATATGTAGTCCGTCTTTTCCGACGCATAGTGGTGATACTCTGAGGAGTGAAATTACACCAGCAGTCCGTTACTGCCCTGGCTGTCGGTGGGCTTGTTTTCAAGATTTTTCCTTTCCCTAAGTTGGCTGCTTTCACCACAGCTTAGGAGCCCAACCTGCCCCGCCAGCCTTCGTTATGGTGCTGTCGCATTTCCTAGCCTTTGGTGCTCCTGCACCATTCAGCAGCGTGCGCTGATTTAGTCTTCCGAGTTTTATTTCCTTAGCCTTTGGTGATCCAACACCTTCTATTAGGCAGCAATTCTGAAGGTCTCAGCTGAGGAGGGAAGACGAAAGAACTCCTTGGGCTTCGAAACTTAATACCACTAAGATCGAAAACACAAGACTTGGTCAAGACAGGCCGACAGCAAAAGAAATAGGAATTTGAAATCAGTTAGTGGAAGTAATGTCAAATTCAGCACACGGCTCAGCGGTTTCCAACCCGTGTACTCTGAAGATGGGAGTACCTTACTTAACTCACAAGTAGACCTAGATAACGCTACTTAATCAAGTCCTTTCCCATTTTTACTGCTGTAGCAAGTTAACCGTTGTTTACCGAAACGGTTATTGATTGTGTCATAAAATCTGTCTCTGTCAAAGATAAACAGATGTTCACATCGCAACCATGCTGGAAGAAACACTCAGCGTTGTAAACAATAAACTGCGGAAATAATTACAAAATAGTGTAGATCGCAAAGGCTCAATTATTACAAGGTGACAGGTTTCAAAAATGGCTCTGAGCACTATGGGAGTTAACATCTAGAACTTAGAACTACTTAAACCTAACTAACCTAAGGACATCACACACACACACCCATGCCCGAGGCAGGATTCGAACCTGCAACCGTAGCGGTCGCGCGGTTCCAGACTGAAGCGCCTAGAACCGCACGGCCACCAGAGGCCGGCGACAGGTTTCGATCATCACACGATCATCTTCATACCTTCCAAACCATACTGATGCAAAATAGCTGTACTTGCAGTAGGTACCTCTAAAAGACTATTTTTATTCAGAGGCTCTTGCTCGGTGTGCGACTACTGTCGAGCGATTTGGATTTGACGGTCTGAGGATCATCATCTAAGCCGGTCATCTTGTAATAAAAGTGACTTTGCGATCTAGACATTTTATGATTAATTTCAAATATTCTATTTTGATCACTGACTTTCTCCAGCAATGACTTCAAAAGTAATTAATTGTGGGATCAAGTCTTGGGACTATTTTAATTTCTGGAGCCAGGAACTCTTCCGCGTGTGAGGGATTCACCACTGCAGCGACTGGGCCATGCGAGATTCCTTCCCTGCAAGGTGCGGGCTCTACGCATGTAGCAGCGCTACATCCACCGCAGTATCGGCAAATCGGCCACAAACTGCAATTTTGTCACGTCCCCAGGCGGCGAATTCTGCAGCAACCAATTTTGCAGGCGTAAAGCTGTTTTACAGACATTAATTTCCGTTGTTGTGATTTCAGATTTCATCCGCGTTTTACACACAGAAATTACGTATAGTATGACAGTAATTACACATCATTTGTTCACTTAGTTTCGAAATATGTTGATGCAAGCAGAGAATATTTTCGCTTTTATTGCCGCCACAGTCACATTCCATTTATCGGATAGCATTTCCATCAGGCGACTGAAGCTTTACAATTATTTTACTTTAATATCGATTTCAGCCTGCAGCTACTTTCAAGTCCTTCTCCAATTCCATGATAAATTATCATATGAATTCCAAAAGCATACAGTTACACACGAAGAACGCTATTAAACTTACTTACAGGGCATTAAAGCGTATAATTGTTAACACAGAGAAACAGATATGCCAAATACGCTCACTGTACAACCAATATTCATGCGACGATCAAAGCAACTCCGCTGGCCTAACACCCATGACCAAGAGCGCCTGAAATTGAACAGAACATACGAGATGAACCGCACTTGTGCCCCCCTCGGGCATGATCTGAACGCACTCCTCCATCACAGGAACCCCGCACCCCCGGGGCGCCAGAAGCACCTCAAGACCTCCAAGCATATGGCAACATCCTGTGTCACCCAGAGAAGTGTCAAACATTCACGACTGGTCCCATGTTAAATGGCGTCCGTCACATCAAAAATGAGCTGACGAAACACGTTCCAGCGTACTAGATGACTGGTGGTGTGCAGGCCATTGCCGTGCACGATGGTCAGCCTTGAACATGCGCAAGATGTGGCCAGGAAGGACATGTCTGGCCCGAATGCTTACGCTGAAGCTTGATACCGACACCACTGGGTGAAGTAATCCTGTGCATCGGCGCTCACTCCCTTACGCCCCACCTGCGTGATAGTAACACAGAACCCTGCCACGCAACTCTAGGATATACCTGAAGCCCTGTCATCGCCACCCACTGCAGCACAATGTGGCGACAAGGCTAGCGTGACATGACCTCCAGTGCTCGCACAGGGACCATCCAATCTCAGAACTTTGACAGACGACCGTTCGATCCATAAACTGCATGTCATGCCGGCCTCCGCCTTTATCCAGACGGGTACAGCATTGGATGATGGGTGACCACATTTTTATTTGGAGCAGCACATCAGGAAACAGCAGTCGCCTTGGAAGTGCAAGAACTGATGAACACCCTTTGACGACGCCGTCCTTCAGGCGGCCTTGTGAGATGACAAATGGACGTCTGACAGTGTTCTTCCATATGGCATCCAGTCACACGATGCCTCCACTCCTGGCGCCCCTCCTGTGACAAATCCTCTCTCAATCCAGAAAACGTACTCAGTGTTGCCAATACATGAGGACGACGACCCCCCACTTCTCAGACAGCACATTACCATCACATGTTTTTTAACGTCAGCATCCTGGGCCTATGATGTTGAAGAAGGAGCAGGTCAGACCACGTGTGTGTCCAGGAGGGAGCAATTCACGAACTTGCCTGAGCTGGTGCCCTGCCAGTGATCATGGCTATTGTGGCAGATCCGTTGGCTCTACACCAACCAGATGTTTCCATGCCGAACTCTGCATCGACTGCAAGGGACTGTACACTGCAATATCATGTTGCCACAATGAATGTTGTCAGCATCTCACAAACTGGCCATGTTCCGGGACACCATCTGCCCTGTTGATAAGGCACTCCTATTGGAGGTGTTCATCACTGACTTCCAAGTGCCCACTGGGTACATTGCCCATGTTTCTCATGCCTCCGACACTGGTAGTGGTGTCGCCATCCTCCAATGCCACGGGCTCCCTGGGATATCGTATACCACCCACCACATGGAGTATCACCTTCACCCTATTTGGCGTGTTTATCATTAGTATCTATGTACTGTCTGGCTCTAGCCGCCGCCATGACTGACATACATTCTCTGCCGAGGAGTGTCACCTCTTTTCGCAGGCTGTCACCATATGGTCGAGGATGGTTGGGCATGATGCTGATACCATCGTGATGCCTATCTTATCTTGGTAGCTGTCCTGTGCAAAGCTGACCCTCTGCAAAACACTGATGAGTTATGGTAAGGAAGTCAAGGCTGCGAACTTCTATCACTCCATGCAACGATACCCTTCTCATCAGCGTGGCAGATAGTGGTACACTGAATGAAGGCACACATGCGTCCTCACCTGAAGGAACTCCAGTCTGATCTCAAACCTCTAATTGTATACCTCAAGAACTTCCATCGACATGCCACCTCTTCCAGGAAACACAATGGCGATGCAGGACCCTAATCCACATCCTTACTGGTGCAGAAGGGACCCTGGGATGAAACCCTACACACCATCGGTCGTGCTACCCACAATCACTTCGAAATGGCACAGGCGATCGAGGGTCCATGATTATCGACAGATCATGTTGCGATGCGAAAATATTTACTAGGGTACTGGGATCTCGACTCACGAAGGTTGCACGTTATGTTACATCCTACGACCAAATTTCTCTATGAAGCGGAAACAATATCCATACAGCCCTTTGGCATTACCGAGACATGATAACATTTGCTCGTCACTAACGTCTCGCTGGTGCCTTCGTATCTGTGTACTTTAGCCAGGTCTTCGACAATGTTCACCACTCCAACTTGCAGACATATAGCGATGAAGTGGGGATTTTCCCGTACGACCATTTCACGAGTGTACCATGAATATTAGGAATCCGGTAAAACATTAAATCTCTGACATTGCTGCGGACGGAAAATGATCTTGCAAGGACGAGACCAAGGACGACTGAAGAGAATCGTTCAACGTGACAGAAGTGCAACCCTTCGGCAAACTGCTGCAGAGTTCAATGCTGGGCTATCGAGTGCCAGAGTGCGAACCATTCAACGGAACATAGTCGATATGGGCTTTCGGAGTCGAAGGTCCACTCGTGTATCCTTGATGACTGCACGACAAGAAGCTTTCGCCTTGCCTGAGCCAGTCAACACAGACATTGGACTGTTGATTACTCGAAACATGTTGCCTTGTCGGACGAGTATCGTTGCACGTTGTATCGAGCGCATGTACAGGTATGGAGACAACCTAAAGAATCCATGGATCCCGCATGTCGGCAGGGGACTGTTCAAGCTGCTGGAGGCTTTATAATGGTGTGGGGCGCGTGCAGTTGGAGTGATATGGGACCACCGATACGTCTAGCTACGGCTGTGATACGTAACCGGTACGTAAGCATCCTGTCTGATCACCTGCATCCTTTCATATCCATTGTACATTCCGACGGACGTGGGCAATTACAGCAGGACAATTCGACATCTCACATGTCTCGAATTGCTACAGAGTGTCTCCAGGAACACTCTTCTGAGTTTAAACACTTTCTCTGGCCACCAAACCAAAAAGACATACATATTATAGAGCATATCTGGGATGCCTTGCTAGGTGCTGTTCAGAAGAAATCTGCAACCCCTCGTACTCTTACGGATTTATGGACAGCCCTGCAGCATTCATGGTGTCAGTTTCCTCCAGCACTACTTAAGACATTTACAATGTCAAATCCACATCGTGTTACGGCACTTCCGCGTGGTCGCGGGTTCCCTACATGATATTAGGCAGGTGTACCAGTTTTTTTGGCTCTTGAACGTATATAATGTCATACTTATCATCTTCTGGTGAAGTGTCAAGATATGCTGTGATACTTGCCCTAGCGTAGTACCCCCTTCCATCTGCTTACGGCGACCGTGTAGCATGTACTGTCCTAGGGGCGCGAGGCTGCAGTGGTAGGGGTAGCGAGGCTCCATTCGCATCTCTGTGCGGACATAGTGGCCGCGGTGCTGGTCACCTCTCGTCGTATTGCCGCTCATATCGAATTCCTCGCCGCGCTTAGTATAGTTCTGTCGACAAGGAATTAGCCAATTAGGCCGTTGCGAGTACCAATTCAAGCGACTCGCCAGATACAATTAGTGTCAGTGGTTCTGATAGTGTAGATAATAGCGAACGAGACTGGTTCAGTCCTTTCTACCGTACCTTTTCCAGTTTTTGTATTGCTCACATGCTCAGTTTTAGAAAAGCAAATGAAGAATACGTTTGACGATACCGTCTCTGAAGGGCGCTTGAATTTGTGGACGTGACAGCATGACGGGTTAACGTCAATACTAGTTTTCTTAATAATTATTTATCAGCTCAACATCCCCTCCAACACCCTTACAAGCTTTTCAGACTGTCTCTGACCAACCTGTGTGTTAGGTACCAAAAGGAATAGCAAAAGATATGTTTGTGTTTTTATTGTTGTGCAACTATTTTCAAAATCTAATGTGAAAAAAGAGAAAGAAACTGTCCATTTAGGTAACTAGACGATGAACCATCAATGAAGATAAATAAATGTAAAGAAAAAAATACCTGACGTATCTCATGGACTTTCCTCCTCCCCAAATAAAGGCCAGTGTTAAGAGTAGAGAACGTATTAAGCGATGTGGAGGTCTCTCCTGGAGGAAATAAATATTTGGTCCGATGTGTGTATGTGATGATGTCATGTGTTACCTGCGACTTCGCTAAAAGTAAGTTTAATATGGATCATGTAAACTGAATCTTTTTTAAAGTCCTTTTGTAATTTCTCTTGATAGAGGCTTAAACCGAAATCTGTAGTGGAAGAAACTGATTATCATTTCATATAACAGTGATCATAAGTGTTGAAAGTCCAATTAATTCTCTTCTCTAAAATAGGCTACATTTCTGTTTCCACATTATGAGACACTAACTGCATCACCGTTGCCACCAGGTGATTAACACCCATGAAATTCACTCAACGACAGTGACTGTTGACGCATATACAGCAAAGAGAATGTGAATAAGAGCGATAATGCTTAAGCTGGTATGCTGTAACAAGTGATTGTAAATAAGGAGATTTTCATCTTCAATTTTACACGTTTTATTGATCTAATTTGAGACAATGGTTCACAAAATTCGGAATCGAATCTCAAATACTGCAGTTCAAGGTCAAGCCTCAGGAACAGACCTATAATTACTCATGGGGAGGGCGAGCTTGGCGAATGATGACAAATCTGTTCATCTACACGATTACAATTCACAATTAAGTGCCTGACAGGCGCTTCACCTTACCAACTTCAAGCTGTTCCTTTACCGTTCCACTTTCGAACAGTGTGCGGGAAAAACGAACACTCAAACCGTTTCGTGTGAGCTCTGATTTACCTTACTTTATTATGATGATAATGAAAAAGCCCTGCCTTTGTTTTAATGACTGCCACGCCAATTCACGCGTCTTATCCGTTGCACTCTCTCTTCTATTTTGCGATAATACAAAACGAGCTGCCCTTCTTTGAACTTTTTTGATGTTCTCCGTGAATCCTACGTGGCAGGGATCCCACATCGGGCGCCATATTCCAGAGGAGGACGGACAAGCATAGTGTAGACAATATCTTTAGTAGGCCTGTTACATTTTCTAAGTGTTCTTGCAATTAATCGCAGCATTTGATTCGCTACCCACACAACTTTTTCTACGTGATAATTCCCTGCTAAGTTATTCTAACTGTAATCTCTAATTATTCATTTAAATTCATAGCCTTCAGATTTGTGTGAACTGTCATGCAACAGAAATTCAACCAATTCCTTTTAGTACTTATGGGAAAGACTTTATACTTTTCATTGTTTATAGTCAATCGCCTCTTTTCTCACCATGCAGATATTTTGTCTAAATCATTTTGTAATTGGTTTTGATCGTCTGATGACTTTATAATACCGTAATTGACAGCTTCCACAAAAACTAAGAGGGATGTTCAGATTGTCTCCCACATCGTTTACATAGATCAGGAACAGCAGAGTGCCTGTAACACTCCCTGGGGGAATGCCAAACATTACTTATGTTTAACTCAATAGCTTTCTGTCAGTTACTGAGATACTACAAACTGTGACTTTTCTGACAGGAAATCACGAATTCATTTGTACAACTGAGCCGATACTCCGTTGGAACGTTATTTGATTAGAAGTCGCTTGTGAGCAATGGTGTCAAAAGCCTTTCAGAAATTTAAAAATACGGAATCTGTTTGACATCCCCTGTCAATAGCATTCATTACTTCTTGAGAATATAGAGCTAATCGTTTTTCACAAGAGCGGTGTTTCTGAGTCCGTGTAGGCTATTTGAGAACAAAACGTTTTCTTCTAGGTAATTCACGATGTTCGAACATATCACACGTTCCAAAATCCTACTGATAACGACGCCATTGATATGGATTTGTAATTTTGCGCATTTCTCCTACTTCCTTTCTTGGGTATCGCTGTGACTTGTGCAACGTTCCAGTCTGTGGGTACTGATTTTTTAACGAGCGAGCGGCTGTATATGAATGCCAAGTGTGGAGTTATTGTATCAGCATTATCTGAAAGGAACCTAATTGGTATACAGTCTGGATCGGAGGCGTTGCCTTTATTATGTGATTTAGCTTACTTTGCTTTACCGAGAATATCTACGCCTAAGTTACTCAGGTTAGAAGTTGTTTTTGATTACAAGTCAGGAATACTTACTTTGTCATCTTTGGTGGAAGAATTGCGGAAAACCGTGTCTAAAAACTCAGATTCAGTGGCACTGTGATCAGTAATACTTTCATTGCTATCGTGGAGTGTAGCTATTGACTGCGTCTTGCCGTTGATGTACTTTACAAACGATCAGAATCTTTTTGTGTTTTCTGCCATTTGTCAAGACTAAGTTTCGTTTATGAAAGTATTAAAAGAATCTCGTTCATATAGTCTACCAAGGAAAAAATGCAGCCTCTAAAGACACAGAAGGAATGAAAGAATGGGAAGAAATACCTAGTGGATGTGTGCGTAATTGAAAAGATTGCTGGCGCACAGTGTCTGCCCCAATCACAAATAGTTGTGAAATAGAACAAGTGCAGCCAATGGAGCGATGTGGAGAATACAGAACAGATGGTAACTGAGAGAAGAGGATCGGAAGACGGCGGACACACAGCGGGATTGGAGAGTCTGAAAGTAATTGTTAGAAAATGTGTTCGTGAGAGGAGAGAGAACGAGTGACCACGCCGTGCTGTGGGAACCGTGAGGTAGGGTAACCTCTGACAGCGAGCAGTGGTTAGACCGGTGAAGCAGCAACACATTCAACTATTTAATCTCACTGAGATGAACGAGACTGGTCGGGGATTGTCGTGAAGCCGTTATGGGTTTTGATGGTGATTAGTAAGAAAGTCAATTACATACTTCACGGAAAATAAAAGTATAAGAAAATATCTGACGGAAAAGGGAAAGACGATTTCTTAAATACCTTTCCAGTGCCATGTAGTGTAAGCAAGCCTGGCGAAAATTTGATTGACTGTACTTTAGAAACCGAGCACAGACGCAGGTCAAGCGAAG
This sequence comes from Schistocerca serialis cubense, assembly GCF_023864345.2. Classification (NCBI taxonomy): domain Eukaryota; kingdom Metazoa; phylum Arthropoda; class Insecta; order Orthoptera; family Acrididae; genus Schistocerca; species Schistocerca serialis. Next base: position 912,843 of record NW_026047471.1, on the reverse strand, counting down.
GCAAGGATACGTGAATTTGCAATCTGACTTTTATATGTGTGTCATCTTTTTAGTGGTTAGCCGCCGTTTAGCTTTAAAAATGTTTGCACATGTTTCTTAGATCCAAAACAGACGAATTGCAACGGTATACTGTCATGAGCCAAGAAGTCAGAAATATAGATGACGTAAATATAAGTAAGAATCAGGAAGTATACAAGATTGAATTATGCAATAAATTCCGCGACGAACAAAATGAAGGTTGCATGCATAGACGAAAGGAGATATTATTCGAGAAATGTCTTAATGCAGTATAGGATAATACATCACAGGTATCTAGAGAGAAACAGAAAAACTCAAACCGGGGGTTCCATCTATTAAAGAGAGTAGTTTTAAGGAAGCTGTAGTGGACATCACATACTGAATGAAACGTAACTGTAAGCTTCTTCGATAGGAAGCGAAAAGACGCAATGAAATTTTTGAAAGAGAACCACCTGGAAACAATAAAATTAAGAATGGACAGAGCAGATGTTTAGGAAACACCGTATTAGATCAGTGAAGGTACTCAATAAATCTAAAACATCTTTAAATATTTTTATAGTCACAGAAATGAATCGCAATATGTGTCAAGGCTGCAGTATCAGTTACACCTCACGAGGATAGCGAGGAATTCAGAATGAAAGAACTGTAACGAACTGGGATTCCATTAGACGAAAATTATTCAAACTATTGTAAGAGGAAGATTTTTGATCCCCAGACTGCGAAAATGACGGAAGAAACACGATTAACGATAGCCATTTGAACGACTTTCGCGTATTGCCGTTGAATTATTCCTGTCTAGCGCCCATAAACTTCATCAAGTAATGGCAGGACTTCAGGTGGTGTGTTTGTAAGAGGCTTGAAAGTCTGCCCTAGAAAGACTGAAATAATTTATGATCAATAAAGTGCAAATATAATTGTCTAAATTAACAATTAAATCATAGAAAGAATTGACCAGTTTCTTGTACTTACAGCAGTTGAAGATAACGACTCTAGAACAGCAAAATAAATACATTGCCTAACAGAAAAAGTGAAGCACCTAGAAAACAGGTTTGGTGTCGGTATAATATCAAACACGAAGACACTATCGGCGGATATATAAGTGATCAGAGCTGCAGTTCTCTAAGATATCACCATTGCGCATTAGTGTTGTTCTTGCTTACAGCTGTCACCAGGACAGGTAGGGAATATCAGTGGCGCACATAGCATCAGACGTTGTGTGATCACTGTGAAGGACGCCGAAATGTGGCGTACTCGTATGAGACAGCGTTATCAGCACCTGACAGAACATGACGGGGGCCTCATTGTGGGTCTCCTTTTGGCGATTGTTCGTATCGAGCAATATCCAGATTTGTCAGGCATTTGGATGTGACAGTGGCCAGATGTTGCACTATATGGGAACGTGAGGACCGGCATACCCGTCGCTGATGTTCTGGTAGACTACGTCTGACAACCACATGGTACGATCGCCTTATTGTGCACCAATCGAATCGTAACCACCTTCACAACTGTACTTGTCAGCCGGATATAAGCAATGAACGCACTGCAGTATTCTGTGCCGTCTCTCACCAATGACGTGAGTGGGAAGCGTGGACTGTAGGTGAATAGAGTCGCACTGCATCCAGCGGTGAATTGTGGTCCTGCACTGCCCCGCATGAATATAGTCGCCGAGTATAACAGCATTTGGAGAGAAGTCTCAGTCCTCTACCGTTTTCGAGAGGAGCAGCAGTAGTACTCCAAATGGAATAGAAAATAACTTGAAAAGCGGTTACAAGATTAAAGTCAACAAAAATAAAATCAGGTAATCGAGTACCACTGAACAAGTTTATTTGCGTGGCCGAAATACTTGTTTTGTAGATAAAACCGCCTTTTCTTGCTGCAAATTAATTTATTTTGCCTTTCTTTTGCTCTAAGGCATCTTTCGTGGGGTCTATAACGACACAGTTTTGTTATTTTTAGATTATCAAACAGTTGACCTTGCTTTTTTATGTAAATAAGTAATTAATTACAGTTTCCTCACATCTGGTCTGGAGGTCGCACTACCAGTTTATTTCCGAAATATGAGCACAATTTTGGATGCCGAACTTTTTCACACTGTTCACCATGTTTCTCCTTCTATTTTGTGGTGTACTATTATTCTTCGCCACTAGATATAGCTACTTGTTCGAACACTGCGTTTTTAACGACTTAATTGTTGTAACTTCGTACGTGTTTCCTCCTCTTTGTTTACCTACATGTTACGAACCTAACGAAGTATACATTCAGGACCAGCTTCTGTGTGTGTGTGTGTGTGTGTGTGTGTGAGAGAGAGAGAGAGAGAGAGAGAATAGTGTGTACATTTCTTTGTAAGTGTTTGTGTGTGTGTGTTAGGGGGGGGGAGGGGAGGTTGTTTGAACTGTAGAGTGTTAAATATGAATGTAATAGCTGTCAGAGAGTGGTTGAAGGCTTGGTGACAGCTGATTTGACTTTTGGTTTGAATGTTCTTGGAGGGGTTCATGGATAAGTGAGTAAAGAGACGTTGGGTGGTATTGTTATTATATTGGGTTGTATTAAAAAATGGTTCAAATGGCTCTGAGCACTATGGGACTCAACTGCTGAGGTCATTAGTCCCCTAGAACTTAGAACTAGTTAAACCTAACTAACCTAAGGACATCACAAACATCCATACCCGAGGCAGGATTCGAACCTGCGACCGTAGCGGTCTTGTGGTTCCAGACTGCAGCGCCTTTAACCGAACGGCCACTTCGGCCGGCTGGTGGTATTATTATTATTATTCTATTAATCGTCTCTGGGAGCGTTATTCCATTATTTTATCTATTGTTGTAAACGATGAATTGTTTGGTATGTATACTTGATCATTCAACAGGGTTTCCTTTTCTGCTTTGTTTTTCTGTATGTGGCAATTTCCTCGCAGGTTTAGGAGGTATTTTCCTATTGTTCATTCTAATTATTGCCCTATCTTCTTCTCTAGTGCTGGGTTTGTTGTTATGTTCTTTTAGGTACACAGGAAATGTGAAATGGTTTGTCCCATAATTCCAGGCTCCCATGTGTTCTTCGTTTCTGACATCAGATGATCTGCCTATTTGTTCTCTGTATCTTCCTTCACAAGTGTTACACTGTAGGTGATATGTATCTGCTTTCTGGTATGTGCCTCTGTTATTTTGTCAGTTTTGTGGCGTATTTTTGTATAGAAATGTCTGTTGTGAATGCTATCTTTTTTCCCTGTCTTTTGAAAATGTTGGTGATTTTATGTATGAGTTTGCTTTTGTATATCATTGTGAACCATCTTGCGTTTTCTCTCTTCTTTGTCTGATTATTTTGTGTACTTATTATGGTACAGCGTGTTTGTGTTTGTTTCTGTTGTGTTGTTGTCTGTGGTTTGGTGCTTTCCGCTTTTGTTTTACTTCTAATTTTGTTGTTTATCTTTATGATTATGTTACTATTGCAACCATTCTTTTGTGCTGTCTGCAATAATATGTCCAGTTCTTTTTGGTTGTTTTCTTTGGTGAGTAGCACTGTGTCGAGTCTATGGAGCATGTGTCGAAGTGCTGCTTGCTTTTATGAGTATGGGTGGTTCGAGGATTGGGGAATGATAATGTCCGTTGCTGCTGGTGTATGGTAAATTTCAAACATATGATTGCAGAGTTGATTTTTGATTGTTGTATCCAGAAAGTTAATTTGGTTATTCAGTTCTCTTTCAATTGTGAATTTTATTTTCTTATGTACCTTGTTGAAGTCTGTATGAAGTTTCAATTTTTGTTTATGATCCAGCTATTAAGCAAGGGACGTCATCCATATGCCTGAACCAACGTAATATGTTGTATTCTTTTGCTACTATTTTTGTGAAAATGATCTGTTCATTCTGGTTTACAAAAAATTGCCAAGGCTCCTGAAATGGGGGCTCCATTGGTAATTCATCTTCTTGTAAACAAAACTTATTATTGAACTAGAAGTAATTTTGTTCTTTTATGATCTTTATTAATGGGCATATTTCCATAATCTATTCATCTGAGAGTTCGCTGTAAGTTTTCAGATTCTTATCTATAATTTCTATTGTTTCTGGTACTGGTATGTAAGAATACATACATTCCACATAAAATGAGAGGGGTGTTGGTGTGTCTGGGAATTTTACATCTTTGTTAACTCCCCCCCCCCCCCCCCTCCGCGACACCCACACTAAAAGGAAAAGAAGAAAAGCCATATACACGCTCTTCAGCTCCCTTCCTCCCTCCCTCCATCCATCCCTCCCTCCCTCCCTCCCACCCTCGATCCCACACACACACACACACACACACACACACACACACACACACACACACACACACACACGTACACGTACAGGTACACACATACACACACACACACGCACACACACATACACGTACAGGTACACACACACACACACACACACACACACACACACGTACACGTACACGTACAGGTACAGGTACACACACACACGCACACACACACACACACACACACACAAACACACACACGTACACGTACATGTACAGGTACACACATACACGCGCACACACACACACACACACACACACACACACACACACACACACAACACACACGTACAGGTACACACACATACATATATATATATATATATATATATATATATATATATATATGCAGGTTTATACATCATGAATAGGAGTTTTTTGTGGACATGGTTAGGTTGACAAACGTGTGGGTAAACAAATCAAAGAGGAGGGAACATATATGAAGTTACAATAATTACGCTGTTAAAAGCACAGTATTCGAACAATTAGCTATATCTAGTGGCAAAAGAATAATAGTACACCACAAAAAAGGAGAAACATGGTGAACAATGTGAAAAAGTTCGGAATACAAAATTGTGCTTATATTTCGGAAATAAAGTAGTAGTGCGACCTCCAGACCTGATGAGAGAAAACGCTATCACAGCAGACTATAAGTAATTACTTATTTACATAAAATACAGAGACGTGAACTGTTCGACAATCTAAAAGCGACGAAACTCTATCGTTATAAATTCCACTGAAGATCTCTTAGAGCAAGAAAAAGACAAAATGAATAAGAGAAAAATAAATTAAGTTGAAGCAAGAATAGGCTGCTTTATTTACAAAAGGAGAGGAGATGAATTAAATCAGGTCTAGGGGTAGCGTCTTTGATTAGTCCTCGATAGCGGGTTCGAAACCAGCAACCGCTTAAATATTGATTAATAATCACCTTTGTCTGCCGAAGACTTCCGGCATAAGAAGTCATCCTCATATTGGCAGCGGCCTTATCAAAGAGGGCGGAGGAGCGGGCAGAGGTTCAGGCCACGCTCTTGTTCTGGGAGCGGGAAACTGTCCCTAAAGGTGGAATCATCAGCAATGATCAACGGCATGAGGATGCAGGAGCCAATGGAAACCAGTTGTTACCTGTAAGTGAAAAAAAGTGTCACGATAATCTCTCCATTGGCAAAAGATTCCGGAATAGTCATCCACTGAGATCTCCGGGAAGAGACTGCCGCTGAGGGGGTAACAATCAGAAAATGTTTGAAGAGTCAAAGAAAGGGTAATGTTCTAGGAGACGGGGCGTGGGACGTCAAAAGCTTGAACGTGGTACGAAAGCTATAAAATCTGAAAACGGGAATGCAAAGGCTCAATAAAAATATAGTAGGGGTCAGTGAAGTGAGATGGAAAGAAAGTTAGGCTAGGTTAGGTTACGTTAGGTTAATTTCTAGGCAGATGAGTATAGGGTAATATGAACAGCAGCAGAAAGTGATATGACGAGAGTAGGATTCGTGAGTAGGAAGGTAGGGCAGAGAGTGTTACTGTGAACAGTTCAGTGGTAGGGCTTTTCTTAAAAGAATCGACAGCAAACGTCCACCAGCAACGACAGTTCAGGGAATGCAAAGGCTCAATAAAAATATAGTAGGGGTCAGTGAAGTGAGATGGAAAGAAGGTTAGGCTAGGTTAGGTTACGTTAGGTTAATTTCTAGGCAGATGAGTATAGGGTAATATGAACAGCAGCAGAAAGTGATATAACGAGAGTAGGATTCATGAGTAGGAAGGTAGGGCAGAGAGTGTTACTGTGAACAGTTCAGTGGTAGGGCTTTTCTTAAAAGAATCGACAGCAAACGTCCACCAGCAACGACAGTTCAGGGAATGCAAAGGCTCAATAAAAATATAGTAGGGGTCAGTGAAGTGAGATGGAAAGAAGGTTAGGCTAGGTTAGGTTACGTTAGGTTAATTTCTAGGCAGATGAGTATAGGGTAATATGAACAGCAGCAGAAAGTGATATAACGAGGGTAGGATTCATGAGTAGGAAGGTAGGGCAGAGAGTGTTACTGTGAACAGTTCAGTGGTAGGGCTTTTCTTAAAAGAATCGACAGCAAACGACCACCAGCAACGACAGTTCAGGTATACATGCCGACATCGCAAACTGAAGATGAAGAGATAGAGAAAGTATACGAGGATATTAATACAGTACGCAAAGGGAGTTGAGAATCTAATAGTCACAAGGGACTGGAATGCAGTTGTAGAGGAAGGAGTAGCATAAAAGGTTACGGGAGAATATGGGCTTGGGACAGGGAATGAGAGAGGAGAAAGACTAATTGAGTTTAGTTATAAATATTAGCTGGTAAAAGCGAATACTCAGTTCAAGAATCACAACAGGAGGAGGTATACTTGCTAAAGACCGGGTGATACGGGAAGATTTAAATTAGATTACATCACGGTCGGACAGAGATTCCGAAATCGGATACTGGATTGCAAGGCGTGCCCAGTAGCAGATATAGACTTAGATCACAAAGTAATTATTACTAAGAGTAGACTGAAGTCCAAGAGATTAGTCAGGAAGTATTATAGGTCACGAAGTGCGATACAGAAATGCTACGGAATGACGAGGTACGCTTGAAGTTCTCCGAGGATGTAGGTACAGAAATAAGGAATAGCTCGCTAGGCAGTACAGTTGAAGAGGAATGTACATTACTAAAAAGGGCTTAAGCAGAAGTTGAAAGGAAAAACTTAGGTACAAAGAAGATAACTGGGAAAAAATCATGGGTAACAGAGGGAGTATTTCAGTTGATCGATGAAAGAAGGAAGTACTATATTGTTCTGGGAAATTCAAGAATACAGAAATACAAGTCACTGAGGAATGAAATAAATAGGAAGACAGGGAAGCTAAGATGAAATGGCAGCTTGAAAAATGTGTAGAAATCGAAAAAGAAATGATTATCGGAAGGACTGACTCAGCATATAGGAAAGTCAAAACAACCTTGAGTGAAATTAAAAGCAAATGTGGTAACATTAAGAATGCAACGGGAATTCCACTGTTAAATACAGAAGAGACAGCGGGTAGGTGGAAAGAGTACATTGAAGCTATCTACGAGGAGGAATATATGTCTAACATGATAGAAGAAGAAACGGGAGTGGATATAGATGAGGCAGGGGATCCAATATTAGAATCAGAATTTAAAAAACCTTTGAAAGACTTAAGATAAAATAACCCAGAAGGGATATATAACATTCCATCAGAATTTCTAAAATCGTTGTGGGAAGTGGCAACAAAACGACTATTAACTTTGGTGTGTAGAATGTATGAGTCTGGCGACGTACCATCTGACTTTCTGTAAAATATAATCCACACAATTCCGAAGACTCCCAGAACTGATAAGTACGAGAATTATCGTACAGTCAGCTTAACAGCACATGCATCCAAATTGCTGACAAGAATAATACACAGAAGAATGGAAAAGAAAGTTTCGGATATGTCAGACGACAACCCGTTTGGCTTCAGGAAAGGTAAAGGCACCAGAAAGGAAATTCTGACGTTGGGTTTGATAATGGAAGAAGGACTAAAGAAAAATCAAGACCTCGTTTATAGGATCTGTCAACCTGGAAAAACCGTTCTACAATGTAAAATGGTTCAAGATTTTCAAAAGTCTGAGAAAAATAGGGATACTCTATAGGGAGAGACGGGTAATATACAACATGTACAAGAGCCAAGAGGGAATGTTAAGAGTGGACGACCAGGAACGAAGTGCTCGGATTAAAAAGGTTGTAAGACAGGGATGTAACCTTTCGCCGCAGCTGTTCAATCTGTACATCGAGGAAGCAATGATGGAAATAAAACAAAGGTTCAGGAGCGGGATTAAAATTCAGTGTGAAAGGATATCAATGATACGATTCGCTGATGACAGCGCTATGCTGATGGAAAGCGAGAAGAATTACATGGTCTGATGAATGGAATAAACAGACTAATGGGTAGAGAATGTGGATTGAGGGTAAATCGAAGAAAGACGAAAGTAATCAGAAGTAGCATAAATGAGATCAGCGAGATACTGTACATTAGGATTGATGGATACGAAATCGAGTATGTTGGGGAATCCCGCTACCTAGGCAACAAAATAACCAATTACGGACGCAGCAAGGAGGACATCAAAAGCAGGTTAGCACTGGCAAAAAGGGCATTATTGCCCAAGAGAAGTCTACTAGTATCAAACATAGGGCTTTATTTGGGGAAGATATTTCTGAGAATGTAAGTTTGGAGCACAGTATTGTAGGGTCGTGAAACATGGACCGTGGAAAAACCGGAGCAGAAGAGATTCGAAGCATCTGTGATGCTACAGACAAATGTTGAAAATTAGGTGGACTGATAAGTTAAGTTCAAATGGCTCTGAGCACTATGGGACTCAACTGCTGAGGTCATTAGTCCCCTAGAACTTAGAACTAGTTAAACCTAACTAACCTAAGGACATCACAAACATCCATGCCCGAGGCAGGATTCGAACCTGCGACCGTAGCGGTCTTGCGGTTCCAGACTGCAGCGCCTTTAACCGCACGGCCACTTCGGCCGGCGATAAGTTAAGTAATGAGGTTGTGCGCAGCATCGGAAAAGGAAAGGAATATGTGAAAAAGACTGACAAGAAGAGTGGACAGGATGATATGATCTCTTTTAAGACATCAGGAAATGACTTCCATGATATTAGAATGAGCTGTAGAGGGCAAAAGCTTTAGAGGAAGATAGAGGCTGGAATACACCCAGCATATAACTGAGGACGTAGGTTGCAAGTGCTTCTCTGTGATGAAGAGGCTGGCACAGGAACGATTTGAAGTGGAATGATCATATAAAATTAATTGTTGGTAAGGCGGGTACCAGGTTGAGATTCATTGGGAGAGTCCTTAGAAAATGTAGTCCATCAACAAAGGAGGTGGCTTACAAAACACTCGTTCGACCTATACTTGAGTATTGCTCATCAGTGTGGGATCCGTACCAGATCGGGTTGACGGAAGAGATAGAGAAGATCCAAAGAAGAGCGGCGCGTTTCGTCACAGGGTTATTTGGTAACCGTGATAGCGTTACGGAGATGTTTAGCAAACTCAAGTGGCAGACTCTGCAAGAGAGGCGCTCTGCATCGCGGTGTAGCTTGCTCGCCAGGTTTCGAGAGGGTGCGTTTCTGGATGAGGTATCGAATATATTGCTTCCCCCTACTTATACCTCCCGAGGAGATCACGAATGTAAAATTAGAGAGATTCGAGCACGCACGGAGGCTTTCAGACAGTCGTTCTTCCCGCGAACCATACCCGACTGGAACAGAAAAGGGAGGTAATTACAGTGGCACGTAAAGTGCCCTCCGCCACACACCGTTGAGTGGCTTGCGGAGTATAAATGTAGATGTAGATGTAGGAGAAGAATTCGTGTCTGTCCGCATCAAAACAGTCAGAAAACTCATGCCTAAAAAAATCTGAAGAATTTTCCCTATTGAGTTTACAAAGAATGATCATATTTTATTACGGAAAGCTAACGTCTAGAGCCACAGTAATTCTTATTAGAATGGCAGAATGTGTGAAACTGGTGAAAAAATTATTGTCATTTGGAGGGGAATACTTTGTGTGTTTTGGCTGCGTCAGGTTGCGAGGGACTCAAGCACACGCTGCTTCCGCCGCCGCGTTGGAGCAGTGTCGGAGTGTTGCCGTCACGAACGGCATAAAATGATGTGTGTCTTCTAATAGTGAATTTACTTTGCTCAAATAGCTGCATACCTTTTTTTAAAAAAATAACGTGATTTAATAACTTCTGCTGCAAAGTGGCAAAGAACCGAACGTTACATCATCCCATACAGAGCCAAATAAATCCTGTTTACCTGAATACTTCGTACCCAACGACGTACCAAGCTGTTTGTCGTCTCTGATAGAATGATATTATCGTCAGTAAACCTCAAAGTTCTAACCTTTTTCTCCCTTTCCAAATTTTTTCCACATTTTCTTTACTGCTTGCTCAAAGTACAAACTGAATAACGTTGGCAATGGCCTACGGTCTTGTTTCACTCCCTTCTCAACCACTACTTACCTATCACGTCCTTCTACTTTTCTTACTCGAGTCTAGTTTCTGTATACATTGTAAAAAATCTTTCACTCTCTGTATTTTATTTCTGCTACCTTATAAATTTCAAAAATGTATTCAAGCCAAACTTGTAAAATGCTTTATCTAAATCTTAAAATTCTTTGAACGTAGGTTTGACTTCCTTCACCGTATCGTCGTAAGTTCAGTATTTTCTCGCATGTTCTTACGTTTCTCCAAACTGATCCACCCCGAGATCGGCTTCTACCACTTCTTACATTCTTCTGCAAATAATTCATTTCAGTATTTTGCAACTGTTACTTTTATGGCCAAGAAATGATTAAATATTAGAGTCCATATTTCTTGAGTTTCGCATAGTACTCAAGAATAAAAATTCTTTACAACCATCGTACTATTGTACGAGAATTATGTAGAAAGCTGGGACTTAAAGTAGTTTTTTGCGTTACGTAAGGTAACTGCCCTACCAGTGTCACTGATTGGAAATGAAAATAAAAGAACACTAACTAAATAGAGTACCTGTGATACACAATACGTTATTCACTGCTTGAGCACAAAAGTAGTGAAAAAGAAAAATTAGAAGAAATGGTTATTCAGAGCATGCATAGATACTATAAATTAAATTTTGCCGTCACATTTTTCTCCTTGTATGTAAAGATTAATCTCAGGAATTACTAGTAGACTCACAGATTCGCAGGAAAAGACTGTGTGAAACTTGTTCTCCATTACCATTTCGCCACAGAAGTCGGTGTGAGAGTAAGATGTCCCAACGACGCTTGGCGTGGTGATGGAAATGAGAAGGAGTAACACGCAAAAATGTTCGAAAACGACCTTTCGGTATTTTTTTCCTGTGTTTAGTTGACTTGGAATACTTTGAAAATATGAAGCGCAACATGTCTCTTATTTGTGTTGTTCAGTGCATCAATCAGATTGGGAGAATGAACACAGCATGAACAATATTGTCAAAAGGTTTTTGGGCCAAAGGTCACGGCACGGCTGATTGCCAAAACTAAATTTTTAGGTTTTCTCGGAGTCGCATGGAGTAATAGCACCGTAGAATCAGACAGTGACCAACAACAGTCTTTTCTCTTGATGTGACGATCAGCTACTGTTGTCAGTAAAACTCAAACGAAACGGCAGTATACTGGTCAGATTCAGCGAAACTGTTGATAAGAAATTAAACAAATTATCAATTACACCTGTCAACCAAGTTGTATAACAAGCTGTTACGGCAAACCAGGGTAAACTTTTCTACAGATACAGATGAAATACCAGGTGATCAAAAAGTCAGTATAAATTTGAAAACTGAATAAATCACGGAATAATGTAGATAGAGAGGTACAAACTGACACACATGCTTGGAATGACATGGGGTTTTATTAGAACCCAAAAAAATACAAAAGTTCAAAAAATGTCCGACATATGTCGCTTCATCTGATCAGGATAGCAATAATTAGCATACCAAAGTAAGACAAAGAAAAAGATGATGTTCTTTACAGGAAATTCTCAATTGGTCCACCATCATTCCTCAACAATAACTGTAGTCGAGGAATAATGTTGTGAACAGCACTGTAAAGCATGTCCGGAGGTATGGTGAGGCATTGGCGTCGGATGTTGTCTTTCAGCATCCCTAGAGATGTCTGTCGATCACGATACACTTGCGACTTCAGGTAACTCCAAAGCCAATAATCGCACGGACTGGGGTCTGGGGACCTGGGAGGCCAAGCATAACGAAAGTGGCGGCTCAGCACACGATCATAACCCAACGATGCGCATCTGTCAGACATTTTGTGGACTTTGTTTTTTTTTTTTTTTTTTGGTGCTAATAAAACCCCATGTCATTCCAAGCATGTGTGTCAATTTTTGCCTCTCTATCTACATTACTCCGTGGTTTATTAAATTTTCTAATTAATACTGACTTTTTGATCACTCCGTACATTGAGATAACAAGTCATTGAATAGCATATGGACTTATACAGATTGCTTTATTACCGGGTACACAAGGCGGAGCTGGCATTTGTACTCAGATGACTCATGTGGAAAGGTTTCCGACGTGATATGGCCACACGACGGTAATTAGCAGAATTTGTACGCGGAATGGTAATTGGAGTTAGACGCATGGGAATTCCATTTCGGAAATCATTATTCCGAGTTTCACAGTCCTTACCTCTCACCACAGGAAAGGTAATGGCCGACAGCATTCGCATAATCAACGCCAACGAAGGCGTCTGCGTCAGTAACACTGCCCCAGATAACTGCAGAAATCAATGTGCGACGTACGAAGAACGTATCCGCCAGGACAGTGCAGCGAAATTTAGTGTTAACCGGTTATGGCAGCAGATGGCCGATGCGAATGCCTCATTAACAGGATGATATCGCCTGCAGCGCCATGCCACGGATCCTGCTTGTCAACAAGGTACTGTGGAAGCTGATGATGGCTGCATGATGGTGCGGGCTGTGTTTTCATGTAATGGATGGGTCCTCTGGGTTTGTACGGGTATTTGTAGACCATTTGTACTGATTCGTGAACTTCATGTCCCCAAACAATGATGGAACTTTTATGGATGACAATGCGCCATGACACCGGGCCACAATTGTTTGCAATTGGTTACAAGAACATTCGGAACAATTCCAACGAAGAATTCGTCCACCCAGATCGCCCGGCATGCCCCACAATGCAATTTTGGTAATAATTCTAGTTCAGTGTATGTAGAAAGGTGCATTCAATAATAATGGAAAATTGTAAGTTGGTGCCTTAAAAAGTTTCCAAGATAATGGGTCACAAAATTCGATAATTTATACATTGGCGGCGTAGGAAATACAATGTCCCTTTAAATAGCTTATTGTATCGGATCGGTCGTTTGTAGTCCGGGGCAGCTGGGGCCGTGTCAACGCTCTGCAGTCGCCGGCCGCCCACGCTAATGCACGTCGCCGCGGGACGCTGCGTGTGGTGTGTACCGAGCGCGCAGCGACGCGTCGTGTTTGTCCGGCGTACAGGCGTCCGTAATTGCCGCCGCTGTGCGTGGGCGCCGCTGTTTGAGCGACTAACAGCCGTGCTAGGCGAGAAAAAGCGCGTCCCCGCTCTCCGCGCTCTCCTTTGCTCTCGAGACAACGGTTCCGTTGACTGTCAGGCTGCAGGCACGCTGTCATTTGTAGAGACGATAATGAAATAAATAGTATAGGCAAACGCTGCAGGCAAAAGCATTTTTCCTATTGTACGAGGGTGGTTTGAAAAGTTCTCGGAATCACCACGAGAGGTCAGCGCTAGCGCAACGAGTTGTTCACGTGATATTCATTGGGCTGTTGCCTGTAAACACGTGCCACTTCAGTGCTCTTGGAAGAGAGCAGTGGCGGTGACGTGGCTCTGCTGTTGTTCCCGCGTAGTGATTTGCGAAGATGGAAAAATCGAGATTCGAGCAGTGATTATGTTCTTTGTAAAGGAAGGCATGAAAACAAAGGACATTCATGCCGATTTCCAGAATACACTGGGGGACTCTGCTCCTTCATATTCAACAGTTGCCAAGTGGCCAAATGAATTTGAATTTGGTCAGGAGAGCTTAGATGATGATCCGCGCAATGGTCGGCCAAGATGTGTCACATCTACAGAAATTATTGCAAAAGTGCGCAAAATGGTCATGGGAGATCGCCGATTGAAAGTGCTTGAAATTGCTCACGCTTGCCAGATGTCATCTGAAAGGGTATATCACATTTTAACTGAAGAATTTGAAATGAAAAAATTATCTGCAAGATGGGTTCCGCGACTCTTGGCGCGCGCTCGCACACATGTGCCTTCACCATGAAAAAATTACACGAATTATGAATTGTTGCCACTCACTCCGTCTTCAGTCCACTAGTGGCCTACCGGGACCATCAGACCGCCGTGTCATCCTCATTGCAGGATGCGGATAGGAGGGGCGTGGGGTCAGCACACTGCTCTCCCGGTCGTTATGATGGTATTCTTGACCGAAGCTGCTACTATTCGGTCGCGTAGCTCCTCAGTTGGCATCACGGGGCTGAGTGCAAACCGAAAAATGGCAACAGCGCATGGCGGCCTGGATGATCACCCATCCAAGTGCCGACCGCGCCCGACAGCGCTTAACTTCGGTGATCTCACGGGAACCGGTGTATGAATTGTTGTCACACCCCCCTCATTCACCTGATATGGCTCCGTCAGACTTCCATCTCTTCCCAAAACTGAAAATTTTTGTTGGTGGGCGAAGATTACCTACAAACGAAGATTTGATAGCCGGAGTTGGCACCTAGTCTGTCAGCCTGGAGGAAACTCATTTTCGAGATGGGATCAAGGCACTGGAACATCGTTGGACCAAGAGCAGTAATCTACAAGGAGCCTACATTGCAACATATTTTTTTCGTTATTGTAATTTTAAAACCTATCCATGCTGCTCTTCGGCCACAGAAAAAAGTACATAAAACAAGAAGACATATGAGGATATCTACATCTACATCTACATCTACACAGATACCCTGCAAATCACATTTAATGTAGGCAGTCTCCTTAGTAGGTCTGTTACATTTTCTAAGTGTCCTGCCAATAAAACGCAGTCATTGGTTCGTCTTCCCCACAACATTTTTCGTGTGTTCTTTCCAGTTTAAGTATTCTGTGATTGTAATTTCTAGATATTTAGTTGAATTGACGGCTTTTATATTAGAATGATTTATAATGTAACCGAAGTTTAACGAGTTCCTTTTAGCACTCATGTGGATGACCTCACACTTTTCGTCATTTAGGGTCAACTGCCAATTTTCGCACCATTCAGATATTTTTTCTAAATCGTTTTGCAGTTTGTTTTGATCTTCTGATGACTTTATTAGTCGATAAACGACAGCGTCATCTGCAAAAAACCGAAGACGGCTGCTCGGTTTGTCTCCCAAATCGTTTATATAGATAAGGAACAGCAAAAGGGCCTATAACACTACCTTGGGGAACGCCAAGAATCACTTCTGTTTTTACACGATGACTTTCCGTCAGTTAATACGAACTGTGACCTCTCTGACAGGAAATCACAAATCCAGTCACATAACTGAGACGATATTCCATAAGCACGCAATTTCAATACGAGCCGCTTGTGTGGTGCAGTGTCAAAAGCCTTCCGGAAATCCAGAAATACGGAATCGATCTGAAATCCCTTGTCAATAGCACTCAACACTTCATGCGAATAATGAGCTAGTTGTGTTTCACAGGAACGATGTTTCCTAAACCCATGTTGACTGTGTGTCAATAGACTGTTTTCTGTGAGGATAAAAACAGGAGACATACATATTAAAATAAATGAAGGCGTTCACGGACGTACTGTTTGTATAAAAACGTTCAGCACTGTACACAACGGAGACACGTTCACACGTGAACGGAAGAGCACTGAACGAGAGACACTGAATAACTGACGGGAAGACAAACACCAGCACAGTGGCGATTATCTCCGGTGCACTAAAAACATACTGTGCACACGAAAAAGCCGGGGGCCTGACAGAGGGAAGAGGTGTGGGTAGGAAGGAGGGGGGGGGGGGGGGGGGAGGTGCCAGTGGGATTGAAAAATAAAAAAAAAGTTTCAGTTATGTAAGTACTTTTTTCTATTCCGTTTCGAGAACTTTTGAAACCACCCTCATATGTAGCACAAACTACTAGCTGCAGGGGAATTTAACTCCTACCGATTTTTGATTGAAAACAATGATCCAGTTTATGGTTACATGCGCATGATTATGCAGAATTTTTGAAGTATTGAAATTAATCCCATCCCGGTCAAGATGTGACCACCACCTATGTTCTACGTCAACGTGTTATAGCCGCTCGCAGACGGAGGGTGGCAGTGAAGGGTATAAGTGTGTCAAGACGAGGCTGATAGCGGCACAGTCGTTCTCATTAGGGGGGAACTGAGCGATTTATCTGACTTCCAAAAGGGCATGATAATATGCTTTCGGGCCAGGGGTGGATGCACTTCCGAACCGGTTAAATTTCTAAACTGTTCGTAGGTCGGAGGGTTAAAGTATGCCGTGCACTGTAAAATGGCGCTATCCAAGACCAGTACCAGCACAACTGACGCGCAGCGCGGGCCATGGATGACAGGGGTAACGACAGCTCCGGAGATGTGTACGAGCGAGTAGACGTACAACTGCTGGGCTCCTGATAGCCCAGATGAACCAAGGGACTACTAAAAGTGGTCTCCTCAACGATGTTCAGCGAACGCTGTTATGTATGGGGCTCCACAGCAGGCGTCTGGTTCATACAGCCATGCTGACTACAGTTCATCGGGGAAAAGGATTGGAAACTGCACGTCAGTACCGCAACTGGACGTCACTGAATGGCAGCAGGAGGCCTTTTCAGATGAATCACGTTTTATGCTCCATCGGACAGATGGCCGTTGGCGTGTACGGAGTGAAACATCTGAAAGCAAAAGCTGTAAGAATCGTTGGTAGTATCCAGACCGCAGGTGGAAGCGTTGTGGTTTGGGGAATCTTTTCGTGGCATTGAATTGGTGATCTCGTCATTCTGGAAGGCACAATGGTTAAGCGCACGTATGCATCTGCCCTTGGGACTAGTCCACCCCTAAATGCACTTTGCTTTTCCTCGGCAGTATGGTATCTATTAGCAGGACAATGCGGCGTGTCTCACAGCTCTCAGTGCACGTGTGCGGTTCGAACGAGGACGAGTTTACTGCACTCGCTTTGCCACCAAACTTTTAGGATTTAAACTCAATCGAGAATCTGTGAGACCACCTTGATCGGGCAGTTGGTGTCATTGATCCTTAACTGAGAAAACTACTGCAGCTGGCCAGGACAGTGGAGTCGGCATGGTTCCACACCCCTGTCAGCACCTTCCAGAACCTCACTGACTTTCTTTCTGCATGTCTAGCAGCGGTCAGCGCTGCAGAAGGTGGATATCCAGGCTTTTGGCGGTCGATCACATTAATGTGACTGAGTAGTGCATACAGCATTTTCGAACGTTTGCTTCAAAGTACCTATACACGTACTGATTACAGTGAATATACGTATTACGTGGAAGATTTTAATGTGTGGAAAATTTTTAAGAGCAGCTTGTTCATGGAAACATATCTTCTTCCTCATTAGTCAGACGAGAGTCGAGACGACACCAAAATCCATGTGTGAACGCATTGTAGCATTTCTGGCTCTGAGAACCGTAGTATTCACTCCCAAACCTCATTATGTTATTGAGAAGGAGAATGTTAGCTGATTTACGACGTAAGAATAAAGTGGACACTTACTTTAATTAATTAATTAATTAATTACGCTGATTTTACTAACGATCACAGTGATGATTCTTGAGGTGGCGATACACGTAATCTTACGAATACACAAGGGAAGTTAAGGGAGGGTGAGTACCTGAGGGAAGGCTTCATTCCCTGCTTACAATTCGTGGAAGCTCTTTTATTTACATGCATTTGGACAATAACACATTTGACGACAAATGAATTTAAAAATACTCGGTAAATTTCTGTATAACACATAACCTGACGGCATAATCAAGGGCACATCACAATTTTAACCAGAATTTAAATGACCAGAATGATTAATATCAAATCGTTTAAATTTATAGCCACAACAGCTACTCTACATAAAATTTACAATAAAACCCGAGCACCATGCATTTTAAAGAGCTGTTGAATGATCAGCATAAATAATATTGAAGTCCCTTCTATTTATAGTAAGGCTTGACATCTACTGTACGTGAATTAACCATAAAAGCCGAGCACAATGGCTCCAGTTAGGATCAATTTTAAACACCAGTTAAAAGAACAGAACACATAATCTCAAAGTCCTTAAATTTATAGCAAGACTCGATATCTACTGTACATAAATTTTCCATAAGGTCGAACACAACGGCTCCAAAGAAAAACGCAGTTACCGATATAAAACAGTAACGGGTCGTAGGTCACATTTGCTGGCTCACTAAATTTGGGTGAGACCATGTCAGGGGCAAAAAGGACTGCAAGGAGAGAGTGGGGACTGGGGATGGCTGGTGGGGAGGGGGGTGGGGAGATAGCGTAACCCAGTTTAGAACGCCGTATGCACGAGGCTTCAAAATAGGCGATTCGGTAAACAGAGGCCTGCGGCGACAGAAGACGCCAGCTCCCATGTAGAGCTAATCTCAACCGATGAGATCTGTCTGCCCCTACCAACTCGCAACCATTTCACGCACGTTTAGCAGCAGATATCTGCAGCAAAGAAAATTTTTTATTAAAGATTCATAGAGGTTAAACACAGTACCCCTGTTCAATATTACCAATCTCTTAATAATAATTGCGTAAACAATATTATTCACTCCTCCGGGCAGATTGATATACTTAGTAACAAGTCTTGGATGTTACAGAATACTGAAGCTTCAAAAGTAAAACACAGCCCAGGCTAATACAACAGGAACGATAAATCATAACGATCTCGAATGTATACCTAATTATATCCTTTAAGTATTATGGAATGCCAAAGCCTCAGTTTCTCTTTTTTAGCTACACTTACACAGCGAATAATAGTAAATATTTAAAATCTCCGAGAGACAATATGTACCATGAAGTGAAGCATATTTGATACGGTCGGCCAAGCTGGGAAGGGAGCCGGGCTTGGCAATACTTTGGTACTAGGGATGTGTTCTGAATAAACACTAAATTATACGTACTTTAAGACTTGAGACATCACAAGGTGCAATAACACAGTAACATATGACATGGTGGGACATTTCAAATTAGCCTGCAAACAGATAATCAACATGAAGTAATAATAAAACAGGTCTCCTTACAACTTAGGAGTCGAGCAACGTTATGACCAGCTCGGGCATATCTAAGAAACTAGTTGGCACCAGTCTTTCCTCCCTAGAGAAATAAGTAATTACAGAAGGCTAAAATGGCTCTGAGCACTATGGGACTTAACTGCTATGGTCATCAGTCCCCTAGAACTTAGAACTACTTAAACCGAACTAACCTAAGGACATCACACACGTCCATGCCCGGGGCAGGATTCGAACCTGCGACCGTAGCGGTCGCGCGGCTCCGGACTGTAGCGCCTAGAGCCGCTCGGCCACTCCGGCCGGCAATTACAGAAGGTATGTGCCAGCAACAGATAGCTATGTTACCTTGAATTACAGGGCTTACAATCACGTCTCATTCTTACACCAAACTCATTTAATTTCCCATTATTTCTCCTTAATCTGGCCACAGGCAAAACTTGCTGTGACAAGGTAATGAAGCAAGACCCATAAATGGTGCTTATATATGAATCAACAGCTCATGATTAATTTCAGGCAAGACCTTCACAAAATATTAACTGACATATTTCTGAATCGCTTGGCGGAAGAAATTTAAGAAAGGGCATTGTACAAATGTGGACACAGTTGTTACCAGATCGGGCGCGAACATTGTCTGCTAATTAAGGATTTTCAGGAATAAACTGTGTTCTTAGGGGTTCACCGAGCGAAGGTGGCGCAGTGGTTAGCACACTGGACTCGCATGCGGGAGGACGACGGTTCAAGCCCGCGTCCGACCATCTTGATTTAGGTTTTCTGTGATTTCTCTAAATCGTAAATCGCTCCAGGCAAACGCCGGGATGGTTCCTTTGAAAGGGCACGGCCGGCTTCCTTCCCCGTCATTCCCGAGAGCGATGACCTCGCTGGACTCCTCCATCAAAACTTCCCAACCCTCTTACGGGTTCCACTGCAGGTACAAATTGATATGGAGACCCGAACGTGTCCACACAACCCAAGGAACAAACTCATTAAATTCTCTCCCATCGCACTCCTGACAGCCTCTGCCTTTCAAAACACGTAGTCCATCCATCGCCCCACAACAGCCAACAGGTCCCAGAAAAGCGTTCGTGAGAACCCCCGCTCGGCTCTGCGCGTGCAGATGTGTTTCCCCCGGGCTCTCCTCTGTATTCATCGGCCGGGCGAAACCAACTCGCTTCCGCCACACTCGACAGCTCCGTCGCCGACTGCAGAGGACGCCACCATTACGCCAAACCAAAGGTATGCGACCGGAAGTACTATCGAGAGATCGACATGGAGCCGCTATGTCTCACTCCTCTGAGTAGTGGGTTGTTATGCGCCATATTCAGATTGTTTTCAGTACCATTTATTTTAACAGCTACAGTATTAAGAAATGCAAATGAAGCATTTCTTGCTCCTTCCATTATCGCTATCCAAACAATTATTTTTGGCGTGTTTATAAAATCCAGTGTTTCGATTCACAGTCAGATATTTTATGTGGAAATGCTTGTTTAGTAAAAGAAGACGTGCTCTTGAAATTTTTTAGAGAGCAGTTACGGGAAGTAGGCTGTTCGCATTTGACTTTTTTCTTATGTCCGTCAAAATGTAACAATCGTGAGCTGTAGCTATAAATGATTTCTAATATAAGGAAGGATTCTGAATTATTTAAGTGCTGTGCCCTTATTCATTCACCAGATCACATGTTTGCGCCAATATTTATTGTGTTACAAGTTTTATTTTTCAGCATCTCTCGCAAGGAAGACGCAACACTTCGGCGTTGCATCGATCGGCCATTGGGGTTGTTTTATAACTAAAGTTGATTCTTGCTTATTGTACGACCAGAGCCTTCAGTAATTCAGAGAAGGAGTCAGAGATTTTTTAATCAATCATACAGCAGAGAGCGGATATGAAATCGCGATATGCAATTCACATATTCCAAGCTTCCATCGGTTCACATACTCTGTCGCGGCGCTCCTAAAACCGATTTGAGACACTTAAAAACTTCGTTCTGAGGAATTTTTATTTGAAATTTTCGAGTGACTGGAGGTGGAAGTCAGCTAACAGCCTCCGCTTGCACTACAATGCGTACTGCGTGAATGGTTTCGGGTCGACCAGTTCAATTTAGAGGATCGAACGGAAAAGTCGGTGTCGAGCGGCTCCACAGTACTCATGTAGACGGGAGGCAGCATTATTAACATCATAGTTGCACGCCGTATGTGTAATTACCTTTATGAATCGCGACTCTGTGAGCAATACAGAGAAGAACAATGTAAATAGGAAGTTTTCTTGGCACATGATTGTGATTTACGCCAACTACTTGATGTACATTCAAATCGTTACATATTTGAACTGTGTTACATGTGGAGGTTTAGGTACGTGTTAGCAGTTTGTGGCTTTGTCTGCTAAGTGGTTCGTCAATTAAAGGCCACTGGAAGCCTCCACTGTTATACGACTTTTTATTTTGTAGCATAAAGAGGTTTAGCCCACTCGCTAGAAACGCAAATCTATGAACTGATTGCTGCTTCTACGCAGGGACAATAACATCCCTGATAGACAGCAGGTGGTGACCAAATTCAGAATCTTTGTGTTCTGCCTCGATGCGGCGGAGTACCAAAAAAAAAAAAAAAAAAAAAAAAAAAAGGTTCAAATGGCTCGGAGCGCTATGGACTTAACGTCTATGGTCATCAGTCCCCTAGAACTTTGAACTACTTAAACCTAACTAACCTAAGGACATCACACAACAACCAGTCATCACACAACAACCAGTCATCACGAGGCAGAGAAAAGGCGGAGTACCCACCCTCACACGTTCTACATTCATTACGAATGAGGACGGGCGTGTGTACTGTACGGTAACGCAGAGGAGGAAACAACACTCGTCGTAATTCCACTTTATTACATCGCATTCTAGCTATCTCATTAAGGGATAACAAGTTTATGTATATGTTCTGTTCCATTATGGTCTGCTGTGCTGTTTTTACGATACGCTTCTCGACTAATGAATGTGCGTTTGGAATATCTTTGACTGAAACATTTCAAAGTTTTCTTACAAAGTTTTCATGCCTGCTTTGTTACGCCAGTGTCTTCAGTCTGTCCTACCAGATGGTGCAGCGTTAAATTTATATCTTTCACCGTTAAGCACAATGTAGAGCCTTTTTTATCCAGTATGTAGCGACGTTTTACTGTGTGGAACTGCGCTGCGTATTATGTGGCCCAAGTTAATTCTGTCCAGAGATCGAAACATTATAGGTTTATAACATGATTCGTTTGACTTAACGTAAGCTGCTGTAATAACTAATAACCAATTTCGAGGTATTATGCACATGTTACCACCTGCAAAGTTCTGTTTTTCGGTTATCAGGCGATGGTAGGAATTACTTTACTCTTTCGACTCTTGTGACTGGGTCAGTTACAGGGTTTATATAATGTAAGCACAGGGGTTGCATTCAGCACCGGCCGCAGGCTTCCATGTCAGCAGGGGTACAGCATTCCTCCATAAATGTGATTTAAAATTCTAAGTAATTCCTTATCTAGTCATTTGTTCCTGTTGGTTTGTGCAGTGCGCATTGAATATGTGGTCAATGCTACATATACAAAACCTGTTTTCGCATTTTGCATTATTTTATGCTAATGCTGCCCTAAGTGCTATTCTTTAAATTAACTGTCATTAAAATTTTCGGATGGTTAACCTTTTGAACCACTGCCTCACGTTTCAACATCGATTTTCAAATCGATTTGTGTGGAAACTACATGTTCCCACAAGCGCACAACCCGTTGAATAATGCATAACCTAACACTGATGTTTCGGAATCTAAATTATTTTGGTTTCTATGAGAAAAATAAGCGACATTTTTAAGGGCACTTTCAAAGTTTTTCCTCAGTGTTTCATCATCTGACTGCTATAAATTGCATTAAATTATCAAAAACAGCATCTGAATTTGTTTTCCTCCGTACCATTAGCAAAATTTATTAATTTTTCGCCTGTATCTTTATGCTATTCGCAATTTGCACTACTTCTTGAAC
This sequence comes from Schistocerca serialis cubense, assembly GCF_023864345.2. NCBI lineage: Eukaryota > Metazoa > Arthropoda > Insecta > Orthoptera > Acrididae > Schistocerca > Schistocerca serialis. Next base: position 889,733 of record NW_026047471.1, on the reverse strand, counting down.
TCCTAAATGGACCGCTCGTCACTGCGCCATGATGTCTGCAGTAGTTATACATGGCTGGATGTACAAAAAATTTATAAAGCGCGCCGTTAACTGCCTTAGAATAAACCAACGACGGACACAAGGACAACCAGCGCAGCTGAAGTGTTCTATTTTGCCACTCTCTTTACGTCATTCCTGAAATTATAATTTTGTCCGGTTGCCATGAATTCAGTACAATCCTATATTTCGAGGATCGTCATTCTTCTTCCGATTTCGGAAGTGCTAACACCTTTTCATCAAAGCACTTGAAACCAGCAAACACACTTGCTACTTCTATATGTTGCCCATCAGTACAATTATAGTGTTTCTAAATAGAGGTACTTGAGTCTGACTCACCTTTTCTTGTAATGTTTAACCACAGGTACTATATTTTATACTTACCGATTGATTTCATTTGTGAGGTACACATAACTTGCGAGTATCGGTATTTTTGCACTTTACTCACAACTCTTTTACAATTCACAAAGCACATAATTCTAAATAAACCTCATTCATGCATAACTGCTTACTTACTATTTATTGTTGACTATGGAAAAACTGAGATATAACTTCATGCATTGTCGAAAACACTCTCGTGCCGTACAGATCAGCTCAGTTTCGTGACAGTGCATGTGCGTATTATAGAAATCTGCATGCCCAAATATGGTGCTTACATGTAGTAGTGATTACGAAATTAATGAAATGGAGACTGTTGTACAACAGTTACTCAACGAGCGCCACCACCCACTGATAGGTCGCACAGGTCGGCAGTAGTTCTATTGCCGACGACTTCCTACTGCTACCGATCAACGACCACATAGTGTAACTGGACACCGCTTCAAGAAATGAAAGGAAATATGATAAGATATCCTACTTTAAATTGTCACTTGTCAGAGTTGTTAAACATTATTTGAATTTTGAAGGATTAAGCTTTCGTTGAGCGTGTTTTGTTGTGCAATGGTTACTCAGTAACCATTTGACAAAGGGAGGCCACGACGTTTTGATCACGGACTTAGTTCAAACTTTTTACATCTTTAGTAGACCATCAAAACAACGGAATTTTCAATTAGTAAGGTACACTACTCGCCAACTCAGAGTAAATCGCAAGAGAACTGTTACGTGTGTCTTATGAACCGATGTGTTTGTGCATAGGTGCCGAGCGTTAGAGTTCATGGTGGTCAAGCGGTTAGCGTTTGAGTTTCGTAAGGCGAACGTAGCTACATTAGTTACGTCTCACCGTTACGCAGGTTAATTGCCAAATCGGGCCTATCCATGTGTCTGCAGCTTGAAGCGTTGAGGTAAACAGTAGTTCCGTGTACCTTACCAGATAGTACATATAAGGGATTTCGCAGGTCACAAAAGGTGTACAAAAATGTTCGAATGTGTGTCAGTTCCAAAGGGACCAAACTGCTAAGGTCATCGGTCCCTAGACTTACTGTGGTGTGCGTACTGTAAGACCTTCGGTACACACACACCATCAGATTATTTGACTTGTCGCTCTAATGAAGTAGGCGAGTGTCAGCAATATGTCTCGCAGTCTTATTGTGACGTGTTTATCTTCTGCCGTTAGGTCAGACGATAGAAATGCCACTTGCACGCTTAGAGTAGCAGATTGACGGTGACCAACTTTAAACAGAACTTGATTAATTTTCACACACATTTATTAAAACAATAAAATGCATAAAATTACTTAACTTGATTCTGGATGCTACTTACAATTGACAATCTCAAGTTCCTTTGGTCTTGGTACGTTAATCTTATTCTCACATATCTCTGATACTTGACAAAAGTGCCTATACATTTATCTTGATGGCTGTGTACAGGAATATGATAATCTTCTTAGGTTCAGACTGAAACTTGACTATAGACTGGCACAGACTAATGCAGACTGGAACTTACTGGTGCAGACAAATGCAGACTGACTAATCGGAGGTCTGTACACTCGTTATAATACCTTACGCATACAGGTGTCACTGTGGGAGTGTGATCAGTGAGGAGAAAAGGTTCTACGTTAGCAGCAATCTCACTGGCTGCGTTACGTATTGATACGCGGATCGGCGGAAGCAGAATTTGGTCCATCTCTAAGGCAGCGCATCTCGTAGTGTGGAGACAGACGAGCGCTGCGCCTGCGCTGTTGTGCTTAGCGGGCCGCGCTCTAGTGGGAAAGTTGTGTACGCGCTGACTACGTGGAACTATGTACACAACACTTACACAAACCTTAAGCTAATTTATGCTAAGAACAACACAAACATCAGTGCCTGAAGGAGGACTCGAATTTCCGTCGGGAGGGGCCGCGCGATCCGGGAGATGGCGCCTCAAACAGCACAGCCCGACAGGCACACATTTTGGAGGAAAACTCTATACGTTTCTTCATTTATTTGTCGATAATTATAAATATGCTTGTCCCAATAATTAAATTTAATTAAAATAGTAAGTAGTCAAATAACATGAAATTCACTAAAACATCATGCAAATACAAGTGATTTTTTAATAATATTACCTCTCAGATTTCACATAAATAAAATAATATGACCAGTGATGAAAAAAAAATGTAGATTAAAATCAAGTTGGAGCGAGAGTCGAGATTTCGCCTCATACACGTTGGTCTTACACCCCTCGAAAGCTAACTACAATTTTTTTTAAAGCAGGTAACGGTTTAAGCGAACAAAACATCTTCTTTTGTACAAGCATAAACACAACAGAAATGCCATCCTTCCTGCAGAACCTGCATAAGACATTACACTCGAACAAGGTCTCGAAAAGAGGTGTGGGGAAAAATAATAACAATAATTAAGTAAGCTAAGAGGTGTGAAGCCATAGATAGATAGAAAGGGAAGAAGGTGCGGGGGTTGATAAGAATTGTAGGCATTACCCTGCTCTGCAGATGGGGCATTGAGGCAGAATGGGCACGGGTCAACATGTGAGGTCTGGCCACGGTGTGTCCGGCACCACTACTGGGAAGAAGCACCAGAAAGGAGAGCAGACGTCAAGGAGGAGGGGCCAGTAGAACTGGGGGAATGATCAGCGTGGTCTGGTACAGGGCATAAAAAAAAGTGGCCCCTGTCCAAGTTCCTACTCCACTATGAGGTACGATATAGAAATGTCGGGCGAGAAGCCTGAGATGTCGGAAGGTGCACGTTGGGAGGGAGGGTGAGGTGCGCGGGTGGGGGAGGGGGGTGGAGTGTCTTCCGCGCGTGACATCATCCTGCTGAGTGGGATGACGTAAGGATCACGCGAAGGTGATTGGCGAAAAAGGCGAGGTAGCGAGGTCAGTGCTCGACGTCATTGTGGGCGGTTTGTAAGTACTGCCGGAAGTCAAGGCAGATTTATCGCCATCATTATGCTGTTAGGTGATCGTCCACCCCTTGATCCAAGCAATTGCCTGATTTTTGGTGGCGGGGAAATAAGTATGCTGAGGATAGGTTAATCGAGTCCTGTGGAACGCGAAGACAGCAGGCAACGAACTATCGACCAAGTTTCCAGACGTCTCTGGTGGCAGAACAAGTCAAGTGGTGTGCATCTTCATCCACGAGGTGGCAAATTGAACAATCAAATTGCATGAAAACGTTGATTTGTGGCGAATTTTCCACATGCGACGTTTCCCGGACGTTGAAGGGAAGGAAACGCTGGTGGACATGACCCGATGGACGTTAGAGAGAAGGAAACGCAAGTGGACATGACGCCAAACCGTTGGCCACCGGATCGATGGATGTTTCAGTTCGACATTGTTGCTGGATACGTAACGAAGCATTGGGGTGTAGAAATTGGTTCGAGGAAGGCGCCTGCTCGGTAAGTGAGTGTGAGCATAACTGAAGTCGACGACGAAATTAGAAACGTGCTTCAGATGGTGCGCAATGTGGCCTACTGACACTGGCGGCGGTATGGTCGCGGGCATAAGAGTGTCCAGCAAGCTGCGCTTAAGGGACACGACCACTTCCACTGCTTGTGCATGGTGGCCATGTTCAAAGACCCCGCTCGGAATTGCTCAGTGACAAGCCCCCCCCCCCCCCACACACACACACACACACACTCGCGAGGATAGGGTGAGCATTTCGTAACGACCTTAAGGGGCATACCTGCCCTACGAAAGTATTAGAACGCGGCCTGGAGGCTGCGTCCAACAGTTGATGGTAATGGGAGTACCTGCGCGATATGGACCACTTTGGACGCAATATGTTGATGGAGTTATTCAACACGTTGTAAAGAATCTAGTCAGCGGAGGAGATTTTGTCGCACTGCCGTGCGAATAATTTGGAGAGCACGGCGAAAATTGATGGCAGTGGAGCACAGTACTGTGGAGGTGCAGATGATACCAAGGTACCCACGGGAGACGTGCTAGGTCGTCGTGTGAGAGGCTGCGTCCAATGGGTTTAACAACATTCATGTTACTGTCCGCTGCAGTTCCATACGTTGATATCAGCTTGCCTGCTTAGCCGTGTGATCTAACTCACGGCTTTTTGGGCTGGGAAGGAGCGCCTGGGCCCCGGCACGAATCCGCCTGACGGACTTGTATCGAGGTCCGGTGAGCTGGTCACTCTGTGGATGGTTTTTAGGCGGCTATCCATCTGCCTCGGCGAATTCGGGCTGGTTCCCCTTATTCTGCCTCAGCTACACTATGTCAGCGATTGCTGTGCAACAAGTTCTCCATGTACGCGTACACCAACATTGCTCTACCACACAAACATAGGGGATACACTCGTCTGGTGTGAGACGTTCCCTGGGATGGAACCACTGGGAGACGAACCGCACAATAACCCTGAAAGGGTGGTTCGGTGTGGGGCAGCAGAGGGGTGGACTGCGGTGGTCGTCGTGGGATTGTGGACCACTGCGGCTGCGGCGGGGATAGAGCCTCTCCGTCGTTTATAGATCCCCGATTAACATACAATACAATACAATACGTTGATATCAAATCAAGGAGCATTTGGTTTCATTTTGTGAGCGGACGAAGAGGAGGACGTCGTCCATGTATGCATTACACCGTGTGTCGGAAAGTGAGACCAGAAAGGTAGGTCGTCAGGCTCCCAATGAGTGGCTCCAGGTTTATGGGAGAGTAGTGTTGAAAGTGAGCAACCCTGCCTTATGGAGCGCCGGATGGTCACTGGTCTCGCCACATGGCCATTGATCTGAATCAGTTATTTGGTGCTTCCGTACAGGCACCGGATGATATCGACAAAGGCGGGTGGATAAAGCATTTGGCTCAGTATTGAGAACAGAAAACGATGCCGCAACTTGTCGTATGTAGTGTCAAAATGAATGGCAACGACCGAGGCGCGGAGTCTACACGCCGCTGCCAGTGAAATCAACCTATGACATTCTCCTGTGGTCGTTTGTATATTGACTGAGCCACCCGGAGTTGTCTCTTCTGAGGCTGGGATAGTAGGCAGTACCTTGCGGCAAGTCGCCAGGAGTTGTGCAAGCTGTACGATCCGAGACCGTGCGTCGCCTCCTCTTGCGCCCCTTAAGTGAACGTTGTTTGCGTGTCCGTCGGGAGACGGAAGGGAATCGTGGCGGTCTGTAAGAAGGCCGTCGCGGGGACGATAAGTGAAGGGACGTCAGTATCATCGGCCGAGAGGGGATCTGAAGTCATCATTCCTGGTACCGGCGCCGGAGTAGCGTCAGGCTGTGAGCGTGACGCGTCGACCCAGGCGGTATCCGTAGCAACTCTAAGGGTCATCGGTATGGATGGCTGACAGTCGGCGGGAGGAGAAGAGGGCACCGATGCATAGGTGATCAGTAAAACTGGCATCGGAGTCGGAAGCGCCACATCAGGGGCGTATCACACAATTGCCAGCACGCAGATCTGAGGTGGTCTCCTTTGCCACAGCCAGAACAGGTCTTGTGTAGGCCGTCATGTATGTCGACGCGCGGCACCCGCTGATTTGCAGGTAATATGGCATGTGGCAACGGAGATCGATGGTGATCTGTCGTACACCGTTAAGAACGGGATGTGTTTGGAATTGGGCCGGGGTTTGACAGTGTGGCCATTTACGGTGCCATAGGGTCGGAAAGCCACGATAACGCCTTCCGCCGTGACCTCGAATGGTAGTTCGAAACCCCATATGGTGCGCATGCCCAAGCTTGCGTGGTCAACAATGATCGCACCGGCATTGCCGTAGGTGTGGCAAAAACGCAGCCCACGTTTTGTGTCAAGAAATGTTATTTCGCATGCTGCGTCAATGACGACTTTAATCTATTTCATACCGCTTAAGATGGACAAATGGATGCTCGAAACCTCGCTAGCTGGGCCGGCCGTGGTGGCCGACCGGTTCTAGGCGCTTCAGTCCGGAGCCGTGTGACTGCTACGGTCGCAGGTTCGAATCCTGCCTCGGGCATGGATGTGTGTGATGTCCTTACGTTAGTTAGGTTTAAGTAGTTCTAAGTTCTAGGGGACTGACGACCTCCGATGTTAAGTCCCATACTGCTCAGAGACATTTTGAACCTCGTGAGCTGGGGTCTTAGCTGCTTTGCGTAGGAGGCGTTTACTTCCAAGGCCTTTGATAGGGTGTAGTCATTGCAGAAGTTGATTTTCGAAAACAGTTGGCCATGATTCTACTGCACTTAAGCGACATGTAAGAGACGGCCGCAGAAAGTAAACAACAGCGAGCGCCCATGCTCTGCAGGTGGAAACAACAGCAAATCCACACTGTACAGCTGTGAAAGCTGGTCTGCCACTTGTCCACCATGTACCCTAACATCTGGCACTTAAGCACAGTTACATCACTTACGTAATAGACACGTAAAACTTCTCTTGTGATTTTTTTATCGGAATTATCAGGGTAATGCACCTTACTACCTGCACAGTGTGTTTTCATCGCCTACTAAAGGTGTACAAAGTCTGAAGAAAATCTGGCCACCTTCATCCCCCTCACCCCCTGGTTGCTCCTCTCCTCTCCCGTCCCCGCCCCCTGTCGTGTCTTCACTGTTGTCTCCTCCCCCCCCCCCCCATCTCTACACCATCTCCTTTCCCAAGGTGGCTTCAATCAACTCCCCCTCCTGGATGATGCCCTCTCTCCCTGCATATATATCCCTCCTATCAACTCTGATCCTTACCCCCGTCCTTTCCTCCGTCCTTTCCCTGGGCTCCCTCGCCCCCCCCCCTTCCATCCTGTTTTCTCGCCGCTTAACCTCTCCCTACCTCCCTTCTCCCTTCCCACCGAGTCCTTTTGTATTCCCCTCCTCTGCCTTCCCCACTCCCTGTCACGTCTGCCCAGCACCCGCCCCACCCCTCTTACGGGTCCTCATCCTCAATCGGCTCCTTTCGCCCCTCCCCCCGTCGTTTTTCCTCTCCTTCCCCCCTTTTTATTTTCCCATCATCCGTCCCATTTCCCCCCACCTGCTCTCAGCTGTGGTATGTCATATTTGCCAACTTTTTAGTGCAGTGTTCAAGTGAATGTTCAGTGTTGTTTGTCTTTCCAAAGTGTTGCGAACAGAAACCATGCTGTCGCTGGGTGTGAATTTTATGTCTTTTGCAAACAGAAAGACTGTCGCCGTGTTTTTTAATTGTCTGTCTATTATTTTACCTGTCTGCTTCATATGTATTTTATTAGCATCATCATCCCTTTGTTCTATGTTTTCAGTTTCCACGATTTTTTCGCCATGTTACCATTTCAGTCTCCGATTTTATCGCCTGTTTTTATTCTTTATTTTCATCTTTTTAAAACAAAGTCTGTAGGCTGAAGAGCGGCATATTAAGCTGCTGCCAGCCCGTCCCCTTCGGGGGGAATCGAAACTCAATAAACAAAAAAAAAAAAGTAAATCTGTGATGTCAACGTCGTGGCCTTCCCGTGTGAGATTTATAAAGATTTGCATGCTTAGTGACACGGGAACACGGGTGCTGACTTTTTTGATTACCAGGAAGGCGACATTTCCCAAATGGAACTCAGACGTTTACATCCTTCTTAATGCGATCGCGCCTAAATGAAGTACCTTTGTCACTCTATTAATTGGCATCTTCATTTCATTTTATTACAGCGTGTGTTGTTTGACATGTAACCTTCGTTTGCATATGAGCCATGGTTTGTTCACAGGTAGTAAAAAGACGAATATTCTGGATAACATTGTCAAAATAATCGCATGCTAATAGAGTGAATGTAGGGGGGCCGTTGCAGGAAGTCTGCAACTCTATTCTCGGCAAGCCGTTACTGAGGGTGGTTTGCAGTTGCTTTCCTCCAGCCTGTTATGAAGTGTCAAGCATGTATCCGCATCGTGTGGATGCGTATGGAGGGTTTAGAAACTGGGACCGAGGACGTTGTAATATACCTTCGTGGATGAATTTTCAGTTTGTAATGGACTGTATAACCGATTTCCGGACCGGGACTCGAGCCTGAGATCTTTACCTTACGCGGACAATTGCACTGCCTAATGAGCTATCTAAGGATGACTCAGCTTCAGTTACGCCACTAGATCTCTCCTGCCTTCCAAACTTAACAGGAAATTCCCCTGGATACCTGTGAAACTGTGAGGGCAGGTGAGTCGCGCTTGGATAATCCATTAAGCTGTGAGTGTGTTGTGTACAGTTGCTGGTGTTTTGTTTATGAAAGATCAGACTGTTCTGTACTTGAGAGTGTCTTAGAACTCTCGAAAAGTTTGTATTAATTAACCTACCACCTCCGACGGAGGCTAAAGACACCAGCAGCCCCCCTCCCCCTCTGTCGCACACGTTAACAACAGGGAAATTGGGAAAGTCTCTTTCTTTATAACTGAACGCTGTACATCAAGGGAAAACAACTTCAGTTGCTCTCCACACAGGATCAAAGCATTTGCAGTCGCATCCACAGGAGCGCCTTCATTCAAAAGTGACTCTGAGCACTATGGGACTCAACTTCTGAGGTCATCAGTCCCCAAGAACTTAGAACTACTTAAATCTAACTAACCTAAGGACATCACACACATCCATGCCCGAGGCAGGATTCGCACCTGCGACCGTAGCGGTCTCGCGGTTCCAGACTGTAGCGCCTAGAACCGTACGGCCAGTCCGGCCAGCGCACCATCATTCCTTGTTGGACATGGGTATGGATGGAGAAGGAGAACACCATCCTGACAAAAAATTTGACGATGACTGATAAAATCGTGATATGAATGTAATGAGATTTGTGTTTGATGACACACGAATATTGCTAAGTATGACTCCCAGGCTTTGCATCCTGATCCACACTCAAAGTGTCACTTGGGGTTGTACAACCGAGCTTAACATTCCAAACCGACGGACGGACACCGTCAACAGTGCCTTGTGCATGAAACAGTGCAGAGAGTTTTGCGAGTCTAACACAGGACATTGGCGCTATGAATGGTGGTCAGAAATTTTACGTCATCACTTCTTTTCCACTTGCCGGCGAAATACTGGCAGTCAAAATTTCCCACTACCGGGATTCGAGCCGGTTTACGGCCGAGTGCAGCACCACCGTACAGACGTGTGTATGTTAGCGCCATCGGATGCGCTGGTGTGTCATTCTGGCTATGCAAATTTAATTCTGAACATTTCGTTATGTAGGTGCCGCACAGTAATTAATATGAAGAAATCGAAAAAGAATTGGTTGTCGGATGGACTGATTCAACATATAGAAAAGTCAAAACAACATTTGGTAAGTTAAAGGCAAGGGTGACAACTTTGACTGCAACGGGTATTCCTCTGTTGAATGCAGAGGAAGGAACGGATAGGTGGAAAGAGTACATTGAAGGCCCCTATAAGGGGGAAGATTTGTCTAATGTGATAGAAGAAAAAACAGGAGCCGATTAGGAGCAGATGGGGAATCAAGTATTAGAATGTAAGAGCGATTTGAATGACTTACGATCAAATAAGGCAGAAGGGATAGATAACATTCCATCAGAATTCCTAAAATCATAGGAGGCAGTGGCAACAAAAGACTATTCGCGTTGGCGTGTAGAGTGTATTAATCTGGCGACATACCATCTGACTTTTGAAAAAATATCATCCACACAATTCCGAAGACTGCAAGAATTGGTAAGTGCGATATTTATCGCACAGTCACTTTAACAGCTCATGCATCCAAGTTACTGACAAGAATAATATACAGAAGAACGGAAATGAAAATTCAGGAAGTGTTAGATGATAATCGGTTTGGCTTTAGGGAAGGTAAAGGCACCAGAGAGGCAATTCTAACGTTGCGGTTGATAATGGAAGCAAGCCTAAAGAAAAATCTCGATCTGAAAAAAGCGCTCGCCAGTGTAAAATGGTGCAAGATGTTTGAAATTCTGAGAAAAATCGGGGTACGCTATAGGGAGAGACGGATAATATATAATATGTACAGGAGTCAAGAGGGAAAAATAAGAGTGGACGCCCAAGAACGAAGAACTTGGAATGAAATTTTCACTCTGCGGCGGAGTGTGCGCAGGTATGAAACTTCCTGGCAGATTGAAACTGTGTGCCGGTCCGAGACTCGAACTCGGGACCTTTGCATTTCGCGGGCAATTGCTCTGCCTACTGAGCTACCCAAGCACGACTCACGCCCTGTCCTCACAGCTTTACTTCTGCCAGTACCTCGTCTCCTACTTTCCAAACTTTACGGAAGCTCTTCTGCGAACCTTACAGAACTAGCACTCCTGAAAGAAAGGATATTGCGGGGACATAGTTTAGCCACAACCTAAGGGATGTTTCCAGAATGAGATGTTCACTCCACAGCGGAGTGCGCGCTGATATGAAACTTCCTGCCAGATTAAAACTGTGTGCCGGACCGAGACTCGAACTCGAGACCTTTGCCTTTTGCGGGCAATTGCTCTACCATCTGAGCTACCCATGCACGACTGACGCCCCGTCCTCACAGCTTTACTTCTGCCAGTACCTCGTTTGCTATTGATCAAACTTTACAGAAGTTCTCCTGCGAGCCTTGCAGAACTAGCACTCCTGAATGAAAGGATATTGCGGAGACATGGCTTAGCCACAGCCTAGGGGATGTTTCCAGAATGAGATTTTCACCCTGCAGCGGAGTGTACGCTGATATGAAACTCAGTTGGTAGTTTGACAAGATTCGCAGGAGAGCTTCCGTAAAGTTTGGAAAGTAGGAGACGAGATACTGGCAGAAGTAAAGCTGTGTGGACGGGGCGTGTGTCGTGCTTGGGTTGCTCAGTTGATAGAGCACTTGCCCGCGAAAGGCAAAGTTCCCGAGTTCGAGTATCGGTCCGGCACACAGTTTTAACCTGCCAGGAAGTTTCAACGAAGTACTTGGATTAAGAACTATGTAAGACAGGGATGTAGTCTTTCCCCCCTACTATTCAATCTGTAAATAGAAAAATAAATAATGGAAATAAAAGAACGGTTCAGGAGTGGAATTAAAATTTAGGGTCAAAGGATATAAATGAGACGACTCGCTGATGACTTTGCTATCCTCAGTAAAAGTGAAGAAGAATTACATGATCTGCTGAATGGAATGAACAGTCTAATGAGTACAGAATATGGAGTGAGTATAAATCAGACGAAAGTAACGAGGAGCAGCAAAATGAGAACAGCGGGAAACTTAACACCAAAACTGGTCGTCCCGAAGAAGATGTTAAGGAATTTTACTACCTGGGCAGCAAAATAACCATTGGAATGTGTAGCAAAGAGGACATCAAAAGCAGACTGATACTGGCAAAAAGGGCATTCTTGACCAAGAGAAGCCTAATAGTACCAACATAGGCCTTAATTTGAGGAAGAAATCTCTGAGAATGTACCTGTGGATCACAGTATTGTCTGGTAGTGAAACATGAACTGTGGGAAAACAGGAACAGAAGTGAATCGAGATGTGATACTGTAGACGAATGTTGAAAGTTAAGTGGACTGATAAGGTAAAGAATGAGGAAGTTGAGGGCAGAATCGGAGAGGAAAAGAATAAGTGGAAAACATTGACAAGGAGAAAAATGGTTCAAATGGCTCTGAGCACTATGGGACTTAGCATCTGAGGTCATCAGTCCCCTAGAACTTAGAACTACTTAAACCTAACTAACCTAAGGACATCACACACATCCATGCCCGAGGCAGGATTCGAACCTCCGACCATAGCGGTCACGTGGTTCCAAACTGAAGCGCCTAGAACTGCACGGCCACAACGGCCGGCTACAAGGAGAAGGGATGGGGTGATAGACATCTGCTAAGACATCAGACAACGACTTCCAGTGTACTAGAGAGTACTACAGAAGGCAAAAACTGTAGAGGAAGACAGAGATTGGAATACATCCATCAAATAATTGAGGATGTTGGTTGCAAGTGGTACTCCGAAATGAATAGTTTGGCACTGGAGATTCGTGGGAGAAAAAAAGCGGTAAAGTAACGCACACATGTTTGCAGAAAGCAACCTAAATGACCTTCAGAAAAGCGCCAGGTGGCTTGTGGAAGGTAACTTTCTCCCTCTGTATACATTCGCAGGTTGAATGCGCTGCGTACATCCACTGTATTTTTGAGTACCGGAAGTATGGAGACATGCTCTAGTGCTATGTCAGCGTGAGTTAAGCAGCGTGCTGTTACTGAATTTAAGGGATGAAAAAGTGACGCATCGGAGTTTAAAAGCTGTTTACGGTGACGAAGCTATTAATGGATCGATAGGTAGTAAACTTTCGCTTTTGCGAGTCTGGAAAAGCTATATTTGTTCATGAAACATAGAGCGGACGTCCGATAGTGTCGCAGACAATATACATCGCAAACTTGTTGACGATTTAAATCAAAATGACAGGCGAATCACTCAAAAGCGTATAGCAAAGTGATGTTGGAATATGTATGGAACGTGTCAGCTTCATTACTGATCAGTTAGGGTACCGTATCACAACGTCTCGCAGACAAGAACAAACAGCGTCTATTGGAAAGCTGGGGCAAGTTTTGAACGCTAACGTGACGAAGGAAGTGACAGCCTTTCGAGTAATGTGACGGGAGACCGATTTTTGGGTCCATCAGTATGACCCAGCATAGACAAAGTGCTGAATATCGATATCAGTCTTCTCCTCAGGCGAGAAAGTTCAAATACAACTATCCGAAAAAAATTCTTTTGACTGTGGTCTGGGATGCTGACCGAGTTTTTGTGACTGATTATCCGTTAGGACTTGCAATAGTAAGTTTTTCTCAGTACACAGACTCTGAAACACCTCCAACGTCGAGATTGTTGTATTAGAGACAGACTGGCGCCAATAATATTGCAACATGACATCTAAATCTACATCTACATCCATACTTCGCAAGCCACCTGACGGTGTGTGGCGGAGGGTACCTTGAGTACCTCTATCGGTTCTCCCTTCTATTCCAGTCTCGTATTGTTCGTGGAAAGAAGGATTGTCGGTATGCCTCTGTGTGGCTCTAATCTCTCTGATTTTATCCTCATGGTCTCTTCGCGAGATATACGTAGGAGGGAGCAATATACTGCTTGACTCTTCGGTGAAGGTACGTTCTGGAAACTTCAACAAAAGCCCGTACCGAGCTACTGAGCGTCTCTCCAGCAGAGTCCTCCAATGGAGTTTATGTATCATCTCCGTAAAGCATTCGCGATTACTCAATGATCCTGTAACGAAGCGCGCTGCTCTCCGTTGGATCTTCTCTGTCTCTTCTATCAACCCTATCTGGTACGGATCCCACACTGCTGAGCAATATTCAAGCAGCGGGCGAACAAGCGTGCTGTAACCTACTTCCTTTGTTTTCGGATTGCATTTCCTTAGGATTCTTCCAATGAATCTCAGTCTGGCATCTGCTTTACCGACGATCAACTTTATATGATCAATCCATTTTAAATCACTCCTAATGCGTACTCCCAGATAATTTATGGCATTAACTGTTTCCAGTTGCTGACCTGCTATATTGTAGCTAAATGATAAGGGATCTTTCTTTCTATGTATTCGCAGCACATTACCCTTGTCTACATTGAGATTAGATTGCCATTCCCTGCACCATGCGTCAATTCGCTGCAGATCCTCTTTCATTTCAGTACAATTTTCCATTGTTACAACCTCTCGATATACCACAGCATCATCCGCAAAAAGCCTCAGCGAACTTCCGATGTCATCCACAAGGTCATTTATTTATATTGTGAATAGCAACGGTCCTACGACACTCCCCTGTGGCACACCTGAAATCACTCTTACTTCGGAAGACTTCTCTCCATTGAGAAGGACATGCTGCCTGCTGTTATCTAGGAACTCTTCAATCCAATCACACAATTGGTCTGATAGTCCATATGCTCTTACTTTGTTCGTTAAACGACTGTTGGGAACTGTATCGAACGCCTTGCGGAAGTCAAGAAACACGGCATCTTCCTGTGAATCCGTGTCTATGGCCCTCTGAGTCTCGTGGACGAATAGCGCGAGCTGGGTTTCACACGACCGTCTTTTTCAAAACCCATGCTGATTCCTACAGAGTAGATTTCTAGTCTCCAGAAAAGTCATTACACTCGAACATAATACGTGTTCCAAAATTCTACAACTGATCGACGTTAGAGATATAGGTCTATCGTTCTGCACGTCTGTTCGACGTCCCTTCTTGAAAACTTGGATGACCTGTGCCCTTTTCCAATCCTTTGGAACGCTACGCTCTTCTAGAGACCTACGGTACACCGCTGCAAGAAGGGGGGCAAGTTCCTTCGCGTACTCTGTGTAAAATCGAGCTGGTATCCCAGGTCCAGCAGCCTTTCCTCTTTTGAGCGATTTTAATTGTTTCTCTATCCCTCTGTCATCTATTTCGATATCTACCATTTTGTCATCTGTGCGACAATCTAGAGAAGGAACTACAGTGCAGTCTTCCCCTGTGAAACAGCTTTGGAAAAAGACATTTAGTATTTCGGCCTTTAGTCTGTCATCCTCTGTTTCAGTACCATTTTGGTCACAGAGTGTCTGGACATTTTGTTTTGATCCACCTACCGCTTTGACATAAGACCAAAATTTCTTAGGATTTTCTGCCGTGTCAGTACATAGAACTTTACTTTCGAATTCATTGAACGCCTCTCGCATAGCCCTTCTCACACTACATTTCGCTTCGCGTAATTTTTGTTTGTCTGCAAGGCTTTGGCTATGTTTATGTTTGCTGTGAAGTTCCCTTTGCTTCCGCAGCAGTTTTCTAACTCGGTTGTTGTACCACGGTGGTTCTTTTCCATCTCTTACGATCTTGCTTGGCACATAATCATCTAACGCTTATTGTACGATGGCTTTGAACTTTGGCCACTGATCCTCAACACTATCTGTACGTGAGACAAAACTTTTGTGTTGAGCCGTCAGGTACTCTGCAATCTGCTTTTTGTGACTTGCTAAACAGAAAAATCTTCCTACCTTTTTTAATATTTCTATTTAGGGCTGAAATCGTCGATGCAGTAACCGCTTTATGATCGCTAATTCCCTGTTCTGAGTTAACTGTTTCAAATAGTTCGGGTCTGTTTGTCACCAGAAGGTCTGATGACAACACTCATCCATACAATACGCGCGCATTGAAGATACTCTGCGAAACCTGAAGTCTGAAACGATTCCCCAGCCATCTTACTCCACAGGTCTTGCACCTTGCGGGATTTTTAATTTTTGTTTTTACCTCTACTCAAGGGAGACCTCAAGGGTAATCAATTACATTTGAGACGATGAGGTGAAGGCACCTGTCAAGTTCTAAATTAGAGAAAAGCCGGAAGAATAATTCAGTGACGGAAAACAAAAACTTGTTACATATTAGGAGAGATGTCTTAATATTCGCAAATTCATGTTTGCGTTGGGTAGCAGGAGTCAGCCCAAGCAACTGCTACTTGTCACGTCTTTCATGCGATCCCGGTGTCACCAGAAGGCATCTGTTTCCCACTACAATCTAAATCATTTTTAAGTCGGAATTTTACGTTCCTATTGGATAGAGTGCTCAGAAATTACTGTAGTCTGATTTTCTCTTCAACGATATGTACCAACAGGGACAGTAAAGCACTGCGAATAAACAGCAACACAGCAGTGACTCGGTAACGCTGCATGCTTGAAGATTTCAGGTTGCGCGAGCGAGGGCAGTGCTGCCGCTGCTGGAGTATCGGTTTTACTGTCCTTTTTAATACACATCAGTAAGGCAGATACCTCACGAGACTAGTCTGGGACAGCTCTATCGAATGAGCACCTAAAATGTTGCTTTAAAAATAATTTTGTTTGTAACGGGAAACAAGCAGATGCCTTCCGTTGACAGCGGTGGTCGCATCAAAAACTTGATGAGTACTATTTGTTTGGGCTGCCGTCAGCTACACAATGCAAAAAATGAAACTGCGAATATTAGCTGCATCACCAGAGAAAGCAGCGCGGAATAGCCCCGCGGTCTAGGGCACCTTGCTACATTTCGCGTAGCTTTCCCCGTCGGAGGTTCGAGTCCTACCTTGGGCATGGGTGTGTGTGTTGTCCTTAGCGTAAATTAGGTTAAGTACTTAAACATAACTAACCTAAGGACATCACACACATCCATGTCCGAGGCACGATTCGAACCTGCGACCGTAGCGGTCGAGCGGTTCCAGACTGAAGCGCCTAGAACCGCTCGGCCACCCCGGCCGGCTTATCCACTTTGGTGTGTAGAATGTATGAGACCGGCGATATACCATCAGACTGTCGGAAAAACATCATCCACACACTTCCTAAAGGTGAGCTAAGAAGTGAGAGAATTATTGCACAGTCAGCTTCTGAATCCAAATTGCTAACAAGAATAATATTCAGAAGTGTGGAGGAGAAAATTCGGGAACTGATAGATGACGTTAAATTTGGCTTTAGGAAGGGTAAAGGCATCAGAGATGGAGTTCTGATGTTGCATTTGATAATGGCAATAAGACTGAAGAAAAATCAAGAAAAACTCGTAGGCTTTCTCGACCTGGAGAAAGCCTTCTTTCGCAAGCTCCTCTACAGGAAAACAAAAACTTCTTTCAGGGAGGCCACGAGGTGGCGTCACTCTGAATGTGTCATTGACTTTCGAGATTTGAATTAAGAGTCTCTGTCTTGTTGATAATGTTACACTTACGGCTATGTTTAATTGTTTGTCATGCTGAAAGGTTGCGATTTATAGATGTGTTGTTAGTTTTAAACGTTTTATTTTGGTTGACACGGTTGTGTGTTATGTATTTTGCCAGAGTAGTAGCTGTCTATTATTAACTTTACAGGTTTCATGTAAATTTCTAAGTAGGGTTTTATTTCCACATAGAGAGTCGATGTCTTATTTTCAGGTGCTCATTTGTTATATGAAGTAATTTTAGTTAAAGAGAATGCATATTGCAGTTTCACTAATGAATTTACGATACTGGTTCCCCTTGCTCTCTAGCATTAACGTCCTCTGCTGATTACTTGTAAGAACTCTGGAAGTTTCGAGGCCATCACCGGAGCTCATGCACCTAAATATATAGATTTTGTCTTTGATATCTACATCAGAATATTTTGTGATATGTAAGGCTGTCATGGATAGCTGTTAATCGTGTAAAGATTTTTATTTTTTATGTATCACTATGCGTGCTATAGATTTTGTTCTAGCTAATTGAACTTAGTTAGTTACTCCACTGTTTTTCTGTTTTAACAATTCTGAAAATGGCAATGGCCGTAGCCAATACACTAAGACCACCTCTGCGAGATAATCACCACTTGTAATAGTCGTCGAAAGTGTAAACCCAGAAATACTGCGTAAGCCATCACTCGCCCTATACCTGAGAGCTTAAGTCAGCCAGCACACAAGAAGGAACGAATTAAGCCGTCCAGGATGTCACAGTAAAGCCGCAGAACACGGAAGATAAAAGCTACCGGCTGTCTACTCGTCACCATACAAACATCGAGGGGTGATCGACATGTCACGATGACGTCGCATCTGCTCCCCGAGCCTTCATGTAAAACTGACTCTGCAAAGTGGTGAGAAAGTCAGCTTCAACTCCTACTTGTCTAGTTCAAATGGTTCAAATGGCTCTGAGCGCTATGGAACTTAACATCTTAGGTCATCAGTCCCCTAGAACTTAGAACTACTTAAACCTAACTAACCTAAGGACATCACACACATCCATGCCCGAGGGAGGATTCGAACCTGCGACCGTAGCAGTCCCGCGGTTCCGGACTCCAGCGCCTAGAACCGCACGGCCACCGCGGCCGGCACTTGTCCAGTAACTGAGTCATTTGTATGCCCAGTGAAAATAGCCCTAAGTTTTACATCTGATTTAAAGATTTTACAAATTCAACGAAGTTGTGCGTCACCTATTTATTTTGAAATGTGTGATGCTGAAGAAAAATATTGGTGTTGAGCTATGAGTCTACAGGGTGGTCCATTGATCGCGACCGGGCCAAATATCAAACGAAATATGCGTCAAACGAAAAGACTACAAAGCACGAAACTTGTATAGTTTGAAGGGGGAAACCAAATGGCGTTATGGTTGGCTCGCTAGATGGCGCTGCCATAGATCAAACGGATATCAACTGCGTTTTTTAAAATAGGAATCATCATTTTTTATTAGATATTCGTGTAGTACGTAAAGAAATATGAATGTTTTAATTGGACCACTTTTTTCGCTTTGTGATAGATGGCGCTGTAATTGTCAGAAACATATGGCTCACAATTTTAGACGAACAGTTGGTAGCAGGTAGGTTTTTTAAATTAAAATACAGAACGTAGGTACGTTTGAACATTTTATTTCGATTGTTCCAGTGTGATACATGTACCCTTGTGAACTTATCATTTCTGAGAACGAATGCTGTTACAACGTGATTACCTGTTAACACCTCATTAATTCAATAACTGCTCAAAATGATGTCCGTCAACCTCAATGTATTTGGCAATACATGTAACGAAATTCCTCTCAACAGCGAGTTGTTCGCCTTCCGTAATGTTCGCACATGCTTTGACAATACGCTGACGCATGTTGTCAGGCGTTGTCGGTGGATCACGATAACAATTATCCTTCAACTTTCCCCACAGACAGAAATCCGGTGACGTCAGATCCGGTGAACGTGCGGGCCATGGTATGGTGCTTCGACGACCAATCCATCTGTCATGAAATATGCTGTTCAATACCGCTTCAACCTCACGCGAGGTATGTGCCGGACATCCATCATGTTGGAAGTACATCGAGATTCTGTCATGCAGTGAAACATCTTGTAGTAACGTCGGTAGAAGATTACTTAGGAAATCAGCATACATTGCACCATTTAGACTGCCATCGATAAAATGGGGGCCAGTTATCCTTCCTCCCATAATGCCGCACCATACATTAACCCGCCAAGGTCACTGATGTTCCACTTGTCGCAGCCATCGTGGATTTTCCGTTTCCCAATAGTGCATATTATGCCGGTTTACGTAACCGCTGATGGTGAATGACGCTTCGTCGCTAAATAGAACGCGTGCAAAAAATCTGTCATCGTCCCGTAAGTTCTCTTGTGCCCAGTGGCAGAACTGTACACGACGTTCAAAGTCGTCGCCATGCAATTCCTGGAGCATAGAAATATGGTACGAGTGCATCCAATTTTGGTGCAGCGTTCTCAACACTGACGTTTTTGAGATTCCCGATTCTCGCGCAGTTTGTCTGCTACCGATGTGCGGATTAACCGCGACAGCAGCTAAAACACCTTGTAACCTCCCCGCACGAATTAAAGAATGAAAATAATGAAAATTTAGCCTAGTGTAACCTCCCAGGAAAATAATGTTTAATAAAAAACGTGAAATGGTGCCAAGCGTAAGCTCGCCACAAAATTTAATGAATGAAAATTGACCATAAACCCACAATAATATTAATTAAATAATGAACCATGAACGAAATGTAATCTGTCAACAGAAATAATAATATCTGGTAAATTTTATAAGGACAGCAGCGCTGACTTTCGGCCCTGTATTCTGAATAACAAGCAAAAATTCTTACCTCAATAAAACTGCAACTATATCTGCTCTTATTTATCGACACAGCTTCGTGCAATGCTGGCGTATATATATATTGTTTTGATTCTTGGAAGGAATGCATAGGAAAAATTCTTTAAATTGAAATGAATGCTTTTTCTTCAAAAGAGTGGAAAAATTCTTTAAATTGAAATGATTACTTTTCTTTAAAAGAGTTACTTTATAAAAAAAATTATTATTGGGGCATTTTTTTAAACAAATTAAATTACAATTAACATACATTATTAAATATGCGCAATGCTGCTTCTTTACCTTCTACAACAATACTCATCCTCCAGAGTCCTGACCAGAGTCGCGACCAGAGCACACAACCGACGCATGTCGACTCCCGCAGACTACTACCGTCCACTCGCTACTACTGCCGACTCGCGCAGACTAGCGCAGACTGACTTCTACTGTCGACTCGCGCAGACTAACTACTACTGATCTCTGGTCAGAGACTCTGCCATGCCTCGCCCATCGCCGGCAACGCATACGTCTTACAACCTACTTGGGCATCATCATTTGTTGCACGTCGTGGTTGACGTTTCACATGTGGCTGAACACTTCCTGCTTCCTTAAATAACGTAACTATACGGCGAACGGTCCGACACTTGGATGATGTCGTACAGGATATCGAGCAGCATACATAGCACACGCCCGATGGGCATTTTGATCACAATAGTCATACATCAACACGATATCAACCTTTTCCGCAGTTGGTAAACGGTCCATTTTAACACGGGTAATGTAACACGAGGCAAATACCGTCCGCACTGGCCTAATTTTACGTGATACCACGTACTTATACGTTTGTGACTATTACAGCGCCAAATATCACAAAGCGAAAAAAGTGGTCCAACTAAAACACTCATAATTCTTTACGTACCACACGAATATATAACAGAAAATGCGCGTTCCTATTTTAAAAAGCGCAGTTGATATTCGTTTGACATATGGCAGCGCCATCTAGCTGGCCAACCATAGCGCCATCTTGTTTCCCCTTTCAAGCTAGACGAGTTTCATTCTTTGTAGTTTTTTCGTTTGATGCTTATTCCGTGAGATATTTGGCCCAGTCACAATCAATGGAACATCCCGTATATTCATTTGCAGTGTGTTCAGATCATTAGATGGTGATTGGTTTTTTTAAGCGCTTCTGGTCAACACCAATACGTCGTGGGACTACCCGTTGTTCGGATGCAGGTTTGAATTCCCCGGGGCATACCATCGATGAGGTAAGCCAACGCTGGTTCGGAATACCACAAACGTGAATGGGGATCCTGCATGGATTGAGCAGAGTGAGAGGTATTTGGCCCGGTCACTATCAATGGACAACCCTCTATATTTATTTGCAGTGTGTTCAGATCTTCAGATGGTGATGGTTTTTTTTAAAGCGCTTCTGGGCATCGCCAATACGTCTGGGATTACTCATTTTTCGGATGCACGTTTGAATTCGCCGGGGCATACCATCGATGAGGTAAGCCAACGCTGGTTTAGATTGCCACAAACGTGAATGGGGATTCTGCATAGACTGAGCAGAGTGAGAGGTATTTGGCCCGGTCACTATCAATGGACCACCGTGCATATTGATTTGCAGTGTGTTCAGATCATCAGATGGTGATGTTTCCTTTTTTAAAGCGCTTCTGGTCAACACCAATACGTCGTGGGACTACCTATCGTTCGTATGCAGGTTTGAATTCGCCGGGGCATACCATCGATGAGGTAAGGCCGCACTGGTTCAGATTGCCTCAATCTTGAATGGCGATTCTGCATAGATCGAGCAGAGTTCGTGGTCGTTGTCGACTTCCAAGAATACCTCTTATCAATTTATATTACAACTGTTCGAGTGGAGTAGGTAGGCCACCCCATTCTGGCGATCCTAACATGGACACGGGTAACATGCACACGAGAACCACGCAATGAGCACGTGAGTTATCGTTCATCAAGATGAAATTCTCACCAAAAATATTCTCGAGATGGTCCCACTGTTGGTTGCAGCATCTCACGTCTGTAACTTAGATTAGCGATGTAACCCTAAACAATCGCGAGAAACGGTGGTCCTGTGTAAAGCCACCACCAAACAGTACTCCACCACCGTCTTGTTGCACATGTGTAACAGAGTGTTGGAGGTGTTCGATTTAACCAGGTTTATCACGAGACAAACATATCTGAGTTTCGTCCATAAAAAAACAACCGGTGTCAATCCTGGGACATCTATTCTGCGTTATCTACAACGGAGTCCATGGTGTTGTGTATGACGCAGTGCTTGCCTTGTCGTCGGGAATTTAGACTCGTGTCACGTAATCGTTTCCTAACAGTTTTGATGCAGTGCATCACCCCGAATTCAGTTCTGGACATTCAACTCGCGGTTCCTTTGACTCAGAAGTCGTAGGTATCGATTATCCTGTGCGCCTGTCGAATGTGGGGGGCCTCTACGGGGTAAGTCCTCAACACTATATATCAACTGGAAACGATTCCATATCCGCATAACGTCACTTTGACTACTGTGCAGCCGGCCGGGCTGGCTGAGCGGTTCTAGGAGCTACAGTCTGGAACCGCGTGACCGCTACGGTCGCAGGTTCGAATCCTGCCTCGGGCATGGATGTGTGTGATGTCCTTAGGTTAGTTAGGGGACTGGTGACCTCAGAAGTTAAGTCCCATAATGCTCTGAGCCATTTCAACCATTTGTACTCCAGTGCACACGGTGAGAAACTTCGCTTGTGAACAAGCATTTTGAGCGCAACGTGATAATTACGGATCCGATCATTGGTCGCTACTGACCTTCGTGTCACGATGAAAGTTTGATGAACCACAGACATCTCTAATGCATTCCTACTGATACTTAGCTTCGGGTGGAATGCTGTAATCCATTCAAGTCTAGCGTTCAACATGTAAGAAGCGCTCAAATTTACTGTGCGTATGTACTTCCTATCGGTACAGGAACAGTCAGAATAACACACCTGCAGGACATGTCGGGGTGACGCAACACTTCTGTTTACGTGTGTATAATTAAAGTGAAGGTTTCCGTGTTTTAATCTGTTTTCGGCATGACATAATTTGCATATCAATATTTCGAATTCAGTACAGGTATTAGACAACGTACAATACTCAATGGTCAAGACGTTAAAATTCTCACAAAAAATATGAGTAAGCTTAGTGAAAGACGCATAATATTCAATACACACAGTCATAAGGAGGCTAAGGAATGGAAGAGGAAGGGAGTAAGGATTAAATAATGTACAAGAGAGGGATGTAGTCATCATCCACTGTTCTTGAGCCTCTACATCGAAGAAGCAATGACGGAAATAAAAGGAAATTTCGGGAGTCGAATTAAAATGAACAGTGTAGTGAGCACACATGATGGCCCGAGAGGAAAACCGAAGAAAAGTAAAACTAATGGGAAGTAGCAAACATGAGAATAGCTATAAATATACCAAAACTGATGATCGCGAAATGGGCGAAGTGCAGGAATTATGATACCTAGAAAGCGAAACAACACGTTACAGACGAAGCAAGGAGAACATAGAAAAAAGACAAGATAAAAAACAGCTCCTGATATCAGAAATATGAATTGAATTGAGGAGGGAATTTCAGTGAATGTACGTTTGGAGCGCAGCGTTCTGTAGTATTGAAACGTGCACTATGGGAGAACTTAAAAGAAGACAATAGAAAAGAGATATGACGCTACAGAAGACTGATGAAAGCTAGATGGCAAGAAATGAGGATTTCTCCGCATAACTGGCGAGGGGAGGCAGATGCGGAAAACACAGCAAGAATATGGCACAGAATGAAGGAACACGTGTTAAGACATCAAATAATAACATCCATACGCTGCAGGGAACAGAGATTAGAAAATATCCAACGAATAACTGAGGACACTGAATGTCTGTGCTACTTTGAGATGAAGAGATAGGCAGAAGAGAGGTATTCGTGGCGGGCCGCTTGGGAACAGTCAGAGGGCTAAGAATTCCCTCAAAAAAATTCCCGTATTATCTGCTTTTCCTTCATATGATTCGTCGTCAAATTCATAAATTTTGTCACTTCGATTGTACAAAATTGAAATGGAAGTGGGTTCATACAGCGAGATGAAATCAAGGGCGATGGACTGCATATAAAATCCTTTATAATAAAGAAAGGATGTCCTATATAGTGACATTTAATCGTAATTGACGGGAAATCATCTTCATGCCCGAGGAAATGTTGTAGATCCTCTGCTATTTCTAATCTATATAAACGATTCAGTAGACAATTTGAGGAGCCCTCTTTGCCAGTTTGCGGTTGACGCTTTCGTTTACTGTCTATTAAAGTCACCAGAAGATCAGACCAATTGCAAAATGATTCAGAGAAGATGTCTGTATAATGCGAAAAATGGCAATGA
The DNA here is from genome assembly GCF_023864345.2 of Schistocerca serialis cubense. NCBI lineage: Eukaryota > Metazoa > Arthropoda > Insecta > Orthoptera > Acrididae > Schistocerca > Schistocerca serialis. The sequence goes on along the minus strand of NW_026047471.1, from coordinate 865,542 downwards.
CCTTAACAAGAATAAGTATGGGAGTTCTTCCTCAACTAAACACCGGACTATACAGCAACAGATCCAATGAAGCATTCACCACATTGAAGTGCATCAGGATGGGGAGAAATGTAAATGTAAAAATGAAGATCATCTACAGATGGTATTTTCTAATTATAATGAGACTAGGGAATCCAGAAATGCTTTGCAGTTGCTAAAAATGTATGGGACTTACTTACGTGGGCCAATCAACTTCTTCGCCCCCCCCCTCCCCCACTGTCCATCTGCTCATCCTCGCCCCAGTTTTTCTCCATTTTCCCCGCACTTCTCTCTCTGACAAACTCTCCTTGCTGATGATACAAGTATAGTAATCACACCTGAGAAACAAGAATTAACTGATGAAATTGTCAATACTGTCTTTCAGAAAATTACTAAGTGGTTCCTTGTAAACGGACTCTCACTGAATTTTGATAAGACACAGTACATACAGTTCCGTACAGTGAATGGTATGACGCCATTAATAAATATAGACCTTAATCAGAAGCATATAGCTAAGGTAGAATATTCCAAATTTTTAGGTATGTCCATTGATGAGAGATTAAATTGGAAGAAACACATTGATGATCTGCTGAAACGTTTGAGTTCAGCTACTTATGCAATAAGGGTCATTGCAAATTTTGGTGATAAACATCTTAGTAAATTAGCTTACTACGCCTATTTTCACTCATTGCTTTCATATGGCATCATATTTTGGGGTAATTCATCACTGAGGAATAAAGTATTTATTGCACAAAAGCGTATAATCAGAATAATAGCTGGAGTCCACCCAAGATCATCCTGCAGACATTTATTTAAGGATCTAGGGATATTCACAGTAGTTTCTCAGTATATATACTCTCTTATGAAATTTGTTATTAACAACCAAACCCAATTCAAAAGTAATAGCAGTGTGCATAACTGCAATACTAGGAGAAAGGACGATCTTCACTATTCAAGATTAAATCTAACTTTGGCACAGAAAGGGGTGAATTATACTGGCACTAAAGTCTTTGGTCACTTACCAAATAGTATCAAAAGTCTGACAGATAACCAACAAGTATTCAAGAAGAAATTAAAAGAATTTCTGAATGACAACTCCTTCTACTCCATAGAGGAATTTTTAGATATAAATTAAGAAAAAAAAGAAAAAAAAAACAAAACAAAAATATTAAAAAAATAAAAAAAAATTAAAAAATAAATAAAAAATAAAGAAAAAACACAAAAAAATAAAGTTGTTATATTAACTTAAGTATGTTGTTAAATTAACCTAATTATGTCATGTATTGGAAAATTCGACTCGTTCCACATCATTACGAAATATCGTATTTATGATCCATGGAACTAGTATTAATCTAATCTAATCTAATCTAATCCTCTGTGCCCCTTTCTCTATCTATTTTCTCCCTTAAACCTCTCTGTCCATCGCCCCCCCCCCCTCTCTGACCTTTAGCTTTGTTTATTGTTATTGCAAATGAAACTTCGGTTGGTAAATGAAAGCACTTAAAATGAATGGTTAAGCTGGGGGGGATCATTAATATCAGGGTTGCAGGAGAGACCTCTCCAGTATTTCCCAAAGTTTTATTCTGCGATTGGGCAAGACTACAAAGTTTGAGATGGTTCAAGTTCATAGTAGCATTCTAATCATAATTTATAGTGCGTTTGAAATTAGCTGCGACTTTTGATGTTTGACTGACAAGAGGGGACGCGACGGTGTTGCCTAGGTACCACCAATGGAGACACGGCTGTCGCTACCACGTCGTCAGCGGTTCGGTTGATAAATCGCCCTGTTGCCACACCGTGAGTAAACAGTACCACGTAGTTTCACACAAAAGATGCATCAACGTTCGTCATCTCTCGTGGTACAGTCGTATTTTCTGGCGTTGAAGTGTTCTTAAGTTTTGAGGTATTATGAATAAATGTTTTGTATTGGCGTTGCATTAATAACAACAGTGCAATACCTGAATACTAGATTTGCAATAAAAATGTCGTCCAAGAACACGTTCACAAGCTGGGAAGACAACGTTCTGCTGCAAAACATTCCTCGGAAATCGACAGTAGCAATGGACAAAACGTCTTACCACTCTGTTGTGACGCATAAAGCTCCAAAACTGCAGTGGAGGAAAGCGGATATTTTGCTCTGGATACAAAGAAATGATCGATGATTTAAAATTCAACCTATCATGTATAAGGTGAATTTAATGGAACTTGTAGTATTGTAGAAGCCAAAACTTCACGCTACCAGGTCGACGAACTGGCTAACGGTAAACGACATAGTTTAATCAGGCTTCCTTCGTATCACGCTGATTTAAATGCGACTGACAGTATATGGGCCTACATGAAAAGTAATGTGAAAAAAGCAAGAAGTTTACGCTCACCTAGGTTGAAACGCTGACAAAAGAATCCACAGCAAATGTTACACGAAGGTACTGGTGTTCAGCTGTCAACCATACCAATAAGATAGTAGAGACATTGATTCACGGAAAACTATTATTGTCACGTTAAAATCTGTTTCTTTTGTCGAAACACAGCAGATGTTAGAAATATTCATTTCACTAACATATTAATGCAGCTGATATTGTGACAGAGTCCTGAAGTAGTGTATTATTAGACTAACAGCTGAGTGCAAGTCAGGTCAGTAGTTTATGAAACGGTCCGTTCTCAGTATAAAAATAAACATTAACTTCATCACTTATGATGTTACAAAACCCACAGCAGTTCTCGTTCCACATCTGCAGTCGCTTGAATATAGCGGTACATAAGGAAGTTTCGCATATTAATCATATGGCATAACACTCTCGCCTTTGCACGCTATCATTTGTCGAAATCTTCTTTCAGTACCTCAAACCATTTATGAAATATGAGGAATTTATGAATGTTTCAGTGTAATTTTTTTCTTTTTTTACTAACGCACGAGTTTGTGACGGAGCGCTTTACATATATTCCATTTTCTCGAGGTTGGAGAAAGACAAGAACGACGTTCAAAAAATGGCTCTAAGCACTGTGGTACATCTGAGATAATCAGTGCCCTAGACTTAGAACTACTTAAACTTGACTAACCTAAGGACACACATCGATGCCCGAGGCAGGATTCGAACCTGAGTCCGTAGCAGCAGCGCGGTTCTGGACTGAACTGCTCGGTCACAGCGGCCGGCAACAACGTCGTTGCAAGTTTAAAGAATAATTCAATATACTATCTACATTTAATATTCGAAAACACGTAACCTGAGATGCTCCAAACACAAATTCATGGCGTCTTCTATTTTTCATTGCACGCCGAGAATTTTTTGCTGTAGTTTACCTACTATCGAAATATCACAATAACTATGATCATTAACGAAATGATAGGCGGTTCATCACGAAGCTGACGAATTAAAGTATAAGATGGGCGAGAATGAGGGTTTATTACCAAATGGTTTCTTTAAGATCGTTTGAGAAAGGTCGCAGATCGGCCGACTTGCTGTTAACGCAATCAAGCGAGCCTGCTAGATTCCGCGCCGAGCATTATACTGCGGTGACCTGCTGACGCGCACAGCACACGCCGGCAACTAAGCCTCCCTCCACTCGCTCCCTACTGAAATGTCAAAAGTCCCAACTTATTCTAAACGCACTATAGTAAACCATAAATACAATATTCCCCTTCCCTCTTAAAACTATCTCCGGCAAAGAAAAGTTGTTAGCAAAAATGCTGAAAATTTCTTGACAGGTTTTTTTCCCTTTTTTCACTATACTCCAATGAACTAACTGATGGCCATAGCCAATATACTACTGAAATAAATATAATGTATAAATATATAAATAATACATAAAGGAGGAACACTGCTAAGTAAAAATCTCTTGCTTACATGATCTCAGCAAATGACCTTTCAGCAATGGATACACCGGTTCCTGCTAGGTAACCGAAGTTACGCGCTGTAACACTTGGTCAACACTTGTGTACACAATTTTTGCTTAGAACTGTGTTTAATGAGAATAAATATACTTGGAAGAAACAATTGGTCTAATGGTTGAAATGCCCTGATATGTAAGTTAAAACTCATTGAGAGAAAAAAAACGAAACCACACATTTCCACAGAATAGAATTTTTCTTCTCGCAGTAGATTTTTGGCGGAAAATTTTTACATTTTTGTTTAAACAAGTACATAACCTACGTCCATCAGAATGTCACTAGAGTATTGTGTAACAGTTTTAAGTGAATCGGTCAAAAACCTTGAGTATTTTGCTAATAACTTTCACCCTTTTATGTACTATGTACACATATACGAGGGTTGGAACTTTAATAGTGGCAACTATTTATTTACAGCTCTTACAAAACAGATACGTTTTACTGATCTTCAAACTAGTCACCAGCATTATGTACAACCCGATGCCAGTGATATGGAAGTCGTAGGATACTCCTAGCAGTGCCAGTTGTGTTGACAGTTCGAGCGGCGCTGTCTATTGCCAGAAGAATTTGTAGCAGTTCTGAAGCGAATACCGTAAAGTGTTTCCTTACACTCAGAAATCGAGTTGAACTCACGAGGGCTTAAGTCAGGGGAGTGCAGTAGGTGATATAGCACTTAGCAGCCCCATCAGTCAAACAAATCAGTAACAGGTTGCACAGTACGTGCTTGAGCATTGTCCTGCAAAATGATGGTCAGGTCCTGCAGAAAGTGTCATCACCTCTGTCTCTATGCTGTTCATTTTTCGAACACAGCCTACGACCAGCTTAGAAACAGAAATGATGACACTTTCTGCAGGGCCTGTCACCTGTGTCCGTGGTGACCGAGCTGTTCTAGGCGCTTCAGTCCGGAACCGCGCCGCTGCTACGATCGCAGGCTCGAACCCTGCCACAGGCATGGATGTGTGTCATGTCCTTAGGCTAGTTAGGTTTAAGTAGTTCTAAGTTCTAGGGGACTCATGACCTCCGATGTTAAGTCCCATAGTGCTCAGACCATTTGGAAAAAAAAAAAAAAATTGTGAAAAACTTTTCGAGGTTTTTGCTACAACTTTTCTCTTTTCTTCTTTATGGTCCACTTATATCTTTATGCAGCATATACAAGTACATTAAAATATGTACTATATGTCTGTCCAAACGTTTCTTAAAGCATCATTTAAAAAACTGAAGTAAATCAATCAATAATTTTTTAAGCTTTTGCTAGCAACCAGTCCCTTTGTACATTATATATATATATTTATGTAGCACATATATAAATGAAATATGTAAGCTATGGCTATCCGAGAGTATCTTAGAGTATCATGTAAAAATCTTAACTTATATACTACATATATTTTTAAAAAGTATAGCCTGTGTTCATTTGAATGTTTATTAGAATATCGTCTGTCAAATGTGAAAGTAAATAAGTAAAGAAATTTTCAATAATTTTTGGAACAACGTTTCCTAATTGTTATTAGAGCATTTTTTGTGTGCGTGTGTATGTTTAAAAAAGTAACATATCTCTGTCTTTGCATTTATTAGAATGTCATGTAAAAATCTGATCTAATTTGCTCAAGCAATTTTCGAGATATTTTTAACAGCCTTTCCCACTTTTATAGTGTGGATATACTTTTATACCATGCATATTTAAAATACGTAGCCTATGTCCGTCCGAACGTTCATTGGAGTATCATGTATAACTATGAAGTGTGAAGTAAATCGTTCAAGAACTTCTCAAGATTTTTGGCAACAATGTTAAACTACATCTTCAACTTTTGCAGTCATGTCTTCTTCAGTTGCATGTAATATTACTCTATGTTAATAATTTTTTCTTTGGACGGTCTAACTACACCTGAATGAAACACAATTTTCGTGCCATAAGCGTTTCACCTTTATTCTCTGCTGTGCATCTTCAGTGGCTTGGAATATGTACATATTTTTACTATTTAGTTTACAACGTGTATGGTACGGAAATTGTATTTCACTCAGTTGTAGTTAGACGGTTCAAAAGTAAATAATTATCAGTACAGCGAAACGTTAAATTACAACTTTTCCTTGTATGGTAGTACAGATATAGATTAATAGTTGAGAGAAAAGCATAACAAATCTTAAGTTTTTCAGCTGATCATCAGCGTTACAAAGTGATCCATTCTGTGAATCGTTCCCAATCCCCATATGCCGTTTACTGTTCGAGAGTGAAGGCTCGCCAAATATCAGACTTAAAACTAGTGCGGAGCTACGGCGTGACTACCGACAAGCTGGGTCAGTGTGCGTACGGAGTTAATTGAATTCTGCGAGCCACGGGTGTCAGTCAGTCAGCGGTAGAGCAACACGGTTCGGACGCGTCACCCGTAATGCAACTGCCGGCGTGATGAAGGGATGGTGGGGAGCAGACCAGTCACGTAGAATATTGGCGGGCGGGAAGCACTGACCCGACCTGTCAAAAAGTTTGGGCCGCGTCTCCGCCACAGAAAGAGGAGAGGCGAGGAGGCAAAACGACGCTGGCGCAGACGTCCACGTGGGGGCCGCCAGGCGCTGATGGCGTAATTGGACCGCTGTTCGCTGTCGGCCGTTCCAGGCTGGACGGCCGTCAGTCGGATGGAAATTGATACAATAAGACCAGCGGGACGTGACGTTGCCAGCTGGTCGATGCTGTCGCGCCGACCGTCCGACACGCTTCACAGGGCGTCAAGTCTGCTGACTGAGCAGTGCCCACTCGAAAGTTTAAAAGGTTCATAAACAATATAAGGCATCACGTCTCGATCTGCTTCTGTACCAGATGTTACACTCTCGAACAGCAAGTGGGAAAAATTAACACTTAAATGTTCTCGTGTAACCTCTGATTTCTCTTACTTTATTTCTCCCTATGTAATGGAACTGGTCAGTGGCCTTGTTTTGTAACGTACTGGAGCACTTGATACACGCAATAAATTCACGACAAGATCGCACAGGGTTAAAACTGTGATCCTGTATTTCGCACAGTTTTAACGACATTAATCAGATGTTCAAACAACTTACGGGGGTTCAGCCAGGTAATATTTACAGCGACCGCCGATATTTTTGCGCGAGTGCACCCCGCCATTTTCGAGGCACACTTATATCCAAAGTATCTACATCTACATGCGCATACTCCGCTAGCCACCAAACGGTGTGTGGCGGAGGGCACAAATCGCGCCAAAGTCATATTTCCCTCCCTCTGTTCCACTCGCGAACCGCGCGAGGGAAAAACGACTGAACGCCTCAGTACGAACTCTTATTTCCCTTATTTTTGACTGGTGATCATTGCGCGATTCGTGGTAATAATATATGCTCTACATCCTCGGTGAAGATCAGATTTCGGAATTTAGTAAGCAGCCCCTTCTGTTTAGCGCGCCGTCTATCTGCAAGTGTGTGTGTGTGTAACGCTCTCGCAATGGCAAAATGTATCAATAACGAATCTTGCCGTTCTTCTTTGGACCTTCTCAATCTCTTGAATCAGACCCAACTGGTAAGGGTCCCGTACAGACCAACAATAAGACTGGACGAACTAACGTATTGTAAGCAATTTCCATTGTTGAAGGACTGCATCGCTTCACCAATCTACCAACAAACCGCAATCTAGAGTTCGCCTTGCCCGTTACTTGTGTAGTCTGATCATTCCATTTGAATATTTTTTTAAACATAGCCTCACAACAACAACAGTTTCACGTAATAAAATTACAAACAGGCAACCAGTTGCAATGGATAAAGAAATTCTTTACCTACGTTTCGACAAGTATAAATTTGTCTTCTTCAGAAGGTAGCAATTTGACATTAGTAAGGACTATTGTACCATCGCCGTTTTAAGAATTGTCGGCATAGATCCATGTGTCAAAAATAGCGCTGCAAGAGCCATTAGCTATTTTATATTTACGTGACAAACCCTAATTCTACTGCTATATTTTATTTTTGACACATGGATCTATGCCGACAATTGTAAAAACGGCGATGGTACATTAGTCCTTACTAATGTAAAATTACTACCTTCTGAAGAAGACAAATTTATATTTGTCGAAACATAGGTAAAGAATTTCTTTATCCATTGCAACTGGTCGGCTGTTTATAATTTTATTACATTCCATTTGGGATCATTTCGAATAATTACACCCAGATACTTCACGGATGTTACCGCTTCCAAAGACAGGGCATTTATTTTGCACTCGTACATTAATGGGGATTTTCGCCTTGTTATACGCAATAGGTTACACTTACTAATGTTGTTGTGGTCTTCAGTCCTGAGACTGGTTTGATGCAGCTCTCCATGCTACTCTATCCTGTGCAAGCTTCTTCATCTCCCAGTACCTACTGCAACCTACATCCTTCTGAATCTGCTTAGTGTATTGATCTCTTGGTCTCCCTCTACGATTTTTACCCTCCACGCTGCCCTCCAATGCTAAATTTGTGATCCCTTGATGCCTCAAAACATGTCCTACCAACCGATCCCTTCTTCTAGTCAAGTTGTGCCACAAACTTCTCTTCTCCCCAATCCTATTCAATACCTCCTCATTAGTTACGTGATCTACCCACCTTATCTTCAGCATTCTTCTGTAGCACCACATTTCGAAAGCTTCTATTCTCTTCTTGTCCAAACTAGTTATCGTCCATGTTTCACTTCCATACATGGCTACACTCCATACAAATACTTTCAGGAACGACTTCCTGACATTTAAATCTATACTCGATGTTAACAAATTTCTCTTCTTCAGAAACGATTTCCTTGCCATTGCCAGTCTACATTTTATATCCTCTCTACTTCGACCATCATCAGTTATCATCAGTTTACACTTACTAATATTGAGAGATAACTGCAAATCATTACACCACGCATTTATTCTCTGCAAATCGTCATTGATTTGCTCACAATTTTCGTGTGATACTACTTTCCTGTAGACTACAGCATCATCGGCAAACAGTCTAATGCCGTCATCAACCAGATCGGTAATGTAAATTGTAAAAAGCAGCGGACCTATTACGCTGCCCTGTGGCACATCTGAAGTTACGCTTGTTTCTGTTGACGTCACCTCATTCAGGACGACATGCTGCTCTCTGTCTGTTAGTTAACTTTCTATCCAACCGCATGTGTCATCGGATAGACCGTAAGCGCGCACTTTTTGGAGCAAGCGACAGTGCGGAACTGAGTCGAACGCCTTTCGAAAGTCGAGAAATATGGCATCAACGTGGAAGCCGGTATCTAGAGCCTGTGCTGGAATATGAATCTGGCATATATGATAATGAATTTTCTTATTTTTTGGAAGTATCTAACTAGTTCTTACACGAGGGCTCTCCAGAAAGTAACAGACTTTTTGGTGTGTCGCGGCGATGGGCGGGGTTACAGCCATCATCTTGGTGTCATATCGTTCCTACATTCAGTATGCATTCAGCGGTGGTAGCTTGTGCCAGGGTCCGCAGCTCGTGGTCGTGCGGTAGCGTTCTCGCTTCCCACGCCCGGGTTCCCGGGTTCGATTCCCGGCGGGGTCAGGGATTTTCTCTGCCTCGTGATGACTGGGTGTTGTGTGATGTCCTTAGGTTAGTTAGGTTTAAGTAGTTCTAAGTTCTAGGGGACTGATGACCATAGCTGTTAAGTCCCATAGTGCTCAGAGCCATTTGAACCTTGTGCCCGGTGTTTACGCTATTTTGCCTTCTGTGACGTGTTAAAATGTGCGCTGTAACAGAAAATCCCGCTACTTGTATGGTATGTTCTGTTATTAGGTTTTTGTTGACAAAAGACTGCAAACCAACTGAAATTTATTGCGACGTTTGTGATGTGTACTGAAAAGAAACGGTGAGTGAAAGCTGAGTGTGGCAATAGTGCACTCTTTTTAAAAATGGCCGTCCCATCGTTCAAAACGGCCGCAGTGGTAGGCCAAGCTTTGTGAATGAGTAAATGGCGATGAAAATCGACACAATTTTTCAAAATAGTCTTTAACATGTTTACTGAATTTTCGCAAGATTTTTCCCACATTTCACGGAGTTTGTTGCATGAGACTGTGATGGAGAAACTTGGTTACCTCTAATTTTGTGCTACGTGGGTTCACAAAATCCTAACGAAAGACCACAAAGAAACATAGAATGGCTGCAATACTGACCTTCCTCGAAGATTACGCGAAGAACGCTAGCAAGGTTATCGATCGTGTTGTAACTGGTACGAGCCTTGGGCGAAGGCAGTCGATAGAATGGCGACACACAAATTCTCCCAAGAAACCAAGGAAGCGTTTGCAAACGCAGTCAGCAAGGGAGATCATGACTGCTGTGATTTCGGACTCTGAGAAGTGAATCTCGCTGATTTCATTGAACGTGTAGCTCCTATAACGATTAGAAGTAGGTTTATGTTATGTAAATGTGTATCTGTGATTATGAAGTGTTTGTTTTTTGTTAGTTTAGCTCATTCATTTGCGTCAGGAAATTTAAAGTTTGTGATTATGTATGGAAAAAGCTAAATAACGTTTAAAATAATGAAGTTTTATACTATATGTGTGTTTATAAAGAAAACATTGTATATTGGAAGCTGTTTCATGCTTAGGACGCTTGTAACTTAAAAGGTATAGGGAAGTTCCTCCGCAACCGAAGTGGCTCGGCGCGATGTAAAAGGTGGTTTTCGCGGTCGAACTGGGCGGCTCCTTGGTGGGAACGGTACGCAGTCAGTGGCTAGCCGTTGCACGGTACACATCGAGGGTACCAAGGGAGGCATTTGGAAGCCGTTTTGCAAGGAATTTTGCTTCAGATGTGGATTTGGTTCTTGCGGGGTACTCTCGGCAATAAGGAATGGTTCTAACACGTAAAAAATCCGTCGCCATGAAGAAATTGTAAAGAGCATTCAAACATCAAGAGCCGTGAGTACAGTTAGCCGCCACGTCGCTTGCCACCACTACTTCGCCACTGCTCCACCAACTTCATGCATACAGATATGTATCAGAGCTTGGACCAATTAGTTTGCGTGAGTGTTTTCAATAATAATCCAAGTGCTATAAACCTGTGTTTAGAACCACAACTTTCATCCTAATCATGAACCTTTTCTGGATCTCCTCCTAAGTATCCAAAAAACCGAGTATCCTGTTTCTAACGAATTAGTGATGTATTTATGTGTATTCAGTGCCAAACTGTGTAAATGTTAAAGTCTAAAATACCTGCTTCACAGGTGATGAAAAAGGTACACAAGTCACACTTATGTGAAACATAATTTAGCCTTGATTGCTGTCATGAACGATTTTTTTGACGTCAATCGAGCTCAGTCTTGAGCAATTTGCTTTGAAGGATGAAAACAAACTATTCCAAGTGGGGCTAAAAATTAAATTTAATTGAATCTTACTACTGAAGCAATTACAGAGTTTGGCTAATGATACAATATCAGTTTATGGGTCCCCACCATAATTTTCTCATATTAGAAAGATAGTTATTGTTGCTACTAAAGAAATCTGATATAGTTGTATAGAAGGGAGTATAAATAGTGCATTTGTGGTATTATTTAATTTTATTTGTGGTAATTTTGTGTCAGTATAGTCAGAAACCTATCCATTTCGAACTTCAGTATAGTGCTTCCTCTAGTGACATCTCATTACTGAGTCACTTAATGATCATTATTATTATTATGACTGACGTACTGGTTTGTGCATTAATGATAACTACAGCTACCCCACAACTTATATTGCCCCGTATCCGTGTGTATCCAGTGTGCTATACAAAAGGAACCTTAATGAAAGTCACTACAACAAATAATATTAATTTTTCTTGAACATAATATTTCAGATTAATGTGCCTAATTGAGCTGGCGACTAACTGAGCTGAACTTTACTACTTTCATTACCCCCAAAGTAAAAGACTGTTTAGTTTTCCTGTTAATTACAAAATATTCAAAATTACTGTCCGATACCCTCATCCATTAGATACACGTACGGTCAAAACTAATAATCCTCCCAGAGAGTCTCAGAGAGGTATTGTCAAACACTGACAAAGATAAGACGGGCGTCACAAAACAAGTGTCGGGGAAAACTTGGCGCAAAAGTTTTTTTTTCTTAATACTACAACGCATAGTAAAAAACCGCCGTCAAGTCTGTGATAACCTTAAATTACAGTTTCGTCATTCACACGCAGTCACACTCACTCTTTATAGCCAGTTCATGGTAAGTAATCAAATCAGTTACCAAAATGCTTGAAAAAAAAAAATGGCTCTGAGCACTATGCGACTTAACTTCTGAGGTCATCAGTCGACTAAAACATAGAACTAATTAAACCTAACTAACCTAAGGACATCACACACATCCATGTCCGAGGCAGCCGGCCGCGGTGGTCTCGCGGTTCTAGGCGCTCAGTCCGGAACCGCGCGACTGCTACGGTCGCAGGTTCGAATCCTGCCTCGGGCATGGATGTGTGTGATGTCCTTAGGTTAGTTAGGTTTAAGTAGTTCTAAGTTCTAGGGGACTGATGACCAGAGATGTTAAGTCCCATAGTGCTCAGAGCCATTTGAACCATGTCCGAGGCAGGATTCGAACCTGCGACCGTAGCGGTCGCTCGGTTCCATACTGTAGCGCCTAGAACCGCACGGCCACTCCAGCCGGCAATGCTTGACAAACGGATTGTCTGTGACAGAATGCTCGCTCAAATATTATACAATTTCGTTTTGCGGGCGCGCCTTGTGTAACACACAACGAGGACTTTGGTTATTCAACAGGCACAGTTTAGGTATTCAAATCGGATTCTGACTTGTTCATCTTTTTCATATGTTTGCGTCCACTTTGCGGCACTTCACGGTCAAGTTTTAACCATTACCCGTCAGAATATTCTCTTCTATTCAGAGTTCTTTTTATCCACGTCAAAACATGATCACAGCTGTGATTAGACTTCACAAAGCAATTCTCTAAGCCCACAAAATACACGCGACTGTACTGGCCTCTGATTGGCTGACGTACGTAATAACCAATGCATTATTGGTACTAAACCGAGCAATCCACCCTTTTTTTACATTTGACCAATGACAACTTTTTAGCTATTATGAACAACTTACGAAAAGAACAAATTTATAAAATCCACGAATATCACAATAAGTTCGTCCCCTGAGTATAATTCACTCTCTCAGCGCTCGGATCTCTTGTTAACGTATACTCTGATAATAGACATGACAATATTCCATTCACACCATTATTCACACCAATAAACAAATTAAACTCACAATAATTAAAGAAACTCATAATAGACATAATAAATACAGTTTTGTTTCCCAAATATAAAGATTTTACTAATAGATAATTTCATAGTCTGTAAGATGCTGACACCTGTCGGCAACAACCGACACGGCTTGCAGTTAGCTACTGGATCCGAGCGCATCTGTCGCACGATAACCCTGACTCATTGTCTGTATCGATACGCTTGCTTCCATTTCTTACCTACATTGGCGCGATGGAAGGCACTACGCCTCGTACGGTCTATGATTATAAAAGAAAACTTTATGAATTATTATGCATTGCGACTATTTTTCTAGTTTTAATAGTTTTACAACAGCAGACTTCACAAACTAAAACTACACAATTCCTGCTCTGGACTTGGCAGCTCTAAAACTAACCTATCCTATCGTTTTATAAAAAACTGTAGTTTTTTACAATCTTCACAAAATTATTATTTATACAAATTGTTTTTCAGAACAACAAATTAACTGCTGTCTCTCGAACAGTTCAGTTTTCTTACAGCATTTTAGTTGAAAAATGCCTTTCCTTCTTTTATTTTACCCGTACTTTTCGCTTTGTAATGCGTCCATGTATGTTTGTAGATTGATCCTACCTTACAGTCGGCGGTTCACTAGTGTCCTGTTACATTATGAATCATGTATCGTACATAGTTAGCACACCTTACTTGTGTGGTGCCCATAACACATCACCTTTACTTCCAACACAGTCCAACCTGCAGTTACATAGTCATTTTCCTGAAAACACAATTTCATCTAAGACTACAGTTTAGCACAACGTCTTCCTGAAAGATAAATATTAGTGCAAACATTTCCCTTAAAATTATTCTTTCTCTTTATACTTATAATTATAATTTTAGGTTATTTAACCGATTCTTCTCATTGAACGTAAATAAGCAGAGAATTTTTCTGTAATTGGTGGTCTCAAATGGCACAAATATGAAACTACTTGCAAGACATTACTTCTCAAAGTCAGAAACGTGAATAACTTACGCAAAATATGTCACTAGTGAAAGCATTTTCTAGATTTACTTCACCGACTCACAAATTTTACGTAAGTAGGTTTTGCAAAGTCTTTTAGGAAACTTAAAATTTGCACAAACCAATCTTTCACGAAGTTTTAAGGTATAAAATTATCAATTTTTGTACCAGTTTTCCTCCCTCAAAGTTTATATAAGCTCAATGTGTTGTACACAGGCCACACTGTCCCTCAAAAATGTTACTATAAAGTAATTTGGAAATTTGTGATATGTTATATGGGTCCAAGTCCGCCGCTCGTGGTCTAGTGGCTGGCGTTTTTGCCTCTGGATCACGTGGTCTCGAGTTCGATTCCCGCCGGTTTGGAGATTTTCCCTGCCTGGGGACTGGTTGTTTGTGTTGTTCTCACTATTTTATCATTATTCGTGAAAGTGGCTAGAGTGGACTGTGTAAAGACTGGGACATTGTATGGGCGCTGTGACCGCGCAGCTGAACGCCCCACAAACCAAAACATCATCGTCATCATCATCATCATCATCATCATCATCATCAACTGCGGGTCCAGACTGCTGTGGAGGCTTACACACTATTTAATCAAGCTTGAACTAACTTATGCTAAGGATAACACACACCCATGTCCGAGGGAGGACTCGAACCTCCAACGGGGGAAGCCACAAAAAACCGTTACAAGGCGCCCAAGACCACGTGGCCACCACGTGTAGCTACTATGAAGTATTTTGACCTATTGCAGAGCAGATCACATCAAAATATCATGAAATTATTTACAAAAGTTTTCATATCACTCTCGCCCACTTTCATCCTATGACACTTTCCTTTAGTGATGTCAGTATTAGTAGATTCATTTCAGATTCCCACTAAAGCTTGTACATCAGCATACTATTCATCTCACCTCAGTAGTCATATTCAATATTTTTCACATTATCACTGCAAAATCCTTTATCCATTTTTCATCATGTTAATGCATCCTTTTCTAGTTGGTTATGTTTGTCATTGTTATTTCCAGAGATTATCTAATTGGTTTTATAAATCACATCTTTTTAGTTTTACCTCACTATTCCAAAAATTATTAATCATTTTGCATAACAACAACAACACCCCCTTGTCTTACAAGTCTCAGTATTCAATCATTCGTTTCCTTGTGCTAACCACTTCATATACATGTCACCTATAGCAATCTTTACACAAATCATTCAATATCCACTGTCTATTATTTCAACACAATAGCACATCCCCTCTGCATCGCTACATCGAGTTGCCTTATTCCTTCAATTACTGATTTTCTCATTAATCACATTCATCAATCTTGATATGGGTCTCAAAAACAATACTCCGAATTTCCTTACACTCTCAATGGTAATCTTCTGGATGGCAACATCGCTAAATGCCTCTACTTTTCTTTCGATAGTGAAGGAAATAAGGGATGATATAAATAGTTTAGAATGACATAACAAGAAGAGTTACAATACAAAAGGCAGACGAAATAATATTGCCAATAACTTGAGTACTTGGTGATAGTCAGTCAGTTGGCATTGCAAAGAGGGCAACACCCCCTGAACTCATGACGCTCAACCCTGTTTAATTCACGCAAATCCTTCACCTTTACCTCTGTTTCATTATGACTTGTTTCTAGTTCCTCTCGATCCAGCTCTATTAATTGTATTTTTCTTTTTTTACAATATCTCACAGGAATATGATCAGTTTCCTCAAATGTCAGTCTCTTTTTGCTGTCAAATGTTATACTAACTACTCTTCCCTTTACTTTCAAAACTACATAATCATCTTTAAAATTAAACTTCTCTTTAAAGTACCTCAGTCAATATATCAACTCTCAAATCGGAAATTATCAGAAAGTTGACATACAACTGGATAACATTTATATTAATAGGTAACATCACTACATATTTACTAGGTTTCTTTTCCTTTCCAGTGGTTGCAATTATTTGGATATCCATGACAGGCATTATTAGCAACTCTTCCTTATTAAGTAAAGCAACTAATAATTTCTGACTAACAGCACAAAGATTTCTCCCAATGTTAGATATATACCGCAGTTCTTCACTTTGTATCCTCAAACCAATTGTTCTATATTTTTCCCAATAAAACTGACTTCATCTTCTTCCAGTAAATCGTGTACAACTTCCCTTATATTGAAACCTTTTCTGTGTCTGCAGATTACACACATATTTGAAGGATTGCACTCACTATCCAACCTTTCATTATTGGTCAGCCTGTCTACTAATAACAGACCAAAATACTTCTCTACATCTCCATTTTCCCTTTTTACTGTAATTTTTTTTTTCTCTAACTCTTCCTATTCACTGTCATCTTCATTCTCCCCTAAATTATTATCAGCTGACTGACCCCCATTATGGTCATCATATGCCTGCATTTCTCACACTGCTGCACATAAATCTTCATTAGAGACCTTTAGTATTTCCTCCAATCTTTTCCCGTACAGGTCCTGCAATTAGTCAGTATGTATGTTCTCCCCTTCTTCATGACCAGATTGATCATCAGCTTTGCTGTACACTTTTCTGTATATCAGATGATTTGTCATTTCCCTTTAAATTGTCTAAGATATTCCCTATACTAGAATGTTTACTTCTTTCTTTCCTATTAAGGATCTCTTCCAAGCCACCATTAAACATGCATATTCGCTATATTGCTATGTTTACTTCTTTCTTTCCTATTAAGGAACTCTTCCAAGCCACTGTTAAACATGCATATTCATCAGTGTCGTTAACTTCAGCTGTATCACTCCTATTATCACTTCTAGCTTTCGATACCTTGTTGTCATTGTATACAGAGGGTGTGGCTAGCGGATTCAAATTACTGTTACCCAATCTGCAAATACTGACCACTTCACACATGGGATCTGATTTCCCGTATTCTACGATTCTGGTACTTTTGCTGGTCT
Organism: Schistocerca serialis cubense; assembly: GCF_023864345.2. Classification (NCBI taxonomy): domain Eukaryota; kingdom Metazoa; phylum Arthropoda; class Insecta; order Orthoptera; family Acrididae; genus Schistocerca; species Schistocerca serialis. Next base: position 848,505 of record NW_026047471.1, on the reverse strand, counting down.
TACCTGTTGGCTGTTTTGGAAACCTTCATCTCCACTTCTCGGAGAACGCGATCGATACAAAGGTAGGGTTCTCTGTTTATTGGTCTGTTTGCCGTAGTATGGCGTCACCTCTCACTTCCTCTCCGGTTAATATTATTCTGGAACACGCCTATTCTGTTTACACTCACATTCTGGCTATTTTCCACATTACTTTGGGGCATTAGGTTTTTATTTGCTTGCTCCTACTCCTGCAATAACTTTTCAACTCTTTCCAAGTAATAAATAATCTTGGCAATGTCATCCCTAGGGCAATAATTTTATTACGCTAATTCAGCGGCAGGTCCCTATCCAAACTGAAGATAATTTGTTCAGGTTCCAACTTATTCTTCAAATATGACAACTTCATAACGCACTTCAATGAATATCTCTTTACGCTTTCTTTTCTTGGATCAAACTTTTCACCTGCCCAAAAACTGTTTGTCAACTGGATTTGCTTCTGTCTACGCCAATATTCTTCAGAAAAGGCTTCTTTAAATTTTTCGACCGTTTCATATTGTTCAGTTGCTGTGACTTCTCACGTCCTAACTTCCCATAGAATTTTGATGTAATAAAATCTATCTTTTTTCTATCAGTTCACAAAATAGGCGAACATTTTTAAAATCAGTCCAAACTTACTTTTTGGTGCAACTTGCTGAAGGTTAGAAATGTAAAAATGTGTAAATCACCTCAGAAGATTCCGTTATCAAACTACAACACCCCCCACCCCTTAGAGAAACACAAGCAGTTTTTTGCTCCATTTTATGTACATTCTCCTTAATTTGATCTACACTTTGTTTTTTTCCCAATAGCTATCTTTTTAATAACATCTGTTAATTATCTTTTAAAATTTTCCGACGATTTCTTAAAATCATTCTCAGTATGAGAAATTCTTTCGTCAACTTTGTCAAAGAAATACAAATATTTTTCACACATTTTCTATAGCTCAGCAGCCTGGTTTTCGAATTTTACATTAATTTCAGATTTCAACTTTTTAATCCCACCACCAAAACCATTAATTCTACCAGGGAATTGTTCAATTTTCTTCTCAAGATTATTACTCTGCCGTTCTTTATTTTTATTTACACCTTGTTTTACTACAGAAAATTTTTTGTTCATATTAAACATTAATACTGCAAACACTTCTTGCAAGGTTTCTTGTTTGCCTCACCACCTCTCACCTCCCCCTCCACCCCACACTTACAGTACAACTCTCTATCTTGTTTGCTTTACAGGCAACAGGCCAAATTTGGCACCACACATTACTGTTCTTTTACATTAAATTAACTGAGGTCAAGCAGACTAGAATCACTAAAATCATAAACTGGTTACTGTCAAAGTGCAAACTATCTTCCATTGCTACATTCGTCGAAACATTTTGTTCTAGTTCTGCCCCAACAGCGCTTCATCATCAACTGACACTTCATGATTTAATGAACCATCTACTTGTTTTTGTTCAGGGGTGCTTGTTTCACTGGCACTCACATTGAGCCTGTATCTCACCCCTTCTTTCACATTTACAGACTTATCACTCTCTTCCATTCTTTCAAGACTTTTAATACAAGCACACAACAAATAAAACACTCTTAACATATCTCCGGTTGTCTGTTGTGGCCACGGCGTGCGGTCTTTGTGGTTCTATCTGATCCCTCGGCTACATCAATTTCCGGGTATCCGTTCAATGCATGCAGCACCGATCTGGTGCGCCGGCTGCTAACTGCGTAATCTGTGTCCTTGTCCATTTCTACAGTGCCGACTTCGTTGTCTTCATGACAGTTGGCATCCGGTTCACGTCGTAAAATTCCAATCCCCTTGGCATTGACTTCTTTTCTACTCTCACGTGCACTGTTCCATGCTGTTTTTCACTCCTTTTGTTACACTGTCCTCTCCATAAACTATTTCTGACCGTGGTTTCAATCTACTACTACTTCTAATTTCCCAGCCACCATGCACCACTTGCAAAGATGCGTTTATCCGTGGTTCGTCCTCCGGAAATAATGACCACTCACCTTTCTGCGGTTTCTTTTCCATACGCTTTCCTTGTTAAGAAAAGAATACTGATGTTCTACTGGAAAAGCTGTTGCAGAACCAGTTGCATGATACGAATCCAACGAGTGCAATCAATGTTTTTCAGCATCAGCTTAGCTGAGGGCTTAATTGATAGGTAGCTTGTGCGTGAAAACTTCATTATCTTGTGACTTGTTTGATACAAAACACCGCCAAGCATATGATAATCTTAAGTTACAGTTTCGTAATTCACATGTAATCACACTCACACTGAATAGCCAGCTCATGGTAATTAACCAAACCAGTTACCAAAAGGTTTAACAAACGGACTGTCTAACAAAATACTCGCTGTTTCAAGTATTAAACAGTTTAGCCACTACGAATACTTAGTTTGCGATCGCGTCTTGTGTAGTACACCAGGGATTTTGGTTACAGTTTACATATAAAAATCGGAGTTTCACATGTTTATCTTTTTCACACTTTCGCGTCCACTTTGCAGCACTTCACGGTCAATTCTTAGCCACTATTCAGTAAAATTTTCACATCTGTTCAGAGCTCCTTGTATCCACATCCGTATACGATCATAGTTTGAATCTGTATTGTCCTTTGACTTGACAAAGCAATTCTCTAAGGCCAAAAAATATGTTCAAACGTACTGTCCTCTGATTGTTGATATACATCGTAACAAATCAATTATTAGTATTAAACAGCGCATACCGCGTCTTTTGCATCTGACCGATGACAACGTAATGGGTTTTATTAACAACTTACCAAAAGAACAAATTTATAATATCTACAAATATCGAAATAAGTCCCTCTTCAAATGACGAAATTATCGCAAAATGTATATTGTTTTCTTAGTCCCATAATCTGGCTAGTTGCACATTACGATTTCCCTGAGTGTGATTCGCCCTCTTAGTACACAGCTCTCACGCTAACATAAACTCAGTTAACAGACATAACAATATTCATTCATTCTCTTACCGCCATTCACACCATCATTCACCCCAATAAACAAATTAAAGTAATAAAAATTAGTGAAAGTCATAATAGTCAAAATAAATACAGTTTTGTTTCCCAAATATACGGATTTAACTACTTGATAATTTCAAAGGTCGTAAGATGCTGAGATCGTTCGGCCACAGCCGAAACGAAGCTAGCTACTCTATCTGAGCGCATCTGTGGTGCGGGATATGACTCATTGCATCTATCTGCTCGCTTCCCTCTGTTACTTACATGGGCTCAACGCAGGCATTACGCCTCACACGCTTCTTCGTAACACCACAGGCGGCTATTGTTTTCGCCTACAGAAGTTTGCACATCAAAGTTGAAATGGCTCTAAGCACTATGAGACTTAACATCTGAGGTCATCAGTTGGTTAAACTTAGAACTACTTAAACCTAACTAACCTTAGGTCATCACACACATCCATGCCCGAGGCAGGATTCGAACCTGCGACTGTAGCAGCCGCGTGGTTCCGGACTGAAGCGACTAGAACCGCTCGGTCACAGCAGCCGGCACATCAAAGTTGAAAGCTGTCATAAGCCATACAAGGTTTCAGGAATTTAATTAAGGAGTACGAGTCTCTTAGTAATATGGAATAAATATGTGGTGTGCGTACTGTAAGACCTTCAGTACACACATCATCAGATTATTTGACTTCTCGTTCTAACGAAGTAGGCGAGTGTCAGCAATATGTCTCGTGGTCTTATTGTGGCGTGTTTATCTTTTGCCGTTAGGTCAGGTGATAGAAATGCCACTTGCACACTTAGAGTAGCAGATTAACGGTGACCAACTTTGGACAGAACTTGATTAATTTTCACACACATTTATTAAAATAATAACAGACATAAAATTACTTAACTTGATTCTGGATGCTATTTACAATTGACAATCTGAAGTTCCTTTGGTATTGGTACGTTAATCTTATTCTCACATATATCTCTGATACTTGACAAAAGTGCCTATACATTTATTTTGATGGCTATGTACAGGAATATGGTAATCTTATTAGGCGCAGACTGAAACTTGACTAAAGACTGGCACAGACAAATGTAGAACTCGTACAGACTGGTGCAGACAAATGCAGACTGACTAATTGGAGGTCTGTTCACTCATTATGATACCTCACACGTTCATGTATAATTGCGCGAGTGTGATCCGCGACGAGAAAAGGTTCTACGTTAGCAGCAATCTCATTGGCTGCGTTACATATTAATACACGGATCGGCGGAAGCAGATTTGGTCCGTCTCTAAGACAGCGCCATCTCGTAGTGCGGAGATGGACGAGCGCTGTGCCTGCATTGTTGTGCTTAGCGGGGCGCGCTCTAGTGGGAAAGTTGTGTACGTGTTGACTATGTGGAACTATGTACACAACAAAATGTATTAAAACTTTACACATGATGCGGCATTTTTCACGTATCTCAGTGCTTATGAAGTCATATCTCTTGAACTATGTGTCGTACAATGATGTATTAGTGTAGGTACATTATGTTGTGGTTGGCAGGAGAGCCAACACCGTGTTACTAGAGAAGGCAGAAAGGCACGCGTTTTAGCTCATGCAGGCTGGAACAGGACAAGGAAATTAGAATTTAGAAAAGCGGACGTAGCTGATGGAATACTTAACTTTAATCCATTAATGGTGAACGTCGCTCTTGGCGGTACATCATTCACAACATCAATAGTAACTGATAATGGCGCCTTGCTAGGTCGTAGCAAATGACGTAGCTGAAGGCTATGCTAAACTATCGTCTCGGCAAATGAGAACGTATTTTGTCAGTGTACCACCGCTAGCAAAGTCGGTTGTACAAACGGGGGAGTGCTAGGAAGTCTCTCTAGACCTGCCGTGTGGCGGCGCTCGGTCTACAATCACTGATAGTGGCGACACGCGGGTCCGACGTATACTAACGGACCGCGGCCGATTTAAAGGCTACCACCTAGCAAGTGTGGTGTCTGGCGGTGACACCACACATTAAGTGATATATTATGTGGGTAAGTGATATATTATGTGTGTATCGTACAATGATGTACTAGTGTAGGTACATTAAGTGATGTATTATGTGGGTGCTGTGTGCGAAATGTTTTGCAAATATAAGTAGTAGCAAAGAAGCAATTAATTTAAACGTCGTGCACAACGCGATAGTTTTTCACGCAGCTAGTGTTTATGACATCGTACCTCCTGAATTTTGTGTAGTATCATCATGCAATTCTGTAGATGCATTTAGCGGCAAATGTCAATACTGTCTGTGAAATTTATTGTGAATAAATTTAGTAGCACAGAAATAATAAATTTAAATGTCATGCACGATGCGGCAGCTTTTCACGTACCTGACTGTTTATGACTTCATACCTCGTGAACTATGATAGATAGTAGTTATTACCCCAAGAGCGATTGTTAGCTGACAGTGATATATGTACCAACCTTTTTCTAAAATCGGTTCAGTGGTTTAGGAGCAGATGTGGAACACACATACACACACACACACATACGTATATCCTTTTCTATAGTGCATATCGATCTGTTAAGGAATTTAATCGTTGAATATTAAGCCTTTCGACGAATTCTTAAAACCAGATATTTGTATGAGTTGCCTGATTTCAGTTGCTGCTCTTTGGTATTGTTCTAACTGGATACTAAATTTTTACGTTCCTGAACATTTATAACAAGTTGGCAATCTTTGCAGAGTTTTGGTTCTTACTCTATATTTGCGCAGCTTTTTTCAGTTAGTAATTCATTATACCAGGGCGTCCTGAAAAGCAATGGCCAAAATTTTTTATGTGAAGACTTTTAAAACTAAAAAAAAGTTAATAACATTACACATTTTTATTCTACAAGTGAACATACTTATGTTTCAACGGGTCACCCTGGCGATGACCACGTTTCTCCAAATACGAGACACATTTGTTGATACCGTCACCGTAGAATGTTTCACTTTTTGTTGGGGCCACAACCTTACCTCTGCTTGCATTATTTCATTACTACCAAAATAAAGACCTTCGAGGTGTTCTTTAAGTTTTGGAAACACACGAAAATCGCATGAGGCCATTCAGGACTATGAGGATCATTGACTACAACGAATCCAAGCAGCCAGACTGTTGCAGATATTGCAGCGATCGCGTGTGGTCTGATATTGTCATACTGACCGAGAAGGTGGTCCAAACGTGGACGAACTCCGCTTTGTTAATGTTCACCCTGTATATATTCGCAAATAAAACCGATCACAAATAATTGACCAAAATTTGAGAGGAACGATGATGTTCATACATACAACGCTAGAAAACCTTTATTGGTCAGTATTGAAGCTGTCAGAGACTCAGTAAGTTCAATATTCACGGACAAAATTTTTTGAGCATTTTCCTAATAAACATAATATTTGACAGTCAGTTCAAAATGTTCAAACGTGTGGGAATACCTAAGGGACCAAACTGCTTAAGTCATAGGTCCCTAGACTTACACACTACTTAAACTAACCTATGCTAAGAACAACACACACACCCATGTCCGAGGAAAGGCTCGAAACTCCGACGGGAGGGGCCACGCAGTCCATGACATGATGCCTCAAACCGATCGACCACTCCCCAAGGATAACAGGTAGTAAAACAGTTTTAAAATCTAACCTAAAATTATTTATTCTGGACAACCGCTACTCTTCCATAGATGAATTATTCTTTATGAACTGATGGCATATACTTAAAAAAAGAAAAGAAGAACCTAGTTTTGCGTGTAGTAGCTTGTGCAGAACTGGAAAATAATGTATTCATTAATTGCAAACCTAATCATATTAAAAATAATTATATATTCACGACACGGTAAGTGACCCGTCCCACATTAATTTGATGAAAATATCCCTCAGGTGATATGTTAAATAATGTAACTAACGTACTAACTGCACTGCTGTGTCGTTCGCTGGTAAGGATACCGACAACGTTATCCTTACAAGGTCTATTTCCTTCTTAAAAGGCGTATGAAATATAAGATTGGAAGCAGTGTTTACTTATTAACCATAAGAGCCTCTTTAATTCCGTAACATACATGTAAAAACAATTAAAAACATAATTATTTGCTGATGACAAAGCGCATAAAAATGTCACCTTTACGGGGTAAGATAGCTAGCAACGCAAGAAACAAAGGGATCTATTAGGATCTACATCTTGTAAATCTGACAGTGTTAAAGATAACCATAAATTTGGTAATCTTCTGCGCCAAAGCTTATTCATATTAACTTTAATAACAGTTACCACAGGCGTATTAAGGTACGTTTATTATGGCACAAACAATCATGACATAATAAATGTATCTTAATATAGCTATAATGTTTCTTATTAACACTGAGACGACCTTAACCGAAAAGGTAAGTATTTGACGTTACAATAATTTATATCTTGCAGAGGAAAAAAAAACCAACTGGTGCTCTGGTAACAACAAAGAAACGTGTGTGCAAGAAGAATCTGTATTTTTCCCCGAGGTGGAATTATCAGATATATTTATCGTTTAAGTAAAATCTCTGTCATAATATTTATCAGTTCATATGTTTGTCCGAGACTATTCTGAGAGAAAAAAAGTCGAAACAGGACATATTCTATCCCGACCATAATACTCGTATTCTGGAGGTATCCTTTGTTTGTAAGCTAATATCGGAAATAGTTAAAACGTTGAAATATTATGAATTGACATGCACTTTGAATCACTACCATCTCGCTGGTATAGACCAGAAAATAAACGAGCGTTACGTTGAAGGTAGATAATCACGGATGTAAGCAGTTAAATTTTTGAGGAATAATAATCTCAATACCAACAGAAAGTCTTTGTACAGCGTTTCTCTTGCGACCAAACAGGTATAAAAAGGTTTTCAGAGTGTTTATGCAGGTTTCGACGACATCTGTTTGTTTGCGTTTTGACAGTAAAACTTTGTCCAGTAGAAAGTGAGACAGAATCAAACTCTGGGAATACGTCTGGGAAGACATTAGGAGTGGCAGTGAATCGTTAAGCATTCCAACTGAGGTAATGAATGCATGGCGTCGAGGGAGGAGCTCCGCGTGGAGTGGTTTGTGGCCGGGCGCTGAGAGGACCATTATCCGAATTCGCCGGATGGTCGCTACTTGGGAGGCCTGGCGCTGCGTCATCGCGAAACTTGAGACTCTGCGGCGCCCACTTTGCTCCGATAAAGTCAAACTTTTGTGCCGCTTCGGAACCGAGAGAGGCAAGCCTCTTAGTCTAGAATTCTTCTGCTCCCTGCTCCTGCCTTGTACTTTCCACCACCACTTCACCAAAGTGGCTGCCGGTATTGAGATACGCTGGAGAATCCGTATCCAATTGTAGTCGCACCAGCTACATGATATGTTCTTCTGGTATATGAAATAGGTAAGCCCCGAAATTCGTGAAAAATGGCTATCACTTTCTGTTCTACAACGAACGGGCGATCAAAAAATTTCCTTTCGAAGGCCACACTAATCTTTTGCCTATATGTCGGTGCTTATATACCCGCATCGGAGTCGCGCTGGGTTGTGTATGAGCTGCAGCAGCGCACTCAAAAGAAAGCGTTTTGATCGTCCTTTACATTAAATTTTAGGTAATTTGTTATTAGAGTGGCTCTTCAAAGCAATATGAACATCCTCCTGATAGGACTCTTATCCATCTTTGGTGTTAAAACGTGTGTAGAGTGTCGAAATGTTTGAGGAGTTTCTTTTCAGTTAAGCCCCAGTGAGCTGGTAATGAGTTGAAGGAAAAGCCAATTGAGAATATTTCAAGGGTTTCACCAGTTCTGATACCAAGGGAAACCTCCTCCTAGCATAGCAGCACATGAGAAGTTTTGGCTACTTATGGCAAACGCTTTACCAACAGTTCGTAAACAAATTCTCAAGATGCCTCAGAAAGGCGAAACGTGTCAACAAAACTTCAGCTGTCATTGAAGTCTGCGTTTTCTTCTACCGACAAAAGAGAAGAACAGGAGTGTAGGTACTATTTCTCTGATTCTCTGAGAATGGATCGCAGAAAAAAACATGAAGTTATAAAAATTATGATCTATGCCGATAGCTCACAAGATGCTGGTGAACTTCTTTATTGCATTACGTGTTTTGTGGGTAGCCCTTCATCAGATGGTCAAAACACAAAGCTGATGAAAAATCACTTGAAGAAGGCGTTTATATTTGAGGCCGTTCGCTGTACGTCGCACGTGAAGGCGGTCCCCAAACATTTGAGCTTGTGTAGTAATGGCAGTGTGTTCACACTCCTTGCTGGAACAACCCCACTAAAGTCCGTAGCATGAGGCTTAGTCAAATTCACACGGTTGGCCGCAGCAGTCAGTAACGGGTGATCCATCCAGCACCACGCTCACTTTATAGCGACGGCCATCTGGACACGCTTTCCGCTAGAATCAAACTTCCAAGCTTTCCTCTCGCCACACAGCAGCTACCTCCGCCTGTTAACCTCTCACTCAGTGATTTCTGAGTCCCATAAGACTTCGGACATCGGTTGCTCATCCGTACTGAATTTTTTTTATCAAATACCCGTTGCTCCAATAGAATTATGGACGTGAGTGATGTCTGTTCTGTAGGACGTGTGCTACAGAACAGATACCAGTCATATTTATAATTCAGTAGCAACGCACAGGTGATTTCAAGAAACGCGGCGAGTAGAGTCCGTGCAAAATAACGTGGCTGGAAGATGCGCAGTCTGCAAAGCAAGGAGTACGGGGAGGTGCTGGTTTATGAAATGCCGAGCGCTGGTGGGGAAATGCCGACCTGAAACTGAATCCTGCACTCACATTTTTTTTGTAAATATTAAGTGGAAGCCGCTTCATGCCCACACTCGTTTGGTGTTCATCAGAAAATTCTGCTACTATCTCTGCTTCGATTAGTATCTAGAAAAAATTCCGCTGAAAATGCAACAAAAACAGCAATTTACTTTCGCCCCACTTATTAACCATTTGTAACTTTCAGTGAAGCATCATGCGTGGCGAATTTTGAGTATAACCGTGTTAAAATTTGCTTCTTTTGCCAAAACGCAGAGGACTTTACACAATGTCTATCAGCTAACAAGTTGTGCGGTCGCAGTTGCGTGAGCAGCCGGCCGCGGTGACCGAGCGGTTCTAGGCACTTCAGTCCGGAACCGCACGACAGCTTCGGTCGCAGGTTCGAATCCTGCCCCGGGCGTAGATGTGTGTGATGTCCTTAGGTTTAAGTAGTTCTATGTCTAGGGAACTGATGACAGATGTTAAGGTTCATAGTGCTTAGAGCTATTTGAACCATTTGCAGTTGCGTGAGCGTTCTGAAACAGTGGTTTATCAAGTGAGAAATCGAGGACGCGTAAAGTCAATAGCTTATGAAAACGCACATGTTCAGTTCAAAAATAACATTTAATGTCTTCTCTTATGTTGTTCCAAAACCCACACCATTTCTAATTTCACGAGCTATCGATCGCCCTAAAGAATTACGTACTTTCATCGAAAAAATCCGCTAGTTAGTGGGATAAGACGGTAGATAACGAAATTTCTCATAACAGCCACAAGACAAAATACTCTCCTTTTTTTACTATCATTTGCCAAAATTTCGTTTCAGTACCTGAAACGGTTTATGAGATATTAGGAATGTATGGATATTTCATTTTGGCTTTATCGCGGTCACAAATGAGTGAGATGCGTATGTTCAGTTTTCTCGTAATTAGTGACAGATAGACGCCTGCATGCAAGTCTAAAGAAAAATTGAATATGTTTGCCAAATTTCATACGCAGCAGCATACTACGTAATATGTACCAAACGCAAAATCATAGCGACCCCTACGTTTCACTGCAATTTTTTTCGAATCGAAGTGATGAGCTCTTCATCATGAAGCTGACACATAAAGCTATAGATAACGCAAAACAGCTTTTTCTTGCGCAACAGTTTGTGTAGAATCATTTCGGAGAGACTGCAGGGCGTGCGCCTCGATTCTATCATAGCAGCAGGCCGAAATGGGTAATGTCGGCCTTCCCTCCCAAACAAACGAACGAGCTTGTCCATCACTTTGGATAAAAACTGCTCTCTGCACATCGGCCAACGTATCCTGCAAGGACTCTACTTAACCGCACACAAGTCATGCCCAGCATTATTCCTGCGTCAGGCCTAGGAGAATTGAAGACGTTGCTTTAGCCACGCCCACCAACTCAGGCGGCAGGAAATAGGCCTAGTCGAACGGCCAAGTTCAACCTGCCACTGCACAAGCAGAGGGCGACTCTTCCGGGCTAAGGTGGAGTTACGTCGGCAGTTTCTGCGTGACGTTTAGATTTTGGTAACAGCGCGATGAGACACCAATCATGAGGCAGATACCCAGTGAGAACGTTGTCCCTTACTTCTTTCGTTACGTAATGGACACTTTAACTCCACTATTACTCTCTCCAGAAGGTGGCACACTACTCAAAGAATAAAATCGGCCTTCCGAATGCGGTAAGCGGACCTTGACGGCTAACAACCTCAGGCTGGGATCCAGAGTTTCTCCTTCGCAGACAGTCAGACTCCAGGAGACAGACGTGAAGCCTCAGCTGTGTGCGCGCACTTAGGTGTCACTTGAGGCGGCACAAGTGTGCCACATACAGGGACGCCAGAGAAACAGTAGCTGGGTAATAAGACCCAAGGACTTTCCGCGAGCATTGGTATCGACATCAACATGCACAAGGCTCAGGATATCGTAAAATAGTGTTAGTTCACTGAACATCTTGCTTAGGCGACGGTTAACAGCTTGTACAAATGTTTCAAAACGCGTAGCACTGTGTTGTCTGTTATATTCTTATTTGGTTTGGAATCTACACCTACATCTACATGGATATTCTGAAAATCACATTTAAGTGCCTGGCAAAGGGTTCATCGAACCACCTTCACAATTCTCTATTATTCCAATCTCGTATAGCGGGCTGAAAGAATTAACACCTACATATTTCCGTATGATCTCTGATTTCCCTTATTTTATCGTGGTGATCGTTCCTCCCTATGCAGGTCGGTGTCGACAAAATATTTTCGCTTTCGGAGGACAAATTTGGTGATTGAAATTTTGTGACAAGATTCCGTCGCAACGAAAAACGCCTTTCCTTTAATGATGCCCAGACCAAATCCTGTCTTATTTCTGTGGCACTCTCTCTCATATTTTGCGATAATACAAAATGTGCCGCCCTTCTTTGAACTTTTTCGATGTAATTCGTCAGTCATAGCTGGCAAGGATCCCACATCACGATGCAGTATTCTAAAAGAGGAAGGACAAACATAGTGTAGGCAGTCTCCTTAGTAGGTCTGTTACACTTTCTAAGTGTCCTTCCAATCAAACGCAGTCTGAGGTTAGCCTTCCCCACAACATTTTCTATGTGTTCCTTCCAATTTAAGCTGTTCGTAATTGTAATACTTAGGTATTTAGTTGAATTTATGGCTTTTATATTAGAGTGATTTATCGTATAACTGAAGTTGAACGAGTTCCTCTTAGCACTCATGTGGATGACCTCATACGTTTCGTTATTTAGGGTCAACTGCCACTTTTCGCAGCATTCAAATATCTTTTCTAAATCGTTTTGGAATTTGTTTTGATCTTCTGATGACTTTATTAGTCGACAAACGACAGCGTCATCTGAAAAAAACCTAAGACGGCTGCTCACATTGCCTCCCAAATCGTTTACATAGATAAGCAACAGCAAAGGGCCTATTACACTGCCTTGAGGTACGCAAGAAATCACTTCTGCTTTACTCGATGACTTTCCGCCAATTACTACGAACTGTGACCTCTCTGACAGGAAATCACAAATCCAGTCACATAACTGAGACGATATTCCATAAGCACGCAGGCTGTGTTCAGTACCTCTGCTTTGGCAGCACTGTCTTCGATAGTATCTCCATTGCTATCGGGCAGAGAAGGCATTGCTTGTTCCTTGTCACTAACATACTTCACATACGACCAGAATCTCTTAGGAGCATTGAAGTCCGCTCTAAATTTAGAGCTTCTGTAAAAGATCGCCAATCTTGGGGATTTTGCGTATGTTTAAATTTGGCATGTTTGTTTCGTTGTTTCTGCAACAGTGTTCTAAACCGTTTTGTGCACCGAGGAGGATCAGCTCTGTCGTTTGTTAATTTATTTTGTATAAATCTCTCAATTGCTGCCGATACTATTTCTTTGAATCCAAGCCACATCTGGTCTACACTTATGTTATTAATTTGGAATAAGTGGAGATTGTCTCTCAGGAAGGCGTAAAGTGAATTTTTATTTGCTTTTTTGAATACGTAATTTTTTCGCTTATTTTTCACTAATCCCTGAATCGGTTTTGATGCTCGTTTTTAACTCAGGATTGCCGGCCTATGTGGCCGAGCGGTTCTAGGCGCTTCAGTCTGGAACCGCGCGACCGCTACGGTCGCAGTTTCGAATCCTGCCTCGGACGTGGATGTGTCTGATGTCCTTAGGTTTAAGTAGTTCTAAGTCTAGTGGACTGATGACCTCAGATGTTAAGTCCTATAGTGCTTAGAGTCATTTGAATCATTATTATAGACAGCACAGTGTTATGCATTTTTAATAATGTGTACATGCTGTTGACTTTCGCATAAGCAAAATGTTCACTGAACTAACCCAGACATGCTCATAGGAAAAGTTCTAGAGTGATGCGGCAGCTGTCGTGGTAGGAAAGGGAGGGGAGTAGAAATGAGTAGCGAAGAGGTTAAAACAGAAAACGGAACATTTACTTAACTTGTTTTACTCCAAGCATACACACACTCATCATAAATAATGCAGCAATGTTGACAAGGAAGAGCACGAACGATGGACGCGCGGCTAGGCGGCGTCTCTATAGCGTAGAGGCTGCGACTGCCACCGGCCGTCCTGTACTGCGGCAGCTTCGAGCTACTGGAGGCGTGGCTCCACAGGTGTCCACCATCTGGCCCGCCTGATTCCACACTACTGCTGTCGCCGTGTGACGGAATCTTACAGTTCCGTTGCAAACCTTATTGCCCTTGGGGTGGTATCGATACGTGATACCACAGAATGCCTTGCGCGTTGCTACATTTCTCCGGAATTCAAACTGATCTCCCTCGAGGTCAGCTTCTACCAGTTTTTCCATTCTTATGTAAAGAATTCGTGTTAGTATCTTGCAACCCTGACTTACTAAACTGATAGTTCAATAATATACACCCCTGTCAACACCTGCTTTCTTTTTGCAGTAAGCGCTATTTCGCCTGTTTATACATCTTACCCACCAGATGGAAGAGTTTATCGTGGCTGGCTCACCCAACGCTATCATCAGTCTTCTATTCCAGGGACCTTGTTCGACGTAGGCCTTTTAGTGCTCTGCCGAAATATGAAACACGCAGTAACCACCAGAAACCCGTTAACAAAAGCAACCACTAAATGAACAGATAGATAGTTTGCCATTATTATTTGATTTAAATTAATTCATAACACTTTTATTCAAACTGAAATGTTGTCATTGCCTCGAATTGTTAAGTTGAAAAAATAATTGACGCATTATAATATTAGTACTGAACTATTAATGTGGTTTCCCAATCAAAACAAACCTGGCATAAAATTAAAATGCATTACTTTGTTTAACGGATTAAGTATCAATCAGCAACGTTCGGTAGTTTCACAGTAATAAAGGCCTTCATCATTTTCAGGCGCAGATGATGGAGACGCATTCCATCGAAACGTTGCTACGAGACGATGACGCTACTCGGCTGACAACCCGTGAAGACCTCGTATATGAAATTCGCCGAGAAAGCCTGCACTCACACGTGGACGAACCTAGTTTAGATAACAATGACGGCGATTAATGACAAGACAATTTATTACATAACTAGCTTTATTATTCAGTTCTCAATGAAATTAAAAAGTTCTGAGTTGATTTGATATGAACAACGTTACAATATGTCGATGCTGTTGAGACTACGGTGCCGGCATTTACGAAAATGGTCTATTACCTGCAGTCCTTACTATCCATTCGGTAAATGTGGCCTTCTTTCCTCGTTACATCAGAGCTCTCTGCTTTATCTTAATTTGTAGTCAACATTACTATTAATACCAGGTCCCAACATTTTCCTTACTACTTTTCCTTTCAACTTTTTCCAGTTTTCAAGAACCCCAAATCTTGTTATTTTAAGTGTTCGTGCTGCATACAGTGTCTCAGGCCTTAACACTGACTGTGTCTTTGTTTTGTGTTCCATGCTTAAATTTTTTCTTATATATGTTTTTTGTCATTTGGAATCCTTTCCATTTGATGTGCTCTATTTCGTATGGCTTATTTACACAATCTGTGTAACTTAAGAATGTTACCTATGTGTAAAACAAATAATTAGTTTCATTTTTGATATGCATTTTGTAAAATGATCTTTAACAACTTTTATAGTTTTATTTAAATTATTACCTCATTGGGTTATGTCAGTGGGGAATGGAAAGGAAATGTTACTTGTTTTCGTATTTCTCAGAGAGTAACCAGTGATGGTAGCAACACCTTTGCACTTTGCTTTGTTACGTCAATTGCTTGGCACGATTAAGTGTGTGTGTGTGTGTGTGTGTGTGTGTGTGTGTGTGTGTATACCTCATGTAAGACGAGAAGTTGGTAAGTGTGAGATCAAGTCATGTTTTACGGGACACATTGGGGTGATGTGCGTGTGCTGAAGATTACAGCTCTGGTTAATTGGAGGAGATTTCGGTGCACACTTTTGATGTATTACGTAGCTCAACTCATTAGCGCACGCTAACCAAGCAGATCTCCAACTTACTAATCAGCTACAAATCCAAACCCACATGATTCACCGAAATTGTCAGAGATATGAAAAACACAGGAATTAGAACGGACATAATACATTACAATACTTTTTAGAGAAGCAACATAAAAGCCAGGATTTCAGGGAAGAAACAGGTCGCCAAAAGGAAGAAAGTGCACCCAGGAAGAAAGGGAACGACGCTCTCGAAGGATGAAGAAGTCTGGGAGCAACGAAAATTAGAGAAGCTATACAGAAGCTGATATATCGTACCCCCAAAAAGGTTTCTCTAGTAAATATGAATAAAAACGAAGATACTTAAGGGATATGTTAGAAAATGTATCATATCAATGTTGTAGCGTTACAAAGTTCTTGGTAATCCGTTATTTATCGATTGCTAGAGGGGTCTGCAAGGTTTAACGAAGCGCTGCACGTCGGTAGTAAACAGGTAGCGTCAAATTAGATTACAAGTTCCTAAAACGCCATCTGGTAAATAACTAAATTAACTGCAGGTGGGTGTCAGCGGAGGTGTTTACCGCTGTACACCTACGCATAGATGGCAGCAGAGTGGGCGATGACCGTGGGACAGGATGTTGTGTGCTTTCGCTAGGCTAGCAATGCCTCCAACGCCTAGAGCAAGCCACCCACCCCTCTCCCCCCCCCCCTCCCCCTGCCTGCCTGCCCGGCTGTGCTAATCGAGATTCGGTCGCGGGTGAGTGGGTAGCGCGTATAATCGAACTGAGGTCCCGTGAGGCGAGAGACAGATAACCAACGGCGCGCCCGCAGCTCGTTCACCACTGCAGTTCCCCGTGTGGCGCACAGCAGGGCAACGGCAGGTTGCAGTCGAGAAAGCGATAAAAATACACGATAACGTGCCTAGACCTTCCCAGAACGGGGAACTTAAACAGGTAATACAATGACGCGAAGCGTTACAGCGTGAACCCCTGGACCAAACGCTGACAAAGTTATGGCCTACTGTTTCATGCCTGTGGGATATGTTGCCTCTGTTGTACCTATGATTACCTGTAGCAAATCATTTTACACTGAAGCGCCAAAGAAACTGGTACAGACAAACTTATAGAATCGTTGATTTATTTTCAAAGAATATTCTTAAAAAAATATTTTATTTACTAACGATTCATCAAGAACATTAACACATTTGATCACACTACGTGAGCGTGGAAGTAGTTGCCAGGGAGTAACTGATGAAATCAAAATAAAATTGTTTTTAACAAATGAGAATTTTGTTCCTAAAAGCCTTTTTTTTTAAAGAAACAGATTTAAAATTATAAGCAGAAAGCACCCTCTAAATATCAAGTTAAAATTTATTCAGGGGCAGAAAGAAACAAATTTCTGAGTGTATGAGCTTTCGGGCTGAGAACCTTGCCGCTCCCTTTTGACACGGCCGTAGTCACGACTGCTCACAACAACCTCTGAAAGACTACACTGGTGCAAATCTGCAACACACCAGATTACCTTTAAGTAAAAGTTTTAACAATTCCCACAAGCGCACAAACTATGCACCCCGTAGGAGGGATGGAAATGGTACAAAACACTAAAATTAGAAGATTAACTTGCCACCGAAGGTGCAACTTGCTTTTAACTTCTAAGAAAAGTCTTACGTTGGGAGGGTGGCAACTTTATATACTAAAATGACCATTTAAATAAAAGCCCATGAAATGCAATCTTGCATAAAATTATAGAAGGTCGGCCAAACGAGTTAACATTCTCTACAGTACACATATACCGCCTCTCAAGATGATAGACAAGATCAAAATATATTTCAGGTATTGGACCGTTATACTCTAAGCAATAAATTCGTTAACACGCCAAATCTGACAAACATGACAGACACTGACTGCCTAACAAATGCGGACGAGAGACAGACGAGCAAGCTGGGGACGAGAGACTGACCAAGAAAACAAGCAGAATTTAATAAATCACACAACATATCACCAATCACTTAACTTCTAATAACTGCGATTTCTGGAGAAGACCTGGCGCAGCACCTCCAAATCGCTCTCCCGAACCGTCCGCTGCCAGCCGCTTCAACGGACGCAGGAAGGCGCGCCGATCTCGCGTCTTTCCCGGTCCGCACCAAGCGACCGACTGCCCCCTGCTGCTCCGTCCGCGACTGCTGCTCCGTCGCGACTCCCACTCACTCACAGACACACGGTGGCGGAAACACTGGCTCGGACCCAGCTATGCAAACACGCCCACTGGCAAAACGACATCCCTGCACCAGGAAGGACCCAGCCAAGCTCCACAAGATGGTAATTGAAGGGGCCCAGAAGCGCTCGGAGAACTCGTTACACCACGGCGTCGCCGCTCGCACCGTCCAGACCGACGTCGTGGGTTGACTCCCGTTGCTCTGGTGTCAGCCGCCAAGCCACTACCGCTCGCTATACGGCGGGGCCCACTGGATTCACGTGGCGACCTCACACGCGCCGACGCTCATCTTGTGTCCCAGTGCGCGTCCGACCAAACGATCGATCCAACCGCCAATATCCGTTGCCTGAGCAAACTCTAGCAGACTGGCGGCCTAACACATACTAGCACTCCGGACGACAGACAAACACTAACTACCTCACAACGGCGGACGAGAGACTGACCCAGACTGACTAACTGGCGAGCTCATAGCGCCCTTAAATGCACGTGACCGGGCAACCTTTCCCCTTTCCCACCAGAGGGAGACATCAAAGTTGCGATTGCCACAGCGGCGCCGCCGCCAGAAACGGAGGGCGACTGCCTCACACTATGCGCTACGGCGCTCTGTTCAAAACAGCTGTTTTTACCACGGCTCACTTATTCAAATACAGAGATATGTAAATAGGCAGAATACGGCGCTGCGGTCGGCAACGCCTATATTAGACAACAAGTGTCTGGCGCAGTTGTTAGATCGGTTACTACTGCTTCAATGGCAGGTTATCAAGATTTAAGTGAGTCTGAACGTGGTGTTGTACTCGGCGCAACTCCGAGGTAGCGATGAAGTGGACATTTTCCCGTACGACCATTTGACGAGTGTACCGTGAGTATCACGAATCCGGTAAAACATAAAATCTCCATCATCGCTGCGGCCGGAAAAATATCCTGCAAGAACGGGATCAAATACGACTGAAGAGAATCTTTCAGAATGACAGAAGTGCAACCCTTCTTCCCACGCCCGGGTTCCCGGGTTCGATTGCCGGCGGGGTCAGGGATTTTCTCTGCCTCGTGATGGCTGGGTGTTGTGTGATGTCCTTAGGTTAGTTAGGTTTAAGTAGTTCTAAGTTCTAGGGGACTGATGACCTAAGATGTTAAGTCCCATAGTGCTGAGAGCCATTTGAACCATTTTTGCAACCCTTCCGCAGTTTGCTGCAGATTTCAATGCTGGGCTATCAACAAGTGTCAGCGCGCGAACCATTCGACGAAACATCAGCGATATGCTCTTTCGGAGCCGAAGGTACACTCGTGTACCCTTGATGACTGCGCGACAGTAATGACAGTGGCAAGTAATGTGTCCTCCGCCACACACCGTTGGGTGGCTTGCGGAGTATAAATGTAGATGTAGATGTAGACACAAGGCTTTACGCCTCGCCTGGGCCCATGAACACCGACGTTGGACTGTTGATGACTGGAAAAATGTTGCCTGGTCGGACGACAATCGTTTCAAATTGTATCGAGCGGACGGACGTGAAACGGTATGGAGACAACCTCATGAATCCACGACGCTGCAAGTCAGCAGGGGTCCGTTCAAGATGGTGGAGGCTCTGTAATGGTGTGAGACTTGTGCAGTTAGAGTGATATGGGACGTCTGATGGGTCTAGATATGACTGACAGGGGACACGTACGAAAGCGTCCTGCCTGATCACCAGCATCCATTCTTGTCCATTGCCCATTCCCATGGACTTCGGAAATTCCAGCAGGGCAATGTGCACCCCAAACGTCCAGAATTGCTACAGAGTGACTCTAGGAACACTGTTCTGAGTTTCAACACTTCCGGTGGCCACCAAACTCCACAGAAATGAACTTTATTGAGCATATGTGGGATGCCTTGTAATGTGCTGTTCAGAAGAGATCTCACTCCCCTCGTAGTCTTGCATGTTTATGTGGACAGCCCTGCGTCAGTTCCCTCCAGCACAACTTCAGACATTAGTCTATCCCATGCCACGTCGTGCTGCGGCACTTCTGCGTCCTCGCGGGGCCCTACACGATGTAAGGCAGGTGTACCAGTTTCTTTGGCTCTCCGTGTATATTCATATTTTGTCGGGTACGCCCATGCTTTGTACCGAAGACAACAATTTACATCCGCTGTGCGCGAGCATACAATATTGTTGGAGTTTCGAGATCTGCGTCCGTTCTTTTATGTCCTTGCTGTTGGGATGAAAGAAAAGAATTCTCTGGGTGGGGGACAGGCGAAGTCAGTATCGAGTACACACATATCGAAGATGATTGCTAATCATCAGTCAGACGTAAAAGTAATTTGTTCTGCAATATCTCGCAAAAGGAATTATAATCATAGCAAACTATCTAGACTATGGATGATAGTACAATAATACTATTCACACTAGCACTACCCCGGGGAGCAGCGTTATTATATTTCCTCGAAAATAAACTTCAAAATGGGATTATTTAGACGATTTCTTGTTACGATTATGTTGACAAATTTTCATAAGTATACGCAGTTTGCAGGTTGCAGGGATAGTTGGAAAGTGGATCAGCGACTAGAACCTGCATTTAGGATCGAGCCCTTTATGGGGAAATTTTCTTTTAATTTCTTGAAATACAATGTCACGGTTGCTGGCGATTAGCCAGTGATAGCGCTACGCCTTTCAGAAGGTATAGCCTTCCCCAAGCTCACACCGTTCCGCTCCCCCATCCGTAATTCTGCAGAGCTCTGGTTTATGTATGAATGAAAATCTGCTGATATTTTATTTGCAGTTGGAGTGCAACAAACATTTTACGCAGCACATTATGTTAACTCATA
This sequence comes from Schistocerca serialis cubense, assembly GCF_023864345.2. Classification (NCBI taxonomy): domain Eukaryota; kingdom Metazoa; phylum Arthropoda; class Insecta; order Orthoptera; family Acrididae; genus Schistocerca; species Schistocerca serialis. The sequence continues at coordinate 827,819 of NW_026047471.1, read as the reverse complement.
AAGATTATAATATTGCTAAAAAAGCAAATAGTTTTCATAATGAAAATTATTACCACCATAATTAATAATACTTTAACATGACCATTTCAAAATCTGCAGATTAAATTCTAAAGGAGCCCACAAAAATATACGTAAGACTGGTGACTGTGTCAGGACATTTTACTGTTTTATTGTATTCTACCGTTAAGAGTTTTTTTTTATTTTTTTTATTTTGTTGCTTGCTACGACAGTTGGCTGCAGTCAGTATCGAGTACATGTCTATCATTGATGAACTTCTTAATGCAGCAGCAAACGTAGTAAAAAATTATCGCTTTTGCTTTCTTCAGTAATATCTGCAGTAAGCTGTAGGTTCATAGCCGACTTTACAGGGTTAATAGCTGGTATATACCTTTTGTCATTCATTCTAGGAGTACTCCGATTTTTCTGAGTAGTATTCTTTAGAACTTAGTTCAGGAGAATCTATATTCCTCTTCGATTCCAAACAGTGATTATCATCATTGTGTCGTTTGTCTACGTGATGTCTTGTGTGTCTATATGTGTTGAAATCTGATTAAATTCTTGTCTGAATTTGTTTGTGTGTTACGTAAAAACTCAGCCTCAATATACGATAGACCTGGTAAATTTAGTTAATGTTCAGTCATCAGTTGCGGAGGTGCTGCAACCAGGGGATCTAATTCACCAACTTAGGTTTCCTTGACCGAAATTCTGCGTCCATTGAAAGCTCTAGCTGCAAAACAACCATAAGTAGCCACAAAACAAACACAGGTATTCATTAAGCAGGAAAATATTCCCACTAGTCAAGATCCGACTGCAGGGAGTACGCAAGTTAGTGATTTAGCTGAGAACAGGAAGCCAGAGTGAAAAAATTAACAAATGAGTTAACTCAACAGCGGAAACTTCAAGAGGTAGTTCCTGGAGCTATAGAGAACCTATCAACGGAACTGAATGAGATATGTGCTAGGCAGGAATCCCTTGGTCAAATGGTAGGCGAATTTTCTGGGCGAGTGATGAAGTTGTCATTCGAACTAAAAAGAGCGATACAAGAACGGTTTACCGAGAATAAGCAGCAGTGTACATCAGAGGGAGAGGGTGTGATTGTCTATATCCCATTGCTCATATCGATGTACATGTACGGATCGAGGAGGTGGACATAGCATCTTACTTATGCCGACAATGTACAGGGGACTGAGCAGTCAGGACTTAACAGGTGTGACGTTAAACGACAGAATTGGGATTTAGATAAAGAGAGAGAAAATATTTCTGTGTATGGGATATAAAGGCTACTAGGGAGAAAGTTGCCGGCAACAGGTCACTCTAGGAGGACGAACAACCAGATAACCAAAGAAGTGGGTAACGGAAGGAGCGTGGTTCACGTTAAGTTCTGCTGGTGGCCAGAGGCTCTGCGTCCCAAGAAAAAGGTCTGCAGCACAAGAGAGATAATTAACTGTTTTCTGCTCTTCAGAACCCACCAGCATCATCACAGGTGCCCTGCCTCCCACACACCTATTGGTTAAAACCGATAGCGTGAAATCACTAGCAATTTCAGCAGAGGATTAAGGGCGCCTGTTGTCAGCAGCTTTAACTGGCCAGGCAGCAGAGAACTTACGTCACGTTGGCACAGCCGGTCTGGGACAAAACTTGTAAAGATTTGACTGAGGTCTTTCAAACAAAATTTTTAAACCAATTCCCTGAAACATTCCTTGCCTGACTGCTACCTTGTACAGTCCTTCCCCTTAACCGGAGAGATCGTTTGCCCTGATAGGGGCAGCTCGCAGCGGACTTATGTGCTTGGCCGAAGTCTAGGAAAGATCAGATGGCACAACTGGTAAATTATCAAACATACACTGCAGTTAGCAAGCCGTCAGGTGACAAAGTTCTAATGACAATGAGCTAAAAATTGATTACTTGAGATCGACGAACCTAACGCCTGCAAACGCCAGCGAATCCTGAGTGGAGATCAAATCACCAGTGATTACAGAAGTAATTGACGATAGCAGTTGGGCGAATAAACAGAACCTGCAAACTAACTCTGATTGCATCAAGCCCTGGAGAATCGATCGTGGGATGAGATATGGGCTGTGACAAAGCTGTAAAATTCATCGTCATCATCATCATCATCATCATCATCACCATTAAAGCCATCGTCTTCAAGGGCTAGGTCTCTGGCCTATTCTCCCTCAAAACTGTTCATACCATCTCTTTAAGGGAATTCCAATGTTCCTCTTGCCAGCTGGGTTTCAGTGTATCGTCGCGTTAGTTCAAATCAAATGACTCTAATCACTATGAGACTTAACTTCTGAGGTCATCAGTCCCCTAGACTTAGAACTACTTAAACCTAACTAACCTAAGGACATCACACACATCCATGCCCGAGGCAGGATTCGAACCTGCGACCGTAGCAGCAGCGCGGTACTGGATTGAAGCGCCTAGAACCCTCGGCCACAGAGGCCGGCTAGCGTTAGTTTCTCTATCATTAGATATACGTTGACTATGCTATTTCCAGTCTAGTTTTTCTTTCAGCTATATTTGTAATAAGTTGGGGTATCTCCGCAGGGAGCACTTGACCGACTCGAAGCGCAGGTGGCGCGGGATGAGGAAGTAGACAGCCTCCTTGCGGCGAGCGCCCTGAGACAAAGACACTGGAGACATTCTGCAACCAAACAGGGGTTAGCCGATCCAATGCCCTCGCATAGCTTGAGAATGGACACCTTGAGAAGAGCCTAGCAGACAGTCAGAAGCGTGCCGAGAACTGGTGGACCTCTGTAGCCTCTAGGACGTACAGCCAAGAATGCGCTGGCTCTCAGCAGCCATGTTTACCTGCCTTAGAAAGCAAGAAAGTATCGACAATTCCGTCACCCTACAAACACTGAAAGAAAGTCTACACAAAGCGCCAAGAAGAAAGCCTGCTTAAAAAGATGTTTTCTGGAAAGGAAGGACGTTATCTATAAATGACGAACGCTTGCATGTCCGACACAAAGCACAAACTTGAGACTGTCCAGACATCACGCAGTGAGAACCTTTGCAAAGAAGTGTTGTGTGGCTGCTTTCACAACAACTTAGGAATGCAGAACCCTTTCGACCAACGCTGGGAAAGGGCTTGACGGTGAAGAGAGATAGGAAAATTCCAGCCCCGCATCGAAAGGCGTAGTCAAGAAACGGCGATCGGTCATTGAGCGGCATTGCATATTTAGTCCGCCAGAGACAACGCCGAGACGAAGGACTTTTCGAAGAATCCTTCACGTGAGAGATGCAGTAGAGGTGAAGGTGACAGTAGATGAAACAGCGCGGAAGCAAAATGACACAGGGCCTTTTCCATCCAAGGCCCATATCCGCCTTCCGACACCGCGATAACGCTGCAGCACACGTTGCCCTATCAAGGCGGGCGCCGTTCTGGGCTCTCGCTGAAGAGAGGAGAGGGGCCCACTCGCCCGCACAGCTTCGAGGTGACGCACCGACAGTGGGCCAGAATCTTGATAACGTGGCTAAAAAGCGTAAAAGATAGGTTTCTGGATTGGAGTTTTGGACTGTCAGCTCGGCTACAGGAATGCTGGGACTACTGAATTCCGGTTGTGAGGACGATCAGCTGTTCGTTTCATCCGTTATATTTCAGGTAAAACGTGGATACTCATTGTTAGCGCTGCGTGTAGCCGGCCAGGCTACGAAATAGTGTAGTCTTTGAAGATAAATCTTTGTGTTTTTTTGGTAAGTGAAGAGAATATTTTCAAAATGCAAGATGTTCCGGGAGGTATGTGCTAACTAAATAAACGTTTATATCATTATTAAATAACTATTTTACTAACTTAATACGTGAAAATGCACGAAAAAATTATAATATATGCTTAAAATATAGAGATAACTTACTATTTCCGAGACATTCAGTTTAATTTGGCGCAATGTCCACCTACTAGTAGCAACTTGGGCTTTCAGTCACGTTTTAACAGACACTCACATGTCGTTATTGAGACACGTGGAAAAATGGAAATACAATTAATAATTTATGAGCTACATTTGTACTATTTAAATTATAATCGATGCCTAGAAGCACTGTAAATAATATAATAAGTAGAAAAAGGACGGAAACTTTCAAATGGTTCAAATGGCTCTGAGCACTATGGGACTTAACTTCTGAGGTCATCAGTCCCATAGAACTTAGAACTACATAAACCTAACTAACCTTAGGACGTCACACACATCCATGCCCAAGGCAGGATTCGAACCTGCGGTCGTAGCGGTCGCGCGGTTTCAGACTGTAGCGCCTAGAACCGCTTGGCCACTCCAGCCGGCCAACGCTTTCACCTTGACAGTGGGATGAATAGCTTAGAAAAGGGTGGGTTACTATTTTCCAGTCTTCAAGAAATCATTGCATTCCGGTTTCATATTTTAAACCGAATGTTCTGGTTATTTTTTAAACTGAATTATTAATATTAAGTAGTTTTTTCATTAATAACTAGTACATGTTAATTGAAACACAATTATTGTAGATAATTTGTGGAGATGCTTTTTTAAATAAATGAATAAATAAATGAATGAACAAATAAGTATTTTAAAGAAGTGAATGCTGCAAGAATTAATATTAAAAGGAAAAATTTCATACGTAATTATTTTAGTAACATGATAAAAACTAAGTAATTAAATACTACTGAATTATTAATTAAAAAGTACAATAGATTTTTTTAATTTCTGATTAGTCCCATCCACCGGATGTCGTGAATGGATTTTCGAGATCTTTCTAACAGCGAAAGAATATTTTTTAAACGATTTGCAAGTTTTCATACAACATTTGGAAAATCCATTGATAGAAAAGAGTGGACGTGCAATCACAATTGGTCCTTTTTTCGAGCCTTCTATTTTCTGAGCTTATAGTTTTAACACTTAACTACAACAAAACCTAATTATTGACGTTCATATAAATAAAAACACATTTATTAATATTTGCTACCATCTTGAATCAGAAATTTTTGTCATTTTTTGATATTATGTTCTTAATCAGCAACTTCGTTAGTCTTCTGATACGAACTTTGGTACAAATTAAACAATCTTTATATTTTGGCCTGCACCGCCGTCCCGAACCAAAGCCTGCCGACGTCAACATCGCACTACAAACGTCCACAAAGAATGGTGAGATGATTCATTCCCCTCTCCTTCCCCTTAATAACTTAGTCCGTCCACGCCCAGTCAAAAAGCCCCTGAGATTTGTAACTTTTTTTTGTTTCGTTTTGTTTTGTGAAAGGCACGGAAATAAAAGCAGTCATTTCATGTTTTATTCATATAAACAATCTGCTCCATTCGCTCATCAGTCCTATAATCTCATAAGAATTTGCTCTGTAATTCCACATAACTGATGTCACCTAATTATTGGCTCCCATTGTGGGGTGATTTCATTGGTAATTGGCATGTTATGGGATATCATAAAGAATTCTCGATTCACTACATTTTGACGCCAATTTGGGTCAATCTCATTAGTGATATATATATATATATATATATATATATATATATATATATATATATATATATATATATATATATATTGCCCGGGGTAGCGCGATCTTATTGATAACATGTAATTTGTTGATGTGATTATTCTGCTCCACGTTGTCATTGTTCTGTTTGCGGATACCAGGGTTGCCATCAGACATGTATTGTCTATCTCCGTTTGTTCTGTGGAATGTTTTAGTGTTTGGTTTCATTTTTCTATGCAGCTGAGGTCAGGGAGATTGATAAGTAAGGAAACCGTCGAACCAAAGGCGGAGACTTCAGCTGTGGGTGAGGAAATGGCTGGCACAGAGGCCAGTTGAGTGAAGATCGGGGTGGGAGCAAGGGAACACAAAGCACGTCTGTGGGCCAGACGTGAAGTCACAGTCAACTGGGTGGAATTCTCACAATAGTAGAAAACCACACATCACAGTTATCTGCCATGAAGGAGGAGAATAAAAATACTGGGATCCGAGCTAAAGCCTTGCAATAAGAAGCTTGATAGACAGATCGCTGAAGTTAGGCACAAACAGAGGTCACCAACGGCCTGTACGAGTTGAGAAAAGAGTGTGAAAAGAAAGTTGACAATTACTCAGAAACGAGGGTAAATCGAAGTTGACTAACATTTCCGCGCACATAAAAAAATGTTCAAATGTGTGTGTAATCTTATGGGACTTAACTGCTAACGTCATCAGTCTAAGCTTACACACTACTTAACCTATATTATCCTAAGGACAGACACACACACCCATGTCCGAGGGAGGACTCGAACCACCGCGCGCATAGATGAGGACGGTAAATTGCCGAAGGAAACACAAACACGAGTGTCAGTCCTCGTGCAGAAAGTGTTCACAATGCGATATGATAAAGTCCTTCTTAACACATGTCACGTCAATGGATTTGCAGCCGCATCCCCAATGCATTGGGTGGACATAGCCTAAGTTTACTCGAGCGCGCAGTACCCACCCGAAGGCATACCATACAAGAATTTAGACGCGTATCTGCATACGAAAGGAGTGGCGGAATGTAATGCTTTATTGTAGCACGGTAGACGCTCGGTCGGGTGGAGGCTGCCTGGTTTATCGTAAAAATTTGCTAGAGGTTTTTGCGTTAATTTCTGTCAATGTTTGGAACTTGGCCGCACAGGCAAATGCAGATATGAGCATATATGCGCAGGCCTCCGGAACTAAAAGCTCATTTATTAGAGGGAACATGTGTTCCAATTGGGTTAGAGGTCGTGCAACATGTACTTTTAGGATTTATAAGGTCAAACGCCGTAAATGAATATGCTTTCGCGCCGCCCATATTAGGAGGGAAGACATTCTACAAAAAGGAAGAAAACAAGACACAGCGAGAGGCCGCATTCAAATGCCGTGACAACTAGCGCTCCGAGACAATCATGAAGGCTGAAAGTGAAGCTCCCAGCAACTGAGAAGCTCGTGTGGGGAGGAGAATGCGAAGGAGATTGCCGAGTGGCTGAGGAACGCAGTTTTCCGAAATTCCTTCACCACGGAAGACGGATGGAATATTCCAGAATTTGAAACACGAACAGCTGCTAGCATGAGTTTCTTAGAAGTAGATACCTTAGGGGTTGCGAAGCAATTCAAATCGATTGATACGGACAAGTCTTCAGGTCCAGATTGTATACCGATTAGGTTCCTTTCAGATTACGCTGATACAATAGCTCCCTACTTAGCAATCATATACAACCGCTCGCTCACCGATAGATCTGTACCTACAGATTGGAAAATTGCGCAGGTCGCACCAGTGTTTAAGAAGGGTAGTAGGAGTAATCCATCGAACTATAGACCTATATCATTGACGTCGGTTTGCAGTAGGGTTTTGGAGCATACACTGTATTCAAACATTATTAATCACCTCGAAGGTTACGATCTATTGATACGTAATCAGCATGGTTTCAGAAAATATCGTTCTTTATTCGCGCGAAGTAATGTCCGCTATCGACAGGGGATCTCAGGTTGATTCCGTATTTCTGGATTTCCGGAAAGCTTTTGACACCGTTCCTCACAAGCGACTTCTAATCAAGCTGCGGGCCTATGGGATATCGTCTCAGTTGTGCGACCGGATTCGTGATTTCCTGTCAGGAAGGTCGCAGTTCGTAGTAATAGACGGTAAATCATCGAGTAAAACTGAAGTGATATCAGGCGTTCCCCAGGGAAGCGTCCTGGGACCTCTGCTGTTCCTGATCTATATAAATGACCTGGGTGACAATCTGAGCAGTTCTCTTAGGTTGTTCGCAGATGATGCTGTAATTTACCGTCTAGTAAGGTCATCCGAAGACCAGTATCAGTTGCAAAGCGATTTAGAAAAGATTGCTATATGGTGTGGCAGGTGGCAGTTGACGCTAAATAACGAAAAGTGTGAGGTGATCCACATGAGTTCCAAAAGAAATCTGTTGGAATTCGATTACTCGATAAATTGTACAATTCTCAAGGCTGGGTGTTAAAATCACGAACAACTTCAGTTGGAAAGACCACATAGATAATATTGTGGGGAAGGCGAGCCAAAGGTTGCGTTTCATTGGCAGGACACTTAGAAGATGCAACAAGTCCACTAAAGAGACAGCTTACACTACACTCGTTCGTTCTCTGTTAGAATATTGCTGCGCGGTGTGGGATCCTTACCAGGTGGGATTGACGGAGGACATCGAGAGGGTGCAAAAAAGGGCAGCTCGTTTTGTATTATCACGTAATAGGGGAGAGAGTGTGGCAGATATGATACGCGAGTTGGGATGGAAGTCATTAAAGCAAAGACGTTTTTCGTCGAGGCGAGATCTATTTACGAAATTTCAGTGACCAACTTTCTCTTCCGAATGCGAAAATATTTTGTTGAGCCCAACCTACATAGGTGGGAACGATCATCAAAATAAAATAAGAGAAATCAGAGCTCGAACAGAAAGGTTTAGGTGTTCGTTTTTCCCGCGCACTGTTCGGGAGTGGAATGGTAGAGAGATAGTATGATTGTGGTTCGATGAACCCTCTGCCAAGCACTTAAATATGAATTGCAGAGTAGTCATGCAGATGTAGATGTATATGTAGAGGAGTACTGTCAAGTGCGTCAAGGCAGTCTAGTATACGCCCCTTGGCTACTAGTGGAAGATTGTGTTGTTCCGACCATGGACGAAAAATGTGCAAAAGTGAGACCGTCTTCGAAGAATCGCAGGTGTTTCCATGTGTTGAAGTAGTGAGAAAAAATCATGACACCTCACTCAGAAGCAGGGGAAACTGCAGATAACGCCGAACGCCTACGCAATTTATGGGGTCGAGCGTCAGATGGGATATTTAAGACCCTTACCCTGAGAGCACGTTCGCTCAATGGAGTGGGGTACAACAAAAAAGGTACAGATAATTGTAGATCTTGTTAACAAAGTCGTATTTTGTGAATATGTTTTCTCTTGTAGTAATTAATACGCATCTATTGTGTTTAGATAGTCATTTTTGTGTATGTCTAGACCATGGGACACTTGTTATGAACGTGGAGAGGTGATTTGACGGTCGCCTGTGTGTGAGCATGGGTTCGTGCGCCATCGCAATGCGCAGCGGCCGCAGCTGACAACGTGAGACTGCCCGTAGCGCGGGATTATCACGCAGCTCAAGCAAGTGCATTGCCATTTCCATGTACGTTACTACTTTGCTTATTTGTTGTGTATACTTAATTGATATATTACGAGTGTATTATCATATTTTTTTACCATATCTCATTCATAAGAATGGAATGACACTGGCGTGGATGGTGAGAACCGCACACGTAACAATATTTGGTCAGATTTCTGTTCACAGAGATGCATGAAAGGCACCTTGTGCCTGGCGGAGAAAACAGTTTGTCTTTGCAAAGTAATGCGTGAAAGGTAAAGTATTATTATTGTTTTGCACGTTAGAATTTAAAGGTAGGTTAAAATCAATCGCGTGTACAATGTAAAGTACACATATGAATTTTTTCTTTTTATTATTGCCATTCAAACTCGTTCCACGGCTCGCACAGTATACACTATGCAGCATAGTAAATAAGGAGGAGGTCTCCCAAAGATAGATGATACATACATTATATAGGGTATGATTATAGGGAATGTGGCAGAAAAGATGGTACCAACATAAGTTTTGTGTGTTATAAGATAGGGAAACAAACAGCATACTGTTGGTAAAAAGTTGAAGGCGTTCCCTTCCAATACTATCTGCCTTGGCCTATGGCAGTCCAATAATTTGTATCACCAAAAATTTATTGTTTTACGTGAACTGACAGCCATTTTATATCCATTTTATAGAGCTCGCTGATGATCATTACTACTTTACAAGGTCAACTTTTATGTCATATGCTTTAATTGTGTCTTGTGCGTTTTCCATGTTCGCATTTCTGAGCTATAAATCTTTGGTGAACTTAATTGCAGTGTAAGGTTCATTTTCGTTTCACATGTTTTAACTCTTCAACTTATAGGCGTATAGCAGTTACTTACATGTGACATTTAGATCTGTGGCTGTATATGATTTATTTTTGATTTTCACACGTTTTAATTGTTGGTGTTACATACGTTTCTTGTACACTCAATAGAACGAAATGTGGACCACCTCTGAACTCCAATGTGTAGGCCGCACCTGACTGTATGCAACCAGCACAGCATATGGGCGTCACAGGTCCTCTAAACCCTCTGTAGTATATTTCTTTAACTATACACGAATGAGAACCTACAGAGACTACTGGAGAACAGTGCTCTTTATGGCAGTCAGTCCACATGTAAACCAATACTGTCATTATAAAACACGTTATTAGAGATTAGACCGTCCTGAATACTTGCAAATTAAACTTCATTACATTAAGTGGCTTTGCAGAAGTCTTATCACACACATTAAATCACACGACGAGTTGTTGTTTGTGATCTAATTTAAACCCACTGTCCAAACAAGGCTTGTGCGTCTGATCGAGAGTAGACTAGTCATAAAGAGACGTAAAATATCGAAGTATTCACCACTAACAGTGGTTCAAACCTGGGAATAAATGACGATACGTTTAGTGCTGCACCTGGAACCCCATGGAGATTATATTGTCACTGAGAAGTACCCACGAAAGCTGTGTAATAAAGTACAACGCACGAGTGTGAAACACCATGAAGTAAAGTTATGGTGATGGACAGGGAATTGGTGACAGAACCTAAATGAATTCATACAATCAGATATCAGATATTAAATATGTTCACCATTAGCATGATACTGAAACCTGAAACATCGATGGAAATGAGTTTTGCCTGACAGCGATTCGAACCCGGTGCCTTTTACTATTGCCTTATAGCTATGAATGGGCAAGAAATATTTACTGTTTCTTCGCCAGTAGTGGGGTTTGCACATGTACGGCTAGAGATAACCCAATGAATAGTTTTCTGCTGCCTGGGACTCCAAGCTCGCGCCCGTGGTCATTGTTGACCCCACGCGAAGAGGTGTCAAATATCAAAATATCTGTCACTAGCAATTAGGATCGCGCCATTCGTAGGGACCTGGAGGAGTCTGACATCGTGAGGAAACAACGAAATGATGGGACACAGTAATCTCGAAGGGTTTATATCCAGAGAAAAATTGGACTCGGAGCTCTAATCCCAGTCAAGTGTTAACTAAAATAACATTACTAGTATAGGAAAACTTACTAGAGACAGTGTTTCTTCAAGTAGCGACTTCTGCCTCTGACAGCCGAAACTAATTCAATTCTGTTCCAGTCAGTAGCCAATGGATATGTTTAGTATTGATATGGAACCACTGCACAGTCCTGTGTCCTTTACATGGCCTTATTGGAGGTGAAGAGCGTATGCTTACGGCTGTTAAAAACTGGTACCGCCAGAGGGATTTAAAACCACAGCTTAGCCACTACAAGCTAGCCTCAGTCCAGTCAACCGCCGAATTTCACGTATGTTACCATCATGTTTTTGTTATAATGAGGTATGCAGCACACGTTACGGGAAGTGTTGACTTCCTGTTGTGTGAATAACCTATTCGTGGTCTAGTAGTCAAAGCCATGCAGTGCGAACGCAAAGCTGTGATATCGAACTCATTATTTTCCTTTCTTTTGTAAGCCGTATTCCATGTGCCTGCTAAGTCATCAGTCTGATAGAAGCTCGTTCATTTCCTAACCATCCAGTAACAGAAAAATCTTGCGGCAACATGCTTGTGACAGGGCTCTTGGGTGTCCATGATGGTAAGACCAATTTCAGCGCCATCAGCCGCTTATTATAGACTAGCGTCCGCCCAAGTGATCTCGAAACATTGGGCATAGAGCCTGTGATCTCCCGATCTTTTCTACATTTGAGTCAGCAAGTATAAAGTTATCTAATATTGGATATGATGTAATACTACGTTACAGACGGCTCTGTGGCGAATTTGTATGGCATGTTGCTGTTAACGTATTTAACTATGGTCTTACTTTGTTCAAGTCTGTGGTATAGTTTGTACCATGACGAATACTTCTCAATGTTGATGTTATTAGAAGCGTAGTTTGTGGAATAGAAAACAGTACAAAACAGAGTAAAGCGTAAAATTTATGACACTTTGTTCTGTTTCTGTTTAATAAAAAGTGGGAAGCAGTAGAGGGAATTCGAAACACCTGTGCCCTGTATGGAGTGAGTGCCATTGAGAATGCCAAGTTATAACGTTTCCTGTACGATTTTTTTTTTTTTTTGAGATAAATTACTGACCACATTCAGCAAGACAAACAGGCATTGATAAAGGACGTTTCTGCGATTTTCTGCTATGGTCAATGACAGTGTATCTGATAACTGACAGGTGTGACGACCAACTAACCTTCGTGCAACACTTGTCTTCAGTAATCAAAAGAAAGCAAGGAGGATTACGGTACAATGTCTCGTCGAAAACGCAATTGGACATAAAGCAGAATCATTAACTGGGAAGTAGGGGAAAGAAGTCATTTGTGCCATTTGAAAGGACTGAGCTGTGACGTCTCTGGTAAGAAATTTGTAAAATCGGTGTGAAAAAAAATTTATCTGCGTTATTATATTTCATTTCTGTATGAACAGTTATCGATTATGTGGATGCTGTAAAGGACCATTTTGCAAATAACGTCTGTGGTTGGCCAGTGTGAAAATCGAAGCAAACAGTGATAATTAAAAATATAACAGAAATATATATTAGCATAATAAAATTTTTATAAATATTGGAGGTATAGACATTACTCTCTCTGTCTTCCTGTATCCGTGAATGTTGTAAGAGCCTGTGACGCTCTCTCAGACACTTAGTTAACTTTCTTTTGTTCTTTTATCGAGAAAGACGCCATTGGATACTGATATATAAAAAAGGTGTGTACTTTGAATTTTCTGTTGGTTTTGAATATAGAAATCGTTAAAAATGCTTGTAATAATTTGTAGCTAGCTTGCCCAGTATTTCATTCCACATTTTTAGCCGTTTTCAGCGAATTCAGAATTTTCCGTGACGCAGTGCTGCGCCACGATCGCGGGAGCCGCTGCCGCGGTAAATTCAAACTATAATTGAATGAAAGCAATTTTTCCGCAACTTAGCGGGCAGGTAATGGTACATTAAAATTGTTTCTTTCAGCTTCCCGGAGACCCCAGAGGAGAATTGTAGATTTTATTATGTTATTTTCAGATGGACATGGGCAACTGTTAGTACAGTATCAGTGACGTAAATAATTTACATAAATCAGATTGTTAAAACTTTACTTGTGAGATATCAAAGACTGCTGTGTTGAAATCTGGTGTGGCTACTAACATTAAAATCAATTTCCACTTTTAGTTTCACGCTCTCTTGTTAGCCGTGGCAATCAATAGTGTTCAAATATTAAAAAATCCACTGCAAACACTGCATACTGTAACTTCTGTGAGTATAATAAGAGTAATTTTCAGTGCATTTAAGAGACAAAAGTAGAGAAAGACATGTTTAATTTCGTAATCAGTTACAGTAATGATACAGTGTTCCATTTCTAACAAGCCACATCAGAATTATGAAAGCATAGTCTTGCAAATTAAAGATCATACATTCACAGAAAGAATTTTTTTAGTGTTATGCGTATCTCACCATAACAGATCAGAGGGCACAAAGTTTAAATTTTCAACTACAGAAATCAGTAGGGAGAACAGAATTTTATCTTTTGTGTTCGCAACAATAATCAACATATAGTTTACTTAAAGTGCTTGCAACATAAATTGTATATAAAATCAAAGTGCATGGGGATACGTCACAGAGCCAGATATTTGCCATAATAGATTTAAGGAGGTCACTGTAAACCTAAATCAGGTAAGCCTGATGGTGATTTGAAGTACTGTATGGTAACTTCGTAAGAAGAAAATAGTGGGTAAGCCGTAACAAACATTATCTCAAACAATGGCCTGTATACGTCCACAAAATACATTGTGATTGATACACATCTGGTTGCACAAAGAAGGAGTTTTGTGTTATGAATGGCTTCCATAGCAGTTGACATTTGTTGCTAATAAATGAGATGCCTTCCAGTCGCAGAGTAATAAATGTAACCTAGAAATTCGGAAATTTGTAGTCATGTCTTATGGGACCAAACAGCGAAGGTCATCGGTCCCTATGCGATCTGTGAGGCAGCACCAAGGACCCCAGTTGCCAAGCACGTCTGTTGCACATATTTTAATCTGGCACCCTCATGTGGTTACCTTTCTCGCCCGTTACAGATTACACACCAAGCAAGTTTGTTTACTTTTGGCGATTGCACTTTGAATGTGGCCTAACTCAGAATCAACAAATTGCTACATGCATGGGATCGAAAAACTACTTGTTCATCTTCAGATGGTTTTTGACAACGAGATGGTATATACTGTTGACAGTTTCTCAGATATATGTGTCTGTTTTGCTCAATGATCTAACGGGAATCACTGTTAATATGCACTACACTAATGTAATTTGTGTCTCATCATAGTACCGTACGAGGAATGGCTATCTTTATTATGTGTGAAATCTTTTGTCCCATTTAAGTAGCTTTACCGAACTAAAACATAAATACAACAACAAGGCTGTGAGAAAGACTGCTTAATAAAACACAGTATTTAGTGATACAAGTTCATTAACACATCTGTGTATTTTGAGTAGCAGTTCGGCGGTATTTTGTTTCTTACCTCTAGATGTACTGGTTACTGAACGTAGCCAGACGTCTTACAACAGCAAAATTCCGAAAGATGTCGTTCTGAGTTCGATGTAGCTGTTTCTAGCTCTCTCACACAGGAGATAAAATTTTCCTCTCGTACCAGTTACGAACTGAGAGCTACTGCCTCTTACTCTTTACGGTGCGTCGACATTTTCATGGGGCAAGCGAACTACTGAAGCGTTCATCGCATCCTCATTGCCCTTGTGATGGCTCATGCTGATAATTTTGCAATGTAGACAACGAGATCAGTTGTAGTTGCTGTCTGAGGGTAATCTCCCCTGTCCGTAAACATATATTTGGTAAATCGATGATACACCAAAGTAGAATTTATTCAGAATTCGTGGTACACCACCAGTATATCAAGTGAATCTTGCAAGATAATTCTCTGTCGTTCTAGGTAGTGATAGAAGCATCACAGCGTCACCAGACATGTTACAGTATGTTGTCAAGACTCTATCATAGTCGTAGAAGGACTATTATGTTCCTGCAGGAAATGCCTTTCTTGAGTGGGTTAACAGTTAAGGAGCACATCTTGTGCATCAACGATGCAGCTGCTTAACTACTTTTCCAACGATGTAAAGAGAAGTATTCTAGTATCTGTGGTGAGGGTGAAGAATGGAAAGTTGCACAGACCACCAAGAAAGAGAGTAAACGTAATCCACTGAGTTACAGATCCATGTTATTGACATCCTCGTGTAGCAGGACATGTGAGCAAATGTGTTTTGATCCAACTTTATGAAATACCCCGAAATACGTCACCTGTTGATATCAGACCAGCATGGGTTTGGGAAGCATCACTCTTGTCAGACACAGTTGGCACTTTAACCATACTGCATACAAGAGCTCTCAAATTGATTCCGTATTCATAGAGTTCGAAAAAGGCTTCTGATATCATTTCTCATAAGCGGCTTCCAATCACTTTCTTGTGGACTACCGTCTCAGTTGTGCGACTGGATTCGATCTTCATTGCGAAAGGTCACAGTTTGCAGTAACTGACGGGAAGTTACCTCATGGAACGGAAGTGATTTCACAATAAAGTGATGCAGACCTTCTGTTATTTCTAGTATACATAAACTACTTAGCTGACAATGAGAACATTTCTCTTAGATTTGTGACAGGTAATGCTGTCGTCTAGTATACTCCTCAGAAGAGCAAAGCGAACTGCAAAACGATGTTGAGAATATATCTTCACAGTGCAAACCGTGACAGTTGACAAACAATAAAATGTGTGACGTTCTCCATATGAACACCAAAAGAGTTCCGTCAAAGTTTTATTAGACGATAAACTTCTCACATTTAAAGATTGTCGATTCAACTAAATATCTAGGAGCTACAATTACAAAAAACATAAATTTGTACTGTTGTAGGGAAAATACTGTGGGGAAGGAAACCTGAAGGCAGCGTTTTATTGGTAGAATACTTCGAAGATACAACAAATCAATTGAAGTGTCCACCCACAACACTCTTATGTGTACTTCTCGTGAGTATTCCTGGATTATATGTGATCCCTATGAGGCAGGACTGACGGAAGATATCGAGATTGTTCAAAGAAGGGCAGGTCGTCTTGTACAATCACGAAATAGGGGAGACTGTGTCACGGGTATGGTAAACGAGTTAGGAGGGAAATCATTGAAACATAGGCGTTTTACATTTCAGTGAGGTGTTTTAACTAAATTCCAATTGCCAACCTACTACACTGAATGCCACAATATTTTGTTTACCCCGACATACATAGGAGACATGACCATTATGATAAGATACATCAGTGCTTTCACCGTAAGTTTTAGTTGCTCAGTATTTCCACGCCCTTTTTGAGAGTAGAACGGTAGAGAAATAATGTTGCAGTGGTTCAAAGAACCCCGTGCCAAGCACTTAACAGTGAATTTCAGAGTATTCATGTAGATGTTGATGCTGATGTCAAGGGAGCAGGAATGAGGGAGGGATCTAGGAATGGGTAGAATTGCAGAAGTGCAAAATACAAGAGTGAAAAGGTTGCAAAGTATTCTTTACTTAGACCCATGCCGCAGTTGGTTATACCTTAAGACAGAAAGAAAAGGAAGGGACGTCTTTAGAACGGAGAATGTATTACAGATAAGGGGATATTAAAGAACACGGTTTCATAGGTTTCGAGAGGATTGGTAGATGACAGTAAGGAAAAAATGGTTCAAATGGCTTTGAGCACTATGGGACTTAACATCTGAGGTCATCAGTCTTCTAGACTTAGAACTACTTAAACCTAACTAAGGGCATCACACACATCCATGCCCGTTGTAGGGTTCGAACCTGCGACCGTAGAAGCAGCGCGGTTCTGGACTGAAGACAGTAGGAGAGCAGGAATTATACGAGAACGTATAGTTTCAATGGAACCGCTAGATTTGTTTATAATGTTTTGAGAGTGTTTAGTAAAAGATTAACTGAGATGGTAAGCTAACAGAAGCGAGAGACAGTGTGAGGGAGAAGGGAGGAGAAATTAACAATGAATAAATGTAGGTCGAAATCATTTGCATAATTTTTAAAGGACAGAGGATATATTAATGGATGGAGGGGACGAGAGAGATGTATACGAATACAAACGTCTCAAAAATGAAATCGACAGAAAGTGCAAAATGGCTAAGCAGGCATGGCTAGAGGACAAATGTAAGGATGTAGAGGCTTATCTCACTAGAGGTAAGATAGGTACTGCCTACAGGAAAATTAAAGAGACCTTTGCAGAAAAGAGAATCACTTGTATTAATATCAAGATCTCAGATGGAAACCCAGTTCTAAGCACAGAAGGGAAAGCAGAAATGTGGAAGGAGTATATAGAGGGTCTACACAGGGGCGATGTACTTGAGGACAATATTATGGAAATGGAAGAGGATGTAGATGAAGATGAAATGGGAGATATGATACTGCGTGAAGAGTTTGACAGAGCACTGAAAGACCTGAGTCGAAACAAGGCCCCGGTAGTAGACAACATTCCATTAGAACTACTGACAGCCTTGGGAGAGCCAGTCCTGACAAAACTCTACCATCTGGTGAGCAAAATGTATGAGACCGGCGAAATACCGTCAGACTTCAAGCAGAATATAATAATTCCAATCCCAAAGAAAGCAGGTGTTGACAGATGTGAAAATTACCGAACTATCAGTTTAATAAGTCACAGCTGCAAAATACTAACGCGAATTCTTTACAGACGAATGGGAAAACTGGTAGAAGCCGACCTTGGGGAAGACCAGTTTGGATTCCGTAGAAATATGGGAACATGTGAGGCAATACTGACCTTACGACTTATTTTAGAAGCTAGATTAAGAAAAGGCAAACCTACGTTTCTAGCATTTGTAGACTTAGAGAAACCTTTTGACAATGTTGACTGGAATACTCTCTTTCAAATTCTGAAGGTGGCAGGGGTAAAATACAGGGAGCGAAAGGCTATTTGCAATTTGTACAGAAACCAGATGGCAGTTATAAGAGTCGAGGGACATGAAAGGGAAGCAGTGGTTGTAGCCTCTCCCCAATGTTATTCAATATGTATATTGAGCAAGCAGTAAAGGAAACAAAAGAAAAATTCGGAGTAGATATTAAAATCCATGGAGAAGAAATAAAAACTTTGAGGTTCGCCGATGACATTGTAATTCTGTCAGAGACAGCAAAGGACCTGGAAGAGCAGTTGAACGGAATGGACAGTGTCTTGAAAGGAGGATATATGATGAACAACAACAAAAGCAAAACGAGGATAATGGAATGTTGTCTAATGAAGTCGGGTGATGCTGAGGGAATTAGATTAGGAAATGAGACACTTACAGTAGTAAAGGAGTTTAGCTATTTGGGGAGCAAAATAACTGATGATGGTCGAAGTAGAGAGGATATAAAATGTAGATTGGCAATGGCAAGGAAAGCGTTTCTGAAGAAGAGAAATTTGTTAACATCGAGTATAGATTTAAGTGTCAGGAAGTCGTTTCTGAAAGTATTTGTATGGAGTGTAGCCATGTATGGAAATGAAACATGGACGATAACTAGTTTGGACAAGAAGAGAATAGAAGCTTTCGAAATGTAGTGCTACAGAACAATGCTGAAGATTAGATGGGTAGGTCACATAACTAATGAGGAGGTACTGAATAGTATTGGGGAGAAGAGGAGTTTGTGGCACAACTTGACTAGAAGAAGGGATCGGTTGGTAGGACATGTGTTGTGGCATCAAGGGATCACACATTTAGTATTGCAGAGCAGCGTGGAGGGTAAAAATCGTAGAGGGAGACCAAGAGATGAATATACTAAGCAGATTCAGAAGGATGTAGGCTGCAGTACGTACTGGGAGATGAAGAAGCTTGCACAGGATAGAGTAGCGTGGAGAGCTGCATCAAACCAGTCTCAGGACTGAAGACCACAACAACAACAACAACAACAACATGTTCCAAGTGAACCCCCACTGTCTCTCAACGAGGAAAAATGAAGAAACAGTCGACATAACGAGACGTTATAAGGATTCTAAGATTTTATCCGGGGTCCCACATTGTTGTGTACATGCGTCTTGACATAGAATCTATAAGCTGTTGGACGTAAACGTCTGAATAAGCAACTTTCCTCCAGGCCTCAAGAACGCAGTCCCAAAGAGAATCAGCCGTAATTGGTTGGTTTCACGGCCAGTTGTCCGTTAATAGTCTGGTGACCTCAGCCCATATTTTTCCCATAGAGTTCTTATCATCAACGCGTGGCAGCCACTCATTGAAGTTGACACCAATCGGACTGGTGAATGGGAGAGTTGTCTTCTTGTAATGTGAAGTCCCCTTCTCCATACAGCATCACACTGACGGAAGCATCACATTTCCCGGCTCTCCAGAGTTCCTTGTGTCCTTTGAAGAATTCATGTTCCTCTCGCTGAAATCCATCCCCAGCAGAAAACTGAAAGCAAAAAGTGGTTCAAATGGCTCTGAGCTCTATGGGACTCAACTGGTGAGGTCATTAGTCCCCTAGAACTTAGAACTAGTTAAACGTAACTAACCTAAGGACATCACGAACATCCATGCCCGAGGCAGGATTCGAACCTGCGACCGTAGCGGTCTCGCGGTTCCAGACTGCAGCGCCTTTAACCGCACGGCCACTTCGGCCGGCAAAACGGAAAGCCGCCCACTTCTTCTCGTCGTGGTTACATATTCGTGTCGATGGCGAGCCCCTTGCAGCCTATAAAATACTGTTTTTGCTGATAGAAAACATCTTCTCATCACTGAAAATGACATTGTTCCATGATACATTCACAAATGGCATCTGGTATAAAACATTATCTTTGCTGAGCTGTTGTTTCACAGCGGATGGTTGTGCAGTCCAGCGTCCCTCAGCCTTCGGGCAATCGTGGCACTGGAGCCGGGGATGTTGGTCTCTCGCCACAACTGCTTCAAATTTTGCTCTTAGAAACTAGCTCCCTGTCCTCCTGCAGTGATGAGATCACTCACCTCCTATCTGAGCCAGGAACTCTGTTGGTAGTGCCTCTCTCAAAGTAGTTACTCCATCATTTCGTTGCAGTGCTATGTGGCACGCCATACCTACTGCCAGCTTCTCTGATGGAACATCCACCTTCTTCAGTAAGAGCGACGACTCTATCTCGAGTTGATCTCTCCCGGTGAGCCATTGTAGCTGATGGCCTGTTGTGTATTTCTGTTTGCCGCTCTTACACTGTCGCCAGCAGAGGAAGTAAACATATTTACGTCAGAAAGAGCGGCAGAGGCAGAGCCATGCACTGCGGCCGTGATGGCCGGTGTCAGGTGCGGGGGTGGGGTGGGGAGGCGGGGGGCTGTTGCCGACCACCGCCGGCTCCCTCCTTTCGGTCTCCCCTCAGCACAAGACTGCAGTTGGCCGGCCAACCCGTCAGCCATCCAGCCTGGCTGCCCGGAAACTCGCTAGCCGTCGCTGGTACAAGAAAATGGCTCTGAGCACAATGGGACTTAACTTCTGAGGTCATAAGTCCCCTAGAACTTACAAACTACTTAAACCTAACTAACCTACGGACATCACACACATCCATGCCCGAGGCAGGATTCGAACCTGCGACCCTAGCAGTCGCGCTGTTCCAGACTGTAGCGCCTAGAACCCCTCGGTCACTCCAGCCGGCGCTGGTACAGGACCAGGACGTAAAGCCACTATCATCCCTTGAAGTGGCAAACGTTTCATCTACCCTATCTAAGCTGTAGTATAAACTAAGGCAGCTAGAGCTCTTCGGCTACAGCCTAAGTAGGCATATCTACTTTTGACGTTTCATTCAGATATTTAAGGGAAAAATGTATGCACTCATGATATAGATACCATAAAATATTTCAACTGGCTATCATTCGCAAGACACAGGACACTATTCTTTCTTGCAATCACTTTGCATTAGATCTCGCCTTAAGAACATATGTATTCTACCAAGATAACTAAGCGAATTGTAGAAATATGCAGTTTTTGTGGTCAATTGCCAAGTAACTGTGTATACATAGCATATCATTCGCATTAAGAGCACTTGTAAAGTGTACTCAATGTCTCTGAAATATTAAGTGCTGGACGACAGAAATTACGTTTTGCTGAGGCACTTCATTTACATCGCAATGATACATCATTTTGCTGTAATTCGCAGTTAAGTATTTCGTAAAGGGCTCACAGAATAGCTTCAATTTCTTGAGCGTTCCCCAAACGTAAGAAGCTCGAGAAAAACGAGCACCAAAATTTTTATATGCCGGTTCTAATTTCTCTTATGTTATTACAGCTGTAATATCATCCTTTGTACGGCGGTGGCAAAAAAAGAGTGTTTGCATTCGGTGGACAAAGATGGTGCTAGAAATGTGGAAATAACATACCGCAGTGAAAAAGTGTTTGATTTAAATTGCATCCCCAACTCGTCCGCTTGCCCCCCCCCCCTTCCAACCTCAAGGAAAATAAGATAAACATCCTTGACACTCTCTCCTCTAATTGGTATACTACAAAATCAGCTGCTTTCTATTAACGTTTTCGATGTTCTCTGTCAATCGCTTCAGGTAAGGATCACACAGTACTCAGCAATATCCCAGAAGATTTCGAACAACCGTGGTGGTGGAAGTCCCCTTAGCAGACTTCTTGTGTCTGCTAAGGCTTGTATCCATAACCCAGTATTTGTTTCACCTTCGCCACAGCATGTGGTGTTTCCCAGTTACATTGTTTATATTCGTAACCCCCTGGTACTTTCGTTTTGTCTATAGCTCTCAGATTTGTTTCACTTACCGGTTTGTAGAAACTTGAAGAAACCCTCTTAGTAATCATGTGCATAACCTCACACATCCTATTATTTCGAGTCAACTTTTCACATTTTGCACGGCGAAGATGTATTTTCAACATAATGTTGCAATTCGCTTTGCTCTTCTGAGGAGTTTACTAGTCGGCAGCAGCACCTGCCACAAATGTAAGACAAATGTTCTGATTTTCTGCTAAGTAGTTTATACATGTTAGAAATAGCAGAATGGCTACATCGCTTTACTTGCGGAATCACTCATCAATTCCGTTTCTCTAGATGACGTACCGTGAGATAGTGCGAACTGTAACCTTTCATACAGTAAATTACGAATCCAGTCGCACAACTGAGACGGTAGTCCATACGAAAGCAATGTGGTTGGAAGCCTCTAGTTGCGAATGATATCATAATCCTTTTTGGAACTCTATAAATACAGCACCATTTTGAGAGCCCCTATCACAACTTCTCATTGTCACCTCCATCCCTGGCGCTACTACCGCTGTCTCAACTCAATAATTTATTAATACCAACAATGAATCACGTACATACCAAATTTGGTTCAAATGACTGCAGGCGTTCCTGAGCTATGCTTTCATGTCACACCTTTTCAGACCAGACCCTCAGCTAGCGGTGTCATCACGCTATCACTGTAAATTTGGCCTAGCAGCAGATGATACATGTCCCAGTTTTGATAAGAATTCCTTCTTGCGTTACAAAGATATGCTGGTATGTCACTGTGTTTGTAACCTTTCTCCCCCCACCCAGCTCTAGGGGTGAAATGTCGCCGTGAAGGCCACCAATAAGTCCTACGACCAGAAAGTTACAGATTGGATACTAATATCGGTTGTTATAAAATTTCACGTCTTCTCACCCTGTCCCCAGAGTTGCAGATTTTTGGGGTAAATTAGCACCACAATATTTTTATGCCAATAATTATACATGTAAAGAGTTGTGCTTATACTAAATTTCAATGTAATTTCTCCAGATACTCCTGAGTTAGGCTAGTATGTCATCTCATTTTCACCACCGCCCCTATGGTTTGTCGGTGGTTCTTACCACCGTAATCTTGGTGGGTATGCGTAGAAAAACTCACTAAAATTTCGTTGCAGTGGGATGAATAGTATAGGAGATTATGGACGACGAATTAACGAGTAATCATTTATACAATGAGGTGACACAAGTCATGTGATATCTCCGAATATCATGCCGGATCTCCTTTTGTTGGGGATAGGGCAAAAGCTCGACGTGGCATGGACACAACATTTCGTTGGAAGTCAACTGCAGAAATACTAATGCATGGTCCCTATATAGCCGTCGGTAGTTTTAAAAGTGATGCTGGTGCAGGATGTTGTGTATGAACAGACCTCCAAATTCTTCTTCTTCTTTCCCTTACGCCATAGTTCCGCAGCGATTGCAGGGTCCACGTGGTTATAACGGATTTGGCAAGGTTAGTTTTAGCGGTGGCCGGATGTCCTTCCTGCCGCCACCCCATACTTCCAGGGATGGAATCAGTGTACCCCAGCTGTCTGCATCTAGTGTAAATCGTGAAATAGTGCGAACGTGTTTCAAATGTCTGCGACGCTTGTAACTGAGGCAGAACGTGGGGACAAGCCCGGTATTCAGCTAGCGAGATGTGGAAAACCGCCTAAAACCCACATCCAGACTGGCCGGCACACCGGCCCTAGTCGTTAATCCACAGGGCGGATTCGATCTGGGGCTAGCGCGCCTACCCGAGTCCAGGAAGCAGCGCGTTAAGTGCTCTCAGCTACCCTGGCCGGTGAACAGACCTCCAAATTATGTCCCATGTATGTCCAATTGGATTCATGTCGACCGATACGGATAGAAAAATAATTCACCCGAGTGATTCAGAATGTTCTTCAAACAAGTCGCGAACAGTTGTGGCCCAATGACAGGGTGCATTATCATCCATAAAAGTTCCATCGTTGTTTGAGATCATGAAGAACATAATTGGCTGCAAATGATACCCAAGCAGCCGAACATAACCATTTCCAGCCAATAATGGGTTCAGCTGCACGAGACGACCCAGGCTATTCCACGTAAGCACACTCCACACAATTATGGAGCCACCACTAGCTTGCAAAGTGCCTTGTTGACAATTTGGGTCCATGGCTTCGTGGAGTCCGCACCACACTCGAACCCTACCATCAACTGTTACCAACTGAAGTCGGCACTCATTTGACGAGGCACGGTTTTCTAGTCGTCTTGGGAACAATCGATATGGTCACGTGCTCAGGAGAGGCGTTTCAGACGATGTCGTGCTGTTAGCAAACGAACTCACATCGGTCTTCTGCTGTTATAGCCCATTAACGCCTAATTTCTCTTTACTATCCTAACGGAAATGTTCGTCGTACATCCCACGTTGATTGTCGGTAGTTGAGTGAAGGCCGTCGACCACTAAGTAGTCCGCGCTGAGAGGTAATGCCTGAAATGTTGTATTCTCGGCACGTTCTTGACATGAATCACAGAATATTGAGTTACCTAACAATTCCCGAAACAGAATGCCCCGTGCATGGATCCCCAACTACCATTCTGCTTTCAAAGTCTGCTAATTCCCGTTGTGCGGTCATAATCAGGTCGGAAACCCTTTCACATGAAGCAGCTGAGTAGTAATGACAGCTCCGCTCCTGCATTGACCGTCTATACCTTGTGAACGCAGTGCTACTTCATTTGCGTATATGCATATCGCTATCCAGTAATATTTGTTGCCTGAATGTATAAATTATAATAAACCAGCTAAACAGTTAAAGACAAGGAGATTTCATTCATGATTCGTTGGAATATTCACTCTGAGATATTATTTCATCAGTTTTTATCCACATCTACTTCATGTACTACATCTTCCACTCGTAGATCTTGTGTAGCTATTCTATCGAAAAAAGAAAACGATAAATTAGTTGAAAAACAGAAAATAATTTTCAAAAGTTGTTGCATTTAATACTATTCATCATTAAGAAGTTCTCAGGATATGAAGGAGCGGATATAGACTTACATCACGATTTAGTAGAGATGAAGAGCAGGCTGAAATTAAAGTGATAATCGGGAAGAAACAATGCGCAATGAAGCGGAATACGATGTACTTAGTAATGAACAGATACGCTTGAAGTTCTCTGAGCCTATATATATATATATATATATATATATATATATATATATATATATATATATATATATATATATTGTGATAAGGAATAGCTTAATAGGCAGTCCAATTGAAGAGGAACGGTCGTATCTAAAAAGAGCAGTCAGAGATGTTGGAAAGAAAACATAAGTACAAAGAAGATAACTACGAAGAAACCATTGGTAACAGAAGTAATTCAGTTGAGCGATGAAAGAAGGAAGTACCAAATGTTCAGAGAAATTCAGTAACGCATAAATAGAGGTCACATAGGAAGAAATAAGTAGGAACTGCAAGGAAGCTAAGGCGTAAAGACTAAACGAAAAATGCGAAGAAATCGAAAAAGAAATGATTGTCGGAAGGACTGACTCAGCATACAGAGAAGTCAAAACAATCTTTGGTGAAATTAAAAGCAAGAGCGGTAATATTAAGAGCGCAGTGGGAATTTCATTGTTAAATGCAAAGGAGAGAGCCGATAGGTGGAAAGAATACATTGAAAGCCTGTATGACGGGGAAGAGTTGTCTGATAACGTTATAAAAGAAGAAACAAGAGTCGATATTGAAGTGATAGGGGAACGAGTATTAGAATGAGAATTTGAAACAGCTTTGGAAGTCTTCAGATCGAATAAGGCAGTAGGTGATAGACAACATTTCATCATAATTTCTAAATTCATTGGGTGAAGTGGCAACGAAACGACTATTCACGTTGATGCGTAGAATGTATGAGTCTGGCGATATATCAACTGACTTTCACAAAAACATCATCCAAACAATTCCGAAGATTTCAAGAACCGACAACTGCGAGAGTTATCGCACAATCTGCTTAATATCTCACGCATCGAAGTTGCTTACAAGGATAATATACAGAAGAATGGAAAATTGAGGTGTTATAGATGATAATGAACCTGACTTTAGGAAAGGCAAAGACATCAGAGAGGCAGTTATGATGTTTCCGTTGATAATGGAAGCAAGACTAATGAAAAATCAAGACACTGTCACAGGATTCGTCGATCTGGCAAAAGCATTCGATAGAAAAATAGGTGTAAACTGTAGCATAAGACGTGTGATATACAATTTGTTCCGAAACAAAGAGGAAACTATAAGAATAGAAGACCAAAGAGTAAATGCTCGGATTGAAAACGGTGTAAGACAGAGATGTAGCATTTCGAATTTACTATTCACTCTGTGCTCTGAAGAAGCAATGATTTCTAGAGTGAGGTTAAAATTCAAGGTGAAAGGATACCAATGATAAGATTCGCTGATGACATGGCTATCCTCAGTGAAAGTGAAGAAGAACTACAGAATGTATTGAGTGGAATGAACAGTCTAATGAGTAGAGAATATGGATTGAGAGTAATTCGAAGAAAGACGAAAGTTATGAAGAGTGCGAGAAATGAGAACAGCGAGAGACTTGACATTAGGATTGGTGACCGCGAAGTCGATGAAGTGTAGGAATTCTGCTACTTAGGCAGCAAAATAACCCATGATGGACTGAGTAAGGATGACTTCAAAAGAGACCGACAATGGCAAAAAGGGCATTTCTTGCCAAGAGAAGTCCGCTGATATCGAAAATAGGCCTTAATTTTAGGGAGAAATTTCTGAGAATGTACGTTTGAGCACAGCATTGAATAGTAGTGGCATATCGACTATGGGAAAACCGGATCAGAAGAGAATGGACGCTTCTGAGATGTGCTACAGAAGATTGTTGAAAATTTGGTGGACTGAAGTATACAATGAGGAAGTTATCCCCAGAATCGGCAAGGAAAGGAATCTGTGGAAAACACTGACAAGAAAACGGGACAGGGTGGTAGGTTGTCTGTTAAGACGTGATGGAATAACTACCTTTGTACTACAGCGAGTCATAGAGGCTAAAAGCTGCAGAGGGAGGCAAGGACTGGAATACATAAAACAAATAATGGAGAACGTTGGTTGCAAGTGTTACTCTGGGACGAGAATTTCTTGGCGGGCCTCATAAAACCAGTCAGAAGAATCCCGAAAAAAAAAAAAATTGTGCAGTGATCGGAGTGGAGATCGTCATGAAGGAGCGACTCAAGTATAAGTTGAGGTTATGGTGCCAATGTGAGAATGGTGAAATCAGTGAGTTAGTGCGCATCTCCGTGCAGCGGCCACGCTTCAAATGTTCAGATGTGTGTGAAATCTTATGTGACTTAACTACTAAGGTTATCAGTCCCTAAGCTTACACACTACTTGGCTTAGAGTATCCTAAGGACAAACACACACACCCATGCCCGAGGGGGGACTCGAACCTCCGCCAGGATCAGCCGCACAGTCCATGACTACAGCGCCTGAGACCGCTCGGCTAATCCCGCGCGGCCGGCCACACTTCCCGTGCACGTTGTGGAGGAGCATATAGGTAACGTTAGTAAGGCGGTAGCGACTTGGCCGTAGACAAGAATGTCGAACTCTTGTAAGGTATGCTTCATCTCGATCGTAAATTTATCACCTTCATGCGCAGTTTGCGCACCTGTCCAGCCGAGTGGGGAACTTGAGATCCTCAGTTTCCGACGTTCCCTCCAAAACAAAAGTGCCGGTAGCGGTAATGCGAAGAAAACTAAGTGCCATAGAATGGGACCCAGTGTTCCAAGAGGATGAGAGGAATGGCACCTTGGAGGAGCGTCAGGGGGGAGAAACTCACAGTTCCGTTGAACGAAATATGCTTAATGAGGTGGCGTGTTTTGCCAAACTTGCCAATCCGCTTATCATCGTGGTTAAAGGCATAAATTATTTCAGTACATACAGTTAACCAGTTAGCGAAATTTTTGTGATTCTCTGCAAACTTAGAAATTTGAAAATTCGTGGTAAGGTCTTATGGGACCAAACTGATGAGTTCATTGGTCCCTAAGCGTACCCACTACTTAATGTAGCTTAAACTAACCTACGCTAAGGTCAACACACACACACCCATGCCGGAGGGAGGACTCGAACGTCCGCCAGGGGGAGCCGCGCGGACCGTGACAAGGCGCCTCAGACCACGTGGCTACCACGGCGTATTTGGGATTTTGTGTTTCAGATCATTTTCCCCATGTTGAAAAGTTCGTTAGCTGAAATGGTGGGCAGTGTCCTGATCCGTTGGCGTAATTCGCATGAGCTACGCTCCATGATTCTCCAGAAAAGACTGTCTGGGCGGTTCAGAAACGAGTCGATTAACAAATATTTGTTCTGTGTACAGCAAGTAGGGAAACCCCTTACTGACTACATGCGGGAAGTGCGTACTACTGTCCCTGTGTTCGACATGCAATTTCCGGAGGCAGAAGTGCTACAGCCACAATTGTGCATGACATCAATCCAGAGCATCGCTGTCGGATTTTATTTTCGGGAAAGCCTACTACGTATCAGGATTTAGATCGTCCGGCTTCTGACGTCATTGAGGTTGCTCAAGCCGATGCTAGAACAGGGCACGCTAAGCAAGTCTGACGTGATAGGTCTACTGTTAGTATAACGTTACTCGCAGTAAGGGACAGTGGTTCCATTATGAGGAGCCCATAAATGTAGCCGCTTGTGTTATCGAAAATCTAAATCGGTTGAAAACAGCTGTCTCCAGAGGACACACAGACTTCGACACACTCTCTCTATTCCTAGCACCTATACTCATCTAAAAGCCGCTAGTTTGCATTCCCTCCCTTACACTTGTGCTTGTGTTAATCACGAACCAGTATGTGGTCTTTTTCAGCCTCGTTGCTCGGTATCTTTACTGAGCTGCGACTGGTACCTCAGACAACAGACTATTTGTACGTTTACACTGTTATGACCTGTGAGTACCAGATGTCGTATGGTTAGCAGGCAGTAGCTCTCCATCCATGGCTCGTTGCGCATTTGATGTTGGGCGAGAGAAAAATGGTTCAAATGGCTCTGAGCACTATGGGACTAAACTTCTGTGGTCATCAGTCCCCTAGAACTTAGAACTACTTAAACCTAACTAACCTAAGGACATCACACACATCCATGCCCGAAGAAGGATTCGAACCTGCGACCGTAGCGGTCACGCGGTTCCAGACTGAAGCGCCTTTAACCGCACGGCCACACCGGCCGGCTGGGCGAGAGACTTTTCCTGGCCCCTTCAAGTTACGGTCATTAAAGGTCTGCATGTTGTTTTCCCGCTGGTCTCTGGTTAGTACGGCCGAACTTCTCTCTGATTACAGTCAAGGACACGTCTATTTCAAGTTCGCGCCCTCATAAGTTTTGCTTTTGTCAGCGTGCTCACAAGTCAGCAGTTCATTCGGTGGTGGCAGCGTATGGGACGTTTGGTTGGGACAATCTTTCGGTTGATGAGGCTCAACAAGTGCGAGCGATGTTGAGGCAATTTCCTCTTCTAATGCACTTACTGATAAATTGGGTATGAGGAACGGTATTGGATATAAGATCCAACTGACAGGTGAGGTTCCCATTAGCCGTACACCCACATGACCGAAAGTATCATAGCTAAACCACCCTTTCTCCACTCTGCGAGTATCATTGCAAATGTAGATAGATGACTGTGCAGTACATCCATTCATTGTTTATTCTCGAACACATACATCAACAAAATATACCAGACAATGCTCTGTCTAACACTTCGAGCATAGTGCTTAATTTAAGATCTATCTCTATACCGATGGCAGTGACAGAGCATTCTCGCAGTCTTAGGGTAAAATTAGAGAATGAAAGACCCCCTCACAATGTCATTGACCAACTCGCCCTGCAGCACCGTTGCCGATTTGATCTGCAGCCGACCAGAAGCAGACAGCTACATTCCACGTCTCGAGAATGAATGGACCTTCCCGAGTCCTCGCCCCCCAAGTGCTCAAGATTTCTCGAGATGCGTCCATGTCGAGAGGTTAGCACTCCTTATCGATGCATAGTAACAGATTTGGAAATGTTATGATGTAATAGCAGACGGTTAAGAAGAACAAGAAACGGGTGATTTTTATGTGTGATGGAGCTGAAGATGGATGGAGTTCCAAGCATTTTTACGTAAATCAACTGAGCTATCAAGTTTAAAGTATTATTCTAGTGTCCAGGATCAGTACCTGGAAGACAGAAGAGAGAACATAAACTCATGCACTCCTAAGGCTACAGCGTTCCGCACTTAAAACAGGCTATAATGTTAGATTACTTGTGTTTCCCACCTATCAGTCGTATGGAATGCAGCGCTGTTAATATTCCAATGTAAGAAATATATTCCAAGCGCAAGACATACATCCTCATTTCCAGTTTCTCTACGATAAACTATGTTATCAAAGAAACGAAGAAACTACTTCCTTAAAACATAGGCTCTGTGTGATACGAGCACAATATAGCTTTCCAGAGATGTATAATGTCCACTGTTGAAATCCGATCACATTTCAGAAATTATACTATACCTGCATCAGTCTTATATAAAATGATCGTTAGTAATGGGGAATAGCTCTTAAAGGAAAACAGATAAACGCATAGCAGCAGCGTCCGACATTTGAAATTACAAGTTATTCTGCCACTAACTCTGAAAACAGCACATCTGTCAGGCATATGTATACACGGGGACTGCAGTACCTCACAAACACCTGTTGCTAACTTATCACAGCTTTGAAGCTGAAGTCTCGATTTTACACCCAAGATGCTACCGGGGGATGGAGTACATCGCGCAAATCATAGTTCGCTCAGGGGAATGTGTCAAGTTTCATCACACCTGAGAATGGAGTCCTGTGATGACAGACGGGCTTGCCAATAACGATCGAAAGTTGACAGTGCTCTAAATCACATTCAGAATACGTGGTTGTTTACGAGTTGCGCCTGATGCATCCTGACAGAACAGCAGAGTAATTGACCTGCAGCAGCTTCTCCCTCTCTAGAATGCACCATCAGTGTACCATTAAAACGTACCTCGCTACAGATCCATCTCAATCGATCACCTCGTCTACTCTCTGTTATCCTTTAACGGAGATTAATGTAAGTTTAGAGGTGGATGGTTCTCTGCCTTCCAGAAAAGCGTCAGATACAGTAGTCAACTCGCGTCTATCACCGTTACCTCAATAGACATACAGTATAATGCTGCCTCAAAGGAGAAAAAACTGATTGCTTCCTTGGTTCTCTTCGCTTCCATGTCGACATTTTCTTGGATTCCTCTTGCTGTTGCATACTTGATCCCATGTACAAATTGTTCTCCACCAAACAGAAGGTACGCAGGTACTTCCTCAATGTCCCTGCCTTGTGATGTATATTCGCTCAATTTATACGTACTCTCCTGTCATTTTTCGCAATTCTGTCGATTTTACGCCAGTTCTGTCCATGCGATCATGACATAACCTCTCGTTCTGTGTTCTAAAATTGCTTGTAAAAGTAGTACAGCTTCCAAAAAATGTTCAAATGTGAGTGAAATATTATGGGACTTAACTGCTAAGGTCACCAGTCCCTAAGCTTACACACTACTTAACCTAAATTATCGTAAGGAAAAACAGACACACCTATGACCGAGGGAGGACTTGAACCTCCGCCGGGACCAGCCGCACAGTCCATGACTGCGGCGCCTTAGACCGCTTTTTTTTTTTAATCTCATTTTGTTCGTATTCGTTCGTTGTATCTGCTTTGGGCGGACGTCGAAAGACACCCATTTCAGTTTGTTGTTGTTCCACTAACTCAGTTTTTTTATCACAGAGCGCAGCTAGCCCTCTGACCGAACACGCTGAGCTACCGTGCCGGCTGACCGCTCGGCTAATCCCGCGCGGCTACAGCTTCCAACACCTAGCCAAATTGCACTGATCGGGAGGCGTAGTATAACACTGGACTCGATTGCATCCAGTCGCCTCCACATTTCGAAAGTGTTTGCTGTTTTCTGTATGTCTGTGTATATGCAAGTGTAGCTGTATATTGTGACCCCAAGCATGTCAGGATGAGTGTTTTGTATCAGCGTATAAATAAACTATGTGAAGTCCGTCACTAAATAAATTGCTCCAAAAATAAATAAAGTACACTCTTTTCTCTCTCCAGCAGGCCAGAACAGGTTGATTCCTTTTCACATCAATTTTCTCCCTCCAGACCGCCGGCAGGGTGAGTGATTTTTCTATCAGCGTGATAAATAAAGTATGTGAAACACGTGCCTAAATAAATTGTTCAGAAAATAAGTAATGCCAGTTTTCCCCTCCACACCGCCAGAGGGGTGGGGCAGACGTGTAGCTGAGAAAAACACATAATGTCCTCATGTTGCTGTGCTCCTATGGATTGAAGTCCACTATCATGTGACCTCTAGCGGTGAACTCGAGGACTAGTTCAGTTCTTTGGTCTGATGGATGGGAAGCAGTAGTCTCTTGTGTGGTGGGAGCATACACATAGGTTTTTGAAATGATAGACAATTCCAGCAGAGATAAATGTTTCCATGCATTGTGTAATGCATCTTTAAAGCAAAGCACTTATTTGCATTACCGTATTCTTCGTGTTCATATATTCGAGCATTACTGCTCGCTTCCATTCTTCATGCAATGAGCTGTGGATGCACTCCTCGGCTGAATGAGTACATGTAATACAACAATTAAACCAACCCTACCCCCCGCCCCCCAATCTGGCATCAACATATCGCTAATTGAACACAGACAGCTCAACAAGCACTGATAGACACTTGTGGTTGTAACACCAAACTAAGCCGCTACTGCTTAGGTAGATAATAAATTTAAACAAATTCACACAAATTGAAACAAATTATATTCGAACTGAATGACATCATAAGCAGCCTCTAGTGGGGGCAACACCACACTAAGTCCATCAGCTGCAGGAGTAAGTTCTTAGAGCAAAATTCCTTTCATAATTCGAAATTCCCGGCCATTTTCCATAGGATGACGCACCAGGACCCCATGGTGAACACATTTGATTGTGGTACTACCTCTAATTGTTTAAATAAAGACTGAAAATAAAATGTCCAGCACAGGCCGAGTCCTTTTCCCGCCAGTTCCTAGGAAGAGGTGGCGGTCGGGTGACTGAGGTTAGTGAACCCAAGTCCCCTTTTTTTCCAGCCATTTTCTTAGGTCAGTAGAGGTAGCCCAAATGAGTTGTCTTGGAAGTCCCCGCCACGGAGGCGTGTCACTTTCACGCCAAAAGCCGCCATCTGGAGTAACAGTCATCAGCTGACGTCTCGGTCGCCATCTTCGATGACCTCAGTAGGGCAGCACGAAGGTTGTCCCCCTACTACTGTCGTCGAGATACAATAGTATCCAACAAAC
This sequence comes from Schistocerca serialis cubense, assembly GCF_023864345.2. Taxonomy (NCBI): domain Eukaryota; kingdom Metazoa; phylum Arthropoda; class Insecta; order Orthoptera; family Acrididae; genus Schistocerca; species Schistocerca serialis. The sequence goes on along the minus strand of NW_026047471.1, from coordinate 794,671 downwards.
AGTGCTGTACACATAAACTTTATGTACCTAATTGATATGTTTGTTTACGTGCTTGCCGTTGGACGCCGCATTTGGTGCACTTATATTCTTCCGTGTAGTGATGCGATTTCGGCAGTGAACGGCAATTATTGCTACGATACATAACAAGTGGTTCCTGCACGTCAGTTCCTTCATGACACTGAAGTGTGCACATCGGTAGTATGGCTTCACGAGTGGAAATATCCATAGAAAACGTGCTGCAATTGTATCACTTAGCCAATCAGGTTTATCTATTCGCCAAATTGTGAAACAGTGTAGTGTGTCTATAGGGGGAGTACAATACGCCCTTCACAGCCAGAAGACAACAGGTAGCAATAAGGACATACCACGACCAGGACGACCTCGTAAAACAACTAAAAGTGGTGATAAACATATCAGATTCAAAACAGCACCCCAAATTTGTGCAGTATTGGTAAAAATAGACACGATAACAATATCTGTTGCAACAGTAAAAAGGGCACTGACTGTATCCGGCTTGAAAGGATGTGTCATGGCAAGAAAACTCCTTTTAAGGCCCATAAATTATCAGAAGAGACTTGAATGGGCTAGAAAACACCGTAATTGGATATCGGAAGAGTGGACGAAGGTGTTATTCACCGAAGAATCGAAGTTCAAGATTTTTGGAACCAGAATGAGAATATGTGTTCGCCAATTTGTAGGGGAAAGGGTAGCTTAGCAGTGTGTTCTACCTACAGTTAACCACGGTGGAGGTTTTATTATGGTTTGTGGATGTTTTTCTGGTGATAGATTTGGCGACATTGTGAAAATAGAAGAACGTATGGCTCAGAAGCAGCACCACCGCATAGTTCAGTATCGTGCAATACGAAGTGGATTGCGCTTAATAGTGAAAGGGTTCACCTTACAGCAGGATAATGACCCAAAACATAGGTCGGCATGCCGTACGAACTACATTGCATCGACGGAAAAACAGAAAGTACTGAATGATACGATATGATATGGCTGTACCAAAGCCCCTATTGTAATCCCTTTGAAATGGTCTGGGATGAAGTGGACAGACATATCAAAGAAGTTCATATATCCACTGAGGAACATCTGTCGAATGTTGCTAAGGATGTGTGCAATCATATAGATTCACAATACCTACAACTGATTGCCGCATTTGTGAGGCAGTCATTCAATCCAAAGGAGGATACTTTGATGAAAATAAAATATAAAGATTTTGATTGTATTAGATATGTGGAAGTTTAATATATTTTGAGAGAAATGACGTTCGATTTGTGTTGGAAATCTGAAATACTAGAGTGTATTAAAGTTAATGAGAGGATATATATACATATATATATATATATATGCTTCTGGTAACACAAATGTGTAAGATATTTAATAGAATTTATTTTAAATAGAATTAAATAGAATTACTAGAATTTATTTTAAAGACATATGCTGCCATTAAATTATGAAGTTGCCTACAATGCTGAAAGCATATAAGATTTATTTAAAACGTGTGTTGCCTGTTAAATTAAAGAATTTTGAAAATAATTTTATTAGTGAATGAAGATATAAAACATAATTAGAACGGAAGTACAAGGAAAAGTGAATTGAATAAAATAAGTTTGTAATTTGTAAACTGCAATAAAGAGTAGAGAGGTTTATTATGTCAGAATAAAGGCGAGTGAAACAAAGAGTTGGAGTGTTGTTAGCGAACTGCTTCAGATAGGTCAAAGAAAAGTTTTTCTTTAACTCTAGATGTCCACTGAGTAGAAGTGAAGATTCACTTATGTGACGTATATACATTTAGAATTCTTCTAACGTGTTACGCAACATATATTTCAGAACTGTGTGAAGATGTGTATTTCTGACGGAAGTAACAATCTCTTCAAAACACAGCGCTTACTATTACATTCTCCGTAAACAATCTTTTAAAAATTAGACACCTCTCCGGAAAACGATGAGCATGTTTTTCTTATTGTACCTGGTAGTTAACATAATGTACAACAATTAGATTTTCAGGATTACTTTGACGTTAGTGGCTGGATTATTTATTAGGAGATGTGGACTACATTTTAGAAACATTAAAATATTACGCCTTCCTTTGTGCCACCTTGGAGACTTAACATGACACAGCACATTGTCGCTATGCTAGGTATTACTGCTTCTACCTTCGTTTTTATGTACTGCTAGTTCTATCATAAGTGGACTACTGTTATGCAAGACCGCTATATTTTTAATGGTACTCTCACCGTGTACGATAGCTCACAACCTGAATAGCAAGTTGCACATTGTGCGTGATCACAAGATTTAGTAATTGTTAATTTTTACTATTTATCTCGAGTTGTATATCAAATACACACTCATGACGTGTAATCATATCCTTAAATACATTACGTTGTGTACTTCATTTTATACTCCGATATTTATATCTGCAAAATTGTTGCATACCAAATGCGCATTTTGTCATTTTGCGTGTAAATTCGAAAAAATTTATTTTAGCTTATGGTTGGAATACCACAATAACTACTTTAACGTTTTTATGTACGCATAAATGGATACCAAATTCCACATCTGTTGTACTACATTATTTTATTGAACAGCTAAACATTCACTTATTTTAATTACATTTGTATGCATCGACGCCGACTTGTGACAATTTTTGCCAGTTTCCTTACACCAGATGAACATTAATTACGTAATAAACTTGGTGATGTAATACACAGAATAAAATGTTACATGCCGTTTAAAACTACATTGCATCGATCAGTTATATCGCTACACCCGTATTCCAAAACACGAAAGTTTCAATAAAGCCGTTTAGTACTGCCATCTGGCGGCTTCCTCACCTAATACGTCGAGGTGTACAGTGGATCAGTTTGCACTCAGATGCCATCAGTTAAAGTAGACCAGATATTTGGTATACATTCTGAAAAACTCAGTTTGTTTTATTTAAAAATGTGTTATAGATATTTTGGTGAGTCCTACTTCTCTTCATTTTTCATGTTATGCGTTTCATGTATGTTATTAATGTTTTACCGTGGGTGCTTGCTTCTTCCTTTTACCCGTAGTACTATACAATTAATAAATAAACAATTAATAAATAAAGAGTTATATCAGTTTTTGAGTGTATTAAAAATGACCACAACATCTCACAAAGTAATTAGCATTTTGCTATCTCCGAATGAGCTTGAACTACTGGAAATAAAGGGTTCTTAAATTGTTTTATTATGTGTTAACACCCTTATTCACTTCCTACAGAGCGAAAAACATCTCCTTTCCGTTACAAAATACCCTGTGCTAAGCATCCAAGGAGATTTTTCTCCCTCTCACTTTGCTGTAAGTAACTTAGCAGACCTCAGCCCATATTTCCATCAACGTCCTGACTGAGCCACACAGGCCCCATCGCCCAAAGCTGGTGACAGCAAATGTACCAGGATGCGACAGTCTCTCTCCGTCGTTTGACAATGTCATTCGGAACACGCAGAGTTACCAGCGTTCCACCGAGCGTCCGTCAGCAAGTTCGGCTGCGCAGTGCCCAGAGTTCTACAGGTCGCATGCTGCATCGCAGCTATCGCTCCTGGAGGCACCTCGCCACGCCGCGCTCGCCGCCCACTTGGCTATGCTGCTCCAGTCGTCCTCCGCAGTGCATTCCATTAGCTGCTCCCACGGTCCTCTACCGGCCAGCCTGCAATGCAGAGTCCTGTGTGCCTCGTCCCAGCCCTCTGCACTCTATTTGCATACGCCCTTCACTCTGAGGCGGTATTACTGTACAGTAAGAAACTGCTGAAAACTAGGCTAAGAGGTATTTGCAGATCAACGATATATCTGTACCAACCTGTATCGTCATACATATTTATTACGCTATTGAACACTCTTTCTGTTGACATTTCACATCACAAAATGTAAGAATGCTGAGTCTCACGGCGATAACATTGAATAAAATGTTCTAGGATTTCCAGCAGTGTCAAGTGATTAAACTGCAGAGATTTCGGCCAAGCACTACTAGGCCATTATCAAGTGATAAGACTGACAGCACGCTGCTGGTACACCCCCTTATACATGCACTAGATGACAGCTGTGACGTCACCGGTGCTCGCGACATCTCCGTATAGGAGCATACGTTGATTCGGCGTTCAGTGGTCCCGCTTTAAGGACGCTATCACTGGATGCCACACTGTCCTGAAGTGCAGACCACCGCCTGTTGTAATTACACAGTCCCAGAAGCTGTTAGTGCAACCCATGTCGGAGGTTTTGTCAAATTTCATCCGGTGATCGTTTTATAAAGCATGCTCAGCGACAGCAGATTTCTCGGATTCGCGTACGCGATAAAGGTAAATCGTCTCACACTCCTACCTGCGTTGTTTCACAGTGCGTACTGTTTCCCCAACATAAGACTGGCCACACTCGCAAGGTATGTTGTAGACCCTCTGTGTTCTGAGACCTGTTGCGTCTTTAAGTGTTTCCAGTAATTGACGGATTACTGTCGGACGCCTGAAGATCGGTTGATCTCGTGTCGTTCCAGTAGGCGGCTTATCTTGCCTGACACAGAGCCACTGAACGGCAAAGAAAGCGAGTCTTCTTTCCTTCTCCTCGTCTGTGGTCTTACTGCGATAGTTGCTCGAAATTAGCCGTCTTACTGAAGACCTTGCGAAGGTAGCTGAGCTCATGGAGTATGTTATCAGCGTCTGATACCATTCTTTCACGATGCAAAATGGCTCTGAGCACTATGGGACTCAACTTCTGAGGTCATCAGTCCCGTAGAACTTAGAACTATTTAAACCTAACTAACCTAAGGACATCACACACATCCAAGTCCGAGGCAGGATTCGAACCTGCGGCTGTAGCGGTCTCGCGGTTCCAGACTGTAGCGCCTAGAACCGCGCGGCCACTCAGGCCGGCCTTTCACGATGCACCAATGTTTGTAACACAGTGCGCTTCCGCGACAGGTGATGACGGCTCATGGCGTGCAAGGACAGATCTAGTACTACCTCAACGATATAAACAGCAACATCCAGTTCACCATGGAGGTAGGAAAAGACAATGCGTTGCTCTTCCTCGACATCCTCGTCTACCGGAAACGAAATGGATATCTTGGTCACATAGTCCACAGAAAACCTACCCACACCGATCTGTACTAGCGCGCCATCAATCATCATCACCTGGCACGGAAGCGCACTTTGTTACAATCATTGATGCATTATACAAGAATGATATCAGATTCTGATAACCTACCCAGAGCTGAGCCACTTACGTAAGGTCATCAGGAACAACGGCTATAACGTTCATCAAATAAATGAAATGATTTCAAGCAACAATCGCAATAAGGTCACCGACGCTGAGCAGGAACGGAATCTTGCTTTTCTGCCGTTCTGTGGCTTCGCGTCGGGCAAGATAAGCCGCCTGCTCAAACGACAGAAGATGAAATCGATCGTCAGGCCTCCGACAAAAATCTGTCAGTTACTGAGAACAGTTAATGACGCAGCAGGTCTGAGAATACCTGGGATGTGCAAGTCACCTTGCGAGAGTAGCCAGTTTTACGTCGGACAAACAGTTCTCACAGTGGAACAACACAGGAAGGAGCATGAGAGGTTCTGTCGCTAACGCTACCCTGAGAAATCTGTTTTAGCTGAGCATGGTTTAGAAAACAATCGCCAGATAAAATCTGATCTAATCTCCGTCGTGGCTCGTATCGTTTCTGGGGCTATGCAGAGGAGAAAGGAGAATGAGGGAGAATGAGGAAATCTACCTCTCGATGCAGCAACCAACAATACTGAAGAGCAAATTCAGTGGGCAGGCCATGTAGGCCGTATTGCAGCAGACAGACAGGTGAAGAATGCACTTGAGCGGAAACCAAACACAGACGGTCCATAGGATGATCAAGGGGGCGCAGGATGGACCACCTGGGGAAGGACCTGGCCACCCTGGAGGTTGAAGACATCTGGGGTAACCGAACACAAAACAGAAAGTCGGCTGTTTGTGGTGGCAGGGCTTGGTATGCACAGCCTGTGACCGCTAGATAAGTGTGTATGTATAACTCGTCAATGCTGTTCCAGAGATTCGAACAGTTTGGTTAGTGGAACGTAATCATACGCATTTTGAAATTTGTTAACACTAAATGTGTTTCCAGATATCTTTCAGATCTCTTTTCTGTCAGCTGGCATAGGAAGAGTGTATTATTATCATTACATGATCTGCCTGCTCTAAATCCGCACTGTTCATCGATTTCAACTATTTCTCCTTCGATTTTGTTTCTCAAAATCCGACCACACAGTCTTTCTATTGAGCTGATTACTCTGATACGTTTGTTATTACATCCCGTGTTTTCTTCTTTTGTAAATGCAACTTATTACATAAATATTAAAGTCCTATGTTAGCTCTTCACAAGTCCTCATAAGTTTGTTGAAGACGCGTGTCAGAATCTTTGTACAATACATGTTCCTTATTTCACCAATGCAATTGCTATGTATTCCTATTCAGCGGGATTATTGTGCATAGTCCGCTTGAATGTCATATCTGTTTCATCTGATGTACTGTCTCCTTGTAGTTGTTTCTGCTCTCGATCAGAAGTTATCTCTTGGTAAGCCATTGTGAAATTGTCTCCTGAATCGCCAGCGCCATATTGAGATGTTCTAGGAAGAGTTTTAGTTTTGAAAATGCGTGTTTACTGCGGGATTTTCTTTTCACGGTGCCTAATGGCACAGAAACTGCAACCACTTAACAATGGGATAACGTAGTCCCAAAACATGTTGTGATAAAAATATCACTCATTTCTGATAAGCGATGCCGTAATAATCCATTACCGGATCGCTCAATAACTTTTTTATAATGCTCCTTCACTGCTGTACACAACCGGGACATTAGACTTTTCAGTTCTCTCTGCTCTCAGGCCTTTTACTCTTTTCTAGCTAGCTCTTTGTTGAAACTACAATATAGCTATTGATCTCCTCAAATATTTATCCCACATCACGTTTTTGCTATTGAAATTTCTTTTTTAAAGTCTATGCTGCATCTTGCGTAGCACTTTCTATCCTCGCGTCCTGTGTATGTAACCACTTCTGGTATAGTTTTTTTTCTCTTTCTCTTTGTTCATCATGCTGGTTTCTTCTTATTAGGACTCTCCTTCATTCTTAAGGCCTCTCGTGCTGCTGTATGAATGTATCCATCTCATTGTACAATGATGCTGATGTGGATTCATTGGTGTTCCTAATATTATTTAATTTGCAGACCTTCCCGTCTCGTATGGGAATTTCACAGAATCTTTTAAACTCCCTAATTAATTCTAGGTGCTTCAGACATTTTACTTTTCTCTTCATTCTTACTATGGCTCTTGATTCTCTTATAGTTTATTAGAAATTGTGCTTTGACTGTAAAATTGTCTGCAGCGCATTCTGCACTTCTGTGGACTCTAACGTTTTGCGTATTGAATTTTAAAGTTCCTGTTCTATCATAAAATCTACTGTAGGTTGCATCCAGGTATATTTAGGTACGTCTGTGAGAGGAAAGCAGCCGAACTGTAATCTCAATTATTCCACTCCAAAAAAATCAACTAATCTCTTGCCACTGTAGTTCTGTCTTTCCTCGCCATACCTTCCAACGACCTCTCTGTTTTTAGACCCTTCTGGCTGCGCATTATAGTCTCTCATAAGGCATATCTCTTTCTGTGGATTAACTTCAATTACAACATCCGTCAAATCCTTATCAAAAGTACCTTTGACTATGTTACCAGCGTCATCAGTCGGTGCATAAACACCAACTGTTACTATATTCTCTCTCAAATCCTTATCAAAAGTACCTTTGACTATGTTACCAGCGTCATCAATCGGTGCATAAACACCAACTGTTACTATATTCTCTCGCTAACTTCCTTCCATTTTTTTGCGCTACCCTTTATATTTTCATGTACTACGACTGATAAAACTTTTCTCCCTCCTCTTTCACTTTTACTAACTACGCTGTAAATATGGATGAATGACTAACTCAATCATTTCCTATACACCTCATTTTTGTGTCAGAACACCAGTGTTGGTTGCCATTTTTTCAAATTTATAAAAGATCTCTTTCTTCTATGTGTTCAGACCTTGTTGTTCCAAGTTGAGAAGTTCGTTAACCATTCCTTTTGGTTGGGTCGTTTATCCAAAATTCTGTCATGTTTTCGAGGCTTAGTTCTGAGATTTTTAGTAGTGATTCATTGTATATCAAGTGATGGGTTACTAGCCCAACGCTTTAATCCCTACCCTGGACAACCATAATTTTCTGTAGAGTTTATTCTCTTAGCCAAGAAGTTCCAATTTCAAGGCGCCAGAAACTCGACTTCCGCCCTCTGCCGTCTACATAACGCACACACACCATATGCCATGCGTTGCCTGAAGTAGGGCGAGATGATAATTTAGTGGGAATTTTTCGTGGTTTCAGTGTGTGCAGATATCGTCAGTCCATGTAACCACCGAGGACAAAAGCACCAGACCACAGAACACTCACCATACAGAAATGAACGAATGCAGAGGCATGCCTCACGATCTTTGACATAGGTAGTAGTTATAAAATCTGATAATGAATTTGAGCCGCGCGGGGTAGCCGCTCTGTCTCAGGCACCTTGTCCCTGTTCGCACGGCTCCACCCGTCGGAGGTTCGAGTCCTCCCTCGGTCATGGGTGTGTGTGTTGTCCTTAGCGTAAGTAAGTTAGATTAAGTAGTGTGCAAGCCTAGGGACCGATGACCTCAGCAGTTTGGCCCCATAAGAATTTACCAAAAATTTCCAATTTCCAATGAATTTGAACAATCGAAACGTTTCACATACTTCACAAGCTTCTCAATATGCAGCTAGAATAGCTGATACCCGTAGGAAACAAAATTACCAATGTTGTGTACGTCGACAACGTACCATTATTAAACTACGGCAACTTGGCTCCACGCACTCCGTTTGGCTGTAGGATTGCCGCCGGCCGTTGTGGCCGTGCGGTTTTAGGCGCTTCAGTCCGGAACCGCGAGACTGCTACGGTCGCAGGTTCGAATCCTGCCTCGGGCATGGATGTGTGTGATGTCCTTAGGCTAGCTAGCTTTAAGTAGTTCTAAGTTCTAGGGGACTGATGACCTGAGATGTTAAGTCCCATAGTGCTCAGAACCATTTGAACCATTTTTTTGTAGGATTGCCCTGTTGCCATTCGTCGGCTGACGGGCAGCGTTATGGTTTGTCAGATCACACATACAAACGTCCCTCGCCCCCCACTGCCCTAACGTGAAATGCGCAAATGTCGAATACGTCTTGCTGTTTGACTCCACCTCACGTCAGAGGCATGCACACGTAAGCTTCGCTTCGGAGCACACACACGTCAACTGCAATTTAGTCATACAGTAAGCATGGCAGCGCAGTATTCGTTTGATGAATAACTAGACATGGTTTTTGTTTATGGACTAGCCGACGTAATGTGCATGAAGCTCGACAGGTGTATGAGGAACGGTACCCAGTAAGATGTCACCCACACCCGCAAACGTTTACAGCAATTCACTAGCGACTTGGCGAAACAGGCTCTTGAGCAGGATATCATGGTAAAGGTAGAAGGCCACGACGGGAAGCTGCATTTGAAGAGACTGTTCTAGAGTGATTCGAGGAAGCACCTACGACAAGTACTCGAGCGGTTGGACACGACATGGGAGTCACTCATCAGTTAGTCTAGGAGGTTTTGATGGATGGCGGCAAACATCCATTTAGTTTCCACCCTGTCCAAGACCTAAATCCTGTGGCGGACTGCCAACACAGGCTTAGGGTTGCCGGTGGTTTCTGCCACGTGCTGAACGAGATCCCGACTTCCCCGTCATTGTGTTGTGTACCGACAAGTGCACCTTCCATCGGGATAGCCCTTACAACACTCGAAAAGTTCGGGGGAGATCCTCGCTTCAGGGTGACCATCTGATTGTGCCGGTCCGTGTTCCTCCTCGAGTTACCGGGGCAAAGTACCTTCACTTTTTGGAAGAAATTCTACCTGGCCTGCTGGAAGATGTTCCCCTGGACATGCAGTTACGCATGTGGTTGCAGCATGATGGGGCGCCGGTACGTAACAGTCGTGCTGTGCTCGGATGTTTAAGTGAACTATTTGAAAGCCGGATAATTGGCAGAGGTGCCCGTTGGACACGGCCCCCGCGATCACCAGACCTCACGCCACTGAACTTTTTCCTGTGGGGATTCTTCAAGGTTCTGGTTAACCCACCGGGGCGGGAACCACCTAGAAACGGAGAGGAATTAATGGATCGTATTCAGCATGCCACCAATCACATCAGGGCACTTCGGCAAAACTCCGTTAGACGTAACCAAGCTTTTGTCGCGCCAGAGGGTCACCAGTTCGATCACCTGCTTTAGATAAACAGTGCCCTAGCTACAGAAAAGGTCCTTTTCCGGACCGGCGTAGTTTGTAAAAGACTTTCTGCACGCAAACTAATAGCTATTGACGGGTTTGTTCCCGGTACGCCTTACCATGTAACTACAATGGATGTGCCGGCACCCCGGTGGATTCGCCTCCAGGTCCCCAGAGGGGCGCTACCACCGAGCGTGCGGGTCGCCTTGGATACATCGCGATCTCCTGCAGGCAAAGCAATCGTGGTCATCCGTTGTCCAGAGCATCCGGCAACAGGGCAGTCCCGCGGCCAAATGGGAGCGCGTGGCGCAAAGTTTCCGTAGCTTAAAAATTGTGCGTTGTCGACCTACACAACATCAGTAATTTTGGTTCCTACTGGCAGCAGCTATCCAGGGTTTGAATTTCGTGACGCAATTCTTCTCCATACTATATATTTATAATCTCTTCCCTTTTGAGCTGAAAAAGAAATTTGTACAAGCGCCTGCAGTTCAAATTGTTGATAACAATGATGCTACCCTTAATTGTGGTTATCACAAGGGAACGTCCTCATCGCAACCCCTCCCCCAGATTAAGTGGTAAGATGGCCCAGTGGAGAGCCCTTCAAAAACTGAACACAGATCAAGCATGAAAACACTAAGAAGGTGTATTGAACTATGAAAAACACCAAAATAGAAACACTGAACGGTCCAAGCATAGCAACATTGAGGAAAGTGTGTCAGCCGTGGAGTCATGGTTAAGTGTGAAGTCGGCCTTTTGGCTGTGGTGAGGCGCGCACGCTTTGTTTGTGTCTCGCCTGTTGTGCTGCTAACGAGTGAGCGCACGTATGTTTACCTCCACGTATCAGCTTGTCTCAGAGTCGGACTTCCTTGATCATCACGGAGTTTTCTTGCCACCAAGCCCAATTAAATTGAATTCTCCATTAGATCACGAACGACCGAAGGTGTATCAAGTTGAACGTTTTTTATGGATGAAATGCGTCTCCCGCCACGAGATGTTTTCGGAATACATTTTTCGATCCTCAGTACTACTGTGTACATAAAGCTGGAGAATAACGAACTGTGGGCAGACGCTGTGCGGCGCTACGCTAACGATCTCAAGTTCCGATACTCTGACGGACATATGGGGCTGTCGTGGTTGAGCACGCTGTTTTTGGCCTCAGAACGTTGCAGGGTTTCCAACACCCCTTCGAGGTACCGTCGGACGCTGTGGTGGCCACTTTCGCATCTTACAGCAACGGCGTCAGTCACGTGGCTGAACGTGGAGATTAGCCGGCCTTGGTGGCCGAGCGATTCTAGGCGCTTCAGTCTGGAACCGCGCTACTGCTGCAGTCGCAGGTTCGAATCCTGCCTCGGGCATGGATGTGTGTGATGTCCTTAGGTTAATTCTAAGTTCTAGGGGACTGATGACCACAGAAGTTAAGTCCCATAGTGCTCAGAGCCATTTGAACCATTTGAAACGTGGAAGACATTTGAAACATGCTGTGTCTTCAATGGCGTCCATCAAATAAAAATGGAACTACCGAAACAAGTTCCTTCCTACTTGGCTATTGGTGGCTGCAGGGCTGTCGTCATATACAATGGCCAGCCGCGCACCTGTACAGGTTGGGCCAGGAAGGCCATGTCCTTCCTGAATGTCTCCGAAGTAGACTGGCTCAGACACCGAACGGAAACGTCACTCTTCCTGCGGCGCACACTATGTTACCTCTGTCTTACGCGTCTGCGGCGGTGCTGCCTGCTACGCCCCCTCTGAATCAGTTGGAACCGGTGTCGGCTCCTCTCGACGACGCGATGGACGTTTCGCCTGTGTCTCATACAGTCCTGTCGGTGGCAATACAAATGAACGACGACCGTCAGCAGGCACCAGCTGTCTGTCCCGACCCCATGGTTGTTGATCATGGAGCTGTACTTCCCTTCGCCTTTCTGCCATCAGGCCACATGTCGGACGATAGCCACGCGACACGGAGCGGCATGTTAGGAAGCAACGGTCGCCGAGGAAACGGAAGAGAAAACGCCGTACTTCTGGTGATTGCGTCCATCCAAGTCTGCACAGGTTGACGATCCGGCAACTGATGGTGCTCTGTCCTCTGACGCCCAGACACCTGACGATGCGTCGTCGGTCCCCGCCTCCATCTCCAGTCAGCGTCCATCTCCGGACACTGACCTTCCCCCACCAGCGTCTGACGCGGTTGCCTCCGTTTCTGTGTCTGAGCTACCTGTGGGCGCACCTCTGATGGTGTTCTAATGAATCGGCCCGGTGCCACGTCTGTCTCCAGGGCGGACGATGTCGGTACTGGGGATGGACATTCTGGAGGTCGAGTCGGCTCCCTCCCCGACACAGTGATATGCCATGTGCCCTTCCCAGGGGGCCTAACTGGGAGTTCCCTGTGCTTCCCCGTGTTTGAATCGCCTGTACTCCTGGTGATGACAGCTTTCCAGACTTATCGCATAGACGCGGTAAATGTCAACACCATTCGCGTACGCCACAAGCTGACTTTACTCCACGTTATGCTGTATGCCACGGACGTTGACGTAGCTCTTCTTCAGGAGGTGCATGTTGCAACTTTCTGTATTCCCCATGGTTTTATAGCACATCTCTCTCATGCCACCCTACTGATAGTGGGGGGGGGGGGGGGGGGGGCGATCCTCTTACGTGACGGTATCCTCGCTGATGCAGTTGCTTATTTCCCTGATGCCAGAGGTATGTGTCTCTAGTTTAGTGGCGTCAGGATCATCTATGTCAACGTTCCACCTTCTTCTCAGTCACGTCTGTCTTCTTAGGTCGGCAGGGTGCACTGATCACGGGAGTCGATTTCAACTGACCCCAGGCACCCAAAGAGCAACTACCACGTCATTCTATTCTCTGTGCGTGGCGCTAGCGACAATGCTCCAACACTTCAGCATAGTGGTTCAAATGGCTCTGAGCACTATGGGACTTAACATCTATGGTCATCAGTCCCCTAGAACTTAGAACTATTAAACCTAACTAACCTAAGGACATCACACAACACCCAGTCATCACGAGGCAAATCCCTGACCCCGCCGGGAATCGAACCCGGGAACCCGGGCGTGGGAAGCGAGAACGCTACCGCACGACCACGAGCTACGGACCTTCAGCATAGTGGATTCTTGGAAGCTGGGAAGGCTTCTTTCATTTCAAAAAGGAAAAAAGAAAGTGCTCACTGTGTTGAACTAGGAAGCGGATGAGCTGGGATAAAAACCATCTTGTGCCATTTATTTTTATTCTTTTCACAACTTTATGAACTATTCGTCCAATCATTGAAATGTTTGGTCTCTTTCTGTAATCTTGGCAGCTGTCATACAATACGTTGGTTATAGAATGTAAGTCATGTGGGAAGAATGCATTACTGTTGCAAATAAATGCGAGGAATAGAGCAGGCGAGATACCACATAGACGTCTCACAGAAATGAAAACAACAAATAATCGGATGTGAACTATATTGCAACGAAGGAGTCAAAACTTCCAAAGCTGAACACAACTTCAAAATCGTTAAAAGCACATGTATTGACAGAGTACTGAGAAACTGTGATTGAGAAGCTCTTGCGATCATTTGTTGCAGCTTATGTGACAAAGTACTGTGTTTTCACCATATCCGTGGGAGTGATCACATTCACCTTCATACGAACATCTAAATCGGGTAAGGAGACATATCTCACTTACTCACCAGGCACACAAATTAGGTCCTATCATATGACACATATACTGTCACTAATGCCGTGTATGACACACCAGATGTGTTTTCTGGTGGAGGATTCGGTTGACTTGTCGCCTTGTCATCAAAGGTTAGCGGTTCCCCTTCGAAACCCACTTCCTACCTGCTGCTAACAGTGTAGTTGTGCAGAATCAACTTTCATTTATAGGTCCCTTCATTACACCTTCCTGTTACAAATGGACGTTACACCATGGCACAGGCACAAATTTGAATGCAGCGAACAGGGGAAAAAATAAAGAAAAGAAGGCACAAGGGAGCTTTCAACACGGGTCGCCCACTTTGCAGCCCCACACGGTCACCCACTTAACCATGACACCGTTGCTTCTAGGCTTCGCTCAGTGTTGCACTTCTTGCTCTTGGACCATTGACTGTTTCTATTTTGCTATTTTTTTCACAATCCAGTACACCTTCTTCCTGTTTTCATGTATGATTTATGTTCAGTTTCTGACGGGCTTTCCGCTGGGCCCTCTTACCACTAAATCTGAGGGCGGTGAGATGGGGAATTTACCTTGTCAGGAAATTTCACTAAGCTAAACACTTCTGTAGTATATACACATGACAGTCGAAGTTTTTGACCATATTTTACCAGCTTATGAACAGCTGTTCTGGCTACGTGCTCAGAAGCGCAGAGATTTCTTCACATTCTTTTGCTTTACCGTGTTATGAACGTATATATTTCCTCATATTTCTCCTCGACCTTAAAGCACTTTTTGGACGAAGCAACAGGAACACGTCATCCCATTAGAAGAAAATTCCTTCCATCCCATTCTACAACTCCTTTCAGCAGCAAGAAGCAGACCCTCAAAAGAACTTTCTTATCATCTCAGAGATCTGAACGACATGTGCAATTTCCAAAGATTATTACAAAAACAACATTGTCTGCCCAAATCCTGCATACACCCCAGACTACATTAAAACTAAGCACCCTACTTTCCTATCAGACAATCCTCATTTTCCAAAGCCTTTCTCCGTGCCTGAACTGAAAAATGCCACTTTTGTACACTTGTAAATACATTTTATTTCTGTTATTGTTATTAATATTACTATTATTAACCGTGGAAGCACTAGCGGTACGTTATTGGTTATTAATCGGTGCTGCTGTCCACTTTGTTAATAGATTCAATCAAATCAATTTTCAAATGATTTTTAATCCATTTACGACATTTAATGACTATTTATTGCATAAAAATTACCGAAGTTTGTATACAGCCCTGGTCTTACGGAAATCACGTTAAATAAATAAATTAATAAAATAAATATCTAAATAAAGTAAATAAATACATGTGTAGCTTGGAGATGATGCCAGTGATTGCCTTGTAATAGTATGTCCATAAGCACTATTGCATGTCAACGGGATAATTAGAGAAGCACAGTGACGCTCCGATGCGTACACGCATGCTGGTGTGCGTGCGTGTCCAGTCTCTCGCGTACTAAGCAGCTGCACCCAGGGACGGCAGCGGAATACTCGATTGTTAGGACCTGAGACGGATCCACCGGTGGAACCTCACTAGAATTCTCACTGGCAACAGCTAGTCGGCTGGAGAAATCGTGTGTCGCGTAGCTGCTATGTCATTCACCGCTAATTTATCGTTGTTATACGGTCCCACGACTTCTTTCACCTGCGGCCTTCAACCTGTGTGATAGCTTGTCGTTTCAATCATTTAACCTTTCGTGCATGGAGTCCGAGCAGGACCCAGTTAGTCCGGCGGACTGCTCCTGCTCGTGTTGTGCGTAAAAATTCGTAACTAAAATTGAGTATCTTCCCTCTGTCAGCAGCTACGTAACATCCACAAGGAAGGACCTCTGTATTGTCCTACCACGTAGTTTTAGAATTCTAAAGTATCTGTAATCCATAAAAGAACTTTTTATGTTCCTGTTATGTATTGAGTTCCATACAACTTTCGTCTGCTACCTTTGTCTTTGTTGGCCCACTTCTCGCTCTCGTCAGAGTGTTCGCACCGAAAAGGTCGGTGATGGAGATGCTTTCGATGCCGTGGAAGAAGCGGTCGGCGATTGCTGTTCAGAAGAGGGAAGTTGATGACTCTGATATTAATCAAGATTTTTTAATGACGGAATACTAAGGTAAGCATTGAACAGCCGCCCGGATTGGCCGAGCGGTTCTAGGCGCTACAGTCTGGAACCGCGCGACCGCTACTGTCGCAGGTTCGAATCCTGCCTCGGGCATGGATGTGTGTGATGTCCTTAGGTTAGTTAGGTTTAAGTAGTTCTAAGTTCTAGGGGACTGATGACCTCAGAAGTCGAGTCCCACAGTGCTCAGAGCCATTTGAACCATTTTTGAAGCAATGAATAAAATAAAATAACTTAGTGAAACGTTTGAAATATTGTGCCGCCTAGTTGAACGTTCATAAAATAACTCTTGCAAAAAAGCGCCATATAATGCGCACCCAACAGGAGTCTCTAAAGAGTGCTCCGATGTCAGTAAGAGCCAGTAAGTAAAAACGTCCCAAACAAATACAGCCTCGAAACTTCCTGGCAGATTAAAACTGTGTGCCGGACCGAAACTCGAACTCGGAACCTTTGCCTTTCGCGGGCAAGTGGTCTACCAAGCACGACTCATGCCCCGTCCTCACAGCTTTACTTCTACCAGTACCTCGCCTCCTACCTTCCAAACTTTACAGAAGCTCTCCTGCGAACTAAATACAGCCTCGCGTGGTCCTAATTATGATGCAGCTCTATGCCTGAATGTTTCCCAACAGACCATACTCACGCACATGATGTATAAAAAGGGTGTGTAAGAGTTCTTCTTGAGAATTAAAAGCTAATTCAGTAAAACATTTGATATTCAAACTGACTTCGATATTTCCTTTTTAAGCTTAGACAAACCAAGTTCCATGACTGCAAATAAAACGTTATACACATTCATTCCATTTCAATTGCAAAGCAATGATTTTCGAAAAACATGTCAAAGACAGCAATATAGCTGCTCGAACCACAGTGACTGAGGTTAGCCTCGAATGTGTTAAAATACTACATTAGTGTACTACATGTAGCTGTACTGCAAGTAAGAAAACATTACGATACTTACTGTTTCCTGGCTTACATTTTCCATACATGAGTAGTATCCCTATCTTTTCCTTGTATTTGTACATTGTTGTCACACAAACCTTCAAGTGAAAACAATTGAATGAATGGTCGGTGTGCATTTTCCGTCTTTTTACATTCTTTAGTTTACTGTCAGCTAAAGTATGTGGACAACTATGAGCTACTAATGGAGATTCAATGACAACTTTGTGTTATGTTTTTAATAATGTACTGCTTAAGTGAGCGGTATGTTTGTGAACAGTTCTTGACGTGAGGGTAACAGAACAAAAAATACAGTGTTCATTTTAAAAATGACGTATTTCTGCTCATATCTTCGTAAAGATCAAAGGTACAAGAAAGGAAATCGTGGTGGTCAATGTCCCCCAAGTAGTTAAACAACATTCGCTTGATATATATTTTTATATTTTCCTCGTGGACAAAAAATTATGTGGGTTTCTCAAGATAAATGTGACACCCTGTTCATTCACAATGCTTCGAGTACCACACTGGAAATGCTTTTGCCAACGCCTCCTCAACCTCTGGTTGCATGAATGGTGACGTGCTTAAAGCTGAAGTGTATGATTTTTGCTAGTCTACGATGTTTCAGGTTCTAAATTTTCTTCATGGGCCTCTCGTTGTGTGCAGGTATGGAGCTCTTCCTGTTTTCCAACGTTATTTTTTATTTATTTATTTTAACTATCATTTTGGCTGCTGGGTGTTGAGCAATTTAACTCCAAATTTGTTGCATGTTTCTTGAAGCGGCCCCCTCTCCACTCCTAACAGAGACGTCGATGTTACTGACCTACAGAAACAGAATGTAAATGTAATAAAGTGTGGGATATGTACTGTAAGTGTACAATAATCCGAAAAAAGATGGGAGGTGAAGTGACTATCGAGAATGTGAAAAGTCTGGACTTGATCCTTCGATTTCAAAACAATCTTCAGTATAATGACATTGTGCCGTAATGTTGTCAAGCTAGTCATTAACGATAACGAGCCCATAAGCCATCACGGAGAAGGAAACAGATTCCGAACTACAACTGTTCAAAAATGGTCCAAATGGCTCTGAGCACTATGAGACTTAGCATCTATGGTCATCAGTCCCCTAGAACTTAGAACTAATTAAACCTAACTAACCTAAGGACATCACACAACACCCAGTCATCACGAGACGGAGAAAATCCCTGACCCCGCCGGGAATTGAACCCGGGAACCCGGGCGCTACTACAACAGTACGGTGTCTGTGTCCACATAATTTTTCTACGCTTACGCTTCACTTATTGTACAAGATATTCTTCGAAATACTCTCCTCCACAGCTGATACACCCTCCCAACGCCGTTTCCACTTCCGGAAGAAGTCTTGGTGTACCTCTTGCTGGATCGCGCGAATGAATTTTCTTGTATCTCGTCTATCGTTGCAAATCTTCATCCTTTCAACGGTGTTTTCAGCTTCGGAAATGAAAAAATAGTCCGCAGGGGCCAGGTCTGGAAACTACGGAGGATAAAGCAGCACGGTGATTTGGTTGTTTGTGGAACAGTCAAGTACCAATAGGGATGAATGAGAGGCTGCGTTATCGTGATGCAAGAGCCATGAAATGTCGCTGCATTTCAGGCCGTTTCCTTCTCACATTTTCTCGCATGTGTCACTACACGTCCCGATAGTGGCATCGGTTAACATTTTGTGCCTGCGCCACGAAGCCAAAGAAAATGTCAGCATGGCTTGGACATTTGGCCTGATCGGACGAGCTTTTCGTGGTCTTAGAGAATATTTCCAGATCCATTGTGAAGATTGAACCTTGGTCTCAACATCATAACCGTAGACCCACCTCTCGTCGCGTTATGATTCTCTTAAGGTACATCTTGCGAGATCCAAAAACTCTTCACAGACTGCGAGGTGAAGGTCTTTCTGGTGTTGACTCATGAACCGTAGGACGAATTTGGCGGCAACACGATGCAGTCCAAGAGGCTGTGTCAGGGTTTCATGACGTGATCCGACAGAAATGTTGCATTCTTCTCAAATATCTCGAATAGTCAGTCTTCAATTGGTACGCACAATTTCGTTGACGTTACTGACATGAGCGTCGTCGGTAGACATAGAAGGTCGTGCTAAACGAGGGTCAGCTTTTACTTCCGTCCGGCCATTTTTGAACCGTGTGAACCATTCGAGTACCGCTTAACCACTAATCACCGAACGCTTCCTGTATCAATTTTTGTCTCCCTATGAAGATTTTCTTGAGTTTCAGACAAATTTAATGCAGACGCGTTGCTCCTCTAATTTTGCCATTTCGAGATTCGAAAACTGTGCCACGCAACGTTTTACTCAACATAGCGCAGAACAAAAACTAACAGACAAACTGTTATATGAAACTGTCTGTCAGGTCATAAACACATTCAGCGGGGAACGAACACCTATATCCTTCGGTGAGAGCTCTGATTTCCCTTATTTTAATATGATGATAGTTACTCCCTATGTAGTCCGGCGTCAGCAAAATATTTTCGTATTCTAAGAAGGAAATTACTGAAATTTCGTGAGAAGATTCGACCGCAACGAGAAACGATTTTGTTTTAATGATGTCCATCCCAAATGCTGTAATGTACGTGACACTCCCTCCCGTATTTTCCTATAATGCAAAACGTGCTGCCCTGCTTTGAACTTTCTCTATGTACTCCGTTAATCCTATTTAGTAAGGGTTCCACACCGCGCGGCAGTACGGTACTCCAAAAGAGAGAGGATAAGAGTAGTGTAGGCAGTGTCTTTAATAGACCCGTAGCATCTTCTGAGTGTTCTGCCAATAAAACGCGGTCTTTGGTTAGCCTTTCCCACATCATTTTCTACACCGAAGCGCCAAAGAAACCGGTATAGGCATGCGTATTAAAATACAGAGATATATAAACGGGCAGAACACTGCGCTGCGGTCGGCAACGCCTACATAAGACACGAGTCTGGAACAGTTTTTAGATCGGTTACTGCTACTACAATGGCAGGTTATCTAGATTGAAGTGAGTCTGAACGTGGTATTAGTAGCTGCACGAGCGATGGGAAACGGCATTTCTGAGGTAGCGATGAAGTGGGGATTTTTCCATACGACCATTTCACGAGCATACCGTGAATATCAGGAATCCGGTAAAACATCAACTCTCCAATATCGCTCAGGCAGGAAAAAGATCCTACAAGAACGGGACCAACGACGACTGGAGAGAATCGTTCAAGGTGATAGAGGTGCAACCCTTCTGCAAATTGCTGCAGATTTCATTGCTCGGCCATCACCAAGTGTCAGCGTGCGAACCATTCAACGAAACATAATCGATATCGTCTTTCGGAGCCGAAGGGCCACTCGTGTACCCTCGATAATTGCACGAGAAGAAGGTTTAAGCCTCGCCTGGACTGTCAACACCGACATTGGGCTGATGATGACTGGAAACTTGTTGCCTGGTCGGAGGAATCTCGTTCAAATTGCATCGAGTTGATGGACGTGTACGGGTATGGACACAACCTCATGAATCTATGGACCCTGCATGTCATCAGAGGACTGTTCAAGCATATGGACGCTCTATAATGGTGTGGGACGCATGCATTTGGAGCGATATGGGACCACTGATACGTCTAGATACGACAGGTAACACGTACGTGAGCAACCTGTCTGACCACCTGAGTCCAGTCAGTAATTATCAATGTCAATAAAATTCGCCAACAGCCGTGTACTTTAAGATATTATTTTATTTTATTGTGACGGCTACCATTTTCGGAATTCCATTATGCCATCTTCATGCCCCATATAAAATCCAAATAAAACGAACTTGTCGTATAGCGCCATAAATGACTGGATATCTTGAATTCAATCGTTATACTATTGCTTCATTTTTAAGACATGACAGACAGTTAGTTTATTTGGATACATTCGTATGGGTTGTGAAGATGGCATAATGAAATCCCGAAACTAGTAGTCTTCACAACAAAATAAAATAATATTTTAAAGTACACCGCTATTGGTGAATTTTATTGACATTGACAATTACTTAACCAGCCAATGTCCCCTCGCCTTGATGAACCACCAGATATTGCATCTATTCATGTCTATTGTGCATTCCAACGGACTTGGGAAATTCCAACAGGACAATGCGACACCACACACGTCCAGAGTTGCTACAGAGTGGCTCCAGGAACACTATTTTGAGTGTAAACACTTCCATTGGCCACCGAAATCCCCAGACATGAACACTATTGAGCGTACGTCTTGCAACATGCTGTTCCGAAGAGATCTTCACTCCCTCGTCCTCTTACGGATTTATGGACAGCCCTGCAGTATTCATGGTGTCAGTTCCCTCCAGCGCTAATTCAGCCATTAGTCGAGTAAATTTCACGTCGTGTTGCGGCACTTCTGCGTACTCGGGGGGGCCCTACACGATATTAGGCAGGTGTATCAGTTTCTTTGACCCTTCATTGTGTGTGTCCTTTCCAATTTAACTTGTTCGTGATTGTAATTTACGGCCTTTAGATACGATTGGTTTACCGTGTAACCGAAGTATACTTTTACCACGTGAATGACCTCACACTTTTCATTATTTAGGGTCAATTGAAAATAATTTTCACACTATACAGATATATTATGAAAATGTTTTGCAGTTTGTTTTGATCTTCTGATGACTTTAACAAACGGCGAACTGCAGCGTCATCTGCAAACAACTAAAAACGGTTGCTCATATTGTCTCCTAAATCGTTTACATAGTAGGTAAGCAACAGCAGAGGGCCTATGCTTCCCACTACCTCTGATAACGTCAGAAATCACTTCTGTTTTACTCGATCACTTTCAGTTATTACGAACTGTAACGTTTCTGACAAGTAATCACGAAATCAGTCGCATAACTGAAACGACATTCCGTAACCACGTAATTTGATTACAAGCCGCTTGTGAAGTACGATGTCAGAAGCTTTCTGGAAAGCTAGAAATACGGAATCAATTTGGAATCACTTGTAATAACACCCAACGCTTCATGCGACTAAAGAGCTAGTCGTGTTTCACAGGACCGATGTTTTCTTAATCCGTGTTGACTATTTGTCAATAGACCGTTCTACTCCAAGTAATTCATAAAGTTCGAACACTATATATGTTCCAAAACCCAGCTGCATACCGGCGATAATTATATGGCCTGTAATTTAGTGGATTATTCCTATTGCCTTTCTTGAATACTGGTGGGACTTGCCCAACTTTTCAGTCTTTGGATACAGATCTTTCAGTAAGCGAACGGTTGTATGGAGCTATTGCATCAGTGTACTCTGGAAGGAACGTAATTGGTATAATGTCTGAACCGGAAGGCTTGCTTTAATTGAGTGATTTAAATTGCTTCACTACTCCGAAAATATGTACATCTAAGTTATTCATGTTGCCAACTGTTCTTGATCCAAAATCTGGAATATTTACTCTGTCTTCTTTTATGAAGGAATATGCATAGGCTGTTTTAATAACTCTGCTGTAGCAGCACTGTGACCGATAGTATTTCCGTTGCTATTGCGCGGAGAAGGTATTGATTATGTCTTGACACTGGCATACTTCACACACGACCAGAATCTCTTTGGATTTTCAGCCAGGTTTCGAGACCAGGTTTCGTTGTGCGAACTATTATAAGTATGTCGCATTGAAGTCCGCGCTAAATTTCAATTACACACTCAGCAGTGCACGGGCGCGGGCGTTGGACATCAAAAGAAAGCAGAGACAGGCGCGCGACGGGGGAGCGGCAGCTTCAAACGTGGCGCTTGCCCCTGGCGCCACCTGACGTCACCGGTGCTGCCACGGGCAATAGCTCCGCTAGCTGCCCGGGTCGACTTACGCGCGCGCGCCACATTGGGTCTATCTGATTGGCTGCTGATGATGTCATCATGCCTATACAAGCGAGTAACCGTAACAGGCCCCCGACAGTCAGTGAACTCCTGACGACGATGGCGGAGATGGTCATCGAAAGCTCGAGGATTTCATTAAAATTGACGCGGCTTGAAAACCGAGAACGTTTTATTCCCAATCTATGAGACTGGTGTCTTGCCTATAAAGTTAATTTTCACACACATCTCTTTTGCTGAAAGTTATGTGTGTGTTCTCTTGGACCTTATGTTTTTCAGTTCTCAGTGTCTCTTGTACTCGTATATTATTTATAAACCAATATTCTCCACTCCTTGTTATTTCTTATCCAGAATTTTGCCCAGTCCATGACACAGCAATTCTTATGGAGGACGTGCTCTTAACTATTGGAATTAGACTGGACATGTTTGGTACGTTGATACGTTTCCATGACGTGAACAGCTCTCGTGCAGAGACTTCTGTTGACGTCAGTGTGCGGCATTGTTAAGGAGGCGCAGGACAGAGTAGTGCTGAGTGGCCCGACGCGTAACGGTTCCAGTCCACTGCCTTTGCCAGTTCCGCTAGTCTGATTCGACGCGGCCGACAGCCAGCCAGTGGCTGTGGACTACATCCGTCCACCGCGCAGGTGGGTAGTGTCACTGCAGGTGGAAAGCAAGTATTGAAAATGCTGCTACTCACAGAGACTCAGTGTGGGTGGTAATTATCGTATTGCAGCGAAATTTATAGCTATTGTAATGTGTTAATGTGGAACAGATTAATGCTGGAAAGAAAAATTAGGTCGAATTTTGGCCACCAGGATGATATCTGGTGCCGTGAATGCAAGAAACGCTTTTAGAAATTTTTCCGTACGTAATGGGTTGGGAATGGGACATGGGAGGAAAAGATTAAACTTGTGAGAAAGCCATAACGCTGATTTTATTATTAACCACTGGTCACAATTTGTACAATATGAGCATCAGAGGCGTCGAAGAGATACTCTACAGCGACAGGTTTTCACCTGGCGGCCAAAACTGGAACTCATTTTTTTTCTAGCGTAAATCAGTTCCGCATTAACACATTAGTATATCTGCCAACTTTCGCTGCCGTACTGTAGTTACAGCCCAAACATGACCTCCGTGAGTAACTGAACTTTAATGTTATAACCACTCGGCAGAAGAATTATGGACACCAATCGCTCTCATGGCAGCAACGTGAAATGCGAAATGCAATTCATTGCTCTGCAGCACGCGCGTCTTGCCATCATCTACTGCCACTGAATTATTTCCGTATGTAATAAATTTAGAACAGGGTTACCCGATGTAGGAATAAAACTGCCAATGTCACCCTCGCGGGTCAACAATAATGTCAAAGTAAATATGGTTTTAATTCACGATAAATAAGAAATAGTTTGGAAAACAGTATAGTTAGATCAAATGTACACAACAAATATGAGGAATTAATGAAAACATTTTCGCAGTTACTAACAACGGACAACGAAAGCTATTGTACTAAAGTAGTTTCAGCATTATTTCTACGTATTTGTTACTCACAGTAGAGTTCCCATGAACAAAAAGAAGGAGATCAACATCGTCTGGCTCTAAAAGTGACTGAACCGCTTTGAGAGGGAACCAGGTGCAACTATATTTCAGAAACTATATTTCCTCCTCTCTTATAAAGGATTAAATGTTGTTTCCTCGATGTGATTAGCAAAAAGAGGAGACAGAAGTACCTTACCGAGGGGAATGAAGTTATTAATCAGTTCAGTCTGTGACTGTTGGTCCGCTACTAATAGAGTGATGCATAAGTTAGAAGAAAAATGTGCTAGTTTTAGGATGGGAGAGCAATGGTTCTTTAAATAGATCAGACTTCGAAAATCAAAATCTGGAAGAAAACGCAGATTCTTTTATTGATCATGCAGTATGCATTTAAGGCTGCAGCAATGGCTGCCGATCACTTGCATCACCGTATTAGCATTAGCAACGTCGATTTCGCTCCTCGATCACACTTCCGTGAAACACGTTAGTTGAGGTTTAGATCAAATGTAATTAATATAAATTTTATAACAGCATCGTGGTTCAAATGGTTCAAATGGCTCTGAGCACTATGGGACTTAACATCCCAGGTCATCAGTCCCCTAGAACTTAGAACTACTTAAACCTATCTAACCTAAGGACATCACACACATCCACGCCCGAGGTAAGAACCGCTCGGCCACTGCGGCCGGCTGCTAGAAATCAGAAATGAGCTCCATATACTCACTTTAAAGTTGTCAGCGGGCCCTGTGACGTCATCTTCGAACTCACCATCTCCGTGTGCTCGTAGAAATTACTCGTAAGCCTCCGCAGCTGCCCACTTGTCACTTGTGTCTGTTGTCGGATACGGGTGGACTCACTTTCTCTGTGAGGAGCCTAATGGCGGATTCGCGGCAGTCCCAATACAAAGGCAAATTTTCTGAAGTAAATTGACGCCATTGTGCTGTAAATTACCACTCATTTATTTCACGGGATCATGATTTCATGTTTACAGCCATTCTGAAGTGCAACTTGAAATGTCACAAAATGTCCAACTTACCCAGATGGCATAACAAACTGCTAGGGATGAGGATTATTATATAACAATTTAATGACTAGTCGGATCGATATAATTAATGTACGGGTGTAACTTAGGAAATGGAGATGAGGAGTACACTTAGGATGGAAGGTCAAGGCCCCTGTAATGTCACTCCTTAAACTACAACTACCAAATACATTGTTTATTCAGAACAGGTAAGAGACAATCAACATGGACATCTTTTATAAAATATTACAGATATCTTGCTTCTCAAGCAAGACAGCAGATAACAATTACCAACAGACTTAAAGAGATGACCCACAGACATTTCAAATAAATGGCACAAATTTAAAAATGAAAAATAATTTACAATATGAAGGTGATTTACGAAAAGCATCAGTTTGTTTAGAACCCCAAAAAACCCAACCAGCACAACACGTGACTATAATTACAATTCATACTCAACAAATAGGTTATGTTTATCAAACGGGCAGTGACCCCAGGCTGCACTGGGAAAGGATGACTTAACTCAAATGACGGAAGCAGCAGACCAGCCGTCCAAACAACACCTAAACGCCGGGGCCCAACCGGGAGTCACTTCCTATCAGACGGCACGTCACAGCTTCTGTGCACCGAAGCGGGTCGTGGGGCCGCACTCACAGACCACAACTCACAGAAACTGAAACACAAACAGACCGCAGAAGACACGGTAAACACCGACCAAACATCAATCAATATACGTTAAGAAATCGATAAACAATAAAATACACAAACCAAGGTAGACTCTTGTGTGAGTGCATTCACTAATGACACGTATATAAGTAAGTGCATATAAATGACTAGCTTTACAAATATAATTTTTACTAATAAGAGAATAACTGGTTGCAATAGAAGTAGATGAATTTTTTTTCTTTTACAGCAATACACCAGTGACTTCGCTTGATGGCAATAACCCAAAATCACACGCACGTCTTCGCGCTAATCTGCTTCCTAATAGTAATCCAACCAGTGGATTTTAAAGGTAGTAGTAACTGCTGGTCTCCATAAGTTCACGTATACCAAGAAGTACATATAAATGATTAGCTTGACCAAATACAAGTTTTAATAATAACAGAATAAGTGGTTGCAATAAAAAATGGGTCAAAAAATCCCTTTTTTTTTTACAGCAGTATACCAGGGACGTCACTTGGTGGCAATAACCCAAAATCACAAGCACGCCTTCGTGCTAATCTGCCTTATAATAGTCATCCAACCAGCAGATTTTAAAGCAAATAGTAACTGCTGGTCTGCATTCACAGACTCTGCCGGCTGCTCTTACTTTGACAACACGTACATTAAAACCAACCTACCAACAAGTACACTCGCTGCAACGCGAATCGTTTGAGGAAACGAAGGCACCAAAACTACTTACACGTACGATGGAGAGCGTTGTTTGCGCTGGTCTCGAGGGATGGGTCTCTGGGAGAAAACTGGCCCCAAAGCAATGCGACGAGCAGCGCCCGAAGTTGACGTCAGACAGGTCCGCCACAAACTCGCGACCGTCTTGCAAGGTAGACCGGCCGCGCCCCCGCTGGCCCAGCCCTCGTGTTTGCTCCGTCGTCCCCTCAAGCACGTCCTAGCGCCTCGTAGTGAGTTCCACGACCAACCCCCATACCGGTGTGTGTGTGTGTGTGTGTGTGTGTGTGTGTGTGTGTGTGTGTGTGTGTATGTATGTGTGTGTGTGTGTGTGTGTGTGTGTGTGTGTGTGTGTCTACATGTATAGAGCATTTACGAAGACAGCTGTAGTAACTTTTTTTTTTTTAATATTTGGTATCCATTCTGAGAATGTCTGACGATTAAGTTGCCAGGCGTTACTGATTCTGTAACAACAGTGACAGAAAATATGACATAAAGATAAAGTGCAATTTCTAAATGGTGATTAGTTATAAAAATAAATTTATAAAAGTCTTCGAAAAATTTACAGAAACGAATTTAAGGGGAACCTACTAAACTCGCTGTTGCTATGACTAAAAATTACAGAAATAGGGCGCTTATTGGTCGCATGGATATAACACTGACATTACTCTGTGCACAGTTTTCGTCTGACACAGCGCGTATGTTTTCTCGTGATGGAAGGGGAATAAGCTATGCTGTGAACAACTTCGTAGATAACAGTAAGAAGCGCTTCATAGTGGTGCGGCAGCTGTCGCCGTAGGACAGCTGGACAGGAGTAGAAATGATTAGCGAAAAAGTTAACACAAACAAACAGAAGATTTACTTTTCTTGTATTTCTATAAACATGTAAAGACCCTTTATTAATCAAATAATTGTCATTCCAGTCTTTGATCACAATATCAATTCTTTAGACGATGACCGGTTTCAGTCCGTAATGACCATCCTCAGATCTTTGTCCTAAAGTGATACGGCCATAATGGCATCGTCAAAACATATAATCAGCACAGCATTATTAAATAGATCTAAAATAAATTGTAGAATAGGCCACATCGTCCACACAGTGATTATTGCAACTCAGTTATTAATGATCAACAAATAGAGTCCACCTCATACAATAGCAACTAGGATGAGACTTACTGTCCTAAGCAGAGATGTACAAATGCTCCTTCCAGCTTGCCTGCCCCTGTCTTCGACTTAACCATTTAGCAGTTCAACTTGTCGCGATGGAGAAACAAGAGTAGAAATGTTCTGAGACGTAGAGGGTAAAGCAGGCCAGTTTTGCTTTCCGCAAGCCCGGCAAGCTTCGTGGAACCCGTTGAGCCTGCTACACCAGACAACACGTTGCGCTATCAATCCAACGTAACTAGCCAGGTGTATGTTTGCGTAGGCAATTTTACTGCAGCTCATTAATCACAACGATGGGAGCAGCAAAATGAACAAACCAAACTTAAAGAAGATTCGAGAGAAATTAAAAATTGGGGAATGTATACCAGTCACGAAACAGAGACCCAGTCTAGCAGGGAAAACATTTTGATGTGTTTAAGAGGCAGTTTCAAATAAATCGGGAGGTGTCTTGCAATCCAAACTGTGTAAAAAGTTACTAAACGCTCATTCGCGAACCTCAAGTTTGTTAAGGCATATTTGTAAATTTGACAGTCTTTGTCCTCACTCTATAAATATTTTGAAAGACGACAAAGACTTTGTGGCTGACAAGTGTGTGGAAATATATGCTAAGCTCATTTAGCAGTAGATAAGCTTTCTAAATTTAGCCGAAATATTGACTGAAATAGGAAAAAAAATGTGACTCACAAGGGGAAGGTCTCAGACACGGCCAACCGATTCGGCTCAGATTTGGCAGGTCGCTTGTGTACAACCTAAAACGAAGGAATCTAAGATATTTTGGGTCAACACCCCCGCGTTTTTGAGAAAATCACCCCTAAAGGTTATGACGAGCGATCGACTCAAAATTGGCGGGATCGATAGGTAATTGTAAACAGTGTATTTTTCATCATCAGGTATGGGGTCCGAAAACGCATACTTTTCCAGAAATCGAGGTAAGAAACTTTTACAACTGCCGCTTCCGTACCCACATGGTCAACGCTTTTCGCCGACAGCACCGATAGCGCAACGGCGAAGGTAACTGGCTGCGAATCTCGAAGAAACGTAGTGGATGTTATTCTTTTGGTTTGTTTTTTTCCATATCTCAGCTGATAGGGATAGGAGGGTTAATAAGTTAGGCAAATAAATTTCTCAAACCTCTTGGGATAGTAAACAACTAAAATGTTACTCCAGGTCACTTTACAATGGCTCTTCCAGTCACTGTTACGTGTCCTCACTTTTCTTCGAACGACTAGATGGATGGTACTTGTCATATAAACATTCGAGACAAATATACTCACGGCACCAAGAGCATCTAATGAACGCAATATTTCGACAGCTACACTGCTCCTTCCCTATGATATGACGAAGAGGCACTCAGGACAAAATAATTCTCCTCGCTGTAAACAAGCGTCGCACGGTTGGCTATCTGTGATCCTTCGTGAGGAAGTCGCAGCACTTTTACTCGGAGTTGTTTACATGTGACAATGCTTAAAAGTTTAATAGTTTACTAACTCACGGCGTTTGGGAAATTAGTTTGCCTACCTTATTATTATCTTTTGAGTTACTTACGTTATTAACCCTCCTATCCCTATCAATTGAGATATGGAAAAATACAAACGAAAAGAATAACATCCGCTAGTTTTCTTCGAGATTCGAACCCGGGTTCACCGATTAAGCCAGTTACCTTGGCCGTTGCGCTATCGGCTCTGTCGGCGACAGGCGTTAACCATGTGGGTACAGACGCGGCAGTTTTAAAAGTTTCTTACCTCAATTTCTGGAAAAGTAAGCGTTTTCGGACCCCATACCTGGTGATGAAAAGTGCTCTATTTACAATTATCTATCGATGCCGCCAATTTTGAGTCGATCGCTCGTCATAACCTTTAGGGGTAATTTTCTCAAAAACGCGGGGGTGTTGACCCAAAATATCTTAGATTCCTTCGTTTTAGGTTGTACACAAGCGACCTGCCAAATCTGAGCCGAATCGGTTGGCCGTGTCTGAGGCCTTCCCCTTGTCAGTGGATTTTAAAACCCACGTTCTCGTGATATGCAACACAGTGAGAAGAAAACTTAGTGTGAAAGAAAGGCTTCTCCGGTCAGACGTGTAGTTTTTAGTTTAATATGAAATGAAAACCGAACTTCGTCTTTGCTAAAATGCCTTTGGGGAATTTAGAATGAAATGTTTTTCAGCGAACCCGCTGAGCCGTGGCGCCATTGAATTAGTAGACTGGCGCCACTGGCTCAGGTGTAGTATCGACTATCCCTCTAGCGGCCCCATTGGCAATATCTATAAAGGACGTTCGTATCTGTGGGTTATCTCCTTAGAAGGTCTTTGTTTGCCGATCACTGGCCCGCGAGGGAGGCACGAAGTTTGGGGCTTGGCGGTTGCGTCGCGGCAAGAGGTGGTCACAAGGCCCGAGCAGCCGAAGCAACGGGTTGCTCAAAGAGGGCCTGCGCAGAGCGAAGATACCGGAGTACTTCACCGGGGTGAGCGTCGACTGCAAGCAGCACGCCGACAACCCGTCACTTGGTTGGCAACATTCGTGTCGGACGACCGCTCGTGGCCTGGCTGCCCTCTTCCACCTGGCTTTCATCGGGACATCTCAGTAGCCGCTGCGACGCACCGTGGATCCATGGAACTGCTTGCTGATAAAGGGGAGTAACATTCTGCAATCCTTGGTGATTTGTGTCATTTTCTACCTACCCCCCTTATTATTTTCTAGTTTTTGCCCGACCCTCGGAGTTTTACTGGGCCGACTCTTTGGTCGTAAATATAGGCCGTAGTATCGTACTAAGACACTAGATATCGCTAGAAAATTTGTCCCGTTATTGTATTGGCTTTTCTTTCTGGTTTATACCCAATCATTAATGTTCTAATGAATCAGCTCTTGGTCGTAAATACAACCGGGACAATTGTACTAAGGCACAGATCGTCGGTAAACAACTAGGAGTCATGTGGTTAAATTTAGATGTTGACCGGTTCAATCTTTGAGTGTAATTGCATTAGTTGTAATTTGAATAACCTGTTGCGCTAAGCTGTGCGTTGCTGTCTTTGAAAGACCGGGTCATTATTCGTGTATTTTTAGCTCTATCCCGTGGTTCCGCCGAGTGACATCTCTTCTAATAAGTGTTCTCAAGTAACGTTTTAAGACGTTCTTTCGGAGCAGTCTTCATAACTGACAATCAGTTTAACTTTGAAAATATTTACAGACAGCTGTCTCCAGGGCTTTAGTCGAAACAAGGTTGTCAAAAGCGACGGGTTGCGACCCAGTTGCACCTTGGTTGCAGATTGAAATTAAGAGGTTGGTTGCTTTGAAGTAAACCTTATCATTGTCATATTGTTTCCTAATCTGTTTAACTTTTAACCACAGTTGCCCATCTTAACCTCGAACCTCTCGACATACAGCTTTCAAATTGCAAGTTACGTCATCTGTTTTGAGTAACTGAATCACTCTTGTCATCAATGGTGCTTATATAGTTTTTATGCGTTGGAGAAGGGCATTTAATAAGAGAAACTGTGTCCAGCGCGCTAATAAACACCGCTGTTTCCCCGATAACGGACGGGCTGCAGTTCCGGCCGCCTTGTAATTATTGTAATATTGTTTGCTGTTTTGATTTCTCTTGCAAAAGCTTATTTATTTGGCCAATTTTTTCATTTTGTAAAAAAAGAACAAATTTATGATTATATATTGTTGAATAAACAGGTTGTGTAAAAAGAAAGTTATATTGGAGGGTCCTCCCACGTTTTCCTTAATTCCAGTGAGTACCCACGTGTCATCCGCAATGCACATCCGCGAAAAAGTAATTGAAATTGGTACAACTAGGGCCATATTTGGCTGAAACACCCTAAAGTTACAGACGCTAGACATCAAAACTTTACTTGGCATTGCAGTGTAACAGATATATTCACGTTCTTAGATGCAAAGGATATTCACGTGTAGAGATGATTCTGCTTACCACATAAAACATGTATTACAGGTGACCTGATGATTCTTTGAACTAAGTAAAGCCAGCAGCAGTCGAAAGAGGGCGAAGTTGCACAGAAAACTGTTCACATCGAAGTAAATAAATAAGTCCCTCAAGACGACAGAAAGGAAAGAAACGCACGTAAAGTACACCATTTCCTGGCCTACAGTGACCCAAAATGAATATAGATTTTATTGAGCCTCATTCTGTGACACTAGGGCAAAAAAATGACTCTCCATCAACTTCCAAACTTTACACATAACACTACAACGAATGAATACAGCTTGGCTAACAGGCAGCCATGAGCAGGTTATAAGCGGAATGTGTTCATCTCTGATCCTAGACACAAATTGTAGGGTCAACTAGTGATGTCTGTGTAGCGACACGCATATAGTGAAATGTCTCCGAGCATGAATGGACTGAGCCGCTAGCACCGTTCCTCGTAGATTGCAGCCGCTGAGGGCACTCCAGGTACAGAGCTGCTGCAGGTGTGGCTCAGTGGGCGTGCGCCATTGGGTTCTCTAGATGCTGCACAACAGCAATTAGCGTTGGGCGGAAACTTGCTATACCATTACCAGCTTAACGCCAGTAGGATGGTATCAGTATGAGATACTACAAGCTAGAATGCATTGAAAGTAATTTGTATGTTTCTCGACTGAAGCATGGACGATACCACAAAACTTGTTCTGGACATCGTTCCTCCAGTGGAACATATTTGCAGCTGTGTGTCCTACATCAACTAATTTTCGTCTTACATCGTACACAGTGTCATAGGAGACAGCTTCGTTAGGACATCTGATCCTAACAACTGGGTTGTTTCGTCTTGTCTATACTACTTCACAGCAATAACATTGTATACTCACCTGCCATACTAAGAATAAGTCACAAATAGTCTTACAATTCTGCACAGTGGTGGACTAAGAGCTGAGGGAGTGGCCCACATTCAGACCCCTGGTCCTCAGGGGGCTCCAAATCTGATGGGCTTCAAGTTTTGTAGAGCCCCAGGAGCAGACCATTTTCAATCAAATCCTAAACAAGGCCAAATTATCTTCAGTAAATAAGTGGCTGTAAGGAGTTCGAGACCCCCATACATGGAGTTCGAGACCCCACACATATGCAAAATGTAAACATAGTTACCTACTTAGCTATTAACAGGCCATATGAATTGTAAATGAGTGTGTTCGCAATTTATAGAATTATACTGAGACGTTGCATGAAACTCAGAAACTGTAGAATGATAAAGATTTGTCTGCCAGACACAATTGCTTAGCATAAATATTTATTGATATCTATATCATTTACGAAAATGTATTATAAGTACAGCTAAAAATACATGCAGAAGTGCAGTAATCAGCTTACAACTGATTTATTAATACTTTAACTAAAGTATCACGTTCTAAAAATTATTTTCTGAAATGTTATATCTAATTCGTATATAGTTTATTTTATGAATATGAAACTCCAGCTAAATTAACTGGAGAACATATCAAAATATATTGAACAGTAACTGGAAAAATATGGGCTGCATACTCTGTTTCCAGGGCTCAAGCTTATGAAGTTGTCATGTCAATGTGAGGCGTACATGGAGAAATTCAAAGAAAAATTCTAGAAGTCAGTCCGAAAGCTCTGTCATGTGCCAATTGCTCTTTAAATCTTTGCGGAGTTCATGGATTCTCACACGATTCCTCTGGCGTCTCCTATTCTGGAGCTATAGAGATGTTATATTCATTCTTGTCGTCTTCTACATATAAATGGGAACTGTAAAAATATTGTAAAAAAACAAACAAACAAGAGAAAGCTTTTCTGATACTTGCATGACTGTTAATTACAATTCAGTTGAAGTCATAAAACAAAATGCGGAAACAGTTATGACAGCGTTGGAAGATGTATAAGACCCATTCAAGTGAAACCTTGAGAAATCGTGAAACTGGATTTGCAGGAATCTTTCTCCTTGTAGCTCTATGTGATTTTACGTTTTTGAGCCACATCAACTTTTGGAACACGATACTTGGGGAAGTAAATTTAATCCAACAATATCTACAAGTAAAAAATGATTTTGCGTAAAGGACTCGTCAAACTAAAGACAATAAATTCGGTTTTAGTGACGGAACTACAATACAGACAATGGTGTTATTTTTAGCACTACAGAATGCAATGACATGGACATTAGTTAACACTGAAGGAGGTAAGTATAACAGAGCTGGATGAAGTACCTCATGGCGCTGGTTTATCGATTCAAATAGAAGTTCGTCGATAAATGTTAGAATGTGGAGATCCTTTTATACGAGAATTGTCACAACAGTAGTCAGCTGTGAACTCAGTCACCAAAATTTTCCATATTGTTGAAACAAAATTTATGCTTGAGAGTTCCGATGACCCTCTGGCTGTAGCACTGGAGAATCTTTGTAACGTTTTAAAAATGAAAGCTTTAAGATTCGCTAAATGAATGTCTGAGCTGTGAACTGGACACTAAACTTGAATTATCGTGTAGCGTTTTGTAATTGCAAGTGGTGTGCTTACTCTGTGTTATTGTTAGCAAAATCTTGATACACACTGATTGGGCAGTGCAACTCCCAGTGCCAGTAAAGAGGTAAAGTCACTGGAAGATACATTTAGCCCCTTAGGGACTGAATACTCTGGCCCTGTTCAATACTGATAACTTTGGTCCCTGTGCACATAACAGGTAAATTAAATTGTCTTACCTCTAAAGCAGCAACGGTGGAACACTACATATTCTGGTCTCTCACAAAAAAATATAAAGATGCTAGCTGCAGGCTCAGCAGTGTGCAATGCTGGCTGTACTTCGAAACGCACATGAAATTGTTTTGGCTGATAAATGAAATCATTTATGAAAAATGCAACTTCTTTGAAAAACTGTGAGAGCTGGACCGAGAGGCGGTACTGATTATGGTGAATTACTAACACTGATTTTCTTTAGAAAAATTATATTGCAAATTCGGTTTGACTTTTCTAAATCATCTGACAATTGAAGTTAGTCATAATTGATTCACAAACAATGAGATTTAAACAGCAAGTATTATCTACTAATACAACATAAAGTCAAATCATCAAATCATCATTAGCTCTGTTAGCAAATCATAGAAACATTACAAAAGTGAAATATCTAACTAGCCTTTTTATCAAATCTGGTTACTCAACAGCTACAAACGATCACCCAACTCACCTATACTAATTCGCTGGCAAAACAAAAACCATAATTATTTAACATCTTTACCTTGCTTGCATGAATACTTCTGCTCCCATGTTCAACAATATTGACACACCTACTTTAATCTAACACTTGGTGGCTTCACAGAACACACCACAAAAACTGCCTACTCCATCGTCTTTTGCTCACAGACAGCTTCCAACTGTGCGCCAAGCACTCTCTTACTCCAACACTACAATCTCAGATCAGAAGCAGTGTCTTTGGGTCTGCGGTCGTACACAGTCAGCGATCCGCATTATAAAGCCTATCAGATATATACATCGTTTATAGTCTAGTAGTTTAATTTTAATTTACATTAATATTCGTATTCGGGTGCCACAAACAAGTGTGGCCCAGGAAACTCATTTCCTCTTGTAGAAATTTGCGATGAGGTAGATAAAGAGCAGGTGTGGCAAAGAATAAGGCGGTATCATAGGCATCTACGAGT
This sequence comes from Schistocerca serialis cubense, assembly GCF_023864345.2. NCBI lineage: Eukaryota > Metazoa > Arthropoda > Insecta > Orthoptera > Acrididae > Schistocerca > Schistocerca serialis. The sequence continues at coordinate 759,025 of NW_026047471.1, read as the reverse complement.
GCAGACGTTACAGCTAAATGGACAGCCCAAAAAGTCCTACCATTTATACTTAAATCGGACCTCAGTGATTCATTACCCTGTACATCACTTATAATTTTGTACTTCTTCACCATTAATGCGTGTATAGTTTTTCTAAACAGAAAGTAATAATGAAATATCTTCGCCCTATGAATACAGACGACTAGTCAATCAGTCCAGTTTATTAACTGAAATAAAAGTTTCAAATGATATGTATTTTAACCATGTTATTGAGAATTTCATTAAAATAAAGACACGAAAATGTGTACTATAATAATAACATAGCTACTATCTCGTACTAACGTCAATAAATTGGATGATATTCTGAGAACCAAGCGACGGCAATGTTTTGTAAAACATGCTCGGACTTCTCGCCGCGTAAATTCAGGGTAAAACCTCGAGTTTTCGACGATTTCCACCATCGTTTCGTCAGGAAGAACACTTTTGATCAGTCAGTCGCTCCTGAGGAAGGCGATGGTGAAAATCATTGAAGGTTCGAGGGTTTACCCGGAATTGCATGGTAGTAAGTCCGAGAATGCTTTATATAACTGATATTTTAACTGTACAAACTTTATTTCCAGACGTAATTTCTATTATTCCTTTGCACTCTTCCCGATGGTTGCTGTGTTAAATCTAAGTTTCGTATCTAAGTTTCTCCATTACAACTATTTATTCATTTTTTTAGAAAATGTACACTACAAATATGCTCATGTTCATAAATTAAGAATAATTGCAGAATGTGATACAACACAACGTGGCACTACAGAAAACTTACACTAATAGCATAGGCACATAGGGAACACACACGCACACATCTGTAAGTCAACGGTATTGGTGATAAGTTGAGAAAACCGTCCCGAAACACATGTGCTACAAAACGCCAATATGGTATATGATCACCACGCACACGTACACAGGGGGCTGGCATACTCGGGATCAGGTGGTCGAGTAGCTGCTCGGGTATAGCCTCCCATTCTTGCACCAGTGCCTGTCGAAGTTTCTGAAGTGTTGTAGAGGTTTGAAGACGTGCAGCGATACGTCGACCGAGAGCATCTCAGACGTGCTCGATGGGGTTTAGGTCTGGAGAACAGGCAGGCCACTCCATTCACCTCATATCTTCTGTTTCAAGGTACTCCTCCACGATGGAAGCTCGGTGGGGCCGTGCGTTATCATCCAACAAGAGGAACGTGGCACCCACTGCACCCCTGAAAAGGCGGTCATACTGGTGCAAAATGACGTCCCGATACACCTGACCTGTTACAGTTCCTCTGTCAAAGACATGCAGGGGTGTACGTGCACCAATCATAATCCCACCCCACACCATCAAACCACAACCTCCATACAGGTCCCTTTCAAGGACATTAAGGATACGCGGTTCCTGGTTTAAGCCAGATGAAAACCTGGCGAGAATCAATGTTCAGACTCTACCTGGACTCATCCGTGAACATAACCTGGGACCACTGTTCCAATGACAATGTACTGAGTTCTTAACACCAGGCTTTACGGGCTCCCCTGTGACCAGGGGTCAGTGGAATGCATCTTTCAGGTCTACAGGCGAATACACCATGTCTGTTCAGTCGTGTCTGGAGACAAGTGTTCCAGTGGCTGCGGTAAGGTCCCGAGCAAGGCTACCTGCAGTACTCCGTGGCCGTCTGCGGGCACTGATGGTGAGATGTCGCTCTTCTTGTGGTGTTGTACACTGTGGACGTCCAGTACTGTAGCGCCTGGACACGTTTCCTGTCTGCTGGAGTCTTTGCCACAATGTTGGGATCACACTTTGTGGCACACGGAGGGCCTGTGCTCCGACCTGCTGTGTTTGACCAGCCTCCCGTCGCCCTAGTATTCTACCCGTCATAACATCATCAAAATGTGTTTTTTGAGCCATTTTCAACACACAGTCACCATTATCACGTCTGAAGACTACACACTTACTCGCTGCACCGTACTCCGACATGCACCAACACACCTCTGCGTATGTGGACTTCTGCCAGTGCAACTGTGCGACGACCGCAGGTCAAATGAACCGCATAGTCATACCACGAGGTGATTTAAACCTGCTAACCGTCCACCAGAGCGTTGTTTCACCATGTATCAGCATTATCCTTAATTTATGAGCACGAGTGTATATCAGTTTCTAAGCAGACTAGGGGCCTCATTCAGCTTCGCCGCCCGGGCATTCCGGTGGGTTTACTTAGCAACTTCTCCTGCATCTTTCAGTAAGAGAGAATGAGTCGACGAGTATGAAGCGTCCGCAGCGCCACGGTTCTCAGACGCGTTATACTCGCGGACCTACAGCGGGAGTGAAGGAAGCCCGCAACACAGTCTCGTACTCGCTCCGTTTCTAACCTCTAAGTGCCGCACCGCTCCAGTAAGCAGTGCCCCATACTCGCCATTCATAGACTGCAGCTCATAAAGGCGACCAGTGCTATTACCACCTTAGCGCTCCAGTGCTTGCGAGCAACACAGCCTGGCCCTAGCGGTGACGTCACGGGCTCGCTTCGTCCGAGACTGTTGAAGCTCAGTTGGGAGCTGTGCCGCCGGTCTTTGGCCTTTGTAGACAACTCTGGCGTAGAGGGCGGTTACCGTAGGCGGTGACCGCAGCCGCGCACTGGCAGCCACAGCTGATGCACCGCCGGCGATAGGACACGGCTGTGGCCAGCGCTGCATGTCGAGTGGGAGCGATCGTCTGGCAAACGCCTCGTCTCGCTGAGCTGCTCTCTGTTGTACTGTGAGCGGAATGACGCGTCGCCCTGGGCCAACTACAGCACCAGAGGAAGAATGCTTCTATTGAAGCACAAAAAAGATGAATAAACTTCTGTTTCAAGGACTCTCGCTGAAAAGTGGAGTACCAATTGCCTCATTCTAACTTCCTGAGACGGTGGCAGTGGGAAGGAGACGGAAAAGTAATAAATACTGGTAGAGAATAGACAGTGGCTATGGACAGAAAGATCGAATGAGACAATGGCAGTGTGAGAGACAGTGTGGCAGTGGAACGTAGTTGACAGAACAGTAATAGAAAAGAGTGGAGGAGATACCGCCAGTGATAGAGTAATAAAGAAATAGGGAAAGTGAAATGGGGTGAGAGCAGAATCTATGACGACAACTACGACACTGAGAAGGGACACTATCAGTGGGAATGAATGCGATAGGAACAGTAACAGAGAGAAAGAGGAAGACAGTGACAGAGGAGACGGTAGTGGCAAGACAGAACGAAGGAGACTATGGCTGTGAGACAGGAGACAGTGAGAGTGAGATGTAAAGGAATAATGGCAGTGAGTTGGAGTGTGTTAGTGAATGAGAATGGGCAAGTGGGAGCGGATGGGTATGAGCATCTTAAGCGGCCGACTAGTTGGTGTGAGCGAGTTAGGTGTGCTTCTGGGAGTGAGAGGTGACTTGCATTTGAAAAGAGCACGAATATGTTCGCATGCCGAAATGTTTGGGAAAATTTTTAAAGATACTGGGAAAGGCAGCTAGTACCTCACCTTTCCGTCAGTCTTTTAAACAGAAGCATAGTCACCTTTTATGTGCTCCTATAGAATCATTTGTTCGCTGGTTCCTTTCTTTTCCCTGTTACAGCAAGGCATGTTATTCATATGTAAAGAACTTTTGGGTATGATTTTCATATTTTACTTTATTGAGACTGAAATAAAACAAAATGAATTTTACACCGGGTTTTACGTGCACAAAAATTTTCCATGTGCTTCAGTAATACAACATGAGGCTCCCAGGACCCTTCTGATGACAACGTAAACATTTGGCAGCACACTTTTTCGAGCTACGTCACTTTATACTGGTTCAAATGGCTCTGAGCGCTATGGGACTTAACATCTGAGGTCATCAGTCCCCTAGAACTTAGAACTACTTAAAACTAACTAACCTAAGGACATCACACACATCCATGCCCGAGGCAGGATTCGAACCTGCGACCGTAGCAGTCGCGCGGTTCCGGACTCAAGCGCCTAGAACCGCTCGGCCACCGCGGCCGGCCGTCACTTTATAAACTACGTTTTCACCTCACACCGGATTATATACATATATATATATATATAGGGTAAATCTGAATCTAAGTATCTCGGGAACGGAAAAAGGAATCTTAGTAATGTATGTTAAAAATTACAACTGTTTTATGGTGCATACCCGTCTTGTAATTCGCGGCTCGGTTTTGGTATCAAAAAACAATTTTGGGGTGTTTCTCAATAACCGGTAAATATCTTCGAAAACGGTAAGATGGATATTCCTGATAAATGCCTAGGGAATATACCGTTAAAACTTGAGCGATTTCTGTGGTTAGTTGTTTGGATATCCGCTGATGACGGCGAAAACATGTTAAAAAATGCTTTTTTTTGTGTTTCCTCAGGAATCGACCACGAACTAAATGGTGCCTGAATAAGCCCTTTAAGGCGCACCGTAGACCAAATCTAATGCAAAAAGAGCCAACTGATTTGCTCCATCTGCATAAGTTGGTGTGTAATATTCACTGTAAGATATTTACAGTAAGACGATCCTTCTGTTGGGTATACAAATGGTCCCTAGCCCAAAGACTGTCCAAAACACTTCACCCTATCTTTCCATCACCAACAGAATCCGAGATGTCAGCCCCGTAAAGATCCACTTCTTGCGTGCATCGGGCTTTGCAACATATTGGTGGCGCATGCTGTCGGTTACGTAGCGATGAGCGCTAGAAATCAGGCTGGTTCTGCACGTTTGAGAACTTATCGACAACTCGAGACACTGTAGACAGATCTCAAGATGTCAGTAGAATGGAATTCAGACAAGTGAAATTAATGAATGACTGGGAATCAGTGAAGGTGGAGTGATATGAAATCACGTTAAGAGGGGTAACCACATTACGAGGCTGTTTGATACTGATCTTTTGAGATTTTTTTGAGTGGCAATAATTAATTAGAATGTAATCAATTTCTGACGTAATTTCATTCATATTTCGAACAGTTTTTGTGAATGTTTTGGAATAATTTTAGTCAAACTAACAAATTTATGCTGTGATGTCCACTTAAGGTTGTGAATATAGTGTAATTCTCCAATTGCGTGCAGTGTAGCCATGCCGATTTTCATCTGAAATCAAAAAGATTTTGAATTTACATTCATTCTACGCTCACCAAATCTAAACGAATGCGAATTTCGCTTTGCAATTTTGAAAACGTATTCTCGGATAGCTAAGCTAATGATTTATACAATAAAAATCGGCTTTTTGAACCTCCTAATTTGGTTGCTCCCTTTATGATACAAGAGGGAAGAGCTGAACAAGAAACTAGCAAAAACTTCATGATTAATTCGTCCCCAACGAGGGGACAGACCAGAATTTCATGCTTTTCATGGTCATCTTAACAATTAGGTTTTCTGAGGATGTATCTTCACTCATCCCTGGGATCCGTTCATTTCATTACAGATAAGGTGATTCCACTGATGTACTATATATAACTTGTCGCTAGGCAAACCATGGTGTCCCGCAAGTTCCACTCCCACAGAGACGCTATTTCCTCATATTAAGAAGGAGTACTGGTAATACTAGCAATAAACTTTTTCAAGGTATGTGACTGCCTTGTCAATGTGTAAAATTCTCCAACCTTTTAGCCACTGTTGGAAATGGCCTTCCTCAAGGTGCTGTCCTAATAGTGACAACAGCTGCGGAAGACTAAGCTTATATTTAACTATCCTGATACTGTTATTCAGTTTATGCGTATGATCATTTCTGGAAGTGAGCTTATGCAACCTAACAGATGCCTTAGTAAAGTTAGTTCCACAGAGTACTTAACGTAGAGTATGTAATGTAGAAAGAATGTAACACAGAAAAATTGCTTATGTCGAAAATTTACGACTGGGCATGTTACAATGTTATGATTAAGTTTTTTCTACGTGAAAGATCTTATGTATGTGTATGTGTGTGTGTGTGTGTGTGTGTGTGTGTGTGTGCATGTGTGTGTGTGTGTGTGCGTGTGTGCGTGTGTACGTGCGAGGGTGTAAGTAAGAGCGTGCGAGAGTGAATGTTTTGAGCTTATTTTATTTTTTTATTTGTATGTGTGTATGTGTATTTTGTGGTATTGGGTCACTGACAGTTCTTTGTTGACAGAGAACAGAGGTCCATTGCAGAGAGCCGTGCATTCGTTTATTATTTTTTTTACCTTCTGCAGTGGCTTTCTGAATATGGTGGTAGCCGAGTTCATTTTCGTATTCTTCCTGTTGTATTACTACCATTATGTTGCTCTTGTTATGCGAGCCTCTTTCGCATTGTTTGTAAGTTTATTCATTGTTCTTATGGACGCTTTCTCCTTTCTTATTTTCCTTCTTCATAAAAGTTTCCCTTTATTACGCCTCTAATATCTTCTGCAATTAAACCTCTCATCAGACCTGCACTGAATTTTGAGTCACTGTTCCTTTCTTGTTGTTTTATTATGTATTGACTTTCTGTAATAAGATTCCCCAAAATGTTATGCGAAACGCATGTGTGTTGAAATTGTATTTAAGTCTTTTTGTAGTAGATTTACTTCTTGGTTGGTGAATTGTGTGTCAATTAAGTTGGGACACACGTTTATAGAAGGTGTACATATTTTGATAACACGTGCTGTGGTTTCTGTGGCTTTCAGAAAGATTATGTGTATGTGTGGCTGTGTGTGTTTGTGTGTGTGTGTGTGTGTGTGTGTGTGTGTGTGTGTGTGTGTATGTTTTTATGGGTTGCATCGACTGATAGGTAGAGAACAGAGTTCCACTGCAGAGAGCTGTGTCTTACTTTCCTTCTACTATAGATAGTTTTCCCCAGTTATTAATTTATGTGTGAGGCTATTGCTGCTTTGATTTGTTTTTGATTGGTGTTGATGTCTGTGGGGCGGTGGTCTATATACATGAGATGCTGTGCGAAGGTAGAATGATGCTGTTTCTTTTTAGTGCTTTCTGTGTTTGGATGTGTCAACTGTATATTCACTGTAGAAACAGAAAATGCCAAAAGTTAAATTTCATTTACTCCACCATACACATACGCAATAAACTACAGCAATTTTTGATAGTCAGAAAACTCACCACGACCAGAAAAGCCACACACATAAACTTGAACCGCTCTAAAACTCAATAAACAAGCCAGCTACCGTTATACACTGCACAGACACAATGAATAAAACTACAAAAGTGAACTACAGTTAATCAAAGTTGTGGGCAATGAACATGACACAAACTGATGCGTACGGGTCATCTGGGTAGTGGCACAAGTCCTATTAGGCTCCGGTGTTCCGAGGTGGACGAAGAACCTGTGAGAGTACAAACAAATTAGTGAGACACATATATACACCTTATCGCGCTGTGATACTTAAGTTGTACAGCAACTGTTTCAATTACTGTAGTAAACACTTGTCCGTATGCGAATGTTGTGGGTGACTCCACTTGTAGTCAAGTGACTCCAACTGTTCTTCACTACAAACTGTAGCTATGAATTGCCACACTGATACTTGGTACTAGAGCTGTCTTATGCCAACGCCGAACATGAATCATCCGTTGCTAACTGTTGTCGCTGCTTATCACAACGCTGAAGTCCATCTCAGTGGCGGCGGCCGTAGTTGTTATTGGCGGCGAACTTCAAAGCGCCTCCCATGGCGCCGGTCGGGAATCGTCTCAGCGTGTCAGCTCCGGTTGCGCCCATTGGCGAGAACACAACAAAAATGTTGCAGACAAGCTGAACCACAAAACTAAAACAAAACATAAACCGGGATATAGCACACAAAAGCAAACAGATCGTCAACTACATACAAACACAGTCACAGAGAAGTCAAAAACACGGGACACACAGAATCACAAATGAACGTACTCACAACAAGACGCAAATGGTACATTCTCAATTACAGCAGCAAAGCAGCTCACAGTATAGATTACTCACGAGAAAGTGACAACATTGTCAGTCAGATTAATGTCCATATTTTAGGTCATGATCTCTATGTTCCACAGTACCACATTTGCAATATGTGGTAATGGCTTTTCACAAGAGGAAAATTGTGGTCAGGATGTTCATACAACTGCATGTGTAATCTGAAGAGAATTTGTACTCAAGGGGCCATAGTGGAGGCGGAGGAGAACAGTGAGAGAGATGGATTGGGTGCCGTAAATACCGAGTGCAGTGACCGGGATGTGCGAGCGATTCTGGGAAGCAGCGCTCAGTGGATCGTACTTGCAGAAGGTCTTCTGGCCGAGGCCTTCTCAGCCTTCCACTTAGGGTCTGAGAGAAGGGCACCAGTTTGCAAAACATTTTACATGGACTAGGCAGCAGTCAGTCGTGAAGACGACCAGTTGGCGGAAAGTGGGTGGAGAACGCCGTTTAAGAGAGAGACTGCTGCCAGCTGAGACTTTGTGCAAACAATGGAAAGGTCAGAAAACTCAGAGGTTGGAACCTTATGGACAGAGCGGTTGATACAAGTGTTTAGTGGAGGTATGGTTGTAACCCCCCCCCATGAGAGGAAGTCACCAAGTTCTTTTGCGAGAGGCAAAATCATATATTTCATGGGCACGACTGTCTGGGAAGTTCAACAGTCTTTCAGAAATTGGAAATGGTCTGCTGGAAAGATCAGATATGTCTGTAAATGAGGGACTGTTGTAGATGTATTTTTCCAAAACATGGCCATGCTTATCGAGGGAACGACGCCTCCCTTGTGTAAAAGCTTCTTTCTTAAGACAAGAGAGATTTTGTGTCGTTGATTGGCTCCTCTCAGGATATGCAAAGTGGGAGCTTGACCCTTCCCCCACTCTCCTCCCCCCCTCCCCCAAGGAACCCCGGTGCTGTGTCTGGATTTGCTGCAAGATCAACACAGCAGTCAATAGGGGAGAATCAATGCATATAGGATAGTTTGATTGGTTTGTGCATTGTGAGGGCGTTTTCATTTTTGCTAATTGGCTCCCGTTTAGAGGCTTGGTTGAAAGTGGTTAACATTCTTTGCCTTTTTTCGTCTTGTGTTACTTCTCTGGTGGAGAGCTTCAGATGTTTCCCTAATGGATGAGACTTGCAGTCTGTATCTTATGATCGACTACGAGCCCGTGGTAGTTTGTAGCTTTACCGGCAGCGGACTGCGTATCATCCCGGCCATACTGTGTGTCACGAGAGTGAACTTCTTCATCCAGAGTCGGCCGTCTGACGTTTGAAAATCCCAGCATGCACCTCATGCCTCTTAGTCGAACTGGTTTTGCCAGACTAGTGAGCGGTTGCACCTCACACTGAAATCCGGTAGGAGGGAGTTTCCCTCGATTTGATAATCAGAGCGCCAGACGCATAGTTTGGAAATTTTTCGTGGACGCAAACGAACATTACAGCTGTCGTAGCGCACCGTTCCTCGCCCACAGCGCGCTGTTTTATGCTGCCGCCTGAATCCAGGTGAGGGTAAAATACTGCTGCACCGGCATACGGTTGTTAAGGGATATGCACAGTTTCCTGTTCTCAGATGAACCGTAGTTTGTGCTATAATTTGTCGTAGGTGATACCATTCCAATAGAGTTGGCTCTCACAGTGGATTCATGTAAAGAAAGTCAGATTGCGCTGTAAAAGGGATTAATTCAGGGGAGAGTATTTATAGCTTCCACCTCAATATATACTTTACCAATCAAACATCATTTATTTTCTGATCATCTAGTTGTACTTACAAGAGGATTAATAAAACTTGTCATTATTTTGTAAACTTAAATACGTCACTGTTCTCATTCATTCTCCTTCAACTACACATTCTATTTCATTCTGGTGATACATGGGTACAGCAGCAATTTAAGGTCCAGTTTCATTAAGTTAGTTTATGTGATTATTAATTTGAGTTCTTAAAGTGACCACTGGCATAGGCAACAAATGTGCCACGAGTAAATTCACGAATTCATATATTAAAATTAAGGACGTAGCTCACGATTTGAAGATGATTGTGAAGATAATACTTCTAGTTTTGCAAAAATTATAACATTTAGCATCACTCATATATTTATGATTAAAGCAAGCGACAGTTTGCAAAAGGACTGACAATGACCTACAAATCAAACACACCCACCAACCCACCCACCCACCCACACACACACACACACACACACGCACACACACAAACACACACTCAAAACAGTGTCACTTACACTTTTCAAAGCCTAAAACCAATATAAGATACAGTAGTTTTGTAATAAAAAAAATTATATGTGTTATCCAAGAAACTACAGAGTGGCACTCATAAAACAGTCCCGAACCGGAATGCGAACGCGAGTGAGTAGCACTACTAGCTTGTCGGTTTCTTTACCACCTTCCACAGCAGTAGCGTGACAGTAGTTCATACGGAAGGTAGGCGTTACAAACCCTGTACTTCGCTGTCGTACCATACTCCATTGAAGAACGTGTGTTCATTGTTGAAGAATATGTGCGGTCTGAATCCATTAAAGTTGTTCGCAACGCTTTTCATGAAAAGTTTCCTGAAAGTAATATTCCAGCAAAATCAACGATTTAGGACCTAGTAAGAAGGTGGCGTTCGACAGGTAGTGTTGTCAATTCAAAGAGAAATAAGGCACCGGCTGTACGTACACCTGAATTTGTGGCAAACGTGACGGCACACATTGAAAGGAGTCCCTACAAGTCAACACGACGAATATCACAGCAATGTGGAATATCTCGCAAATCGTGTCAACGCGTCCTTCATGGCTTAAAAATGAAACCTTACTGTGTGAGTGTTGTTCAGTAAATAAAATAAGCGTACAAGGGCAAGTGTACACATTACTGTAATTGGCTGCTGGAAAATGGTGCTGTGGGACATCTAGATCCGTTCCTCCTGTTTTCGATGGATGAAGCTTGGGCTACAGCGACTCACCATGGCATACTGCAAAAGCCGGTCCGCAACTCGTGGTCGTGTGGTAGCGTTCTCGCTTCTCACGCCCGGGTTCCCGGGTTCGATTCCCGAAGGGGTCAGGATTTTCTCTGCCTCGTGATGACTGGGTGTTCTGTGCTGTCCTTAGGTTAGTTAGGTTTAAGTAGTTCTAAGGTCAAGGGGACTGATGACCATAGGTGTTAAGTCCCATAGTGCTCAGAGCCATTTTGCAAAAGCCGTTACACGATTTAAAAATTGGTGTATGGTTTGCTGTGTCGCCGGCCGGTGTGGCCAAGCGGTTATAGGCGCTTCAGTCGGGAACCGCGCGGCCGCTACGGCCGCAGGTTCGAATCCTGCCTCGGCATGGATGTGTGTGATGTCTTTAGGTTGGTTAGCTTTAAGTAGTTCTAAGTTCTAGGGGACTGATGACCTCAGTGTTAAGTCCCATTGTGCTCAGAGCCATTGGAGCCATTTTTTTTTTGTGCTCTATGTGGTAACAAAATTATTGGGCCATTGTTTTTCAACGAAACTGTCAACACACATGTTTACTGGCAACTCTACAATGAATTTTCGGCTCTGTTAACTCCAAACGAAAAATGTTGTGCATATTTCCAGCAAGATGGAGCAACTTCTCATCCGTCGGATGTGTCCTTAGCTCGTATACTTGCTGATTTTACAGAAGGGAGGACCATTAGTAAGGGCTTGTGGCCACCGCGCTCTCGCGACTTTTCACCATGTGACTTTTACCTCTGGGAATTTCTAAAGGCTAGTGTTGTGGGTTGGCAAGAGAGCCAACCCGGTACTACAAGAGGAAGCCGAAAGGCACGCGTTTTAGCTCACGCAGGCTGGCGTGAGGTCTGGAACAGGACAAGGAAATTAGAACTTAGAAAAAACTGACGTAGCTGGTGGAATACTTAACTTTAATCCATAAATGGTGAACATTGCTCTTGATGGTACATGTTTTACAGCATCAATAGTAACTGGTAATGGCGCCTTGCTAGGTCGTAGCAAATGACGTAGCTGAAGGCTATGCTAACTATCGTCTCGGCAAATGAGAGCGTATTTTGTCAGTGAACCATCGATAGCAAAGTCGGCTGTACAACTGGGGCGAGTGCTAGGAAGTCTCTCTAGATTTGCCGTGTGGCGGCGCTCGGTCTGTAATCACTGATAGTGGCGACACGCAGGTCCGACGTATACTAACGGACCGCGGCCGATTTAAAGGCTACCGCCTAGCAAGTGTGGTGTCTGGCGATGACACCACAGCTAGAGTCTACAGCAACAATCCCAGAACACTTGACACATTAAAAAACAACATACGTGTAGAAATTTCGAACATTCCTCAAAGAGTACTGAAACGTGTTTTCCTTAATATGCTTCGATGTGCACAACTTTGCTTGGATGTTTGCGGAGATAATTTTGAGCACAGACTTCAAATTCCTTTCTAAAATTTGCTAGAAGTAAATGTGTTACTTAAACTGTAAACTACATAGTTAACAATGAAACTGTACAATAAAAATGTACGAAAGCAAAGATGTAAGTTGATTTTCTTCATTCATGTTCCTTTCAGTGCAGGGGCCGGTTTTATGTGGTCCACTCTGTATCTCGTGATTGCATAAGTTGCAGGGCTTTCATGTTGTGTGCTAATACTGCTGCTACTCTCTATATAGAGTACAGGAAGATCATGCTTGTCACTGTTCGAGATGAACGGACTTGGGAAAGATGAGAAGACCTGAAACACGTGGCGAGATGTAAACTGGATTACATTATACTTAAATAAGGATTTACAAATCAGCTGATAGCAAAACATAAGTAGGTATTTACAAACTTCCAGCGTGCTGGAGTAGCTGGAGGGCAGCAACTTTGGTTAATCAGTACAACTGAAAAATGGACAGAGTTGCAAATTTTACAGTTGTTCGTTTGAATACTAGTTTCGTGCATGTTCTGTATCTGCTCATTTGCACTTTGTTTTACATATATATTCGTTATATTGACACCGTTCTTATATTTTGGGAAATATCATTTCGACTACATGGATGATTCGCAAGTGGGTCCCGACCAGAAGCTAATCATCAAGTAAATGATATTGAAATTTGCATCTTTGACTGTTTTTCCGTTATATTGACTAGTAGGTACTGTAGAGATTTGCGAAAAACGACTCCAGTGTTAATGCGGGATAATCTGGCAGTCAGAACTAGAAGCGCGAACTGATGCGGATGAACAAACTTTCTGTGACTGTCAGCGAATATGGTTTCATCCCTGAAACTGCCCAGTCGGGTTGCCTTCTGAAAACAACTGTTACCTCAAATAATATGCATCTGTTGGTGACGTCGATCTTTCCAGTCACCGCTGTATCAGGCCTGCAGTAAAGTAAACATACAGTTGCTAGCTCCCTCTCATTGAAACTGATGGCCCACGTGGTGCGCGGCGGAGGTGAGTTGCTGTGTATCGGATTTGTGACTTGGCGCCAGGTTGCTCTTGCCGTTTTGATCGCCGAACTGGCGTTGTGCTGCTCGGACATACTAATGCAAAGTTAATGGTTGGTATGTGGGTGGCCACATCAGTGAACTGCAGGTTTTGCAGTTGCAAATTACGCATGAGATGTCTGAGTTATCAGTTTGAAAGTGTCGTATTACAGTCATTTGCGGGGCCATTGATGCAAAATGCAGATACCTGGTTCTTGAATGGAGACTTTCTTTATGTTCCATTTTATTTTCTTGTGTTACCCCTTACGTCTCCTATTAATTGTTTTTGTTAACGATGTTGTCTTGGTTGGTGGTCATCTTGTGTAGGCACGCTCTTGTGGGGGAAGCTGTGAAGGGCGTGCAGTTAGATTTTGTTCCATCGTTGCTGCTAGTGGAAGCTCCTTTGCTTAGCGTTGTGGTGAGTGTTCACCAATGGCTTAGAGAAAGAATCTTATAGTGATAAGAGGTGCTGTTGCGAGGGCAGCGACCAGCACCGAAATTCTGTGGAAACCCTTGGGCTACAGGGGCGCCAAAAACTAACTACGGACTTTCTGTGATGGATCATGTGCCACCATCCACGGGCGCGCCACAACGTCGGTGTTGTATGAGTTTAATGCGATGTCAGGTGTTCCAACGTTGTCGTATTGGTACTTTTGGTATTCTGCCTACATCTACATCTACACAGATACTCTGCACTCCACTGCACGATGAGTGCCGGATGGTACCCTGTACCACTACTAGTCACTTCCTTTTCTGTTCCACTCGCAAACAGAGCGAGTGAAAAACGACTTTCTGTATGACTCCATATGAGCTCTAATTTCTCGTATCTTCGTGGTCCTTACGCGCAATCTTTGATGGCGACAATAGAGTCGTTAGGCAGTCAGCTTCAAATACCGATTCTCTAAATTTTCTCAACAGTGTATTTCGACAAGTACGTCGCCTTCATTCCAGGGATTCCCATTTGATTTCCTGAAGCATCTCCGTAACACTTACGTAGTCTTCGAACCTAGCATCACGCCTCTGAATTGCTTCTATGTATCCTTCAATCCGACCTGGTATGCATCCCAAACACTCGAGCAGTACTCAAGAATTGGTCGCACCAGTGTCCTATATGCGGTCTTCTTTGCAGGTGAACCAATCTTTCCTAAAATTCTCCCAATAAACCGAAATCTACCATCTGTCTTCTCTACCATGGTTCTCACATGCTCCTTCCACCTCATTTCGCTTTGCAACGTTACGCCCACGTCCTGGTACCGTGCGCCGCGGGATTTGAATCGCCGCCAGACGTGATGGACGTCGAAGACCCCTAGAGGTCTCTGCACCATCGCGCCGTAAGCTGTGGCGGCGCGCGCCTCCTGGCCTGCATTTAGTGTGGGGGCGCCACAGTGGAACACGTGGTCCCAGCGGCCAATAGCGGAGCCCCCGATAAAGTATTTAAGCGCCTGCCTCTCACTCAGTCAGTCCTTGTCCTTCCCCCTCCTCCAGTTCCCCCCACCCCATTTGCCTTTGGCTCGGGAATGTCATCTTTGTGCCGCCACTTTCGGGCAGTGTTCTACAGTGAGTGTTCTACAGTGAGTGTTCGGTGTTGTGTTTTTGGGAAGTGTTGCGAACGGCCATCATACTGTCGCTGGGTGGGCCTTTTATCTCTTGCGAACAGAAACGAGACTGTCGCCGTGTTTTTTAATTGTGTGTGTATTATGTTACTTGTCTGATTCCTGTGTCTTTTATTAACGTTGCCAACCCCTTTGGCTTTCTGTTTTAACTTTCCGCATTTTTCCGCCATTTTACACTTGACATCACCGTTTTATCACCTGTTTTTCTTGTTTCTTTTCTTCTTCCGTTTTTTGAAATAAAAGTCTGTTGGCTGTAGAGCAGCGTACTAAGCTGCTGCCAGCCCGCCCCCTTTGGGGGGAATTGAAAATCAATAAAGGAAAAAAAAACTCAGTCAGCGCACTCCGCCTCGCTTTCCGTATACACCACCCATCCCCCACGCGGATCCTCTATGATCTCATTCCTTTCCCCCATCTGCTCCTATTCCTCGAACATATCCGCATCCTCTACACCTCCTGCCACCTTGAACCCCCTCACCCCCTGGTTGCTCCACTCCTCTCCCATCCCCGCCCCCTGCCACGTCTTTATTGTTGTGTCCACCCTACCCTCCATCTCTACACCCTACATCTCCTTTCCCAAGGTGGCTTCCATCAACTCCCCCTCCCAGATGATGCCCTCTCTCCCTCCATTTATCCCTCCTATCAACGCTGATCCTCACTCCCCCTCCTTTCCTCTGCCCTTTTCTCAGGCTCCCTCTCCCCCCCCTTCCATCCTCTTTCTTCCCCATCTCCCCTCTCTTTGTCCCCTTCTCTCCCCCGAGTCCTTTTATATTTCCCTCCTCTGCCTCCTCTCATTCCCTCTCGCATCTGCCATTCTCCCCCTTTATTAGTCCTCTCCCTCCTTGGTTCCCCCCCTTTTTGGTTTTTTTCTTTCCTCCCTCCTTGTTCTTCCCCCTCCTCCAGGTTCCCCCTCCCCATCTGCCTTTGCCTCGGGAGTGTCATCTTTGTGCCGCCACTTTCGTGCAGTGTTCTACAGTGAGTGTTTTACAGTGAGTGTTCCGTGTTGTGTTTTTTGGGAAGTGTTGCGAATGGCCATCATACTGTCGCTGGGTGTGCCTTTTATCTCTTGCGAACAGAAACCAGACTGTCCCCGCGTTTTTTTTTTTTTTTAAATTGTGTGTGTACTATGTTACTTGTCTGATTCCTTTATTAACGTTGCCAACCCCTTTTGCTTACTGTTTTAACTTTCCGCATTTTTCCGCCATTTTACACTTGACATCACCATTTTATCGCCTGTTTTTCTTGTTTCTTTTCTGCTTCCGTTTTTTAAACTAGAAGTCTGTAGGCTGTAGAGCAGCGTACTAAGCTGCTGCCAGCCCGCCCCCTTCGAGGGGAATTGAAAATCAACAAAGGAAAAAAAAAGAAAAAAACTCAGTCCGCGAGTCTAATCTTACGTACTTCGCCTCGCATTAGACAGCTTACTTACTTTCTTGTTCTGTGTATGAGTGGACGTGGTATTAGCTTTCCTTGTGACTCCGTTCTTTCGATCTTGTTGTTGTTCGTTCTGTTCTCCGTTGGTCGTGTCTGTCCTCTCCCGTTGTGTTGTTGTTTGCTGGCCGCTTCGCGGGTCCCGCCGCACTTTCTGTCACTTCAACCTCACGACCGTCCCGGTCGCAGTTACAACACGGGTATTTAAATTACTTGACTGTGTCAAGCAGGACAATAGTAGTACTGTATCCGAACATTAAAGGTTTGATTTTCCACATTTAGGGCTAGTGCCATTCATTACACGAACTGAAAATTTAGTCTAAGTCGCCTTCTATCTTACAACAGTCACTCGAATTCGACACCTCACCGTACACCACAGCATCGTCAGCAAATAACCGCATATCGCTGCCCCTGTTAGCCAAGTCTTTTATGTGTATAGAGGACAACAGCAGTCCTGTCACACTTCCCTGGGGCACTCCTGACGATACCCTTGTCTCTGATGAACACTCGCCGTCGAGGACAAAATACTGGGTTCTATTACTTCAGAAGTCTTCGAGCCACTCATATATCCGTGAACTTATTCCATGTGCTCGTACTTCCGTTAACAGTCTGCAATGGGGCGCCTTGTCAAATTCTTTCCGGAAATCTAGAAATATGGAATATTCCTGACGCCTTTCATCTATAGTTTGCAGTATATAATGAAAGAAAATGGCAAACTGAGTCGCGCACGAACGTTGCTTTCTAAAACCATACTGATTCGTTGATATAAGCTTCTCAGGCTCAAGGAAGTTTAATATGTCCGAACTGAGAATATGCTCAAGGATTCTGCAGCAAATTAAAGTTAGAGATATTGGTATGTAATTTTCTGGGTCCGTTCTTTTACCCTTCTTATATAATGAAGGCACCTGGAATATTCTATAGCAAGTAGAGGGTTATCCATTATATCTCTCTGTGTTAATTGCTGGAAGTGTGTACTATGGTGGCATTATACACTCTTGTGCGGGGACACGATGACAGATTTTACGCATGTGTGCCGATAGCGCCAGATTTTATTGCATTTGGGAGTCTTGTTAAGACTCATCTTTAGGGCACTGCACGCGCGGTAAGAGCGGACGGTTTTCCCCGACAGTGGTACCACATGCGAACGTATTGGAAGACTTATGAACCCTGGTGAAAAATACGAACAAGCGTATTTACGACCAAATTAAACTTGAGCAAAAGACTGACGATTTTCTAAGTGTTACAAAGTCTAGTCTGTGTGGATGCGCTGTATTGGTTGTTAGTGTTTTATTTAATTTAATTACAAGCACTAGTATAAAAAATTGCTTTTTTGCCTCCAATAGCGCTGGCCCCTACATTCTAAAATAAGATGTGGACTATGGTCCCTATGGTTAGTGTACTTATTAATTGTGTAGCATAATTGCTACGTATGAAAATCTAGGACTGTTATACTGGCCTGGTTGAGAATAAATCTTTCTTAAAGTGTACTAAGCTATTTAAATTCCACTGATTGAAACCTGACATTTTGGCCGCTGATACTATGGCGTCTAGAGAGCGTAGAGCGTGACACTGTACAATTAATGCGGTGCAACGGTCACTGGTAGTTCTGTGTTATGTCTGTGTTGTTCCAGTGGTGACTGATTACCAGGGTCTATTAGTTGTTACAGGCAGGGTAATTTGTTATTGTGAAGGGATTCTCGTTGATGAGGACAATCTAAACAAACTATGAATTCACTTGCTTCAATTACTTTATGGCTGAAGCCCATTAAAAGGGAAAGTTAAGCATTGACATTAATAATCACATATTGAGTGTGTACTGTCACATGATCAAAGCTTAATCTTAGAGGTATGGAAATATTTCGAGATTTTTATTAAATCACAATCTGTAGTTTTTAGACAGTTTTTTAAAGGCCATACAAATCTGTTAATATTGCATTTATGAAATTTTAAACGTAGAATCCTTTCAGAGTAATCTTGATACAAAGTTGATTATCATTCGATATTCAGCTCACATATTGTTTTGCGTGCCGTATTTAAAAGGTTAGTGACATTCCGATTGGGTCGTGGTTCTTAAACCGAGCTCTGTAACTGGAAAGCCGGCCGGACGCTACGGTCGCAGGTTCGAATCCTGCCTCGGGCATGGATGTGTGTGATGTCCTTAGGTTAGTTAGGTTTAATTAGTTCTAAGTTCTAGGCGACTGATGGCCTCAGAAGTTAAGTCGCACAGTGCTCAGAGCCATTTGAACCATTTTCTTTTTTTTGTAACTGGAAAATGTCCGTGACCATTAATGGCCATCGGTGGTGCCTGACGTCACCTTCAAAGCTGGTGGGCCATCAGACACGATGGAATATCCACTGTAGCCTTCAAGATGACGAATGACCCTGCCGAAAATGAGCGTTTCAATAAACGATATTCAGCTCAATTTCGTCAGTTAATAAACCCAAGCCGGCCGGAGTGGTCGAGCGGTTCTAGGCGCTTGAGTCTGGAACCGCGCGACCACTGCGGACACAGGTTCGAATCCTGCCTCGGGCATGGATGTGTGTAATGTCCTTAGGTTAGTTAGGTTCAAGTAGTTCTAAGTTCTAGGGCACTGATGACTACAGCAGTTAAGTCCCATAGTGCTCAGAGCCATTTGAACCATTTTGAATAAACCCAATACTACACTCCCAGCCACTAAAACTTGGTTCATTAGTAAAGGAGAAGTAACAACAGGCTTCATCACCTTCCAATAAATGCCATACAGGTGACAATTGTTATTATTATATTAAGACAGTGGCCTATTTGAATATTAGAAAAGAACGAAAGAAACTGTTAAATCTATGAAGAAGTGAAAATTTATGGCGGAAAAACTTTGAGTATGGCAGAGAAACACTAGATTAGAATGTAAGATAGGTGGATAGAAGTCTTGAGTGTATATCAGAATTTCAAAAAATGGAATTGTGCAAAATCCGTAGATACATAATGCAACAATCTAGTTTACAGAAGAGGTGCTAACGATGAGACAGGTGGACAGTGGTACTTGTTGCTTAAAAAACTCGAATAGCATGTATTAAATTGGAACGGATAAGCTGTAGGAAAATGGGAAAGGAGACTGTAGGAAGACTATAGACGATGCAGTGAACAGGGTGGTGGAAAGTTATGAGCGGGTAGCTCAAAACAAAGGCATTAACGTCCAAAGCAGAGATGGAACGCGTTGAGGAAAGTAAAGGTATAGATCGCAAGTATTACGAAGATCTCTACAGGAAGAATTACGCTCCAGTGTAGTTAAGTGCTTAGAAAGAAGATGTATTGCACAAAAACGAGCAGTAAGAACAATATGGAAGCCTTTTTTCCTGCAGTCATTATTCAGGCACCCGTTCAAGGAGACAGGAATTTTAATTGCTTCGTTATAATGTATGTGTGCGGTAATCAAGTTTGTCATAAATAATGCATCACAATTTCTGAAGAACAATAATGTCCATACCTACACCACTAGGGGAAAAAGTGACCTTTGTCATCCATTATTAAAGCTGTCAATAATTCAGAAAATTCAATATGCAGCAAAAAAAATTTTTTGAGTGCTTGCCCAATAGCATAACATGCCTAACAGGTAGCAAAGTATTTCTCATAGACAACTCCTCCTGTTCCATGAACGAATAAAATAATTAAGAAATGAAAACTACGAATTTGTTTTTAAGTGTTGTTGCATGAGTAGGACTGAAAATAATGTGTTTACTAACATTAATCGTGTATAATTATCATTTCGTTGAAGGAAACGTACAAATGACCTACGGAACATGTAACTAACTAAAAAAATCTGTCATAGTCACTTCAACACACTATTCGAGTCAACATGAGGTCATAAAATATTTTAGAAGCAACTAAAATAAGAATTCTATATAGCAGCTATGAAGTTATTGCATCTTATTTGTATGTAATCTTACCATCAATTCACGAGTGAGCCATATGGTATTTCTGTCATCTGACAGTGAGAATATGGAAACAGTAATTGAAGAAAAAAATTTTATTAGATGTATTAGCTGCGAGTAATGAAAATTCATGTTCACCAGAACCTATTTTTACGCTTACATTATTTATATTTGGGATTGCTATCCAGGGAATGATCATATTTTTATATCGGGGCATACAAAATAACGACCAGGAAAAATATACAACCACACACACACACACACACACACACACACACACACACAAACAGAGAGAGAGAGAGAGAGAGAGAGAGAGAACACAAATTATTTGTAATTACTATGGGATCAAATGACTTATATTACAAATCTTCTTGGAATCGCTTAGTCATTGTAGCTGTGATTGTTAAGTTCGAAGATTGATTTGATGCTGCTCACCATGCTAGTTTATCTTGTGCAAGCCTCTTAATATGAATACAACTACAGCAACCTACAACCATTTGATTCCTGCTAACTGCAGTCAATCCTTTGTTCCCGTTTAAAACTTTTAGTCCCCACCGTCTCTCTCCCCCACCCTTTCTCTCTCTCTTTTTCTTTCTCTCAACCACACAAACACACACACACACACACACACGCACGCACACACACACACACACACACACACACACACACACATACACACGCGACACTCTTCCCTATATTACCGAACTGACAATTGCTTGCTTCCTGCGGATGTTTCATATGACCCCATCCCTTCTTTTAGTCAAATTATACCACACATGTCTTTGTTCCCAGTTCGATTCAAATCTTCAGCATTGATTTGTATTACCAAATTTCGGAAGATCAATGTTCTTCTTGTCTGAACTATTTATCCGTCATGTTTCACGTTCTTACAAGGCTGCACTACTGATAGCTTTAGAGGCTTTCTAACAATTTAATTTATGTTCGATGTTAGCAAACTTCTCATTTTCTTGAAATACTTTCATTGCTACCGCCAATATTAATCTCATATCCTCTCTATTTCTACTCTCGACAGTTCGTTTCCGGATCAAACAGCATAACATATAGTGTCCATTTCGCTCTCCTCATGTTTCTTTGCCGTATCTAACCAAAATACGTCGGAACCCTTGAAAGCTTTCCTATCTTCTCCCTGACCATTTCTTATCCAAATTGCACATTGGTTTCCTTTACTGGTTGCTCAGTGTACAGACTGAATATCACCAGGGATAGGTTAGAAACCTATCTAACTTAATTTGTAGATACTGTTTCCCTGCATTTCATCCCTCCTGCCTTCAGAATTTCAGAGTGCGTTCAACACACCGAAAAAGCATTCTCTAGATCTACACATATGATAAAGGTAGGTTTAGCTTCATTCTGTCGGCAACCTGACGTAAGTCGTACTGCCTGTATTTCCTTATGTGTTTCATTATATTAATGGTCTCCAGCATTGAATTAAGAGTTTGGATCATTGCAGCCTACCTTCTAACCTAAATACGTACCGTACATCTAATGACAACGATGGTGATTTGTTTTCAGGAGTCCTTCCCAACGTAGTGGTTGATTTATCATTTCCCTCTGTTACCAGGGCTCATCCGGAATATCCTACTTCTGTTTCATAATCACCAGTCCGAAGCTTCACAGTGCGTTATCACTGCACTGGTCGATATGTGTTGCCAACTTGAATTGGTTTTGGCGTAACAAGATAAATGTTATTTTTTTATCATTAACCAGGCGTCATTATATTATTCGATCAATAATTGTGATTATGTCTTACTGCGCTGCTCCCCTACCGTAACGGGCATTTCTCATCTGTTATATCCCGTAGTTAGTTCCCCTCACACAATCATTAATAGTTTAATACCCTTTTACCCACTCGAGATCTGTTATAGAATCTAATGCTTTGGTTATATCTCTAGATTTATGTGAGGTGGCTGTCCCCATGGCAAGCAAATACTTCAGTAGAGAACAGAGATGTGTTCGAGAGAAACCGAGTGCAGGGGACAGCTTAACCTTCACGTGTGCAGAAAACATTTGTAATTCCAGTAAGTGATGATCGAATGTGAGTACAGTACAAACTAAATCCAGTTCTCTGTCACAAGTGGAAGGAGTAATAAAGTACCATTACCAAGTGTTATAAACAAACATATAGAATCCTAATTGGATATATTATTGTGTGGAGATATCGGACATTTAATCTGTTAGCCACTAGTTACTTCAGATTTTAGGGTTGTACTATTGCTGATTGGAGGTAACAAATGCTGGCGAATAGTGGTCTCATCTTGGGAGCATCAATAATGGCGGCAATGCCTGAAGTTCACTGTATTGTAATACATGCAACTGCTGCATAAACACAGAAATTGTCGCCGTTTACGAAATAATCAAATGGTTCAAACGGCTCTGAGCACTACGGGACATAACTGCTGTGATCATCAGTCCCCTAGAACTTAGAACAACCTAAACCTAACTAACCTAAAGAAATCACACATATCCACGCCCGAAGCGGGATTCGAACCTGCGCCCTAGCGGTCGCGCGGTTCCAGACTGTAGCGCCTACGATAGAATCACGCCTGGTTAATGATACAAAAATAACATTTATCTTGTTACGCGTAGTTTCACGAATGTAAGAGGATTTTGAGTGTGACTACGTGAGATTCGATGGCTTGGATCAGCACCGGGCGCGTGCCGGGATAGCCGAAATAGTTAAGGCGAGCGCTCATGACTAGCGGAGTATCTGGTCTCGAGTTGCGATCTGGCACAAATTTTCATTTCTCACAAGTAATTAACGCTAATGCATATTTACAAAATATACAGTCCGATTCAGGATCTTGGGAGGACACAGCCCTCCTCATATGTAGTGTGAGAGATGGGCAGCATCTCTCGTCAGATACTGCCATGGAGTCTCAGTCAAGGACTCGTGTGGAGCGTGTATGTTTCAGAGCTTAAAGCACAAAAAAACATAAGTAAAAATAACAATCATTATAGCGGTGAGCAACACATTCCAAGTCTGGCGGATACAACTGCATGAAGTACCAACGTCATTGATTGCCTTTTTCTTTTTAGTAACACAGAGAACGTTACCGCAGAGGCTTCCCTTTTTTGTCTCCTGCTTATGCGGCGACACGAGTGGAAAAGTCGCCGGGGTCAAACACTGGCCAGATGCGCAGTGCAGCTTGATGGGTGCTTGTCCCTTCATATCTCCTTTCCGTATCCACCGCTCCTCCATGTATGGACATTTCCTTATTGCTGAAGCCTAATCAGTATTCCTACCGCTACACGGAGGAAGATGCGTTGCCCGGCGAAAACAATCTCGTATCAAGGAAACGGGACCTGCAAATCCATAAGCAACAACCTTATGGAAAATGAGGAGTTAGAGAACGGACACACATCTGTACTCGGCTGTAATGGCCTAAGCTTCAGTATGAAGCACTTCAAACGAAACAACTTCCTTTGATAAAAATTACTTTTGGCTTCAGTAGATTGACGATCGAAACGTTCTCAATAATAGTCTTTTAAATAACATGAACTTCTTACGAGGGAAGTCCACTTGCCAGATCACAACTAGTCGACAAATGAAGTTGCCATTTTCAGATGTCTCCATAAATAAGCTATTGCGCCACTCTATGTAGTGCACGTTGGAGTGTAGACTGTATGAGACTGGTGATGTGCCATCAGACTTTCGGAAAAATAACATCCACACAATTCCGAAGATAGCAAAAGCTGATAATAGCGAGGAGTATTGCACTAGCTAACAGCTCATGCTTTACTCATAACAATTAGAGAATACCAGAAAAGACAATAGAAGATCTGTAATATGACTATCAGTTTGGCTTTAGGAAAGGTAAAGGGACCAGAGAGACAGTTCTTCTGTTGCGGTTGGTAGTTGAAGCAAGAGTGAAGAAAAGTAAAGACAATTTCATACGATTCATCGGGCTAGAAAAAGGATTCGGCAATGTAAAATGTTGCAAGACGTTTGAAATTCTTACAAAAATATGTGTAAGCAACAGGGAAAGACGGGTGATGTACTATATGTAAAAGGACCAAGAGGGAACAATAAGACTGGAATTGCTCGCACTAAAAATGGAGTAAGATAAGGATGTAGTGTTTTTCCCTTACTATTCGCTCTGTGCATCGAAAGTGAATGACGGAAATGAAAGGAAGGTTCAAGAGTGGGATTAAAATTCAAGGTGAGAGTATATCAATGGTATGATTCGCTTATAACATTGCTATCCTGAGTGAAAGTGAAGAAGAATTACAGGATTTGTTGAACAGAATGAACAGTCTAATAACGATAGAGTTCTCGTTGAGATTAACTTGAAGAAAGAATATCGGAAACTCAACATCAAAACTGGTGATCAGAAGGTAAAGGATTTCTGCTGCTTAGGAAGCAAAATAACCAATGACAGACGAAATAAGGACACAAAAAGCAGACTAGCACAGGGAAATAGGCATTCTTGGCCAAAATAAGTCTTCTAGTATCAAACCTAGGCCTTAATTTGAGGAAGAAAAGTTCTGAGAATGTACAGTTGAAGCACAGCATTGTATGCTAATGAAACACAGAGCATGGGTCCTGTGTTAATACATCGGGGAATAACTTCTTTGGTACTAGAGCGACCTGTAGAAAGAAAAACGATAGTAAAGATTGGGAAACATCAACAATTAATTGAGGATGTAGTAAGGGCTACTGTGAAATGTAGAGGTTTGCGCAGTCAGAAAAGAAAAAAGCCAGAAAAATTGAAACAGAAAATGTGGAGTCTCTATCTCAATATAATATGGGTCAACTAGGTGTAATGGGAAGAAGAGAAGGTCACAAGAGTATAGGGTAATATCAACATTTGCAGAACGTAGGTTAACGGATTGGATATGAACGAGTAAATTCCGTATTCCTTAAAGATACGAAAACACACGTATAAAAGAGAGTCACACATCAAATTACTTGACATTATTTGTAAGATATTTGCCTTTAAGCATGTAGACGAGAAAAAGTATCGGAAAGTCTTGAAATTGTGCTTAAAGTTTAATTGAAGTCATTAAGTGCTCTCATTATGGAACACTATATGAATATAAACAGAGAAATTTTCGTTCCAAGCAAAAGCTCGTTGTTCATGCATCTAAATGTTTATAACGTGGTATGTCCTGAACCGTGTGTCGTACAATGATCTAATTTTCCTGGTATATTCAGTGGTTTATGTGTATACATTCTACAAACTGTATTGTGAATAGAATTACTAGAAAGAATAGAATGGGAATAGACTTACTAATAAAGAAGTAATAAATAGTAAAGAAATAATAAATCAAAAGGTCACGCCTAATGCTGACGTATCAACACATGAACGATGAAAATGTAGTAAAGGGAAAACTTCTTTCCTTTCATCGTTTGGCGAGGGGTGCGAGAAAATGTTTCGTAAAAGTCTTACGTTTAAATTTTCTTGGAGTTTGTAACTGTAATACTTGTCCCATTGTGTTAAAGTTTTAACGTAAGAGTAATTACGTAGATTAAAATTTTTAGGGTGGCCCGTAATCACGCGAAAGACTGAAAATCTAGTTTTGTTGCACCTGTGCAGCAGCTGGTATCGAGTTCCGGCTTCCGGAATAGCGTTTAAGTAATACTAGGGGACCGGTGCGAAACTGTCACACTTTTTAGTGTAACAGGTGGGATAAGGGTAGTTGTGGGAATAGAGAGAAAACATCTTTAAAAATGAACCGAACGACATAGAATAACAGTCTTGTATTTATGACACATTCATGTATGTGCCTGTCTATGAGTGCAAAATCGTTTTACATACGGAATGTTTCTCCCGGCTTCTACGACGGGCAGAAATAGGAGACTGTCAGTAGTGCCACATAACCTATAATTTTAACACAAGCATTTTCAATTACAGCAAGCACATTTCGTCGTAGCAGCAATAGACAAATCAGAATTCAATCTGACAATGACAAATATGTATCTCGTTTCGGAATTTATATTCGTTTAAATAAGTCAATTTGTGTGAGGGGCTGAGATGATGGACTTCTGCAGTGGTCTCTGTTATTATTTATGACAATGCTGTATACTAATTACCCAGTTGGTAAATACTTCGAAAGAAATAAAATGGTAGTAGTATTAAGATACTATAAAGAAGTAGTATCTTATTCGTAATTAATGAGATAGCTTTGTAAAATAAAAGTATGAAGCTGGGGATCGAGGACGCCCCTTCGCCTATGGTAGTTAAAAGCGGCTTTTGCGCTAAAAGAAGAACAACCCCCCAAGAACCATGGACCTTGCCGTTGGTGGGGAGGCTTGCGCGCCTCAGCGACACAGATAGCAATATCGCAATTCCAAAGTAGCTGATGGCACATCTTCTTGATTTCAAGATTGTGTGCTGCTCTCTCTTCTCCAGTTCCGAAAATCTTTTCATGAATATTGTACTTCCACCACCATCGAGATGCTTTAGGTTCTGTAACATGGATTCGAAAGAAGCCCTGATTTCTCGTATTACAACAAGTAATTGATAAGCAAAATACAGATTTAATAGTAGCAGTGCATATTAGACTTACATTTTTTCTAATTTGAAGATACTCCGCAGGAGCAGCTGCAGTAGCGACATCATAAGGAGCACCAATTACTTATCCCTACTGCCGCGCGGGATTAGCCGAGCGGTCTGGGCGCTGCAGTCATGGACTGTGCGGCTGGTCCCTGCGGAGGTTCGAGTCCTCATTCGGGCATGGGTGTGTGTGTTTGTCCTTAGGATAATTTAGGTTAAGTAGTGTGTAGGCTTAGGGACTGATGATCTTAGCAGTTAAGACCCATAAGATTTCACACACATTTGATCATTTTTGAACTTACCTCCACTAGTAGTTTGCTCGTTCTTCTCTCCTGGGACAGCAATAGCAAACCCGCTCTGATAAGCTCCAACAAGCAAAAATGTTTGTCAGCAACTGAATGCGTTGCGTGTCATATTTCACCGGCTCGACAAGTTACGACAAGTTGAGGTTTTCCAAATGCATAGCGAATGAGTGCAGGTTTCATAATGCCTTCCCATAGGAATTGGCATGCGTACCATTTTACACTGACTCGAGGGTGCCCATCACCTACGTTCAATCACTGTTGTGGGATAGTTACGTAGTATATGTTACACTTCCAATAACTTTATTGTAAAATTCAAACAATAATGGATGCTCCTCTAAGTTACTTTCAACAGATGTTATTCCATTGTCGTGTGCAGTACTGGCATTCGCTTTAGAAGCAAGCAAAGAATCTAATCGCTCCACCAATTCATTCACGTTACTCCAGCCGATACCTGCTAGTGATTTGTTGGACAGTGTCTTCAAGATATGAACCTCATTTTCTTCATCATAATCATTCTCTTCTTTTTATTCGCCATCTTTGTCCTCCCAGCCATCATCGTCATTATCGTATTCCTCATAGTGATCGTCCTTTCCTCCTCCTATATCTCCACCTTCAGCTTTCATAAATAGATTCTTTTCTTTGGCTTTGTATTGACCTGTTTACTTTTGGAATAACCATAGCGGTAGCGAAATGGCTCTGATGGGAAATTTTAGTGTATACTTCTTGAATCAGCTCTTTCTCTCTAACGAAAACAGGCGAGATGTTTTGTATCCAATATTAGGCGCAGGTGAATGACTGTTTCATATTGACGATAATATAATACCCCCACTAACTGAAGGTAAGCACTCCGTCTTCAGGCCACAAGTGGCCCATCGGGACCATCCGACCGCTGTGTCATCCTCAGCTGAGCACGTGGATAGGAGGGGCGTGTGGTCAGCACACCGCTCTCCCAGTCGTTATGATGGTTTTCGTTGACCGGAGCCGCTACTATTCGGTCCAGTAGCTCCTCAATTGGCATCACGAGGCTGAGTGCACCCCGAAAAATGGCAACAGCGCATGGCGGCTGGATGGTCACCCATCCAAGTGCCGCTACGGCCGACAGCGCTTAACTTCGGCGGTCTCACGGGAACCTGTGTATCCACTGCGGCGTTGCTAACTGAAGGTAAGAAACTATATAAATACTGTATTTTATATTTTCAATTACTGTGACAGCAATGAAATCGAAATTTCACATTAAAAAATCAATTACTTTATATAAATGTTTTATTGGGTGTAGAATTATTTGTATATGTAATTATTATTACCAACAGAATTCGTTTTAATTTTTTGAAAGAATCGCTGTAGCATCATGAAATTAATTCCATATTTATTAACAGCGTTCATCTTTGAATAAAAAACTAATCTGTCTTTTTCCGAGTCACGATGTATTTATTTTGGCATTGAGCTACTGCTCGTCCTCGGTTTTGTAATTTCCCTTGTTGTCTTCACAAGGAGAATCAGGTTGTAAATCCATCGGCAACTTGTAAAAAAATGCAATAAATTGCTCATCATTGCTGAGGGATCCTATAACTCTTGAGCTCCTATCATTCTTCACCAGATAGCGAAGGTTAAGAACATGTCAGAAATCTACGCTGGATCATCTGAGCCACTGATTTAGGCCTTCGCATGGAGCTACACAACAGAGTACCGTGACTACCTATGGGTACAATTCTGCAAGTAGTGAGTCGTGTTCCACGTCACTGGCGGTGATATTTGCTCTCTTTCCCGTGTGGTCTCAGGTCACAGGCTGAAGTCGTAATTCGTAGATATTGTGCTTCGATTTGCAGCTGATTGCACCTCTATGTCGAATAGCCGCCAGCAAACCCTCCTCCACATCTCTATGTGACCTTCTTCGGAACATACGTAGTGCACGTACTTCCCAGTATCTAGCTGCAATTTCGCTGACGTGTTCCATTGTCCAACCTAACGTTGGCGCTTCCAGTGAACATCATATCCCGCAACTGCGCTTGTGCGCATGTGGCAAGAAAATCAGCTTCTGATTCAGCAAATGAAGCACTCATTGCTGGTAAAGATATGTTATCAACGCAGGGCGATGTCTCATACCACTTGTTGAGGCTTAAGGGGACGGCCCTGCTACCTAAGCTACATTGTTCTCCGCTCAAACATAGATGAACACACTGAAGCGAAACAAGCGCTGTATCGTTTGTAAGAGAGATAGAGACGTGTGAGTGTGGCGGGGACGCACCCCAGTTCACTGCTAGTAGCGCAACGTCACCTTAACACAGGGTCGGCCAGAAATTCTGCGCGCGTGCGCTGCTCTTGCACATTTGCAACTTCCGGGTCACAGCGTGCACGCCGCAGCCGTCAGCGTTCATGTAGTGCATGTTTCTACGCACAGATATCGCTCCTCTGTTACACAAAGTGAGTTATCGACACTTCGTATGTATATCACAACCCGGGCTGTATCTGTAAGATCTGTTGCTTCATCGAGCGCAACAGAGAAAGCAACAAAGTATTTTGCCTTATTTATTAGCTGCCTGTGCAGATCGCCGGCCATAGCACTGATACGTCTAGTCACTGTTTGTTTGGATAGACTGATTTCTTGAAACCTGCTAACGTTCGTGGGACACACCAGTTCTGTAGCATCAATCAGACACCCTTTCACAAACTCCCCTTCGGAAAAGGGTTTCCCAGATTGTGCAGTTCTTAATGCGAGTTTAAAACTTGCTCACAGTGAAGATTTAGTGTGGTTGTCATTCTGGAAAATTGAAAGCAGTACATTGTACAGCGTACAGTAAAGCAGACATAAATGTAACACAAGAAACTAAGAGTTCAAGAAGTATCAGTTACTTGGACGTACAGTAAAATCGAGTTGATGTGTCTCATCCATTTTCTTATGGACATTTAATTTTGATTGCCGTTCTTCACTGTTGAGTACACTGCACTCGCCTTTGTGATGTGTATTGTAGTGTCTTTCAATTGAAAACTTACGCTGGCCGCCTATTATTCGGCGGCACAGCAAACACTGTGAGTTTTCGTCAACGGCTACAAAAAAGAATTGCAGTTCCCAGTCATTTTCAAACGACTGAGAACATAGATCTCCCGCCCTTTGCTTTTTCACAACACTTGCCATTTCTCAGTACTTCTGTGTTAAAGTTACGGTCACCAGGGGTAAACGAGACTGGATATGTTGCGCTCTTGCTTGTACCACAGGGAAGTGGAGCCGCCGCCGTTCATTTAGGACACATGTCTAATAACAGATGTCGCTGTCGCACATGTGCAGCACTTTCGCACGTCTGCACACTGTGCAGCGTTTGGCCGGCCCTGCCTTAACATGTCTGCGCGTAGCGCACAAGTATTGCACCATAAGTAAGTATAAAATTAAAAGCCAAAATTTCCATTTCAAAATGTATCAACACGTATTTCATTGTAATAACGTTTCAAATATCACGTCTTAATGCAATTAAACCAATAGTCTCCATAAAAATGCAGTTTTAAGAATGAAAATAAGTGGCGCTAGATATTAGCTAGAAAGCCAGAATCTGGCCAGAATGTACCTATGGAGGTCAGGAATGAGTCGTGCAAAATCAAAGTAAAAGAATAAAAAATTACAACCGGAATACACGTTTTTAAGACAAACTGAAGGCGCTAAATATTAAACTAAGGAGCGTAAAAATTTGTTTTATGCTTTCGGAAAACCGAAAAATAACTAAGAGACCACGTTAAGCTACCTATTATAATTTTTGAGTAATTTAATGAAAACCAAATTTGTAACTCAAGTACATACATTTGTAGAAGATTAAGTACCTGTAATTTTAATGACAGAAAATTTTGGTTACAGCACATGATAAAACCTACTAAATAATAGAGCTTTACCAAATTTTACAACCGTAATAGTAATAACACCAACATAAGTTCTAGTAAAGATATGGTTCAGAGGTAGCGATCTACCGTTAGTTCCGCTATAAAAATTCTAGAAGACAAAGTTTGCATTCAAGCGGGCTGAAACTCTTTCTGTGCTTTCAAACAACTTGCCTGAATGCATATAAAAATTAAGAAGATTCTAAATTAATTCATACCTTTGTTATTAACAATTATGTGTCCGAGTAAACGTTCGTTCAGAGGCTGCTGCCTTGTGCATAAGGCACTCGACAAGAGATGTTCCCTCGTCCTGCCACTGCGGCACATACATAAATACAGCCCGACAGGAAGGAGTAAGGTCATTCGAGGGTTCGATTACCTCACTTCCCAATCGACCAGTCACGCTGCCTGGGCTATACTCTGGCCGCAAACGTTCCTGTCGTGTTATCGCCCGTATGCACACCGTCAATGCTGCCCGCCGTCCGGTCTTCGCCGCTGCCGTCGCGTCTCCGCCGCCTGGTCGCTGCCTCCCGGAGCTCGCCACCGCTGCCGCCGCTGCCAACTGGTCGCCGCCTCCCAGTGCAAGCTGCTGCTGCTGGCGCCTGGTCGCCACCTCCCAGTGCTCGCTGCTGTTCCTGCCAACGCCGCTGCTGCCACGTGGCAGCCGCCTCCTGGTGCTCTCTGATGCTGCCGCCGCCACCGCCTGCTCGCTGCCTCCTGGTGCTCGCTGCTGCTGCTGCCGCCTGGTCGCCACCTCCCGGTGCTCGCTGTTGCTGATGCCACCACCGCTGCTGCCACCTGGCTGCCGCTTCCCGGTGCTTCCCGGAGCTGTCGCCGCTGAGCTACCACTCCAAAGTCTGTCCATGACTACTGCCATGCTTACTGGGCTGCTCACCGGGAATCCATTGCCTTACAGTTCGAAAGCAACCCCCTCACCTTTCACTATCCTGTTGACATCACCCATGCTTCTTCCCACCTTCAGAGGACCATCATTGATGCTGTGAAGGCTCATGTCCCCACCAAACTCATACACCCCCACCGACGTACGCTTCCTCCACAGGAATCCAACAGGTTCTACTGCTCCTTCCTCCACACCCGTGACCGGGATACACTCATCCACCACCGGAAATTACAGTGACACATCCGGAACCTCCTATTTTTTTTTTGGTCATCAATCTACAGACTGGTTTGATGCGGCCCGCCACGAATTCCTTTCCTGTGCCAACCTCTTTATCTCAGAGTAGCACTTGCAACCTACGTCCTCAATTATTTGCTTGACGTATTCCAATATCTGTCTTCCTCTACAGTTTTTGCCCTCTACAGCTCCCTCTAGTACCATGGAAGTCGTTCCCTCATGTCTTAGCAGATGTCCTATCATCCTGTCCCTTCTCCTTATCAGTGTTTTCCACATATTCCTTTCCTCTCCGATTCTGCATAGAACCTCCTCATTCCTTACCTTGTCAGTCCACCTAATTTTCAACATTCGTCTATAGCACCACATCTCAAATGCTTCGATTCTCTTCTGTTCCGGTTTTCCCACAGTCCATGTTTCACTACCATACAATGCTGTACTCCAGACGTACATCCTCAGAAATTTCTTCCTCAAATTAAGGCCGGTATTTGATATTAGTAGACTTCTCTTGGCCAGAAATGCCTTTTTTTGCCATAGCGAGTCTGCTTTTGATGTACTCCTTGCTCCGTCCGTTATTGGTTATTTTACTGCCTAGGTACAGAATTTCTTAACTTCATTGACTTCGTGACCATCAATCCTGATGTTAAGTTTCTCGCTGTTCTCATTTCTACTACTTCTCATTACCTTCGTCTTTCTCCGATTTACTCTCAAACCATACTGTGTACTCATTAGGCTGTTCATTCCGTTCAGCAGATCATTTAATTCTTCTTCACTTTCACTCAGGATAGCAATGTCGTCAGCGAATCATATCATTGATATCCTTTCACCTTGTATTTTAATTCCACTCCTGAACCTTTCTTTTATTTCCATCATTGCTTCCTCGATGTACAGATTCAAGAGTAGGGGCGAAAGGCTACAGCCTTGTCTTACACCCTTCTTAATACGAGCACTTCGTTCTAGGTCGTCCACTCTTATTATTCCCTCTTGGTTGTTGTACATATTGTATATGACCCGTCTCTCCCTATAGTTTACCCCTACTTTTTTCAGAATCTCGAACAGCTTGCACCATTTTATATTGTCGAACACTTTTTCCAGGTCGACAAATCCTATGAAAGTGTCTTGATTTTTCTTTAGCCTTGCTTCCATTATTAGCCGTAACGTCAGAATTGCCTCTCTCGTGCCTTTACTTTTCCTAAAGCCAAACTGATCGTCACCTGGCACATTCTCAATTTTCTTTTCCATTCTTCTGTATATTATTCTTGTAAGCAGCTTCGATGCATGAGCTGTTAAGCTGATTGTGCGATAATTCTCGCACTTGTCAGCTCTTGCCGTCTTCGGAATTGTGTGGATGATGCTTTTCCGAAAGTCAGATGGTATATCGCCAGACTCGTATAATCTACACATCAACGTGAATAGTCGTTTTGTTGCCACTTCCCCCAATGATTTTAGAAATTCTGATGGAATGTTATCTATCCCTTCTGCCTTATTTGACCGTAAGTCCTCCAAAGCTCTTTTAAATTCCGATTCTAATACTGGATCCCCTATCTCTTCTAAATCGACTCCTGTTTCTTCTTCTATAACATCAGACAAATCTTCACCCTCATAGAGGCTTTCAATGTATTCTTTCCACCTATCTGCTCTCTCCTTACAGCAAAGAAACGCTGGAACTGGTGCCAGACAGGCACACGCCTCAACACCACCCTCCCTGTCAACTCCTCCAAGTACTGGCTAGCCTTCCACCACCTTACTGGTAGCTGTCGCACCCTGCATTACCCGATCCTCCATGACGATCGACCCTTTTCTGACAACCTCAGTAAGGCTAACCATTTTGCTTCCCAGCTCTCCAAGGTCTTTTCGATTCCTGACGCCCCCATTTTCATTACTCCCTCTTCCCCACCGTCCTTGACCGCTCTGACACCTCTGTCCCTCCACTCGCCCCTATCTTCCAGTACTTGGGTCGGTTACCACTCTCAGACATCAACACTCCCATCACCGCACACGATATCACACTCGTCCTGTGCTCCAAATGCAACACCGCCCCTGGTCATGATGTCATCACCTACTGCCACCTCAAGGAATCCTCCCCCATCCTTCCTGACTGTCCTTGCTGCCCTGTACAATGTCCTCCTCTCCACTGGCCGTTACCCTGACCTGTGAAAGACTTCCCATGTCCTGCTGTTCCCTAAACCCAACAAACCCCTGTCTGATGCCTCTTCCTATCTTCCCATCTGCCTCACCTCCATGTTCGGTACGGTTTTTGAGACCATCCTCTCTCACCGTATTCACTGCCACCTTATCCAGCACCACTACCTTCCCCTTACCCAGCGTGGCTTCCAGCCTTTCTTCTCCACCGACAACCAGCTCCGTAACCTTACCAATCTTCTTTCCCTCAAACTTAACTCCAGTCACTCCACTATCTTTGTTTCCCTTGACCTCCAGAATGCCTATGACCGTGTCTTGCATTCCAGGCACCTCTTCAAATTCCAGACCTATGGTTTCCCCATCAATTTCATTCATCTCATTGCTTCCTTCCTCTCCCATTGTCCCTCCAATATGACTATCCACGATTCCAACTCCCGTACTTTCTGTCCCTCTGCCCCAAGGCTCTGTCCTTTCCTCTCTCCTCTATCTCCTGTACACTGCTGATATGCCCAAACCTCCCCCACCTGTTCATCTTCTCTAGTTTGCTGATGACACCACATTCCTAGCCCTTTACCCTACCCTTAAACTATCCCAACATACCCTCTAAACCCACCTTGACAAACTCACTGCTTGGTGCAACCAGTGGTTCCTCCGTATCAATCCCTCCAAGACCCAGGCGATCATAGTAGGCCGCACCACCTGCTCTTTCCGTCTCCATGATTTCTACCTCACCATTTATGGCTGTCCTATCCACCTCACTCCTACCCTCAAATACCTTGGCCTCACCCTCGACCGTCACCTCACCTGGACTCCCCATCTCCTTACCATCCAACACAAAGCTCACAACAGACTCTGCCTCCTGAAACTCCTGTCCGGCTGGACAC
This sequence comes from Schistocerca serialis cubense, assembly GCF_023864345.2. Classification (NCBI taxonomy): domain Eukaryota; kingdom Metazoa; phylum Arthropoda; class Insecta; order Orthoptera; family Acrididae; genus Schistocerca; species Schistocerca serialis. Next base: position 723,945 of record NW_026047471.1, on the reverse strand, counting down.
GGGTTCTGCATCCTTCCACCATCCTTCACACCTACAAATCCTTGATCCACCCCATGCTCTGTTATGCCAGCATAGCTTGAATTTCCACCCCTCCCAGGTTCTATAAATCGCTCCAAATCCTCAAACGCCATACACTCTACCTCGCCTTCCACATCCACCTTCCGTCTCCCATGCACATCCTCTACGACCTCATCCCCTTCCCCCACCTCCTTTTCCTTGAACACATCCGCACACTATATATTATATGCCACATTGATCCCCCTAACCCCCTCGTGTCTCCACTCCTCTTTACCCCCAGCCTGTTGCTGCACCTTTACCGTTGTGTCCCATCCTCTCTCCATCTCCACACCCTCCGCCTGCTTTCCCAATGCAACTTCCACCATCTACCCCTGCCGGATGATGAGCTTCGCCCTGACATCTACCCTTCCTACCAACTCTAATCCTATTTTCCTCCTGGCTCCTCCTCAGGGCTCCTTCTCCTCCCCCTCCCTACTCCTGAGTGGATTTCCCCTCCTACTCCCCCTCCCTCTCTTGTGCTGCACTTCAGTGTCTCTGCACTCCATCCTGCCTTGTCTTCCCTCTTCATCTCCCGCCCCACCAGTCTCCTGTCTCCTGCCTTTTGGTGTAACCACTGATGCCCCTACTCTTTTAATCCCGCCCCCTCCCCTGCTGCACCTTGCTCTCCCCTCCTTTTCCTTCTGCAGGTCCCACCTGGCAGTTTTATTCTTCATCTTGTGTGTTCCAAGTGGGTTTAAAGTGTGCTGTTCTAGAGTGTTTTTAATACTGTGGCCGACTTATAACCTGTTCGTGCACCTTCATCGTCTTCTTTGTGTTTTAAGAAACGCCAACTGTGTTTCTTAACTTTATGTCGACTTTTTTTATTGTCCCCCCATGAACGTCTCCATGTCAGTGTAGTTTTACCTCCACTATCTCCCATTACTCTTTTTTATGTTCCTCTTTTCTTTATCGCCTTATATTTGTAACATTTTATTCTTGTCTTAGTTGTCATGTCACTCGGCTGAAGAGCGGCGGATTGTGCCACTGACAGCCCTCCGCTGCCCATACAGGGCAGGGGAATGAAATCAAAATAAAGAAAGAAAAGGAAACAGAAGTAAGGTTCACATGTCATGCAACCACTGTAAGATCCACGTCTGTTAAACTTCAGATCGAGCTCTGCCTCTGATGACGTCAGAGACGGACTGCAACAAAAGCGTATTTGTGGTAAAAACTAATATTGAACTTGTGAGGACTGTACATCATCCTGGATCGCTTAGATATTCGCTAAAGTAACTGTTATTGTGCCGTCCGTGAATTCTTCAAATCCGCGTTGCACGGGTGAATTTCATTTACACTCTTGTGGCGAGCATTTATGTTGAACATTTATTTGAGTATTTAGTAGTCAGGGTGAAGGACTATTTGGTAGGAACGTACCGTAGAGGTCGCCTCTGAACTGATAATAGCGCTGTTTAAGATAGAAACATTTACTATCAATTGAACCTAGTGACTTTCAAAGTATAGTATGTGAGATACTTTACTCAATATACGTTTGAACTAGAACTGTATACCTTCATTTATAATCATAGTCCTGACCCCGCTAAATAGAAAGAGAATAGAAACATTTCTTTCAGTGGTCTGGACCAAAATAATATACACCCGCCATCCCACAACACCACTGTCTGCCACACACGTTAGAGTGCGGACAGTCTGGCCATATTGTGCGTGCCAGAAAAGGGAGAGACATCGATACAAGAGGCCATACTAGCACTGATTTATCACAGGATAGGCCACAGCCGAGAGCAGCATCCTGAAGTCTGTAAACCGTGGCCAGAACAGCATCTACCTATTTCTGGACTGTGGTCAGTTCCCGAACACATTCCATTCCATATTATGCAAAGTTGTGTAATATCATGAAGTAACGCACTAACGAAACATATCAGAGATTATCTGGTGAACGAGCTAGCTACTGTCACGGTTGCTGTCTACTGCTTACTGACTATAGTAGACTCGGCAGAAGAAGAACCCTGACCATGGTGGACCAGGCGCGGCTGCTTGACTCGTCTACTTCAGCCAGTCTCGCAACGTGATTCCTAAGGCAAGCTTTGGTGTTGTTGCATTTCTGTAGACGGCTGTTGCTTCCGCCTGCAGCAGTTTGTGCATCGCACTTTGTAGCTGGAAACAGCATTTCCAGCTATTGGGGATCTTCTTCTGTAGACTCTACTGCAGAGTACTACTATATGCAACAGTCGGAAATTCAAACTGAACCCATCGACAGGGCTGATTATGCAGGAGTGAAACTACAACACAGATCCAGTTCACGTGACATTAATAATCATAAAAATACACAGTCAACTACAAAGACTAATTTCTATACTCTAAAACTTTTATAAGACCCACCATGATCCGTTAAATTCTTTATACAGTTGAAATTTATTCCATCATATATTACATTATTGGTCAGCGTTGGCCAGTGTGAGTTTTCAAATGTAGTTGCTTCAGTGAATTATGTGTTACATTAAAAGAAATGTTTTGTGGTATGTTAGGACAGAGACTTGTTTCCCCACACACGTCGAAAATCTGCATATATAATCTTGTACATGACATACTGCATACAGGAACCATTTTATAATACGTCAAGTATCTCAATTTCTTTTGACAACCTTTGCTGAGCAGGTGCACCACCGTGGTGCTAAAACCATTAAATGATTCCCTACAAATCTGAAAGCTTTTACAGACTGCAAACTAGACGATAGTAGTCCTTGTTGACCGACGCTGTGGAAAAAACCTATGCTGCTGTTAATAGTGAATAAGACAGTGAGCATAATCATCACATCTGATCGCACTTTCTGAGGTTTTTCCGGTCTTGGCGACTCAAAATGCATTCATTTGGATGACTGAGTCTTAGTTTCGACGACAAATCCAGTAGTCCTTTTAGTTGCTTAGCAACTATCACTCGCCGATGGTTTTGTTCGAAATAATTTTTGAACAAATTTTGCTGTCACGCGTTTTATCCCCAAAACATCTGAAGACAAAAATCTTCGAATGAGTCAGCTAAATGGCAGTATCTGACTGTCATTCGGTGATCGTTTATTTCACGATTTCCACTATTTCACCAATTGATGACGTACTAGAAGTCTAGGACACTCATCAACCTCAAAGTATTCACGGCCTGCAAACGATTAAACCACTCGCAAGTTCAAGTTTCACTTACGACATTCTCAGAAAAAAACATTACTTGCCGTTTCTAAATCCTCACGGAATTTTATTCCATTCTTATAGTGAAACGTCCCCTTAGAAAGATTATAAATGATTGTGGTAATAAACCTCTTACGTTATTTGATTTTCAAACAGATAAGCAAAACTGAACGTACTTCGACTTTTCTCTCTTTACTTATTCTGATCATCACTAAACTGACACACAATATTTTTAGCGCAACGCAATCTGACTTTCAATAATCCCTACAAAAGAATGGCCCTGACTAACAATAACCTACACCTTTTATGAATCACTTACCTCACAAAAATCTTCGTTACTCGAACTACTGCAATACAGCTAGGGCCAATACTGCCAGCTACTGATAGGCCAACTTAGCATATGAAAGATTTTGATAGAGAACAAACAATGTATTTACCTTAATAGTGTTCAAAAATCATTATATATGTATATCTGTGGTGTCACCGCCAGACACCACACTTGCTAGGTGGTAGCCTTTAAATCGGCCGCGGTCCGTTAGTATACGTCGGACCCGCGTGTCGCCACTGTCAGTGATTGCAGACCGAGCGCCACCACACGGCAGGTCTAGAGAGACGTCCTAGCACTCGCCCCAGTTGTACAGACGACTTTGCTAGCGATGCTACACTGACAAATACGCTCTCATTTGCCGAGACGATAGTTAGCATAGCCTTCAGCTACGTCATTTGCTACGACCTAGCAAGTCGCCATTACCAGTCTATATTGAGATTGTAATACTGTCTAAACAAGAGCGATGTTCTCCAATAATGGATTAAAGTTAAGTATTACATCAACTACGTACTTTATTTGCTACTATTAATTCCCTTAACTGTTCCAGACCTCACGCCGGTCTGCGTGAGCTTAAAAGCGTGCATTTCGGCCTTGTCTAGCAACACTGTGTTGGCTCTTCTGCCAACACTTCAATATCAGTTCATGACATCCAGTCTTACAAATTTACTCTTTCTGATGGACACACATCCAGATCATCCGCTCTCAAAACTCCGCCATCTCTCTCCCCACATCCACCACTGCTGGCGGCTCACCTCCAACTGCGCAACGCTACGCGCTGTTCACATTCATCTTCCTAACTCTACAATAGCGAATATTCCAACAATGCCAACCAGCCACAGATTGCACACAGCACAGTCAGTGATTTTCATACAGAGCGCTACGTGGCGTTACCAACATAAGAACCTAAACAGCCTACTTATAATAGCAAAATTTAAAACAAATTCTCCGATCTGTTTCTATACAAAATAAATAATCGCCGATACTGGTAACACTTGTAATGCTAATGAAGAACGGCTGTCAACATGAGGAACTTAGAAGTAAATATCTTCGGAGAAGCGAAGCAACTTAAATTACATAATAAAAGCATGTCCTCTGGTGCAGACTACATACCAATTAGGTATGCTGCTACAATAGTTCCATAGTTAACAACTATCTACAACCGTTCGCTGGACAAAAGATCCGTACCCAAAGACTGGAAAGTTGCACAGGTTATACCTATATTCAAGGAAGGTAGTAGAAGTATTTCAGTAAATTACAGGCCCACATCGTTAGCGTCGATATGCCACAGGATTTTGGAACACATATTGTGTTCGAACATTATGAATTACCTCTAAGAAAACAGTCTATTGACAAACAGTCAACATGACTTTAGAAAACATCGTTCTTGTGCAACACAACTACCTCTTTATTCGCATGAAGTGTTGAGTGCTATTCACAAGGGATTTCAGATCGATTCCGTATTTCTGGATTTCCGGAAGGCCCTTGACACTGTACCACACAAGCGGCTTGTAGTGAAATTGCGTGCTTGTGGAATATCCTCTCAGTTATTTGACTGGATTCATGATTTCCTGTCAGAGATGTCATACTTCCTAAAAACTGACGGAAAGTCGTCGAGTAAAACAGAAGTGATTTCTGACGTTCCCCAAGGTAGTGTTATAGGATCTCTACTGTTCCTTATCCACATAAACGATTTAGGAGACAATCTGAACTGCCGTCTTAGGTTGTCTGTAGACTATGCTGTCGTTTACCATCTAGTAAATTCATCAGAAGATCAAAGAAAAAATTGCACAACGATTTAGGAAAGAGATCCGTATGGTTCGAAAATTGGCAGTTGGCGCTAAATAATGAAAAGTGTTAGGTCATGCACGTGAGTGCTAAAACAAATCGGTTAAACTTCGGTTACACGATAAATCAGTCAAATATAAAGCTCATAAATTCAACTAAATACCTAGGAATTACAATTACGATCACCTTACATTGGAAAGAGGTTGTAGAAAATGTTGTGGAGGCTTACCAAAGACTGCTTTTTGTTGGCAGGGCACTTAGAAAATGTAACAGACCTACTAAAGAGACTGCCTTCACAACGCTTGTCCGTCCTCCTTTAAAATACTGCTGCGCGGTGTGGGTTCCTTACCAGATAGTACTGACGGAGTACATCGAGAAAGCTCAAAGAAGGGCAATACGTTTTGCGTTATCACGAAATAGGGGACTGAGTGTCATTCAAATGATACAGGATTTGAGGTGGACATCTTTAAAACAAAGGCGTTTCTAGTTGCGGCCGGATCATCTTACGAAATTTCAACCATCAACTTTCTTCTCCGAAAGCGAAAATATTTTGTTAACGTCAACCAAGATAGGGAGTAACGATAAGGGAAATCAGAGCTCGCACGGAAAGATAAAGGTTTTAGTTTTTCCCGCGCGCTGTTCGAGAATTGAATAATAGGGGATCATTGTAAAGGTGGTTCGATGAACTCTCTGCCCGAAAGTTAACTGTGATTTTCAGAGCACTCATGTTAACGAAGATGAAGATATAGATTTTTATGACAGCTGACAGCAATATTTAACACTCGACTGATGCATTTCTGACCAAACCAACACCGAAAAATTGTACGAACACGCAAAATTACAAAACTGCCGTTGCTTGTTTAACACATGTCGCATACAGGCTAAGTACTGCTACTGCTTCCGCTGACGTTTCGCAGATCTAGAACAGCGAGATAATACCGTATGCTTAATTTATGCTTTAGATCTGTTCCGTGTACAGTGGCGTGTTTTCGCGAACGCAACTCGGGTTTGAAATTCGTACGATGCTCAGCACATGATTTCTGTAAAGCTATTGACAGACTACCTGCCACTCTGTTGTTTGCGATGGGTGCCCACTCAGTACATTTCGCACCTGTGTCGCTGCCTACACACAGAAACAAGACGACAGCTTTCTGCAGGTGTTTCATAGCCGCTGTCTGCTACGGGAGTGACGAGACAGGACGGAAGATTGAAACTCTGTGCGGACAGATTTAAGTCGGGCACGGAGAAAGCTCTCCGCTTACGCTCTCGCCATAGGCTTCACAATGGATTCGTATATCAAGCGACGCTAACAAGATACATCGAAATAAAAAGTGCTCAGTTGAATTTAATTTTAGACACAGCTACGGCCTCGGACTCCATTGGTCTGCAAACCTGCGATTCATGAAACCTCTAAGGACATCAATAATAATATAATCTACAAAGTGCGCTATGCTAAAGATCGTAAATAATTGCTGCTCCCCATGCTACCCTGTTCTGCACGAGCCTCTTCATATCCGAATTACCACTGCAACCTTTTGAATCTGCTTACTGTTCATCTCTGTCTCCGTCTACCCACACAAACATATACTTCCCTTTGATATTAAATTGGTGATTCCTTGTTGTCTCAGAATATGTGCTACCAACCGGTACCTTCTTCCAGACAGGCTGGCTTACAAATTTCTTTTATCACCAGTTCTATTCAGTACCTCTTCGTTAATTCGTTGTGTGCCAATCTAATCTTCAGCATTCTTCTTTAAAACCAAATTTCAAAATCTTCTCTTCTAAACTGTTTATCGTTCATGTTTCGCATGTTCCATACAAATACTTCCATAAAAGCTTTCCTAATATTCAAGGTTAACAAACTCCTCTTCTTCACAGCACGCTTTTCCTTCCATTGCCAGTCTCCATTTTATATCCTCTCCTCTACCGCCATCTTCAGTTATTTCGCTGCACAAATAATAAGATGCATTTACTACCATAAATGTCTCGTTTCCTAATCTAGTCCTCTCAGCATCGCCTGATTTAATTAGACTACATTCCATTATCCTTTTGTTGTCTTTTCATGTTCATATTACATCCTCCATTCAAAACACTGTCCATTCCGTTCAACTGCTCTTCCCAGTCCTTTTCTGTCTGTGACAGAATTACCGAGCCATCGGAAAACCTGAAAGTTTTTATTTCTCTTCGATCAGCTAAAATTCCAACTTCAAATTTTTCTTTGGTTTCCTTTACTTGACCAATGTGCAGATTGAACAGTATCAGGGAGATGCTGCAACCTTGTTTGACTAAGGACACACTTAAAATCGTGGTGATGTAAGATAACATCTGTAAAAGTGAGAAACCAAGAAGGGCCATTTTATTGAACTACGTGGTTGTTGTTGTTGTGGTCTCTAGTCCAGAGCCTGGTTTGATGCAGCTCTCCATGCTACTCTATCCTGTGCAAGCTTCTTCATCTCTCAGTACCAACTGCAACCTAAATTCTTCTGAATCTGCTTTGTGTATTCGTCTCTTGGTCTCCCTCTACGATTTTTACACTGCACGCTGCCCTCCAATATTAAATTGGTGATCCATTAATGCCTCAGAACGTGTCCTACCAACCGATCCGTTCTTCTAGTCAAGTTGTACCACAAATTTCTCTTCTCCCCAATTCTATTCATTACCTCCTCATTACTAATGTGATCTAGTTATCTAATCTTCAGCATTCTTCTGTAGCATCACATTTCGAAAGCTTCGATTCTCTTCTTGTCTAAACTATTTATCGACCACGTTTCACTCGCATACATGGCTACACTCCATACAAATACTTTCAGAAACGACTTCCTGACACTTAAATCTACACTCCATGTTAACAAATTTCTCTTCTTCAGAAACGCTTTCCTTGCTATTGCCATTCTACATTTACTATCATATCTACTTCGACCATCATCAGTTATTTTGCTCCCCAAATAACAAAACTCATTTACTACGTTAAGCGTCTCATTTCTAATCTAATTCCTTCAGCATCACCCGATTTAATTCGTCTACATTCCATTATCCTCGTTTTGCTTTTGTTGATGTTAATCTTATATCCTCCTCTCAAAACACTGTACATTCCGTTCAAGTGCTCTTTCAGGTCCTTTACTGTCTCTGAGAGGGAACCTCAAAGTTTTTATTTCTTCTCCATGGATTTTAATTCCTACTCCGAATTTTTCTTTTGTTTCCTTTACTGCTTGCTCAATATACAGATTGAATAACATCGGCGATAGGTTACAATCCTGTGAACTAAATATTGTATATCACATTATGTATGAGGTAACATCTAATTAAAATTGAGTTGCTGCTCTCAGAGCTGCTGAAAATTATCGCTATGATGAAATTTGGTCGCATATATTTTCGGAGAATCAGATTTCATGTTCTTGTACACGATACGAACAGAGTTTAAGTTTGTTACGTGATTTTACTGACCATGGGTTATAAAATAGGCAGCAGACTATATACGCCAGCGCCGGCCACGATGTGCCCAACATTATGCAGGCCGTCAATGCGGGCTGCGTGTGGGCTCAAAAATGGCTCAAATGGCTCTGAGCACTATGGGACTTAACTGCTGTGGTCATCAGTCCCCAAGAAGTTAGAACTACTTAAACCTAACTAACCTAAGGACATCACACACATCCATGCCCGAGGCAGGATTCGAACCTGCGACCGTAGCAGTCGCACGGTTCCGGACTGCGCGCCTAGAACCACGAGACCACCGCGGCCGGCAAATAACGACAAAAGAACTATACATGCGTAATGTTGTGTGAACTTTAATGCCTAATTGCGATACGGACAAAATGACGAAATAACTTTAAAGACAATTTATCGATTCTAGTAATAGAAAAAAGACATTATTCTCCGTGATATAAGATCATATGTGTAAACTAAACAACTGAACACTATAATCTTTGTTATATTATAAAAGGACTGGAAGACAATGAACTTAGTCGTCTTCTGATGTTTTGTCGTGTCTTAGCTATTGTTTGAGTGCAGACGGTACGATTGTATTGCGCTAGCATTTGTAAATTACTAGAACATAATTGATGTGTAAAAGAGTTACGAAAATATAATAAGCTAATCGAGAGTGCAGAGTAATCATTTGTGTAGCATTTTTGGCAGCTGCTGAGGTGCTAGCTGCGATCATCTTTGACTGAGAAAGTTGGCCGCCCTTACGCGGCGCATTTAAACTTTTTATTTCCACAGGAAATACGACGAAGCCAGAGCAGAAGAACTTATTTAAAAATACTATCAAAATTAATTAGCATAAATTCACAAGATTTATTTTATCATAAAGTGACATTTTCAGTGATACATTTTACTATAGGTCAGGTGCCTCTTTGCATAAATGTTATTACGCTAACGCATATGATATAATTTGTAGGGAGCCTGGCGCTCGTTTTCAATCAGAATTTAAAGTTTAATTTCGCAGCCTGCAAATATAATATTGCTTATTTGTAATTGTTTCTTACGCGGTTTTATGAAAGACAGCTCTACGAAACTTAACTTCACGAACTTAATAGAATCTTCATATAACTTATAGCAGAAAGAGAAATTACACAGACTGGCATTGATTGCCGAGTGTGAGACGGTTGTGGGACTGGCCCAGCCATTGAAAGTGGTGGCGGGGGAGGGGGGGGAGGGGGGGGGGGAAGGAGGGGGGCGTAGAAGTCTGAAGAGCCAATCTCGGTTCGCCACTGGCTGGTAGAGGCTGCTTCTGGCGTACACAGCGGGTGTTCGGTGGCTAGCAGGGCGTCATTCGACCCTCGGCCCATCCAGTGGCCGCTTGACCTTGCAGGCAGGCGATAATGTCAAGACGATAGTAGGGCGAAAGCGACCTCACTGCGGAGACCGACACAATGACAACTGCTGACTCGATGACTTCTTGATATACTGACCTGTCTGACCTGAGCGTACTCGTTGGGCTGTTGCTTCTGCTAGTGTCGTGTTTTCCGAGTGCCAAAGAGTCGTAGTTTTCATTATAGCTAACATATTAGTCCGAGAGAATCAGCAGGTTTACCGAAATTAAAAAAAAAAATTGTTTTGTTATTAGTCTCTGCTGCACGTTTTGAAGAAGTTAACACAACTGTAACGGCCTGAACAGGATTTTTCTTGACAATGTTTTTGGGTATAAGGGAAGATAATATAATAATAATACATGTGGTAGTTACTGAGCACATACACTCCTGGAAATGGAAAAAAGAACACATTGACACCGGTGTGTCACACCCACCATACTTGCTCCGGACACTGCGAGAGGGCTGTACAAGCAATGATCACACGCACGGCACAGCGGACACACCAGGAACCGCGGTGTTGGCCGTCGAATGGCGCTAGCTGCGCAGCATTTGTGCACCGCCGCCGTCAGTGTCAGCCAGTTTGCCGTGGCATACGGAGCTCCATCGCAGTCTTTAACACTGGTAGCCTGCCTCGACAGCGTGGACGTGAACCGTATGTGCAGTTGACGGACTTTGAGCGAGGGCGTATAGTGGGCATGCGGGAGGCCGGGTGGACGTACCGCCGAATTGCTCAACACGTGGGGCGTGAGGTCTCCACAGTACATCGATGTTGTCGCCAGTGGTCGGCGGAAGGTGCACGTGCCCGTCGACCTGGGACCGGACCGCAGCGACGCACGGATGCACGCCAAGACCGTAGGATCCTACGCAGTGCCGTAGGGGACCGCACCGCCACTTCCCAGCAAATTAGGGACACTGTTGCTCCTGGGGTATCGGCGAGGACCATTCGCAACCGTCTCCATGAAGCTGGGCTACGGTCCCGCACACCGTTAGGCCGTCTTCCGCTCACGCCCCAACATCGCGGAGCCCGCCTCCAGTGGTGTCGCGACAGGCGTGAATGGCGGGACGAATGGAGACGTGTCGTCTTCAGCGATGAGAGTCGCTTCTGCCTTGGTGCCAATGATGGTCGTATGCGTGTTTGGCGCCGTGCAGGTGAGCGCCACAATCAGGACTGCATACGACCGAGGCACACAGGGCCAACACCCGGCATCATGGTGTGGGGAGCGATCTCCTACACTGGCCGTACACCACTGGTGATCGTCGAGGGGACACTGAATAGTGCACGGTACATCCAAACCGTCATCGAACCCATCGTTCTACCATTCCTAGACCGGCAAGGGAACTTGCTGTTCCAACAGGACAATGCACGTCCGCATGTATCCCGTGCCACCCAACGTGCTCTAGAAGGTGTAAGTCAACTACCCTGGCCAGCAAGATCTCCGGATCTGTCCCCCATTGAGCATGTTTGGGACTGGATGAAGCGTCGTCTCACGCGGTCTGCACGTCCAGCACGAACGCTGGTCCAACTGAGGCGCCAGGTGGAAATGGCATGGCAAGCCGTTCCACAGGACTACATCCAGCATCTCTACGATCGTCTCCATGGGAGAATAGCAGCCTGCATTGCTGCAAAAGGTGGATATACACTGTACTAGTGCCGACATTGTGCATGCTCTGTTGCCTGTGTCTATGTTCCTGTGGTTCTGTCAGTGTGATCATGTGATGTATCTGACCCCAGGAATGTGTCAATAAAGTTTCCCCTTCCTGGGACAATGAATTCACGGTGTTCTTATTTCAATTTCCAGGAGTGTATTTAAGTATATCAAAAGAATTGGAAAGTCAACGCTGCGCACACAAACCAAGATTCGGAGTGAAAGAATTATCTTCTTCGCAGACGTATTGAGGCTACCTGATACCAAGCTAACTTAAAATTGTTCTGAAGTGCTTCCAGGGGGTTTCGAGTTGGCGCAGATGGGCCGTTCGGGTCACTTGAGGTGTTATAGGAGCTCGGAGTTCCATTCAATTTTTTTTTTAGGGATTAGACTTTTTGCCTGATATTTTAGTGTGTTAGAAGAATCTTTAAGGCAATAAAATGATATTCTTGAAAATTCGGCAATGTGTACCGCTCAGTTATATGAGATGTTTCATTCTCTCAGGATTAGCTTGCGTCAACAGCCTGTCTTGTCTGTGGTAGTGCCAGAGTAATGTTTTTAGTAACTGACTGGCACGTTGTAATGTTGTTACTTTAATTTGTTCTGATTACTGTGCTGGTAGACAATAAAAGCTGGTTAAAAGCTGTGAGCTGTCTGGGGAAGTTAACCTTGCATTACTGAGCAACTGTTTCACCAGGTATCCAGTCTAGCCTACCAAATTCCCAACCAGACTAACATTAATTATAATCTTTTAATTGTCATGCGACAACTGGTGATATATATATATATATATATATATATATATATATATATATATATATATATATATATATATATATATATATAAGAGAATTTAAATGAAAAGAAATAAATCAGTTTGTATTTGGAAATTTATTTTAACGTTGATCATTGAAATTTCAGTATATTAAACTTGAGTCATAACTAAGCTGGTGCCTTATTTAGGACTGTAAAAATGTGAGTTTTTAATCTTACGGAACACATCAAATAGGGAGCCAAGATTGGGAGACTACATACAACACTGCATTCATAAAATAACACACAAAGAAACGTTGAAACATATGCAAGAGGAAATTAACCACAACTAACCGATTCAATTTTCACCCAAAGAAGTTACGTTCGTAGCGCAATCCTGTCCGTCATGTAATTACCACACACTGGTATACTAAATTCATACTAACTCTCCGTGAAATCTTCCCGAGAAGAATAGCTGAGGGCTACTTTGATGCTTTCACCACATGCTTCACGTGGTCAACTTGGTTTACACAAAGAGTGTAACTCCACAATAATTTTGATAATTAAAATAAATTACATCGAAACGCAATTTACTAAAGAAAAACCTCGAACTGGTTACTATCGTCTTACTATTAACCTGATGGGTCAAACAGTTGTATAAGCACGTGGTACTGGTCTCATAAAGTACACCCCACGTGGGTTGAACATAAAGAAAAGTTGCTATATTAAAAAAAATATTGTCAAGACGAGACGTTATAATCACACGAGCATTCGCATTTAAGATTGATGATCTTAGTTACAGTTACTGATCAACCCGTGGTTCCACTTTACTCACAAAGTAGTGACAAAGCAACTACCGGAAGATATTCTGAACTTCACACGCGAATTACACTGCGTTGCAATTTAGGATAACATTAGATATTTTAGAGCTAAACCTGAAATAAAGGTGATTAAATTTTCAGTTAGGCTGAACTTAAGAAATCCATTGTCCTACGGACTTAGCAGACACGCGCTTAGCCGGAGATCTTACCACTTCAGACGCTCGCCGCGGACAGACTGACCTGACCTCCTACCAAGGGTGCTTCCCTATACAAAACGGAAGTGACCAGAGAGGCAGCTCCCTATACCAACATGACATGGGACGGACAGGACCATACTAAGGATAGAAACCTCTTTGCTTTTAGAAAGCGTAGCTACCTGTTCCGACGTTGGTCCTACTGTTCTCTAGCAGACAGGCTTGTCTGCTACCATCCAGCATGCAACTAGAAATACATTTGCTCATACATCCTCTCACACAGAAGGGAAGGTGGATGACAGTATCTTATCATATACAGTATATAAAAGAAAGCGGATGTAAGTTCCGTATGAGACTGTGTGACATGAATTACATATAAACTGTGTTTTAAAGTGTGGTAGTGTGACAGATCGTTCTTGTTTATGTGTAAAAGTAACACGTTTCACTGCTCAGTCTCCTCCCAGATAGTCAGAAACACCATAGTAAATTTAGAAGAGGAATTTATGCCGTAAATGACAACATATTTAAGAAATTTACATGAAAGGAATCCAACAGAGACCTTTCAACGTCAGTTTTGCTGTGGCGTAATGCTGCCACAGATTATAGCTACAACTTTCTTTTTGCAGCATCGAGCTCTTTTGCCTCGATCTCCGCTGTTAAAATTATATCGGTTCCTCTTCCTTCTTCTATGTCATCAGGCAGTTCTTCACCCTTCCACCTATACACTCTCTCCACTACGTTTAACAGTGACATTCACTTTGCTCTCTTGGTTGTGCCACACTTGTTTTTGTTGTTGTTGTTGTTGTGGTCTTCAGTACTGAGACTGGTTTGATGCAGCTCTCCATGCTACTCTATCCTGTGCAAGCTTCTTTATCTCCCAGTACCTACTGCAGCCTACATACTTCTGAATCTGCTTAGTGTATTCACCTCTTGGTCTCCTTCTATGATTTTTACCCTACACGCTGCCCTCCACCAAATTGGTGATCCCTCGATGTCTCAGAACGTGTCCTACCAATCGATCCCTTCTTCTAGTCAAGTTGTGCCACAAGCTCCTCTTCTTCCCAATTCTATTCAATACCTCCTCATTATTTATGTGATCTACCCATCTAATCTTCAGCATTCTTCTGTAGCACCACATTTAGAAAGCTTCTAGTCTCTTCTTGTCGAAGCTATTTATCGTCCACGTTTCACTTCCATACATGGCTACACTCCATACAAATACTTTCAGAAACGACTTCCTGACATTTAAATCTATACTCGACGTTAACAAATTTTTCTTCTTCAGAAAAGCTTTCCTTGCCATTGCCAGTCTACATTTTATATCATCTCTACTTCGACCATCATCAGTTATTTTTCTCCCCAAGTAGCAAAACTCCTTTACTACTTTAAGTGTCTCATTTCCTAATCTAATTCCCTCAGCATCACCCGACTTAATTCGAGTACATTCCATTATCCTCGTTTTGCTTTTGTTGATGTTCATCTTATACCCTTCCGTTCAACTGCTCTTCCAAGTCCTTAGCTGACTCTGACAGAATTACAATTTCATCGGCGAACCTTAAAGTTTTTATTTCTTCTCCATGGATTTTAATACCTACTCCGAACTTTTCTTTTGTTTCCTCTATTGCTTGCTCAATATACAGATTGAATAACATCGGGGAGGGGATACAACCCTGTCTCACTCCCTTACCAACCACTGCTTCCCTTTCGTACCCCTCGACTCTTATAACTGCCATCTACTTTCTCTACAAATTGTAAATAGCCTTTCACGCTCTGTATTTTACCCCTGCCACCTTGAGAATTTGAAAGAGAGTATTCCAATCAACATTGTCAAAAGCTTTCTCTAAGTCTACAAATGCTAGAAACGTATGTTTGCATTTCCTTAATCTTTCTCCTAAGATAAGTCGTAGGGTCAGTATTGCCTACGTGTTCCAACATTTCTACGGAATCCAAATTGATCTTCCCCGAGGTCGGCTTCTATCACTTTTTCCATTCGTCTGCAAAGAATTCGCGTTACTATTTTGCAGCTGTGACTTATTAAACTGATAGTTCGGTAATTTTCACATCTGTCAACACCTGCTTTCTTTGGGACTGGGATTATTATATTCTTCATGAAGTCGAGGGTATTTCGGATATCTCATACATCTTGCTAACCAGATGGTAGAGTTTTGTCAGGACTGGCTCTCCCAAAGCTGTCAGTAGTTCCAATGGAATGTTGTCTACTCCAGGGGCCTTGTTTCGACTGAGGTCTTTTAGTGCTCTGTCGAACTCTTCACGCAATATCATATCTCCCATTTCATCTTCATCTACATCCTCTTCCATTTCCATAATATTGTCCTCAAGTACATCGCCCTTGTATAGACACTCCATATACTCCTTCCACCTTTCTGCTTTCCCTTCTTTGCTTAGAAGTGGGTTTCCATCAAAGCTCTTGATACTCATGCAAGTGGTTCTCCTTACTCCAAAGGTCTCTTTAATTTTCCTGTACGCAGTATCTATCTTACCCCTAGTGAGATAAGCCTCTACATCCTTACATTTGTCCTCTACCCATCCCTGCTTAGTCATTTAGCACTTCCTGTCGATATAATTTTTGAGACGTTTTTATTCCTTTTTTCCTGTTTCATTTACTGCATTTTTATATTTTCTCCTTTCATCAATTAAATTCAATATTTCTCGTGTTACCCAAGGGTTTCTACTAGCCCTCAACTTTTTACCTATTTCATCCTCTGCTGCCTTCACTATTTCATCCCTCAAAGCTACCCATTCTATTTCTACTGTATTTCCTTCCACCATTCTTGTCAATTTTTCCCTTACGCTCTCCCTGAAACTCTGTACAACCTCTGGTTCTTTCAGTTTATCCAGTCCCATCTCCTTAAAATCCGACCATTTTGCAATTTCTTCAGTTTTAATCTACAGTTCACAACCAATAGATTATGGTCAGAGTCCTCATCTACCCCTGGAAATGTCTTACAATTTAAAACCTGGTTCATAAATCTCTGTCTTACCATTATATAATCTATCTGATACCTTTTAGTATCTCCAGGGTTCTTCCATATATACAACCTTCTTTCATGATTCTCAAACCAAGTGTTAGCTATGATTAAGTTATGCTCTGCGCAAAATTCTACCAGGCGGCATTCTCTTTCGTTTCTTAGCCCCAATCCATATTCACTTACTATGTTTCCTTCTCGTCCTTTTCCTACTGTCGAATTCCAGTCACCCATGACTATTAAATTTTCGTCTCCCTTCACTACCTGAATAATTTCTTTTATCTCATCATACATTTCATCACCTTCTTCGTCATCTGCAGAGCTAGTTGGGATATAAACTTGTATTACTGTAGTAGGCGTGGGCTTCGTGTCTATCTTGGCCACAATAATGCGTTCACTGTGCTGTTTGTAGTAGCTTACCCGTACTCCTATTGTTTTATTCATTATTAAACCTACTCCTGCATTAGCCCTATTTGATTTTGTATTTATAACCCTGTATTCACCTGACCAAAAGTCTTGCGCCTCCTGCCACCGAACTTCACTAATTCCCATTATATCTAACTTTAACCTATCCATTTCCCTTTTTAAATTTTCTAACCTACCTGCCCGATTATGGGATCTGACAGTCCACGCTCTCCTGATAACAACGTCCTCTTGAGTAGTCCCCGCCCGGAGTTCCGAATGGGGGACTATTTTTCCTCCGGAATATTTTACCCAAGAGAACGCCATCATCATTTAATCATACAGTAAAGCTGCATGCCCCCGGGAAAAATTACGGCTGTAGTTTCCCCTTGCTTTCAGCCGTTCGCAGTACCAGAACAGCAAGCCCATTTTGGTTAGTGTTACAACGCCAGATCAGTCAATCATCCAGACTGTTGCCCCTGCAACTCCTGAAAAGGCTGCTGCCCCTCTTCATGAACCACACGTTTGTCTGGCCTCTCAACAGATACACCTCCGTTGTGGTTGCACCTACGGTACAGCTGTTTATATCGTTGAGGCACGCAAGCCTCTCCACCAACGGCAAGGTCCATGGTTCATTGGGGGGACTTGTTTTTAATCTCACCGAACTCTTCTGCATGATGAATCAGGCATGTCGCAGACCAATTCCAATTCAGTTTTCTAACATTTATCTGGAACCGGCCTTGGCTTGCCTGTACTTCTCGTTTATTTAATTCGTAAGTTATTTGTATTGCTGTAGTTCTGTCTTTTCCGGGACCCCTTTGTACTTCATTCTTTCATCGATCGATTGAAATGTCCATCATGTATTCACACCTCATTATTTCTGAGTACTTCAGTATTGCCTTTCTTTCAACACTGATTTTTCAGGACGAGTGTATTACGCTTCAGTCCACAAAATTGTAATCAGAATCTTCGTCTGTATGCTTTAAAATTTAGTATTTGATTTCGGCATCTCTGTCTGATCAGCATGTAATCCAATTGAAATTTTTCCGTGTCTCCCGACCTTATACAAGTATACCTTCTAATGTTGGCTGAAATTTATTGCAGAACACAATTAGCCTTTCTCCATTCTCACTTGCACTACCAAGAAGGATGCCCTGATAATTCTTATATTATTTCCCCTACTACAGCTTTCCAGGTCCCCATTTTATTAGATTATTATTTCCCCTGAGGTACTGATTTACCCGTTCAGTATTCTTATGTCTTCATCTGCTTGTGAAATTGGGCGGTATATATGAACCGTTGTTGCTGGCCGCAGTTTTCTGACGATGATGGTGAGAACTTAATTTTTCAGTAACTCATTGTCTGCACTGTCTTCCTATTCATAACCAATCTTCTGTTGTAAAAGGTTCTTCGAATTTTGATACTACCCTGTATTTGTCTGACCAGAGAGCCTTATCTTCTTTCCGCTTATCAAATGACAGGTAATATAGAACTCGGAGTGGTAAGGTGTGAAACTGAACACATTCAGAAACAAGAAAGGTTTTTAAAACATTTATTCACCTTAGCGGCATTCAACAATATTGACAAAATGTACTCTTGAATTCCTGAGAAATGTAATATTTCAATTTATACAAAATTTGTTGGCCCTTTTCCGAAACTGATGTTATATATTGCACCTTGAATTTATTTATGAATGACACAATCAAAATGACACTTCAAGTTATTCTTTGAAATATTTAAGAACTCCAATAAGGTTTTGCACCTCAAGAATGGGAGAATTTGTATTAATAGAATTTATGAGTCTCACCACGATTTTCTTTTATTCAGTGGATGAGTTAATAAAATGCCCCAATCAAACACTCAATAGCATTAAATCACAGTTCGAAGAGCAGGAAAGAAATACTTTTGGGTAGTTGGTCAGGTGTTGTCATGAGGTGAGCTTAGCACATACATCGACCGGTCCCTTCATTCAGCTGAGATTAGGTAATCTAAAACACAAACAACGTAAACATTAAAATCACATAGCTACAGGGCGACAACAACAGCAGTGAATTCCAAAACCATGTCGAAAGGTACCGTACAACCGTTTCTGCTCGGTAATGTCGAAATAATCATTAAATGATTGTGGCACTTTAACACAAGAGTGTTTAAAAAGGTACAAACAATTCAAAAGATTAAGCTTTCATGACAGTTACAGCACATGGGCATTTAAAAAGGAAATACAAATTTAAATGATTACTTTTTTTATACACACCCATTATTGCACCAAATAGTATAAGAGTTTCATTTTGGCAAGGTGCTGTGTTTTGAAAATGGGCTTAGGAATTATTCAGGCGTGTTGTGGTAACTATGGTGATACACAGCTGAGGACTAAAGCGAATTCAACAGTCACTAATCATAGAGAGACGGCGTTAGATGCGAGAACCCAACTCAGATTTCTGTAACAAGGCTTTGCTCAGGGAACACGGTTTTCAAATCGAAACGAGTACTTTAGTTACACATTACGAAATGTTGTAACAGTTTTCTTTGTATGCCCGCCCTTAGCTCTATAGTAAATAATGTCAGCTAGACATCCACAAATGAAAGTAACAGAAAAGGGAAATGTGCCGACTCTGAAGACTCGAAATCGCCACCACAAAGACAGCGGGAAGCAGTGATTTCGCGAATGTCTTACACACACTTTTCGCAGTTCACACGATGAATCTGATCTCCGCTGTCAGCGAACAATCGTAGCTAACAAGCCAAACAGCAAGGAAAAACTCTTGCAGCGGAGAGTGCGTTTCTTAGCCCCAATCCATATTCACTTACTATGTTTCCTTCTCGTCCTTTTCCTACCGTCGAATTCCAGTCACCCATGACTATTAAATTTTCGTCTCCCTTCACTACCTGAACAATTTCTTTTATCTCATCATACATTTCATCAATTTCTTCGTCATCTGCAGAGCTAGTTGGGATATAAACTTGTATTACTGTAGTAGGCGTGGGCTTCGTGTCTATCTTGGCCACAATAATGCGTTCACTGTGCTGTTTGTAGTAGCTTACCCGTACTCCTATTGTTTTATTCATTATTAAACCTACTCCTGCTTTAGCCCTATTTGATTTTGTATTTATAACCCTGTATTCACCTGACCAAAAGTCTTGCGCAACCTGCCACCGAACTTCACTAATTCCCATTATATCTAACTTTAACCTATCCATTTCCCTTTTTAAATTTTCTAACTTACCTGCCCGATTATGGGATCTGACATTCCACGCTCTCCTGATAACAACGTCCTCTTGAGTAGTCCCCGCCCGGAGTTCCGAATGGGGGACTATTTTTCCTCCGGAATATTTTACCCAAGAGAACGCCATCATCATTTAATCATACAGTAAAGCTGCATGCCCCCGGGAAAAATTACGGCTGTAGTTTCCCCTTGCTTTCAGCCGTTCGCAGTACCAGAACAGCAAGCCCATTTTGGTTAGTGTTACAACGCCAGATCAGTCAATCATCCAGACTGTTGCCCCTGCAACTCCTGAAAAGGCTGCTGCCCCTCTTCATGAACCACACGTTTGTCTGGCCTCTCAACAGATACACCTCCGTTGTGGTTGCACCTACGGTACAGCTGTTTATATCGTTGAGGCACGCAAGCCTCTCAACCAACGGCAAGGTCCATGGTTCATTGGGGGGACTTGTTTTTAATCTCACCGAACTCTTCTGCATGATGAATCAGGCATGTCGCAGACCAATTCCAATTCAGTTTTCTAACATTTATCTGGAACCGGCCTTGGCTTGCCTGTACTTCTCGTTTATTTAATTCGTAAGTTATTTGTATTGCTGTAGTTCTGTCTTTTCCGGGACCCCTTTGTATTTCATTCTTTCATCGATCGATTGAAATGTCCATCATGTATTCACACCTCATTATTTCTGAGTACTTCAGTATTGCCTTTCTTTCAACACTGATTTTTCAGGACGAGTGTATTACGCTTCAGTCCACAAAATTGTAATCAGAATCTTCGTCTGTATGCTTTAAAATTTAGTATTTGATTTCGGCATCTCTGTCTGATCAGCATGTAATCCAATTGAAATTTTTCCGTGTCTCCCGACCTTATACAAGTATACCTTCTAATGTTGGCTGAAATTTATTGCAGAACACAATTAGCCTTTCTCCATTCTCACTTGCACTACCAAGAAGGATGCCCTGATAATTCTTATATTATTTCCCCTACTACAGCTTTCCAGGTCCCCATTTTATTAGATTATTATTTCCCCTGAGGTACTGATTTACCCGTTCAGTATTCTTATGTCTTCATCTGCTTGTGAAATTGGGCGGTATATATGAACCGTTGTTGCTGGCCGCAGTTTTCTGACGATGATGGTGAGAACTTAATTTTTCAGTAACTCATTGTCTGCACTGTCTTCCTATTCATAACCAATCTTCTGTTGTAAAAGGTTCTTCGAATTTTGATACTACCCTGTATTTGTCTGACCAGAGAGCCTTATCTTCTTTCCGCTTATCAAATGACAGGTAATATAGAACTCGGAGTGGTAAGGTGTGAAACTGAACACATTCAGAAACAAGAAAGGTTTTTAAAACATTTATTCACCTTAGCGGCATTCAACAATATTGACAAAATGTACTCTTGAATTCCTGAGAAATGTAATATTTCAATTTATACAAAATTTGTTGGCCCTTTTCCGAAACTGATGTTATATATTGCACCTTGAATTTATTTATGAATGACACAATCAAAATGACACTTCACGTTATTCTTTGAAATATTTAAGAACTCCAATAAGGTTTTGCACCTCAAGAATGGGAGAATTTGTATTAATAGAATTTATGAGTCTCACCACGATTTTCTTTTATTCAGTGGATGAGTTAATAAAATGCCCCAATCAAACACTCAATAGCATTAAATCACAGTTCGAAGAGCAGGAAAGAAATACTTTTGGGTAGTTGGTCAGGTGTTGTCATGAGGTGAGCTTAGCACATACATCGACCGGTCCCTTCATTCAGCTGAGATTAGGTAATCTAAAACACAAACAACGTAAACATTAAAATCACATAGCTACAGGGCGACAACAACAGCAGTGAATTCCAAAACCATGTCGAAAGGTACCGTACAACCGTTTCTGCTCGGTAATGTCGAAATAATCATTAAATGATTGTGGCACTTTAACACAAGAGTGTTTAAAAAGGTACAAACAATTCAAAAGATTAAGCTTTCATGACAGTTATAGCACATGGGCATTTAAAAAGGAAATACAAATTTAAATGATTACTTTTTTTATACACACCCATTATTGCACCAAATAGTATAAGAGTTTCATTTTGGCAAGGTGCTGTGTTTTGAAAATGGGCTTAGGAATTATTCAGGCGTGTTGTGGTAACTATGGTGATACACAGCTGAGGACTAAAGCGAATTCAACAGTCACTAATCATAGAGAGACGGCGTTAGATGCGAGAACCCAACTCAGATTTCTGTAACAAGGCTTTGCTCAGGGAACACGGTTTTCAAATCGAAACGAGTACTTTAGTTACACATTACGAAATGTTGTAACAGTTTTCTTTGTATGCCCGCCCTTAGCTCTATAGTAAATAATGTCAGCTAGACATCCACAAATGAAAGTAACAGAAAAGGGAAATGTGCCGACTCTGAAGATTCGAAATCGCCACCACAAAGACAGCGGGAAGCAGTGATTTCGCGAATGTCTTACACACACTTTTCGCAGTTCACACGATGAATCTGATCTCCGCTGTCAGCGAACAATCGTAGCTAACAAGCCAAACAGCAAGGAAAAACTCTTGCAGCGGAGAGTGCGTTTCTTAGCCCCAATCCATATTCACTTACTATGTTTCCTTCTCGTCCTTTTCCTACCGTCGAATTCCAGTCACCCATGACTATTAAATTTTCGTCTCCCTTCACTACCTGAACAATTTCTTTTATCTCATCATACATTTCATCAATTTCTTCGTCATCTGCAGAGCTAGTTGGGATATAAACTTGTATTACTGTAGTAGGCGTGGGCTTCGTGTCTATCTTGGCCACAATAATGCGTTCACTGTGCTGTTTGTAGTAGCTTACCCGTACTCCTATTGTTTTATTCATTATTAAACCTACTCCTGCTTTAGCCCTATTTGATTTTGTATTTATAACCCTGTATTCACCTGACCAAAAGTCTTGCGCCTCCTGCCACCGAACTTCACTAATTCCCATTATATCTAACTTTAACCTATCCATTTCCCTTTTTAAATTTTCTAACTTACCTGCCCGATTATGGGATCTGACATTCCACGCTCTCCTGATAACAACGTCCTCTTGAGTAGTCCCCGCCCGGAGTTCCGAATGGGGGACTATTTTTCCTCCGGAATATTTTACCCAAGAGAACGCCATCATCATTTAATCATACAGTAAAGCTGCATGCCCCCGGGAAAAATTACGGCTGTAGTTTCCCCTTGCTTTCAGCCGTTCGCAGTACCAGAACAGCAAGCCCATTTTGGTTAGTGTTACAACGCCAGATCAGTCAATCATCCAGACTGTTGCCCCTGCAACTCCTGAAAAGGCTGCTGCCCCTCTTCATGAACCACACGTTTGTCTGGCCTCTCAACAGATACACCTCCGTTGTGGTTGCACCTACGGTACAGCTGTTTATATCGTTGAGGCACGCAAGCCTCTCCACCAACGGCAAGGTCCATGGTTCATTGGGGGGACTTGTTTTTAATCTCACCGAACTCTTCTGCATGATGAATCAGGCATGTCGCAGACCAATTCCAATTCAGTTTTCTAACATTTATCTGGAACCGGCCTTGGCTTGCCTGTACTTCTCGTTTATTTAATTCGTAAGTTATTTGTATTGCTGTAGTTCTGTCTTTTCCGGGACCCCTTTGTATTTCATTCTTTCATCGATCGATTGAAATGTCCATCATGTATTCACACCTCATTATTTCTGAGTACTTCAGTATTGCCTTTCTTTCAACACTGATTTTTCAGGACGAGTGTATTACGCTTCAGTCCACAAAATTGTAATCAGAATCTTCGTCTGTATGCTTTAAAATTTAGTATTTGATTTCGGCATCTCTGTCTGATCAGCATGTAATCCAATTGAAATTTTTCCGTGTCTCCCGACCTTATACAAGTATACCTTCTAATGTTGGCTGAAATTTATTGCAGAACACAATTAGCCTTTCTCCATTCTCACTTGCACTACCAAGAAGGATGCCCTGATAATTCTTATATTATTTCCCCTACTACAGCTTTCCAGGTCCCCATTTTATTAGATTATTATTTCCCCTGAGGTACTGATTTACCCGTTCAGTATTCTTATGTCTTCATCTGCTTGTGAAATTGGGCGGTATATATGAACCGTTGTTGCTGGCCGCAGTTTTCTGACGATGATGGTGAGAACTTAATTTTTCAGTAACTCATTGTCTGCACTGTCTTCCTATTCATAACCAATCTTCTGTTGTGAAAGGTTCTTCGAATTTTGATACTACCCTGTATTTGTCTGACCAGAGAGCCTTATCTTCTTTCCGCTTATCAAATGACAGGTAATATAGAACTCGGAGTGGTAAGGTGTGAAACTGAACACATTCAGAAACAAGAAAGGTTTTTAAAACATTTATTCACCTTAGCGGCATTCAACAATATTGACAAAATGTACTCTTGAATTCCTGAGAAATGTAATATTTCAATTTATACAAAATTTGTTGGCCCTTTTCCGAAACTGATGTTATATATTGCACCTTGAATTTATTTATGAATGACACAATCAAAATGACACTTCACGTTATTCTTTGAAATATTTAAGAACTCCAATAAGGTTTTGCACCTCAAGAATGGGAGAATTTGTATTAATAGAATTTATGAGTCTCACCACGATTTTCTTTTATTCAGTGGATGAGTTAATAAAATGCCCCAATCAAACACTCAATAGCATTAAATCACAGTTCGAAGAGCAGGAAAGAAATACTTTTGGGTAGTTGGTCAGGTGTTGTCATGAGGTGAGCTTAGCACATACATCGACCGGTCCCTTCATTCAGCTGAGATTAGGTAATCTAAAACACAAACAACGTAAACATTAAAATCACATAGCTACAGGGCGACAACAACAGCAGTGAATTCCAAAACCATGTCGAAAGGTACCGTACAACCGTTTCTGCTCGGTAATGTCGAAATAATCATTAAATGATTGTGGCACTTTAACACAAGAGTGTTTAAAAAGGTACAAACAATTCAAAAGATTAAGCTTTCATGACAGTTATAGCACATGGGCATTTAAAAAGGAAATACAAATTTAAATGATTACTTTTTTTATACACACCCATTATTGCACCAAATAGTATAAGAGTTTCATTTTGGCAAGGTGCTGTGTTTTGAAAATGGGCTTAGGAATTATTCAGGCGTGTTGTGGTAACTATGGTGATACACAGCTGAGGACTAAAGCGAATTCAACAGTCACTAATCATAGAGAGACGGCGTTAGATGCGAGAACCCAACTCAGATTTCTGTAACAAGGCTTTGCTCAGGGAACACGGTTTTCAAATCGAAACGAGTACTTTAGTTACACATTACGAAATGTTGTAACAGTTTTCTTTGTATGCCCGCCCTTAGCTCTATAGTAAATAATGTCAGCTAGACATCCACAAATGAAAGTAACAGAAAAGGGAAATGTGCCGACTCTGAAGACTCGAAATCGCCACCACAAAGACAGCGGGAAGCAGTGATTTCGCGAATGTCTTACACACACTTTTCGCAGTTCACACGATGAATCTGATCTCCGCTGTCAGCGAACAATCGTAGCTAACAAGCCAAACAGCAAGGAAAAACTCTTGCAGCGGAGAGTGCGTTTCTTAGCCCCAATCCATATTCACTTACTATGTTTCCTTCTCGTCCTTTTCCTACCGTCGAATTCCAGTCACCCATGACTATTAAATTTTCGTCTCCCTTCACTACCTGAACAATTTCTTTTATCTCATCATACATTTCATCAATTTCTTCGTCATCTGCAGAGCTAGTTGGGATATAAACTTGTATTACTGTAGTAGGCGTGGGCTTCGTGTCTATCTTGGCCACAATAATGCGTTCACTGTGCTGTTTGTAGTAGCTTACCCGTACTCCTATTGTTTTATTCATTATTAAACCTACTCCTGCTTTAGCCCTATTTGATTTTGTATTTATAACCCTGTATTCACCTGACCAAAAGTCTTCCGCAACCTGCCACCGAACTTCACTAATTCCCATTATATCTAACTTTAACCTATCCATTTCCCTTTTTAAATTTTCTAACTTACCTGCCCGATTATGGGATCTGACATTCCACGCTCTCCTGATAACAACGTCCTCTTGAGTAGTCCCCGCCCGGAGTTCCGAATGGGGGACTATTTTTCCTCCGGAATATTTTACCCAAGAGAACGCCATCATCATTTAATCATACAGTAAAGCTGCATGCCCCCGGGAAAAATTACGGCTGTAGTTTCCCCTTGCTTTCAGCCGTTCGCAGTACCAGAACAGCAAGCCCATTTTGGTTAGTGTTACAACGCCAGATCAGTCAATCATCCAGACTGTTGCCCCTGCAACTCCTGAAAAGGCTGCTGCCCCTCTTCATGAACCACACGTTTGTCTGGCCTCTCAACAGATACACCTCCGTTGTGGTTGCACCTACGGTACAGCTGTTTATATCGTTGAGGCACGCAAGCCTCTCCACCAACGGCAAGGTCCATGGTTCATTGGGGGGACTTGTTTTTAATCTCACCGAACTCTTCTGCATGATGAATCAGGCATGTCGCAGACCAATTCCAATTCAGTTTTCTAACATTTATCTGGAACCGGCCTTGGCTTGCCTGTACTTCTCGTTTATTTAATTCGTAAGTTATTTGTATTGCTGTAGTTCTGTCTTTTCGGGACCCCTTTGTACTTCATTCTTTCATCGATCGATTGAAATGTCCATCATGTATTCACACCTCATTATTTCTGAGTACTTCAGTATTGCCTTTCTTTCAACACTGATTTTTCAGGACGAGTGTATTACGCTTCAGTCCACAAAATTGTAATCAGAATCTTCGTCTGTATGCTTTAAAATTTAGTATTTGATTTCGGCATCTCTGTCTGATCAGCATGTAATCCAATTGAAATTTTTCCGTGTCTCCCGACCTTATACAAGTATACCTTCTAATGTTGGCTGAAATTTATTGCAGAACACAATTAGCCTTTCTCCATTCTCACTTGCACTACCAAGAAGGATGCCCTGATAATTCTTATATTATTTCCCCTACTACAACTTTCCAGGTCCCCATTTTATTAGATTATTATTTCCCCTGAGGTACTGATTTACCCGTTCAGTATTCTTATGTCTTCATCTGCTTGTGAAATTGGGCGGTATATATGAACCGTTGTTGCTGGCCGCAGTTTTCTGACGATGATGGTGAGAACTTAATTTTTCAGTAACTCATTGTCTGCACTGTCTTCCTATTCATAACCAATCTTCTGTTGTAAAAGGTTCTTCGAATTTTGATACTACCCTGTATTTGTCTGACCAGAGAGCCTTATCTTCTTTCCGCTTATCAAATGACAGGTAATATAGAACTCGGAGTGGTAAGGTGTGAAACTGAACACATTCAGAAACAAGAAAGGTTTTTAAAACATTTATTCACCTTAGCGGCATTCAACAATATTGACAAAATGTACTCTTGAATTCCTGAGAAATGTAATATTTCAATTTATACAAAATTTGTTGGCCCTTTTCCGAAACTGATGTTATATATTGCACCTTGAATTTATTTATGAATGACACAATCAAAATGACACTTCAAGTTATTCTTTGAAATATTTAAGAACTCCAATAAGGTTTTGCACCTCAAGAATGGGAGAATTTGTATTAATAGAATTTATGAGTCTCACCACGATTTTCTTTTATTCAGTGGATGAGTTAATAAAATGCCCCAATCAAACACTCAATAGCATTAAATCACAGTTCGAAGAGCAGGAAAGAAATACTTTTGGGTAGTTGGTCAGGTGTTGTCATGAGGTGAGCTTAGCACATACATCGACCGGTCCCTTCATTCAGCTGAGATTAGGTAATCTAAAACACAAACAACGTAAACATTAAAATCACATAGCTACAGGGCGACAACAACAGCAGTGAATTCCAAAACCATGTCGAAAGGTACCGTACAACCGTTTCTGCTCGGTAATGTCGAAATAATCATTAAATGATTGTGGCACTTTAACACAAGAGTGTTTAAAAAGGTACAAACAATTCAAAAGATTAAGCTTTCATGACAGTTATAGCACATGGGCATTTAAAAAGGAAATACAAATTTAAATGATTACTTTTTTTATACACACCCATTATTGCACCAAATAGTATAAGAGTTTCATTTTGGCAAGGTGCTGTGTTTTGAAAATGGGCTTAGGAATTATTCAGGCGTGTTGTGGTAACTATGGTGATACACAGCTGAGGACTAAAGCGAATTCAACAGTCACTAATCATAGAGAGACGGCGTTAGATGCGAGAACCCAACTCAGATTTCTGTAACAAGGCTTTGCTCAGGGAACACGGTTTTCAAATCGAAACGAGTACTTTAGTTACACATTACGAAATGTTGTAACAGTTTTCTTTGTATGCCCGCCCTTAGCTCTATAGTAAATAATGTCAGCTAGACATCCACAAATGAAAGTAACAGAAAAGGGAAATGTGCCGACTCTGAAGACTCGAAATCGCCACCACAAAGACAGCGGGAAGCAGTGATTTCGCGAATGTCTTACACACACTTTTCGCAGTTCACACGATGAATCTGATCTCCGCTGTCAGCGAACAATCGTAGCTAACAAGCCAAACAGCAAGGAAAAACTCTTGCAGCGGAGAGTGCGTTTCTTAGCCCCAATCCATATTCACTTACTATGTTTCCTTCTCGTCCTTTTCCTACCGTCGAATTCCAGTCACCCATGACTATTAAATTTTCGTCTCCCTTCACTACCTGAACAATTTCTTTTATCTCATCATACATTTCATCAATTTCTTCGTCATCTGCAGAGCTAGTTGGGATATAAACTTGTATTACTGTAGTAGGCGTGGGCTTCGTGTCTATCTTGGCCACAATAATGCGTTCACTGTGCTGTTTGTAGTAGCTTACCCGTACTCCTATTGTTTTATTCATTACTAAACCTACTCCTGCTTTAGCCCTATTTGATTTTGTATTTATAACCCTGTATTCACCTGACCAAAAGTCTTGCGCCTCCTGCCACCGAACTTCACTAATTCCCATTATATCTAACTTTAACCTATCCATTTCCCTTTTTAAATTTTCTAACTTACCTGCCCGATTATGGGATCTGACATTCCACGCTCTCCTGATAACAACGTCCTCTTGAGTAGTCCCCGCCCGGAGTTCCGAATGGGGGACTATTTTTCCTCCGGAATATTTTACCCAAGAGAACGCCATCATCATTTAATCATACAGTAAAGCTGCATGCAACCGGGAAAAATTACGGCTGTAGTTTCCCCTTGCTTTCAGCCGTTCGCAGTACCAGAACAGCAAGCCCATTTTGGTTAGTGTTACAACGCCAGATCAGTCAATCATCCAGACTGTTGCCCCTGCAACTCCTGAAAAGGCTGCTGCCCCTCTTCATGAACCACACGTTTGTCTGGCCTCTCAACAGATACACCTCCGTTGTGGTTGCACCTACGGTACAGCTGTTTATATCGTTGAGGCACGCAAGCCTCTCCACCAACGGCAAGGTCCATGGTTCATTGGGGGGACTTGTTTTTAATCTCACCGAACTCTTCTGCATGATGAATCAGGCATGTCGCAGACCAATTCCAATTCAGTTTTCTAACATTTATCTGGAACCGGCCTTGGCTTGCCTGTACTTCTCGTTTATTTAATTCGTAAGTTATTTGTATTGCTGTAGTTCTGTCTTTTCCGGGACCCCTTTGTACTTCATTCTTTCATCGATCGATTGAAATGTCCATCATGTACTCACACCTCATTATTTCTGAGTACTTCAGTATTGCCTTTCTTTCAACACTGATTTTTCAGGACGAGTGTATTACGCTTCAGTCCACAAAATTGTAATCAGAATCTTCGTCTGTATGCTTTAAAATTTAGTATTTGATTTCGGCATCTCTGTCTGATCAGCATGTAATCCAATTGAAATTTTTCCGTGTCTCCCGACCTTATACAAGTATACCTTCTAATGTTGGCTGAAATTTATTGCAGAACTCAATTAGCCTTTCTCCATTCTCACTTGCACTACCAAGAAGGATGCCCTGATAATTCTTATATTATTTCCCCTACTACAGCTTTCCAGGTCCCCATTTTATTAGATTATTATTTCCCCTGAGGTACTGATTTACCCGTTCAGTATTCTTATGTCTTCATCTGCTTGTGAAATTGGGTGGTATATATGAACCGTTGTTGCTGGCCGCAGTTTTCTGACGATGATGGTGAGAACTTAATTTTTCAGTAACTCATTGTCTGCACTGTCTTCCTATTCATAACCAATCTTCTGTTGTAAAAGGTTCTTCGAATTTTGATACTACCCTATATTTGTCTGACCAGAGAGCCTTATCTTCTTACCGCTTATCAAATGACAGGTAATATAGAACTCGGAGTGGTAAGGTGTGAAACTGAACACATTCAGAAACAAGAAAGGTTTTTAAAACATTTATTCACCTTAGCGGCATTCAACAATATTGACAAAATGTACTCTTGAATTCCTGAGAAATGTAATATTTCAATTTATACAAAATTTGTTGGCCCTTTTCCGAAACTGATGTTATATATTGCACCTTGAATTTATTTATGAATGACACAATCAAAATGACACTTCAAGTTATTCTTTGAAATATTTAAGAACTACAGTAAGGTTTTGCACCTCAAGAATGGGAGAATTTGTATTAATAGAATTTATGAGTCTCACCACGATTTTCTTTTATTCAGTGGATGAGTTAATAAAATGCCCCAATCAAACACTCAATAGCATTAAATCACAGTTCGAAGAGCAGGAAAGAAATACTTTTGGGTAGTTGGTCAGGTGTTGTCATGAGGTGAGCTTAGCACATACATCGACCGGTCCCTTCATTCAGCTGAGATTAGGTAATCTAAAACACAAACAACGTAAAGATTAAAATCACATAGCTACAGGGCGACAACAACAGCAGTGAATTCCAAAACCATGTCGAAAGGTACCGTACAACCGTTTCTGCTCGGTAATGTCGAAATAATCATTAAATGATTGTGGCACTTTAACACAAGAGTGTTTAAAAAGGTACAAACAATTCAAAAGATTAAGCTTTCATGACAGTTATAGCACATGGGCATTTAAAAAGGAAATACAAATTTAAATGATTACTTTTTTTATACACACCCATTATTGCACCAAATAGTATAAGAGTTTCATTTTGGCAAGGTGCTGTGTTTTGAAAATGGGCTTAGGAATTATTCAGGCGTGTTGTGGTAACTATGGTGATACACAGCTGAGGACTAAAGCGAATTCAACAGTCACTAATCATAGAGAGACGGCGTTAGATGCGAGAACCCAACTCAGATTTCTGTAACAAGGCTTTGCTCAGGGAACACGGTTTTCAAATCGAAACGAGTACTTTAGTTACACATTACGAAATGTTGTAACAGTTTTCTTTGTATGCCCGCCCTTAGCTCTATAGTAAATAATGTCAGCTAGACATCCACAAATGAAAGTAACAGAAAAGGGAAATGTGCCGACTCTGAAGACTCGAAATCGCCACCACAAAGACAGCGGGAAGCAGTGATTTCGCGAATGTCTTACACACACTTTTCGCAGTTCACACGACGAATCTGATCTCCGCTGTCAGCGAACAATCGTAGCTAACAAGCCAAACAGCAAGGAAAAACTCTTGCAGCGGAGAGTGCGTTTCTTAGCCCTAATCCATATTCACTTACTATGTTTCCTTCTCGTCCTTTTCCTACCGTCGAATTCCAGTCACCCATGACTATTAAATTTTCGTCTCCCTTCACTACCTGAACAATTTCTTTTATCTCATCATACATTTCATCAATTTCTTCGTCATCTGCAGAGCTAGTTGGGATATAAACTTGTATTACTGTAGTAGGCGTGGGCTTCGTGTCTATCTTGGCCACAATAATGCGTTCACTGTGCTGTTTGTAGTAGCTTACCCGTACTCCTATTGTTTTATTCATTATTAAACCTACTCCTGCTTTAGCCCTATTTGATTTTGTATTTATAACCCTGTATTCACCTGACCAAAAGTCTTGCGCCTCCTGCCACCGAACTTCACTAATTCCCATTATATCTAACTTTAACCTATCCATTTCCCTTTTTAAATTTTCTAACTTACCTGCCCGATTATGGGATCTGACATTCCACGCTCTCCTGATAACAACGTCCTCTTGAGTAGTCCCCGCCCGGAGTTCCGAATGGGGGACTATTTTTCCTCCGGAATATTTTACCCAAGAGAACGCCATCATCATTTAATCATACAGTAAAGCTGCATGCCCCCGGGAAAAATTACGGCTGTAGTTTCCCCTTGCTTTCAGCCGTTCGCAGTACCAGAACAGCAAGCCCATTTTGGTTAGTGTTACAACGCCAGATCAGTCAATCATCCAGACTGTTGCCCCTGCAACTCCTGAAAAGGCTGCTGCCCCTCTTCATGAACCACACGTTTGTCTGGCCTCTCAACAGATACACCTCCGTTGTGGTTGCACCTACGGTACAGCTGTTTATATCGTTGAGGCACGCAAGCCTCTCCACCAACGGCAAGGTCCATGGTTCATTGGGGGGACTTGTTTTTAATCTCACCGAACTCTTCTGCATGATGAATCAGGCATGTCGCAGACCAATTCCAATTCAGTTTTCTAACATTTATCTGGAACCGGCCTTGGCTTGCCTGTACTTCTCGTTTATTTAATTCGTAAGTTATTTGTATTGCTGTAGTTCTGTCTTTTCCGGGACCCCTTTGTATTTCATTCTTTCATCGATCGATTGAAATGTCCATCATGTATTCACACCTCATTATTTCTGAGTACTTCAGTATTGCCTTTCTTTCAACACTGATTTTTCAGGACGAGTGTATTACGCTTCAGTCCACAAAATTGTAATCAGAATCTTCGTCTGTATGCTTTAAAATTTAGTATTTGATTTCGGCATCTCTGTCTGATCAGCATGTAATCCAATTGAAATTTTTCCGTGTCTCCCGACCTTATACAAGTATACCTTCTAATGTTGGCTGAAATTTATTGCAGAACACAATTAGCCTTTCTCCATTCTCACTTGCACTACCAAGAAGGATGCCCTGATAATTCTTATATTATTTCCCCTACTACAGCTTTCCAGGTCCCCATTTTATTAGATTATTATTTCCCCTGAGGTACTGATTTACCCGTTCAGTATTCTTATGTCTTCATCTGCTTGTGAAATTGGGCGGTATATATGAACCGTTGTTGCTGGCCGCAGTTTTCTGACGATGATGGTGAGAACTTAATTTTTCAGTAACTCATTGTCTGCACTGTCTTCCTATTCATAACCAATCTTCTGTTGTAAAAGGTTCTTCGAATTTTGATACTACCCTATATTTGTCTGACCAGAGAGCCTTATCTTCTTTCCGCTTATCAAATGACAGGTAATATAGAACTCGGAGTGGTAAGGTGTGAAACTGAACACATTCAGAAACAAGAAAGGTTTTTAAAACATTTATTCACCTTAGCGGCATTCAACAATATTGACAAAATGTACTCTTGAATTCCTGAGAAATGTAATATTTCAATTTATACAAAATTTGTTGGCCCTTTTCCGAAACTGATGTTATATATTGCACCTTGAATTTATTTATGAATGACACAATCAAAATGACACTTCAAGTTATTCTTTGAAATATTTAAGAACTACAATAAGGTTTTGCACCTCAAGAATGGGAGAATTTGTATTAATAGAATTTATGAGTCTCACCACGATTTTCTTTTATTCAGTGGATGAGTTAATAAAATGCCCCAATCAAACACTCAATAGCATTAAATCACAGTTCGAAGAGCAGGAAAGAAATACTTTTGGGTAGTTGGTCAGGTGTTGTCATGAGGTGAGCTTAGCACATACATCGACCGGTCCCTTCATTCAGCTGAGATTAGGTAATCTAAAACACAAACAACGTAAAGATTAAAATCACATAGCTACAGGGCGACAACAACAGCAGTGAATTCCAAAACCATGTCGAAAGGTACCGTACAACCGTTTCTGCTCGGTAATGTCGAAATAATCATTAAATGATTGTGGCACTTTAACACAAGAGTGTTTAAAAAGGTACAAACAATTCAAAAGATTAAGCTTTCATGACAGTTATAGCACATGGGCATTTAAAAAGGAAATACAAATTTAAATGATTACTTTTTTTATACACACCCATTATTGCACCAAATAGTATAAGAGTTTCATTTTGGCAAGGTGCTGTGTTTTGAAAATGGGCTTAGGAATTATTCAGGCGTGTTGTGGTAACTATGGTGATACACAGCTGAGGACTAAAGCGAATTCAACAGTCACTAATCATAGAGAGACGGCGTTAGATGCGAGAACCCAACTCAGATTTCTGTAACAAGGCTTTGCTCAGGGAACACGGTTTTCAAATCGAAACGAGTACTTTAGTTACACATTACGAAATGTTGTAACAGTTTTCTTTGTATGCCCGCCCTTAGCTCTATAGTAAATAATGTCAGCTAGACATCCACAAATGAAAGTAACAGAAAAGGGAAATGTGCCGACTCTGAAGACTCGAAATCGCCACCACAAAGACAGCGGGAAGCAGTGATTTCGCGAATGTCTTACACACACTTTTCGCAGTTCACACGATGAATCTGATCTCCGCTGTCAGCGAACAATCGTAGCTAACAAGCCAAACAGCAAGGAAAAACTCTTGCAGCGGAGAGTGCGTTTCTTAGCCCCAATCCATATTCACTTACTATGTTTCCTTCTCGTCCTTTTCCTACCGTCGAATTCCAGTCACCCATGACTATTAAATTTTCGTCTCCCTTCACTACCTGAACAATTTCTTTTATCTCATCATACATTTCATCAATTTCTTCGTCATCTGCAGAGCTAGTTGGGATATAAACTTGTATTACTGTAGTAGGCGTGGGCTTCGTGTCTATCTTGGCCACAATAATGCGTTCACTGTGCTGTTTGTAGTAGCTTACTCGTACTCCTATTGTTTTATTCATTATTAAACCTACTCCTGCTTTAGCCCTATTTGATTTTGTATTTATAACCCTGTATTCACCTGACCAAAAGTCTTGCGCCTCCTGCCACCGAACTTCACTAATTCCCATTATATCTAACTTTAACCTATCCATTTCCCTTTTTAAATTTTCTAACTTACCTGCCCGATTATGGGATCTGACATTCCACGCTCTCCTGATAACAACGTCCTCTTGAGTAGTCCCCGCCCGGAGTTCCGAATGGGGGACTATTTTTCCTCCGGAATATTTTACCCAAGAGAACGCCATCATCATTTAATCATACAGTAAAGCTGCATGCCCCCGGGAAAAATTACGGCTGTAGTTTCACCTTGCTTTCAGCCGTTCGCAGTACCAGAACAGCAAGCCCATTTTGGTTAGTGTTACAACGCCAGATCAGTCAATCATCCAGACTGTTGCCCCTGCAACTCCTGAAAAGCTGCTGCCCCTCTTCATGAACCACACGTTTGTCTGGCCTCTCAACAGATACACCTCCGTTGTGGTTGCACCTACGGTACAGCTGTTTATATCGTTGAGGCACGCAAGCCTCTCCACCAACGGCAAGGTCCATGGTTCATTGGGGGGACTTGTTTTTAATCTCACCGAACTCTTCTGCATGATGAATCAGGCATGTTGCAGACCAATTCCAATTCAGTTTTCTAACATTTATCTGGAACCGGCCTTGGCTTGCCTGTACTTCTCGTTTATTTAATTCGTAAGTTATTTGTATTGCTGTAGTTCTGTCTTTTCCGGGACCCCTTTGTACTTCATTCTTTCATCGATCGATTGAAATGTCCATCATGTATTCACACCTCATTATTTCTGAGTACTTCAGTATTGCCTTTCTTTCAACACTGATTTTTCAGGACGAGTGTATTACGCTTCAGTCCACAAAATTGTAATCAGAATCTTCGTCTGTATGCTTTAAAATTTAGTATTTGATTTCGGCATCTCTGTCTGATCAGCATGTAATCCAATTGAAATTTTTCCGTGTCTCCCGACCTTATACAAGTATACCTTCTAATGTTGGCTGAAATTTATTGCAGAACTCAATTAGCCTTTCTCCATTCTCACTTGCACTACCAAGAAGGATGCCCTGATAATTCTTATATTATTTCCCCTACTACAGCTTTCCAGGTCCCCATTTTATTAGATTATTATTTCCCCTGAGGTACTGATTTACCCGTTCAGTATTCTTATGTCTTCATCTGCTTGTGAAATTGGGCGGTATATTTGAACCGTTGTTGCTGGCCGCAGTTTTCTGACGATGATGGTGAGAACTTAATTTTTCAGTAACTCATTGTCTGCACTGTCTTCCTATTCATAACCAATCTTCTGTTGTAAAAGGTTCTTCGAATTTTGATACTACCCTATATTTGTCTGACCAGAGAGCCTTATCTTCTTTCCGCTTATCAAATGACAGGTAATATAGAACTCGGAGTGGTAAGGTGTGAAACTGAACACATTCAGAAACAAGAAAGGTTTTTAAAACATTTATTCACCTTAGCGGCATTCAACAATATTGACAAAATGTACTCTTGAATTCCTGAGAAATGTAATATTTCAATTTATACAAAATTTGTTGGCCCTTTTCCGAAACTGATGTTATATATTGCACCTTGAATTTATTTATGAATGACACAATCAAAATGACACTTCAAGTTATTCTTTGAAACATTTAAGAACCACAATAAGGTTTTGCACCTCAAGAATGAGAGAATTTGTATTAATAGAATTTATGAGTCTCACCACGATTTTCTTTTATTCAGTGGATGAGTTAATAAAATGCCCCAATCAAACACTCAATAGCATTAAATCACAGTTCGAAGAGCAGGAAAGAAATACTTTTGGGTAGTTGGTCAGGTGTTGTCATGAGGTGAGCTTAGCACATACATCGACCGGTCCCTTCATTCAGCTGAGATTAGGTAATCTAAAACACAAACAACGTAAACATTAAAATCACATAGCTACAGGGCGACAACAACAGCAGTGAATTCCAAAACCATGTCGAAAGGTACCGTACAACCGTTTCTGCTCGGTAATGTCGAAATAATCATTAAATGATTGTGGCACTTTAACACAAGAGTGTTTAAAAAGGTACAAACAATTCAAAAGATTAAGCTTTCATGACAGTTATAGCACATGGGCATTTAAAAAGGAAATACAAATTTAAATGATTACTTTTTTTATACACACCCATTATTGCACCAAATAGTATAAGAGTTTCATTTTGGCAAGGTACTGTGTTTTGAAAATGGGCTTAGGAATTATTCAGGCGTGTTGTGGTAAC
Organism: Schistocerca serialis cubense; assembly: GCF_023864345.2. NCBI lineage: Eukaryota > Metazoa > Arthropoda > Insecta > Orthoptera > Acrididae > Schistocerca > Schistocerca serialis. Next base: position 686,536 of record NW_026047471.1, on the reverse strand, counting down.
TATGGTGATACACAGCTGAGGACTAAAGCGAATTCAACAGTCACTAATCATAGAGAGACGGCGTTAGATGCGAGAACCCAACTCAGATTTCTGTAACAAGGCTTTGCTCAGGGAACACGGTTTTCAAATCGAAACGAGTACTTTAGTTACACATTACGAAATGTTGTAACAGTTTTCTTTGTATGCCCGCCCTTAGCTCTATAGTAAATAATGTCAGCTAGACATCCACAAATGAAAGTAACAGAAAAGGGAAATGTGCCGACTCTGAAGACTCGAAATCGCCACCACAAAGACAGCGGGAAGCAGTGATTTCGCGAATGTCTTACACACACTTTTCGCAGTTCACACGATGAATCTGATCTCCGCTGTCAGCGAACAATCGTAGCTAACAAGCCAAACAGCAAGGAAAAACTCTTGCAGCGGAGAGTGCGTTTCTTAGCCCCAATCCATATTCACTTACTATGTTTCCTTCTCGTCCTTTTCCTACCGTCGAATTCCAGTCACCCATGACTATTAAATTTTCGTCTCCCTTCACTACCTGAACAATTTCTTTTATCTCATCATACATTTCATCAATTTCTTCGTCATCTGCAGAGCTAGTTGGGATATAAACTTGTATTACTGTAGTAGGCGTGGGCTTCGTGTCTATCTTGGCCACAATAATGCGTTCACTGTGCTGTTTGTAGTAGCTTACCCGTACTCCTATTGTTTTATTCATTATTAAACCTACTCCTGCTTTAGCCCTATTTGATTTTGTATTTATAACCCTGTATTCACCTGACCAAAAGTCTTGCGCAACCTGCCACCGAACTTCACTAATTCCCATTATATCTAACTTTAACCTATCCATTTCCCTTTTTAAATTTTCTAACTTACCTGCCCGATTATGGGATCTGACATTCCACGCTCTCCTGATAACAACGTCCTCTTGAGTAGTCCCCGCCCGGAGTTCCGAATGGGGGACTATTTTTCCTCCGGAATATTTTACCCAAGAGAACGCCATCATCATTTAATCATACAGTAAAGCTGCATGCCCCCGGGAAAAATTACGGCTGTAGTTTCCCCTTGCTTTCAGCCGTTCGCAGTACCAGAACAGCAAGCCCATTTTGGTTAGTGTTACAACGCCAGATCAGTCAATCATCCAGACTGTTGCCCCTGCAACTCCTGAAAAGGCTGCTGCCCCTCTTCATGAACCACACGTTTGTCTGGCCTCTCAACAGATACACCTCCGTTGTGGTTGCACCTACGGTACAGCTGTTTATATCGTTGAGGCACGCAAGCCTCTCCACCAACGGCAAGGTCCATGGTTCATTGGGGGGACTTGTTTTTAATCTCACCGAACTCTTCTGCATGATGAATCAGGCATGTCGCAGACCAATTCCAATTCAGTTTTCTAACATTTATCTGGAACCGGCCTTGGCTTGCCTGTACTTCTCGTTTATTTAATTCGTAAGTTATTTGTATTGCTGTAGTTCTGTCTTTTCCGGGACCCCTTTGTACTTCATTCTTTCATCGATCGATTGAAATGTCCATCATGTATTCACACCTCATTATTTCTGAGTACTTCAGTATTGCCTTTCTTTCAACACTGATTTTTCAGGACGAGTGTATTACGCTTCAGTCCACAAAATTGTAATCAGAATCTTCGTCTGTATGCTTTAAAATTTAGTATTTGATTTCGGCATCTCTGTCTGATCAGCATGTAATCCAATTGAAATTTTTCCGTGTCTCCCGACCTTATACAAGTATACCTTCTAATGTTGGCTGAAATTTATTGCAGAACACAATTAGCCTTTCTCCATTCTCACTTGCACTACCAAGAAGGATGCCCTGATAATTCTTATATTATTTCCCCTACTACAGCTTTCCAGGTCCCCATTTTATTAGATTATTATTTCCCCTGAGGTACTGATTTACCCGTTCAGTATTCTTATGTCTTCATCTGCTTGTGAAATTGGGCGGTATATATGAACCGTTGTTGCTGGCCGCAGTTTTCTGACGATGATGGTGAGAACTTAATTTTTCAGTAACTCATTGTCTGCACTGTCTTCCTATTCATAACCAATCTTCTGTTGTAAAAGGTTCTTCGAATTTTGATACTACCCTATATTTGTCTGACCAGAGAGCCTTATCTTCTTTCCGCTTATCAAATGACAGGTAATATAGAACTCGGAGTGGTAAGGTGTGAAACTGAACACATTCAGAAACAAGAAAGGTTTTTAAAACATTTATTCACCTTAGCGGCATTCAACAATATTGACAAAATGTACTCTTGAATTCCTGAGAAATGTAATATTTCAATTTATACAAAATTTGTTGGCCCTTTTCCGAAACTGATGTTATATATTGCACCTTGAATTTATTTATGAATGACACAATCAAAATGACACTTCAAGTTATTCTTTGAAATATTTAAGAACTACAATAAGGTTTTGCACCTCAAGAATGAGAGAATTTGTATTAATAGAATTTATGAGTCTCACCACGATTTTCTTTTATTCAGTGGATGAGTTAATAAAATGCCCCAATCAAACACTCAATAGCATTAAATCACAGTTCGAAGAGCAGGAAAGAAATACTTTTGGGTAGTTGGTCAGGTGTTGTCATGAGGTGAGCTTAGCACATACATCGACCGGTCCCTTCATTCAGCTGAGATTAGGTAATCTAAAACACAAACAACGTAAACATTAAAATCACATAGCTACAGGGCGACAACAACAGCAGTGAATTCCAAAACCATGTCGAAAGGTACCGTACAACCGTTTCTGCTCGGTAATGTCGAAATAATCATTAAATGATTGTGGCACTTTAACACAAGAGTGTTTAAAAAGGTACAAACAATTCAAAAGATTAAGCTTTCATGACAGTTATAGCACATGGGCATTTAAAAAGGAAATACAAATTTAAATGATTACTTTTTTTATACACACCCATTATTGCACCAAATAGTATAAGAGTTTCATTTTGGCAAGGTACTGTGTTTTGAAAATGGGCTTAGGAATTATTCAGGCGTGTTGTGGTAACTATGGTGATACACAGCTGAGGACTAAAGCGAATTCAACAGTCACTAATCATAGAGAGACGGCGTTAGATGCGAGAACCCAACTCAGATTTCTGTAACAAGGCTTTGCTCAGGGAACACGGTTTTCAAATCGAAACGAGTACTTTAGTTACACATTACGAAATGTTGTAACAGTTTTCTTTGTATGCCCGCCCTTAGCTCTATAGTAAATAATGTCAGCTAGACATCCACAAATGAAAGTAACAGAAAAGGGAAATGTGCCGACTCTGAAGACTCGAAATCGCCACCACAAAGACAGCGGGAAGCAGTGATTTCGCGAATGTCTTACACACACTTTTCGCAGTTCACACGACGAATCTGATCTCCGCTGTCAGCGAACAATCGTAGCTAACAAGCCAAACAGCAAGGAAAAACTCTTGCAGCGGAGAGTGCGTGTGCGGTCAAATCGGCACGAATAGCAGCTAGCTGCTTCTAGCGGGATTCCTGTCATCCTGTCGCTATCTCGCGAAGTGCAAAGAAGTTTAATGAGCGACAAGTATTGATACTGACAATGCACAGCTCAGTTTTACTTCACTGACACCCACTACATCTAGACTGCCTGTCTATATTTCACTCCTCCGATTTACTGGCTTCCCTTAACATGTGCAAACTTTTGTCATTGCACACTCCGACTCATATAATGTAAACACTTCGACGATTATTAAATATATTTTTCAAGGTCAGCTTCTGAAGGGCGGTCTAATATGGAATCATTTGGTGTTAAGAGTTCATTTTTCTCAATCACAGGCTAAGTGATCTGTCGATACACATTATGTGTTTTTAATGCATTGTTTTCCATTAGTTCCTTCATGTTCATGCCACTGATAAATGCTCACTCTTCTGCTTTTTAGGGACAGTGTCCCACCACAGGAGCAAGAGGTTGCCCTGAAATTCTATACAGTCCTACAACCTCTCTGACTAGGATTCTGGAAGAAAGGGGGTGACACTTTATACTAGAAGTCTTCGGCCGCCTTGACTGAAGATTTTAATTCAAAATTTAAGCAGTGGCTGGGGTCAAACCTGGGTCCTATGTTGCTATGATATTTAGTCAAAGATCACACAAGCCTAGCTGTGGGTTACGTGAATGTTGTTGCAGACCTCTTGCGTCTCCTCGTGGTTACGTATTTCTAGAGGGTGATGGTAACATCCGCAGGATAATCGTCTTTGTCAGAAGATCAAAATCGCACTACTACGGTTTGGGGAGCATCATGCTGAACTCACAGTATTGTGTTGGCCATGGTGGCCGAGCGGTTCTAGGCGCTTCAGTCCAGAACCGCGCAGCTTCTACGGTCGCAGGTTCGAGTCCTGCCTCGCGCATGGATGTGTGTGATGTCATTAGGTTAGGTTTATGTAGTTCTAAGTTCTAGGGGACTGATGACCTCAGATGTTAAGTCCCATAGTGCTTAGGGCCATTTCAGCCATCCTTTTTTTTTGTCACGAAATTAGTGATGTGAACCTGATCGTACGCAAGAGGAACGCTATCGAATGCCAGCTCCGCCCTCACGAACTACCTGCCAGTAATTTATGTAAACTACATGACCTGTGCATAGTCATATGGTGTAACATAGTAAGGAAAATGTAGCAAGAGCTGCAATGACATGTGGCACCACTGCTGTGTTGCATTCTAGAGACGGACCAATGAGCTGTTAGCAGGCGGTCGTTATGTACTGGCTCGACTAATCAGTGCGTGTGTGTGTGTGCGTGTGTGTGTGTGTGTGTGTGCGTGTGTGTGTGTGTGTGTGTGGAGAGAGAGAGAGAGAGAATGAGAGAGAAGGAGAGGGAGAAAGAGAGGGAGAGAGAAAGAGAGAGAAAAAAAGACAGAGGCGGACAAATAGAAAGAGGAAATGAGACGAAAAGGCAGAAGAGAATGGAGGGAAGAGTGTGGTTTTGGGACGCAGATGAGCACAGCATTGAATTTATAACAACTGTTAAAAATGATTTACAGACCTCAAGAGAGATTCCATGTGACCAAACAATCTAGAGACTTTGTAGTCTTGAGAAACCAGTGATTTATGATCCTTTCAATAAAAGGCCTAAATATACAGAGTACATCAACAATTAACAATTTAGACTGTTTTTCTTGCCTTCAAGTTAATTGCAGATAATTTCTGGGGCGGGACAGTCGTCGGGTGATACAAAGAATACCAAGTGTAGCGGCAAGACGCATAGAAATTAATCACGGGCAGTTTGTGCTGCATGCACGAGGACGAGACTGGGGAAGAGTGGGCGCTTACTGTCGGCCACGAGAGGTCGCAGAGGTCGACCTCCTTCTGTTTATGGGCGAAATTAATTTGCCTAGCCGTCCCTGCACGTTCCAGAGTTGAGCGCGCCAGCTATATTCAAGTCGTAGCGGTTTGATATACGGCGGGAGTGCCCCCACCAGACGCACAACAAAACGACCAAGCTGGTCCCGAGGAGCTCCCATTTAGGGAAGACTCCCCACTGGGCACTTGCCTTACGGCGTGTCCTCACCTCCCAAGCCGCGCCGCTGCTGCGTCCGTCGCACACGTGGCTCTCTCTTCTGACCGTCGCTGTTTTTGCTATCGGGTATATATGAAGGTGAGCTCACTCTGCGAAGGCTGTGAAGATGATCTTCATGTTCTATGAGTTGCAGCAGTTAGCCTCAGGCTACAAACTAAAACTGTCTCATGAAATGTATTCCCAAACACCGTTTCTGTGCGACAACAGATACGTTTTTTTTAAGTCACGAGTGCTGTGACTGGTTTAAAGCGGTCTGCCACGAATTCCTCATTACTCTGCTGTCCCATCGTTTTCCTCTGAGAGCAGCAACTGCTACCTGAGTCATTAATTATTTGTTGGATGTACCCCATATATACCCTCTACATCTCCATATAGTACCATGGAAATTATTCCTTGATGTCTTAACAAATTTCCTCTCATCATGTTCCCTTCTCCTAGTCAGCGTTTTCCATATATTCCTTTCCTCTCCAATTTTACGCAGGATCTCATCATTCCCTATCATTCCACCTAATTTTCAACATTCGTATGTGGCACCACATCTCGAACGCTTTACTTCTCTTCTATTACTGTCTTCCCACAGTCCATGTCTCAGTTACGTGTATTTCTGTGCTCCAGACGTACATTCTCAGAAACTTCTTCCTCAAATTAAGTCCTATGTTCCTCTTCGCCAGGAATACATTTTCTGCCACTGCTAGCCTACTTTTTATGTCCTCCTTGCTTCGTCTGTCATGGATTATTATGCTACGCTGGCAACAGAATTCTTAGCTTTACCTACTTCGCCATCACTAAGCCTGACGTTAAGTTTCTCGCTGTTCTCATTTCTACTACTAATTTCTCTCAATTCTCATGCTGGACTTTGTTCATTCCATCAAGCAGATCGTGTAATTCTTCATATGCTCTAGGGATAGCAACGTCGCCACCGAATCATGACGTTGATATCCTATCATCCAGAATTGTAATACCACACTTGAACCTTTCTTTTATTTCCCTAATTGGTTCTTCGACGTATAGATTGAGCAGTAGAGGCGGAAAACTTCGTCCCTGTCTTGCATCGTTTTTAATCTGTGCACTTCATACTCCCAGTCTTAGTCTTCCCTTTTGACTTTTACACATATTGTCTATTACCCTCTCTCCGTATAGCTTATCCCTATTTTACTCAAGATATCTTGCACTACTTGACCCTGTCAAATGATTTATGTAGGTCGACAAATCCTATACATGAGTTTTGATTTCACTTGAGCCTTGCTTCCAGTATCAACCGTAATGCAGAACTACCTCCGTGACCCATTTACCTTTCCTAAAGTCAAACTGATCATTTTTAACAGTTTCTATCATTCCTGTTCGCTTTCTCTGTACTGGGGGGAAAGGAATGAAAGAGAATGGCACCTGGTAGAATTTTGCACAGAGCATAATTTAAACACAGCTACCACTTTCATGAAATAAGGTTGTATCCTGGAAGAGACGTGGAGGTGCAGGAAGGTTTCAGACTGATTACATAATGGTAAGACAGTTTTGGGAACCAGACATTTTCTGGAGCAGATGTGAGATCTGATCATAATTTACTGATTATGAGCTGCAGATTAAAACTGGAGAAACTATAAAAAGATAGGAATTTAAGGAAATGGGACCTGAATAAATCAAAAGCATCAGACGTTGCTGGGAGTTTCAGAAGGAGCATTAGGGAACGATTGACAAGAACCCGGTAAAGGAATACAGTAGAAGAAAAATGAGTAACTTCGAGAGATGAAATAGTGAAGGCAGCAGAAAATCAAGTAGGTAATAAGACGGGGGCTACTAGAAATCCTTGGATAACAAAAGAGATACTGAATTTAATTGATGAAAGGAGAAAATATAAAAATGAAGTAAATAAAGTAAGCGAAAGGGAATACAAACGCATAAAAATGCGATTGACAGGAAGTGCAAAATAGCGAATCAGGAATACCTAGAGGACAAAATGTAAGGATTGAGAAGCATATATCACTAGGGAAAAGATAGATGCCACCTACTGGAAAATTATAGAAAACCACCTGTATGAATATCAACAGATCAGAAGAAAACTAGTCCTAAGTAAGAGAGGAAAAGCAGAAAGGTAGATATGGAAGAGGGCGTAGATGAAGATGAAATGGGAGATACTATACTGCATGAAGAACTTGACAGAGCACTGAAAGGCCTAAATGGAAACAAGGCCCTGGCTGTAGACAACATTCCGTTAGAACTACTGATAGCCTTGTGGAGGCAGCCCTACAAAACTCTTCCATTTGGTGAGCAAGATGTATGAGACCGGTGAAATACCTTCAGACTCCAAGAAGAATATAATAATTCCAATTACAAAGAAAACAGGTACTACAGGTGTGAAAATTACCGAACTATTAGTTTAATAAGTCATGGTTGCAGAACACTGTTAAAATTCCGGCCAGAAGAATGGAAAAAGTGGTAGAAGCCGACCTCGGGAATTATCAGTTTGGATTCCGGAGAAATGTACGAACACGCGAAGATCTACTCATCCTACGACCTCTCGTAGAAGGTTGGTTAAGGAAAGACAAACTTAATGTTTATAGCAGCTTTTGGCAGTGTTGACTGGAATACTCTCTTTGAAATTCTGGAGATAATAAGAGTAAAATGCAATGTTTTTCGGTCTGTATAATGAGCAAGCAGTAAAGGAAACAAAAGAAAAATGTGAAGTAGGAGTTAAAGTTCAGGGAGAACACATAAAAACCTCGAACTTTGCCAATGGCATTTTAATTCTGTCAGAGACAGCAAAGGGCATGGAAGAGCAGTTGAACAGAATGGGTAGCGTCTTGAAAGGAGGGTATAAGACGAACATCAACAGAAGCAAAATAAGAATAATGGAATGTAGCTGAATTAAATCAGGTGACGCCGAGGGAATTAGGTTAGGGAATGATACACTTAAAGTAGTAGATAAGGTTTGCTATTTGGGCAGCAAAATAACTGATGATGGTCGAAGTAGAGAGGATATAAAATGTAGACTTGCAATGACAAGAAAAGCACTTTTAAAGAAGAGAAATTTGTTAACATCGAGTATAGATTTAAGTGTTAGGAAGTCTTTTCTGAAAGTGAGTGTACGGAGTGTAGCCATGTATGGAAGTGAAACATGCAACAGTTTAGAAAAGAAGAAAATAGAAACTTTTGAAATGTGGTACTACAGAAGAAGGCTGAAGAGTAGATGGGTAGATCACCTAACTAATGAGGATGTACTGAATAGAATCAGAGACAAAATTAAATTGTGGCACAACCTGATTAGAACAAGGAAACGGCTAGTACGACACATTCTGAGACAACAAGGAATCACCACTTTAGTAATGGAGAGAAGCGTTGGGTGGTAAAAGTCGTAGAGTGGGACCAAGAGATGAATACAGTAAGTAGATTTAAAAGGATGTAGGTTGCAGTAGCTACTCGGATATGAAGAGGCATGCACAGCATAGAGTTGCATGAAGGTCTCCATCAAATATGTCTTCGGACTGACGCCCACAACAGCAAGAACAACAATAATTCCATTCTTTCTGTTTACTTGAATGTATGAGCTATTAAGCTGATTGTGTGATGATTATAACGTTACATGGTACATAGCCTGATTCTAAATACCACCACGATCAATAGCCGTTTTGCTGCTACTCTCTCTCTCTCTCTCTCTCCCCCCCCCCCCCCCCCCCCTCCCGATGACTTCAGAAATTCTAATGGAATATTATCTATCTCATTTGTCCTATTCGATACTAAGTCTTACAAAGCTCTTTTAAATTCTGGTTCTAGTATTGAATCTCCCCCTCTTCCCCAGTGACTGCTGTTTCTTCTTCTGTCACGTCATCAGATAAGTCCTCCCCCTCATAGAGTCGTTCAGTGTACCCTTTCCACCAACCGCTCTCTCCTCTGCATTTAACAGTGGAATTCCCACTCCATTCTTAATGTTATCGCCCTTACTCTTGATTTCGCTAAAGGCTGTTTTGACTTTTCTGTATGCTGAGTCATTGCTTCAGACAATAATTTCCTTTTTGATTTCTTCACGTTTTTCCTGTAGCCATTTCCCTTAACTTGCCTGCACATTCTTTTTATTTCATTTCTAAGTGACTTGTATTTCTGTATTACTGTATTTCTCTAAACGTTTTTGTTCCTCGTTTCATCTATCAGCTGAAGTATTTCTTGTATTACCTTCTCTGTACGTCTCTTTTTGTTTCCAGCTTCTGTGACTGCCCTTTTTAGAGATATCCATTCACCTTCAAGTGAACAGCCTAGTGAGCTATTCACTATCGCAATATGTATATCCTGAAAGAACTTCAAGCATATCTCTTCATTCTGTAGTACTTCCATATCCCATTTCTTTGGACTATAATTCTGATTTTTGTCTTTAAATTAATTATGCTCTGGGGTGCGCCTTACAATCCAGTATATGATTTCGCAATTTCTGCCTGACCATGATGTAATTTGCTCTTAATCTTCCCGTATCTCCTGGCATTTTCCAAGCATACCTCCTCCTCTTGTAGTTCTTAAATAAGGTATTAGCTGTTAGTATCTGAGATTTACTGCAGAACTCAATTACTCTTTCTCTTGTCTAATTCCTAGTACCACCTTCATACTCTCCCATAAACCTGTCTTCTACTCCTTCCCCTACAACCGCATTCCAATGTCCCGTAACTATTAGTGCAATGTCTGTATTTGATACTGTCTGTAAAGTTTCTTTGGACATTGACTCTAACCTTGGCGTGGCTTAGAAATCAAATTAATTTGCTTGAAAATGTGGAATGATCGAATTAAACCTGTAGGATAAAACCAGAAAGAAACCCATATGAAATGTCACAAAACCACAGCAGTACCAACCCTAACGAAAGTGAAGCATGGGTGACAACAAGACACCAAGGCAAAACCACATAGCTTGCAGAAATGAGGTTTCTAAGAAGTGTTAAAGGAAGTACACGAGAGGCATATAAGGAAAGATATAGGAATATGACCTAAACGAAAAAGTAAAGGATTCTAGATGAATATACAGAACATATGAGTCGAGAAAAACACTCAGTGAAAGCTCTTAATTGCAAATGCATTGGAAGAAGAAACGTCGCAAGATTATACAAGGGACGGTTGCTGAAGATGACGAAGATGGTATTCTAGTGAGGATACATGACAGAAACATTTTTCGCACCTGTACATTAGTGTAATGAGGTAGAACATCCTAAAACTCTGCGCGCTCCCTCCCCCCCCCCCCCCCCCCCCCCCAACATACGCAGACACACTAGTTGTATTAGACAAAGATCGAGGTGCCAGAACAAAGTTGGCAGCGTGCGTAGATACCATAGACACAAGAAATGTCTCACTGCAATCTGGAACGACGAATCGAAGCCAGTCCTGAAGACACGCCCTCTCTCTCAGTACCGCAGCAATATCGCATGGAGGTCGATATAGTTCTGCCCATTTCGTGCCCTCTGATGTAGCAGTAAACATCATCTAGTTAGGACACCAATGCTACTGAAGTCTCTGATGGTAATGTACTTTTGTAAATGTACTTCAAGAGGAAAGTTCCTAATTATGTGCATCAAGTGATGATTTACTATTCAAAGACCGTTGTAAATATTCGACTCATTCTTGTGGCAATGGATTGTATAAAGTTAAATAAACCTTTTCTAGAATTCGTGTAATAAAATGAACTAATGTTTCATATGTTACAGTTCCGCTCAGGCATCTCCCTGAGCAATCAGAGAACCCTTATTACGACCGGACGATTGTAGTTTCGTCAGATTACAGCACACACAAACGTACAAAACAAAGAAAATCACGATGTCAGCCACAATACACAACGAAAAGGAAAAGAAGTCGAAATTATTTAATGAAGCTAGCAGATACCTGTGGCTGGCTTGTTGCTGAACTCTAAGGGATGAGCCAGTCGTTACGAAACGCGCTGACATTTCCAGCCTAAAAGCTTAAGCCACAGTCCCGACACGTCACAAAATTTTTGAAACCTGACTACACTTGCGTCATCAGCAGCTAAAGTAGACAACAGGCCCCCACCGTAAGAGATGTAGTATTGTAACACGCAATTTGCCTAACACATGAAGTGAAGAAGAAGAATCCATTAGAAACCATTTGTCTAAATCTTTCACTCTTTTGTGAAATTTTTCGACAGATTAATAATGTGCACTTGGCAGCGCAAAGGTTGCCAAGGTTGTTTCAACTATATTTGCAGAACTTTTGGTAGATGACTGCCTGGAGCTGTTAGAGAATTAAAAAAAATATTTCTGCCATTAGCTTTACAATTGCATGTTTATTCTCTACCAGATTCAATTATGATATCTTCACAGGAGAAATCTATAAGGTACAAAATGGCGAACATAAAATATACTTAAGCATAACAGAAAGCCGGCCGGGGTGGCCGAGCGGTTCTAGGCGCTACAGTCTGGAACCGCGAAACCGCTACGGTCGCAGGTTCGAATCCTGCCTCGCGCATGGATGTGTGTAATGTCATTAGGTTAGTTAGGTTTAAGTAGTTCTAAGTTTTAGGGGACTGATGACCTTCGAAGCTAAGTACCACAGTGCTCAGAGCCATAACAGAAAATGTAGGAATTAGAAAAGGCCATTTTTAAAACTACAGCAGTTACACAGTGCACATCAATGGACAAAACACACTTTAAGTCATGTTTGAGCCTACCAAATGTAGAACTTGTCATAATAGTCTGTGTAACACAGTCTATATAAGCGCGTTGTGCCTTGGCCCAATTGCACTAGTGCACACTGAATAAATGACACATTATAATTCTCGCTTGTACAAACACCTAGTAATCGTCAAGGAAAACACATACAAAGTATGAAAACGGAAAAGATTACGTGTGGTCTTTGACCTAGTCAGAGATTACAGTAACAGCAATAACATGGCGGTCTTGCTGTGTACGACAACATGATTACGTTACTTGTTATAACGTGGTGTATCGATTTTAACTTTACAGAAATTAAAAGAAGGTATTTATCTGAACCAAACACTGCAAAGAAGTCAATTTAAAAGATTGTAATGAAGCACAACATTACATACTGTTTCACTATGTGCTAATTGCATTGAATTCATTAGAATGTAGACCGACAGAGGCAGAAGAAGTATGAGAAGTGAAACTTCCTGGCATATTAAAACTGTGTGCCGGACCGAGACTCGAACGTGGGACCTTTGCCTTTCACGGGCAAGTGCTCTACCATCTGAGCTACCCAAGCACGATTCACGCCCCGTCCTCACAGCTTTACTTCCGTCAGTACGCGGCTCGTGTTGTCTGTAGTTCAACCATGCCTAAACTGTGGATACTGCGGTTCGATCGCGTCCGCATTGTTACTTTGTGCCAGGAAGGGCTCTCAACAAGGGAAATGTCGAAGCGTCTCGGAGTGAACCAAACCGATGTTCTTCGGACATGGAGGAGATACATAGAGACAGGAACTGTCGATGACATGCCTCGCTCAGGCCGTCCGTTGGCTACTACTGCAGTGGATGACCGCTACCTACGGATTACGGCTCAGAGGACCCTCGACAGCAACGCCATCATGTTGAATAATGCTTTTCATGCAGCCACAGGACGTCGCGTTACGACTCAAACTGTGAATGACTTCCTTCAGGAAAATGACATCTCTTGACTAGAGTGGCCAGCATGTTCTCCAGACAAGGGCTTCTTATGGACGACATGACCCACCAACCACTCTGAGGAATCTACGCCGCATCGCCGTTGAGGCGTCGAACAATCTGGTCCAACAGTGCCTTGATGAACTTGTGCATAGTATGCCACGACGAATACAGGCATGCATCAGTGCAAGAGGATGTGCTACTGGGTATTAGAGGTACCTGTGTGTACAGCAATCTGGACCACCACCTCTGAAGGTATCGCTGTATGGTGGTACAACATGCCATGTGTGGTTTTCATGAGCAGTAAAAAGGGCGGAAATGTTTATGTTGATCTCTGTTGCAATTTTCTGCACAGGTTCCGGAATTCTCGGAATCGAGGTGAAGCAAAACTTTTTTTGATTTATGTATTATGGGTATTGGTTTACATATGAGTCAGTGAAGGTAGCATATGTAATCTATTTATTGTTTAATAAAGCCACAAATAAATGTAATCGAAAGGAATATAAATCTTAGGCCGTGCCATGCAACGTCTAATTAACAATGTTAAGTGGTTGGTTCTGTAAATCACGCAGTCACATGACATAAGCACCGGAAACCCTTACCAGTACCTATATTCCTCTAAAAAGACGAGTTTTAATTAACTAATGAAAGTCATATTGTATACTCAAGGTACAAGTAATGTATTACGTAAGGCTTACATTATTTCTCAACTGAGGTCTTTGTAGCACATACCTGGTGTTATGATTTCGCCATGCAGGAATTGAGATATTATGCATAGCACGAGGATCAAATATAGTATAAGCAGGCACTCGAAGCTTCCAATATGTTACGGTAATTGCAAGAAAACCTCATCTTTCAAACTCCATATGCGAGGTTCTCTGAGGGAATAAACACAACACGCACCATAACTTATTTAGCAATCCATATGCCACCATTAAAAGCACTATCCTGGCCGCCAACATCCAAAATGCACACGGCGAGAACATTCCAGGAGTCAAATTGCTGGTGCACTCTATCCAAAACCCAGTAATGAGCCGCAAAGGATGCTAATGAGCATATGGCTCCGAAAACGCCAGGAGGCCCCAACGACCACCATATCAACAGACCGGCCCCTTAGTCCGAATGAGCCACCGCCTCGTACTATCACCAACTCGCCAACCGCTGCACGGGTCCCGCCTTTCCCTCACAAACAACCATAAACCGAGCGAAAAAATGCGGCACTCGCGCCTCCTACGATGACGTCAATCAGTCAGAGATTCCAAAGACAGCACTCGCCGCCACGACTTACATGTCCATAGCAAAGACGGCAGAAAATGTACACTACACAGTTATTAGAACGCTAGACTGTCTCTGCTAAGCACATAAACACGCCAGAAATCAAGAAAGTAAACTAGTGTCCACACAGTTAACTGAAAGTAAAATGTTACTGTTTGAAGATCGTAAATATAATTTCCAAACAAACAATGTGCTCACCATGTCAGCACCAGCTATGTAAGGTAGACACTCTCGCTGACTTTCCAACCGACATTGAAGGGCCAGTGGCTAATACTGGTGGGAATTACCCTTAGAATGTCTTTGTTCTACGTCTTCTGCGTCGAATAGTGTTTGGGTTGCATATCAAAGAGCAATGCACACAATATATTTATTTTAAACACAGTTATTTTAGGTTCAAATTTAATCTCTGAGGTTTTTCCAGACCCAAAAGTAGTTGCACTCGGCGAGGTGTATAAATTTTCGTAGTCATATAGCTAATGATGATGACTGTTACCATATGAATGCTTCTTCTCTCCACATGAGGCAAAGAGGGCTGTACGTCAGTATATAGATTACTGTCATGTACAAAGACTAACGAAGTAAAATTCTGTCCAAAGTATTCTTCTGTTTAGGGGCTCAACATGCATATGGGGCCATCCATGGAGATAAGCCACCACAAACTGCAACACAAAACAATATTACGAATCAGAAGTGAACAACATAAGTAACAGAGTACAAGAGGCCTTTGAGAAACTGTGAGCACTCCTTCAGTAATTGTGCTAGTTTTTCGAGACACAGACAGCGCTTAGTTCGTTTGCAGCAGGGATGAACGAGTTCCGTGTTGAGATAGGGCGGTACGCAGCTGGGAGCTGGCGGATCAATGGAAGAGTCAACAGGTGTTCTCGTATGGGCTAACGCTGCAGAACGTCGGCCCTCTCGTATCCAGTCTGTCATGGATCCAGCTAATGGTATTCGTCGATCCACAAAAACTCAAGTTATTACTTACTCAAGTCAGACCAGCATTTAGTCTCTGTTATCAACACTGTATTTTATCTTTACACAATAGAATCGATAGCCCTGTCAACCCTGAAAGAAAAATTGAGACCCTGTTACTATTTTATGTAGAGTTCACTTATTTATTAAGCAGTGGTAGCACACTGGACTCGCATTCGGGAGGACGACGGTTCAATCCCGCGTCCGACCATCCAGATGTAGGTTTTCCGTGGTTTCCCTACATCGCTCCAGGCAAATGCTGGGATGGTTACTTTGAAAGGGCACTGCCGACTTGCTTCACCATCCTTGCCTAATTCGATGAGACCGATGACCTCGCTGTTTGGTCTCTTCCCCCAAACAACCCAACCCAACTTATTTATTACACAATGTATCAGTGGCAATTTGTAATTCAAAGTCTTTTAGAGCTGCGATTACGTGCATCAGGTTTAGATATATTAAGAAAATGTAATACATGTCCTCCTTCAAGGGCAACATATTCCAAGGGTTCTGTTCATGTGAGAAAAGTATTCTTTAGGTTCCTGAGTTATTGTCATTGAAATGCTTCGTAGCACAAAATCAGGTAAGCAGAAGCCAAGGCATTTCAGTCCACTGTTTCAGGTATTCAGTTTTCTTTTTTTTGTAATGGCTCTTCATTTTGGAGCAAAATGGCTAAGCAGGGATGGCTAGAAGACAAATATAAGGATTTAGAGGCTTATCTCACTAGGGGTAAGAGAGATACTGCCTACAGGAAAATTAAAGAGACCTTTGAAGAAAGAGAACCACTTGTACGAATGTCAAGAGCTCAGATGGAAATCCAGTTCCAAGCAAAGAAGGGAAAGCAGAAAGGTGGAAGGAGTATATAGAGGATTTATACAAGGGCGATGTACTTGAGGACAATATTATGGAAATGGAAGAGGATGTAGATGAAGATAATTAATGGGAGATGCGATACCGCGTGAAGAGTTTGACAGAGCACTGAAAGACCTGAGTCGAAACAAGGCCCCGCAAGTAGACAACATTCCATTAGAACTACTGACGGCCTTGGGAGAAACTTCAAAAATATGAAGAATTAGGAAAGGCGGACTAGAACAGGTAACGTATACACTGATGCACACTCCCAGCACTCCAAATAAGCTTTCTTCCTGAATACGGCGCTTAACACCGGCTAAAGGTTCACAAGCACTACACATCATAAAAGGTTTTGCATCACCTCGGGTCCGAGAGTTCCGCAACCTGTACAGAAAAATGGAATAGACATCTACATAAATAACATTTCCGTCCTTTTTATTGCTCATGAAAACCACACATTTCATGTTGTACCTGCATGCAGCGAGACCTTCAGAGGTGGTGGTCCAGATTGCTGTACACACCGGTACCTCTAATACCCAGTAGTACGTCCTCTTGCAATGATACATACCTGTATTCGTCATGGCATACTATCCACAAGTTCTTCAAGGCACTGTTGGTCTAGATTGTCCCACTCCTCAACGGCGATTCGGTGTAGATCCCTCAGAGAGGTTGGTTGGTCACGTCGTCGATAAACAGCCCTTTTCAATCTATCCTAGGCATGTTCGATAGCGTTCATGTCTGGAGAACATGTTGGCCACTCTAGTCGAGCGATATCGTTATCCTGAAGAAATTCATTCACGAGATGTGCACAAAAGGGGCGCAAATTGTCCTCCATGAAGACGAACGCCTCGCCAATATGATGCCAATATGGTTGCACTATCGGTCGGAGGATGACACTCACGAATCGTACAGCCGTTACGGCACCTTCTATGACCACCAGCGGCGTACGTCGGCCCCACATAATGCCACCCAAAACAGAAGAGAACCTCCACCTTTATGCACTCTCTGGACAGTGTATGTGAGGTTTTCAGCCTGACCGGGTTGCCTCCAAACACAACGGTTGTCTGATTGAAGGCATATGCGACACTCATCTGTGAAGAGAACGTGATGCAAATCCTGAGCGGTCGACATATTGTTGGGCACATCTGTACCGTGCTGCATGGTGTCGTGGTTGCAAAGATGGACCTCGCCATGGATGTCGTGAGTGAAGTAGCGCATCATGCAACCGATTGCGCACAATTTGAGTCGTAACACGACGTCCTATGGCTGAACGAAAAGCATTATTCAACATGGTGGCGTTGCGGTCAGGGTTCCTCCGAGCCATAATCCGTAGGCAGCGATTATTCACTGCAGTGATAGCCCTTGGGTGGCCTGAGCGAGGCATATGATCGACAGTTCCTGTCTCGCTGTATCTGCTTCATGTCAGAACAACATCGCTTTGGTTCACTCCGAGACGCCGGGACACTTCCCTTGTTGAGAGCCCTTCCTGGCACAAAGTAACAATGCGGCCGCAATCGAACCGTGGTATTGACCGTCTGGATATGGATGAACTGCAGACAACATGAACGGTGTACCTCCTTCCTGGTGGAATGACTGGATATGATCGGCTGACGGACCCCCCACGTCTAATAGGCGCTGCTCATGCATTGTTGTTTACATCTCTGTGCTAGTTTAGTGGCATCTCTGAACAGTCAAAGGGACTTTGTCTGTGATACAATATCCACAGACAA